>NC_034203.2:6158723-6758723 GCF_002021735.2 Oncorhynchus kisutch
GTGTGTGTGTGTGTGAGAGCCTGTGTGTGTGTGTGTGAGAGCCTGTGTGTGTGTGTGAGAGCCTGTGTGTGTGTGTGTGTGTGAGAGCCTGTGTGTGTGTGTGAGAGCCTGTGAGTGTGTGTGTGTGTTTGAGAGCCTGTGAGTGTGTGAGAGCCTGTGAGTGTGTGTGAGAGCCTGTGAGTCTGTGTGAGAGCCTGTGTGTGTGAGAGAGCCTGTGTGTGTGTGTGTGAGAGCCTGTGTGTGTGTGAGAGCCTGTGTGTGTGTGAGAGCCTGTGTGTGTGTGTGTGAGAGCCTGTGTGTGTGTGTGTGAGAGCCTGTGTGTGTGTGTGAGAGCCTGTGTGTGTGTGTGTGTGTGTGTGAGAGCCTGTGTGTGTGTGTGTGTGAGAGCCTGTGTGTGTGTGTGTGTGTGTGTGAGAGCCTGTGTGTGTGTGTGTGAGAGCCTGTGTGTGTGTGTGTGTGAGAGCCTGTGTGTGTGTGTGTGTGTGTGAGAGCCTGTGTGTGTGTGTGTGTGTGTGTGTGTGAGAGCCTGTGTGTGTGTGTGTGTGTGAGAGAGCCTGTGTGTGTGTGTGTGTGTGTGAGAGAGCCTGTGTGTGTCTGTGTGTGTGAGAGAGCCTGTGTGTGTGTGTGTGTGTGTGAGAGCCTGTGTGTGTGTGTGTGTGTGTGTGTGTGAGCCTGTGTGTGTGTGTGTGAGCCTGTGTGTGTGTGTGTGTGAGCCTGTGTGTGTGTGTGTGTGTGTGTGTGAGCCTGTGAGTGTGTGTGTGAGCCTGTGAGTGTGTGTATGAGCCTGTGAGTGTGTGTGTGAGCCTGTGAGTGTGTGTGTGAGCCTGTGTGTGTGTGTGCGTGTGAGTGTGTGCGTGAGCCTGTGTGTGTGTGTGAGCCTGTGAGTGTGTGTGCCTGTGAGTGTGTGTGTGTGTGTGTGTGAGCCTGTGAGTGTGTGTGTGTGAGCCTGTGAGTGTGTGTGTGAGTGTGTGTGTGTGAGTGTGTGTGTGAGCCCGTGTGTGTGAGTGAGCCCGTGTGTGTGTGAGTAAGCCCGTGTGTGTGTGAGTGAGCCCGTGTGTGTGTGTGTGAGCCCGTGTGTGTGTGTGTGAGCCCGTGTGTGTGTGTGAGCCCGTGTGTGTGTGTGAGCCCGTGTGTGTGTGTGTGTGTGTGTGTGTGTGTGTGTGTGTGTGTGTGAGCCCGTGTGTGTGTGTGTGTGAGCCCGTGTGTGTGTGTGAGCCCGTATGTGTGTGTGTGAGCCCGTGTGTGTGTGTGTGTGTGTGAGCCCGTGTGTGTGTGTGTGTGAGCCCGTGTGTGTGTGTGAGCCCGCGTGTGTGTGTGAGCCCGTGTGTGTGTGTGAGCCCGTGTGTGTGTGTGTGTGTGTGAGCCCGTGTGTGTGTGTGTGAGCCCGTGTGTGTGTGTATGAGCCCGTGTGTGTGTGTGTGTGTGTGAGCCCGTGTGTTTGTGTAAAGGGAAAGGGCTCGACCATAGCCTTCCAAAAAGCCACCACCAGTAAAACAAAAGGCCTTATGCTGGTGTTAATCTCTGGGTTATACCAGTGTGTTAGGGCCTTTTGCCTCCAGTGCGTGCCAGGCACACAACCAACCAAGGGAATGAATGGCAGCCTCAGGAAGAAATAGGGAAATGCCAGGCAGGGGAAACTACACTAAACAAAAATATAAACGCAACATGTAAAGTGCTGGTCCTATGTTTCATTTGCTGAAGGAAAAGTTCCCATACATTTTCCATACACACAAAAAATATTATTTCTCTCACATTTTGTGCATGAATTTGTTACTTCCCTGTTAGTGAGCATTTTATCCTTTTGGCAAGATAATCCATTCACCTAACCGGTGTGGCATATCAATAAACGAATTAAACTGCACGATCATTACACAACTGCACCTTGTGCTGGGGACAATAAAAGGCCACTCTAAAATGTGCAGTTTTGTCACACAACACAATGCAACAGATGTCTCAAGTTTTGAGTGCAATTATTATGCTGAATGCAGGAATGTCCACCAGAGCTGTTTCCAGAAAATTGAATGTTAATTTCTCTACCATAAGCCGCCTCCATAGTTTTAGAGAATTTGGCAATGCGTCCAACCGGTCTCACAACTGCACACCATTTGTAACCACACCAGCCCAGGACCTCCACATCTGGCTTCTGCACCTGCGGGATCGTCAGATGGGGGAGGACGGGGTGCTGAGGAGTATTTATGTCTGTAATAAGGCCCTTTTGTGGGGAAATCTTTTAAATTGTTGCATGTTACTTTTATATTTTTGTTCAGTATTAAACAATGGCTAGCAGAGTACCATAATGAGTCAATCTTAAGACTTGTCGTGGAAATTTCCTCTATTTACCAAATCATGGGAGCAAACCACAACACAAGTCAGAGTTAGTTATCAAAGTCCATCTTTAATTATATGAGCTCTATCACAACCCTGTGACTCTCAGATCAATTCAGTGTCTATCAATGAATTCTCTGAGAGCCCCCTCTACATTGCAACTGAGATCCTTTAATAGCAAATAACACACATAGTCAGACAGCATAGATATAATACGTCGTTCAGCTTTGTCTCCTTATTCAAACCCAGAACCATAAACCAATACTCCATATCAACAGGCATATATCAAATTGTCATTTAGATACAACCAATCCTGGACAAGCTCACGGGGAGCATAGAATGATTCCAGACACTGCCATCCTCCTCTCCCCGATGGGAAAAGTAGGGAGTGACTGGCACACAGACACAGTGGAGCAAAAGATATGTTTACACATGATGACACCTTGACCTCTCTGTGGCCCATGCAACTTAGTCTTGACATAGAACAGATAACTGCAAACCCTGCCACAGTATTATACAAAAATAACATTCTGATGAGAAGTAATTTACAAACATATGATGAATATAAAACATCTTACCTATGTTACCACCTAATTCTGATTATTCTCCAACAGACTAAAGCTTTTTTGTACGTTTAAATCTAAGGATACTTCAGCTAGTATAAGGGACTGCAGATTACATTTGGCTATGTAGCTAAAATTGGTGCAATGTTTGTACATGGTCCCTGTCGAATAAACAAATAAAACAAATAACTTCTCCCTCTAGTTAGCATTCGAATGGTAACAATATTTTATGGTTATTTATCTGATGCCTTCATCCAAAGCAGCAAATCAGTCAACAGAAGTGCCATTGATTATTACAATAACATTTGGGAGGCAAACAACAAATCTGTAAACCATATTGTGATATCTCAAGGAGCCCTGCTGCCAAAGAGAAGCTTTGTCTTCAGTAGGCCACTCTCTTTCTGTCCTCTCTCTGCTTTGTCATATAATATTTTGTATTTGTCACATGCTTCGTAAACAACAGGTGTAGACAGTGAATTGCTTACTTACAGGCCCTTCCCAACAATGCAGAGAGAAAAAATATAAAAACAATAACACAAGGAATAAATACACAACAAGTAACATAACTTGGCTATATACACAGGGTACCAGTACCAAGTCGATGTTCAGGGGTACAAGGTAATTGAGATAGATACACTATATATACAAACGTATGTGGACAGGTGTATAAAATTGAGCACACAGCCATGCAATCTCCATAGACAGACATTGGCAGTAGAATGGCCTGACCGAAGAGCTCAGTGACTTTCAACGTGGCACCGTCATAGGATGCCACCTTTCAAATCAAATCAAACTTTATTTGTCACATGCGCCGAATACAACAAGTGTAGACCTTAACATGAAATGCTTACTTACAAGCCTTTAACCAACATTGCAGTTCAAGAAGAGTTGACAATATTTACCAAATAAACTAAAGTAAAAAATATATTTTTAAAGTAACAAAATAACATAACAATAACGAGGCTATATACAGGGGGTACTGGTACCGAGTGTGTGGGTTGGTACAGGTTATTTGAGGTAATTTCTACATGTATGTAGGGATGAAGTGACTGTGCATAGATAATGAACAGCGAGTAGCAGCAGTGTACAAAACAAATGGGAGGGGGGATGTCAATGTAATGTCCGGTAGCCATTTGACTAATTGTTCAGCAGTCTTTTGGCTTTGGGGTAGAAGCTGTTTAAGGAGCCTTTTGGTCCTAGACTTGGCGCTCTGGTACTGCTTGCCATGCGGTAGGTGAGAAAACAGTCTATGACTTGGGTGACTGGAGTCTCTGATAATTTTATGGCCTTTCCTCTGACACCGCCTATTATATAGGTCCTGGATTACAGGAGGCTTGGCCCCGGTGATGTACTGGGCCATATGCACTACCCTCTGTAGCGCCTTGTGGTCAGATGCCGAGCAGTTGCTATACCAGGCGGCGATGCAACCTGTCAGGATGCTCTCGATGATGCCGCTGTAGAACTTTTTGAGGATCTGGGGACCCATGCCAAATCTTTTCAGTCTCATGAGGAAGAAAATGTTTTGTTGTGCCCTCTTCACGACTGTCTTGGTGTGGAGGAGGAATAATGGTAATGCAGAATTTTTTTCATGGTTCAGGCTAGGCCCCTTTGTTCCAGTGAAGGGAAATCTTAACGCTACAGCGTACAATGACATTCTAGAAAATTCTGTGCTTCCAACTTTGTGGCAACAGTTTGGGGAAGGCCCTTTCTTGTTTCAGCATTACAATGGCGCCTTGCACAAAGTGTTGTCCATACAGAGATGCTTTGTCGAAATCGGTGTGGCCTGCACAGAGTCCTGACCTCAACCCCATTGAACACCTTTGGGATGAATTGAAACGCCGGCTGCGAGCCAGGCCTAATTGTGCGACATCAATGCCTGACCTCACTAATGCTATTGTGGCTGAATAGAAGCAGGTCCCCACAGCAATGTTCCAATATCTAGTTGACAGCCTTCCCAGAAGAGTGGAGCAACAACCAAGGGACCAACTCCATATTAATGCCCATGATTTTGGAATGAGATGTTCGACGAGCAGGTGTCCACATACTTTTGGTCATGCAGTGTACATATGGGTAGGGATAAAGTGACTAGGCAACAGGCTAGATAATAAACAGCAACAGCAGCGTGTCTGAAGAGTGAAAAGATTTGGTGCCAAAAGGGTTAACGCAGAGAGTCTGGGTAGCTATTGGTTAATGATTTAACTAACTATGTAGCAGTCTTATGGCTTGGGGGTAGAAGCTGTTCAGGGTCCTGTTTGTTACAGACTTGATGTATCGGTACCGCTTGCTGTGCGGTAGGAGAGAGAACAGTCTGACTTGGGTGGCTGGAGTCTTTCACCGTTTTTAGGGACTTCCTTTGACATCTCCTGGTATAGAGCTCCTGGATGGCAGGGAGCTCGGCCGCAGTGATGTACTGGGCCGTACGCACTACCCTCTGTAGTTCCTTGCAGTCGGATGCCAAGCAGTTGCCAAGCAGCGGTGTTGCAGCCAGTCAAGATGCTGTCAATGGTGCAGCTGTAGAACTGTTTGAGGATCTGAAGACCCATGCCGAATATTTTCAGGCTCCTGAGGGGGAAGAGGTGTTGTCGTGCCCACTTCACTCTGTTGTTGGTATGTGTAGACCAATATTAATTCCTTAGAGATTTGGACACCAAGGAAGCTCTCGACCTGCTCCACTACAGCCCAGTCAATGTGGATGGGGGTGTGCTCTGTTTCCTGTTCCTTGCTAACGTTGAGGTTGTTATCCAGGCAACACAGTGCCAGGTCTCTGACCTCCCTATAGACTGCCTCATCATGGTCGGTAATCAGGCCTACCACTGTTGTTGTTTACAAACTTAATGATGGTGTTTGAGTTGTGCAGTTGTGGGTGAACAGGGAGTAGAGGGGACTAGGCACGCACCCCTGACCCGCCCCCGTGTTGAGGGTCAGCGTGGCGGATGTGTTTTTGCCTACCCTCACCACCGGTGGTGACCTGCCGGGATGTCCAGAACCCAGTTGCAGAGGGAGGTGTTTAATTTTAGGGTCCTTAGTTTAGAAATGAGCTTGGAGTGCACTGTTGTTGAACGCTGAGCTGTAGTCAATTAACAGCCTTCTTTCATAGGTGTTCCTTTTGTCCAGGTGGGAAAGGGCAGTGTGGAGTGCAATAGAGATTGCGTCATCTATGGATCTGTTGCGGCGGTATGCAAATTAGAGTGGGTACATGGTATCTGGGATGATGTTGTGAGCCATGACCAACCGTTTCAAAGCATTTCATGGCTGCAGATGTGAGTGCTACAGATAGTCATTTAGACCGATTATCTTGGTATTCTTCGGCACAGAGACTATGGTGGTCTGCTTGAAACGTAGGTATTAGAGACTGGGTCAGGGAGAAGTTGAAAATGGCAGTGACGACAGTTGCCAGCTGGTCAGCGCATGCTCTGAGTACGCGTGCTGGTAATCCGCCCGGCCTAGTGAATGTTAACCTGTTTAAAGGTGTTAACCTCCCTACGCACCGAACCCGTTAGTGGGATTAAATTCGACAACATACGGTGATCGCTACATCATATTAAACATTCATGAAAATACAAGTGTCTCACATGTTTCGAAAGCCTAGAATCTTGCTAATCCAACTGCGTTGTGAGATTTAAAAAAGGATCTATTGCGAAAGAATACGATGCGATTATCTGAGGACAGAGCCCCATAAAAAAAACGATTTCAACCAGCACAGGCGTAAAAAAATCACAAATTGCAATAAAATAAATAGTTTACCTTTGACGATCTTCCTCTGTTTGCTATCCCAATGCTCATTGTTACACAATGAATGGTCTTTTGTTTGATCAAATCCATTTTTATAGCCTAACACGAAACATTTTGTGAATCGCTTTTGTCATGAATTCCGTCTCCATTAAATTTTCGACGACACATTCGATGTAAATACACACACTAAACGTGACTTTTCCAGTCATGTTTGGTTTCATTGCAATCAACTGGTTGTTTGTAACACAACCAAACGTGATGGGTCATTTCGCGGGACGTATTGACTGAAAGAAACCGATTTGAAGACAACAAGTAATGACATCATTGTGCACCAATGATATGACCGCAGTTTCGTTGATTTGACTGTATTTTAACCCAATGACCACTGATTGTCTTGAAATCTAGCTTGGTCGATAGCCAATGAGCTGAGGTAAACGGCAATATGTAATGGTTATGTGTTGGAAGACCAACCCATGTAGTAAACTCCGGCGTAAAGAGGGTCATTCGCCATTGAAGATTCATACTGGAAGGAGCATGTTACGCACAGCACTATGTTGGAAAAGCGCATCTTCAGCTGTTTATATATCAATCAGTATGGCGACTAAGTCAGGGAAAGCTAAATCTAAGTCTAGATATACAGATGTACACACAATTTTAGAAGAAATTGATCGGGAAAGTGAGACAGATTGTTGGAGGACGATTCATTTAGCTAGCATAGCTTTGATTCCCAAATGGAGGAATATTTTTTGAATGGAGAGGACATCGTTTTGGACTGGTAAGTTCTTCTCATGCTAATGCCGTTGTTTGAAATTAATAATAGAAAAAATTATTTGATTTTTTTTACATTTTTTTTGTAGCAATATATAAAAATGTAATCAAATGTGTAAAGTACACGTTGGCTATACATTGTGGGTGGGGGTATGTATGTGTATGACCCATAGCCTATGTTTGTGTGTGTGTGTATATATATACCTATTGTGGATTAGAGGGAGCATGGCCGAGATGCGTGTGTCTGCCGCTCCACTCCACCCCACCCCTACATGAAATAGCCTATTTGAGGCTGTTGGGGAAGGCCCACTACAATGGCCAAAGTGAAATGGAGACAGCAGATACAGCTGGTCTGTTCTAAAATAATAAAGACAGTAGATGTAGCTGGTCTGTCATAATATAATAGAGACAGATATAGCAGGTCTATAATAATATATTCAACCTTATGTTCCCTGTACTCCATATACAGTAGGGCAAAAAAAGTATTTAGTCAGCCACCAATTGTGCAAGTTCTCCCATTTAAAAAGATGAGAGAGGCCTGTAATTTTCATCATAGGTACACTTCAACTATGACAGACAAAAGGAGAAAAGAAATCCAGAAAATCACATTGTAGGATTTTTAATACATTTATTTGCAAATTATGGTGGAAAATAAGTATTTGGTCAATAACAAAAGTTTATCTCAATACTTTGTTATATACCCTTTGTTGGCAATGACAGAGGTCAAACGTTTTCTGTAAGTCTTCACAAGGTCTTCACACACTGTTGCTGGTACTTTGTCCCATTCCTCCATGCAGATCTCCTCTAGAGCAGTGATGTTTTGGGGCTTTTGCTGGGCAACATGGACTTTCAACTCCCTCCAAAGATTTTCTATGGGGTTGAGATCTGGAGACTGGCTAGGCCACTCCAGGACCTTGAAATGCTTCTTACGAAGCCACTCCTTCGTTGCCCGGGCGGGGTGTTTGGGATCATTGTCATGCTGAAAGACCCAGCCACGTTTCATCTTCAATGCCCTTGCTGATGGAAGGAGGTTTTCACTCAAAATCTCACGATACATGGCCCCATTCATTCTTTCCTTTACACGGATCAGTCGTCCTGGTCCCTTTGCAGAAAAACAGCCCCAAAGCATGATGTTTCCACCCCCATGCTTCACAGTAGGTATGGTATTCTTTGGATGCAACTCAGCATTCTTTGTCCTCCAAACACGACGAGTTGAGTTTTTACCAAAAAGTTATATTTTGGTTTCATCTGACCATATGACATTCTCCCAGTCAGACGGGCCTGGACATGTACTGGCTTAAGCAGGGGGACACGTCTGGCACTGCAGGATTTGAGTTCCTGGCGGCGTAGTGTGTTACTGATGGTAGGCTTTGTTACTTTGGTCCCAGCTCTCTGCAGGTCATTCACTAGGTCCCCCCGTGTGGGATTTTTGTGATCATTTTGACCCCACGGGGTGAGATCTTGCGTGGAGCCCTAGATCGAGGGAGATTATCAGTGGTCTTGTATGTCTTCCATTCCCTAATAATTGCTCCCAGTTTATTTCTTCAAAACAAGCTGCTTACTTATTGCAGATTCAGTCTTCCCAGCCTGGTGCAGGTCTACATTTTTGTTTCTGGTGTCCTTTGACAGCTCTTTGGTCTTGGCCATAGTGGAGTTTGGAGTGTGACTGTTTGAGGTTGTGGACAGGTGACTTTTATACTGATAACAAGTTCAAACAGGTGCCATTAATACAGGTAACGAGTGGAGGACAGAGGAGCCTCAAAGAAGTTACAGGTCTGTGAGAGCCAGAAATCTTGTTTGTTTGTAGGTGACCAAATACTTATTTTCCACCATAATTTGCAAATAAATTCATAAAAAATCCTACAATGTGATTTTCTGGATTTTTTTTCTCATTTTGTCTGTCATAGTTAAAGTGTACCTATGATGAAAATTACAGGCCTCTCATCTTTTTAAGTGGGAGAACTTGCACAATTGGTGGCTGACTAAATACTTTTTTGCCCCACTGTATATCTGTTTATTATACCTGTTGATACGGGGCTCATATGTGAAACTATTCTAACTGAACATTTTCTTTCACAGTGACACTGACTCCGAATGGGAGCCCCAGTGCCATGGTGTCCATCCCCACTGAAGCTGGTTCATCCAGCCGGACACCTGTTGTCTCAGCGCTACTGGGGCATGGACCACAAAAAATGTCCCCATTCGAACTGCAATAAAGGACTACAACAAAGAGCATGGGAGGTGTAGACCTGTCAGATGCGCTGATAGGCTATTACAATGTTCTCCATAAGACGATGAAATGGTACAAGACCGTCTATCATTTCATTGACATTGCTGTGGCGAATGCATTCATCCTACACAAGGAAATGACTAAGAGCTGTGGAAAGCCCCCCATCTCACAGCTAGCCTTCAGAGAGCTGCTCATCAAGGAGCTACAGCACCACTGCACCATGTTCATCTGCCCAAATTTATTTCTGCAGGCATGGATATGCCTCAGGGCCAAAAGGGCACAGCATGGAGGCGTCACTGTGTTCTTTGCAAAATGAAGTCCCCCATCACCTGCACCACATGCTTGGTGACCCTCTGCTTTAGAGCAGAAAGAGACTGCTATGGCACCTAGCATCAGTAGCACAATATTGTGTAGAGGACTGAGGGTCTTCCAAATATTGAAAGTTTTATTTTGTAAATGTATATTCTTTTTAATGTTTTTTCTCCATTATTTGGGGGGAGGGGGGGGGGGTGTTAGAATACCACTTTGTTATTTTGTATATAGTTTATTCCATTCAAAATGTATAACTTCACATATTTGGCCACTGGGTACATTTGGGCTACTTGTGTGGGACACCTGGGTGACTTCGTGATAAATGTCATGTAGCACACTCATTTTGGAAGTTATCATTCTGAAACATTGCACAAGTACTCCTGCCCTCTTACGTTTTTCACTGAAGTTGTCCCCATCATCCTATCTGAATGTTTGTTTTGTCTTGTTCATTTTAAAGATGATGATACAACAATAAAAATGAAAATACAATGAAAAAAACATAAGTATTATCTAAACCAGATCTATTATGTTATATTATCCTACATTCAATTCACATTTACACAAACTTCTGAGTGTTTTCTTTCAAATGTAACCAAGAATATGCATATCCTTGGTTCTGGGCCTGAGCTACAGGCAGTTAGATTTGGGTGTGTCTTCAGGCGGAAATTGAAAAAAGTAGGGGGGTAGTAGCTGTAAGAGGTTTTAATAGCATCGACTACAAAGAGAGCGATCACACAATCATCTGGAACATCTGGTGCTCTCATGCATGGTTCAGTGTTGCTAGCCTCGAAGTGAGCATAGAAGGCATTTTGCTCGTCTGGTAGGCTCGCATCACTGGACAGCTCACGGCTGGGTTTCCCTTTGTAATTCGATCTTGGTCCTGTATTGACACTGTCTGGTTTGATGGTTTGTCTGAGTGCGTTGAAGCACCTTTGGCAGCGATTACAGCATTGAGTTTTCTAGGGTATGACATTACACTTTTGGCACACCTGTATTTGGGGAGATTCTCCCATTCTTCTTTGCAGATCCTCTCAAGCTCTGTCAGGTTGGATGGGGAGTGTTGCTGCACAGCTATTTTCAGGTCTCTCCAGAGATGTTCGATCGGGTTCAAGTCCGGGCTCTGGCTGGGCCACTCAAGGGCATTCAGAGACTTGTCCCAATTCAATCCTGCTTTGTCTTGGCTGTGTGCTTAGTGCGTTCTCCTGTTGGAAGGTGAACCTTCGCCCCAATCTGAGGTCGTGAGCACTCTGGAGCAGGTTTTCACAAGGAATCTCTCTGTACTTTGCTCCGTTCATCTTTCCCTCAATCCTGACTAGTTTCCTAGTCTCTGCCGCTGAAAAACATTCCCACAGCATGATGCTGCCACCACCGTGCATCCTCGTAGGGATGGTGTCAGGTTTCCTCCAGACGTGACGCTTGGCTTTCAGGCTAAAGAGTTCAATCTTGGTTTCATCAGACCAGAGAATCTTATTTCTCATGGTCTGGGAGTCTTTAGGTGCCTTTGGGCAAATTCCAAGCAGGCCTTCATGTGCCTTTTACTGAGGAGTGGCTTCCGTCTGGCCACTGCCATAAAGGCCTGATTGGTGGAATGCAGCAGAGATGCTTGTCCTTCTGGAAGGTTCTCCCATCTCCACAGAGGAACTCTCGAGCTCTGTCAGTGACCATCAGGTTCTTGGTCACCTCCCTGACCTAGGCCCTTCTCCCCCAATTGCTCAGTTTGTCTGGGCGGCCAGCTCTAGGAAGAGTCTTGGTGGTTCCAACTAACTGTATTCTGTTAGGCTAGATTCCACTCTTTTGTCGTGGAGTTACGCAAACATGGAAATGAAACAGAATATCAATAGAGCAGATATTTTCTTTCCATCACAAATGCCCTTAATATCGTTTCACAATTCACATTTAACCGGTAATTACACCCTTAAAATGTAATTTCCCCTAACACGGGCGTGCGTCCTTAAGCACATTAGTGGGAGAGCAAAAAAAGTAGTCTTCCTTTCCATTTGTCACTCTCTAAGCCCCCCTCTCAATGCCTCTCTACTCACTTGGATTTCCATTGTCCTCCTTTTTCTCTCTTTTTCTGGTTTTCACTCCTTTCATTTACATTGTCTGTAGCTGAGCTCAGAGTTGTAACCTGTGAGTTGATTCTTTAAAAAAAAGTTGTAAATCATTCATATACTTTGAGTATACAAAATATCAGCTACTACAGCGATTTCATTCACTGCAACACTTAACAAATAGTTGCAGTTAGTTTCAGAATGGGTGGCAAGGAATAAGTTAGAACTAAATATTTCAAAACCTTAAAGTATTGTATTTGGGACAAATCATTCACTAAACCTCAATTTAAACTGTTCACTGCGTACATACAGTGCCTTGCGAAAGTATTCGGCCCCCTTGAACTTTGCGACCTTTTGCCACATTTCAGGCTTCAAACATAAAGATATAAAACTGTATTTTTTTGTGAAGAATCAACAAGTGGGACACAATCATGAAGTGGAACGACATTTATTGGATATTTCAAACTTTTTTAACAAATCAAAAACTGAAAAATTGGGCGTGCAATATTATTCAGCCCCTTTACTTTCAGTGCAGCAAACTCTCTCCAGAAGTTCAGTGAGGATCTCTGAATGATCCAATGTTGACCTAAATGACTAATGATGATAAATACAATCCACCTGTGTGTAATCAAGTCTCCGTATAAATGCACCTGCACTGTGATAGTCTCAGAGGTCCGTTAAAAGCGCAGAGAGCATCATGAAGAACAAGGAACACACCAGGCAGGTCCGAGATACTGTTGTGAAGAAGTTTAAAGCCGGATTTGGATACAAAAAGATTTCCCAAGCTTTAAACATCCCTTTATGGAAGAGTGGCAAGAAGAAAGCCATTTCTTAAAGATATCCATAAAAAGTGTTGTTTAAAGTTTGCCACAAGACACCTGGGAGACACACCAAACATGTGGAAGAAGGTGCTCTGGTCAGATGAAACCAAAATTGAACTTTTTGGCAACAATGCAAAACGTTATGTTTGGCGTAAAAGCAACACAGCTCATCACCCTGAACACACCATCCCCACTGTCAATCATGGTGGTGGCAGCATCATGGTTTGGGCCTGCTTTTCTTCAGCAGGGACAGGGAAGATGGTTCAAATTGATGGGAAGATGGATGGAGCCAAATACAGGACCATTCTGGAAGAAAACCTGATGGAGTCTGCAAAAGACCTGAGACTGGGACGGAGATTTGTCTTCCAACAAGACAATGATCCAAAACATAAAGCAAAATCTACAATGGAATGGTTCAAAAATAAACATATCCAGGTGTTAGAATGGCCAAGTCAAAGTCCAGACCTGAATCCAATCGAATCTGTGGAAAGAACTGAAAACTGCTGTTCACAAATGCTCTCCATCCAACCTCACTGAGCTCGAGCTGTTTTGCAAGGAGGAATGGGAAAAAATGTCAGTCTCTCGATGTGCAAAACTGATAGAAACACCCCAAGCGACTTACAGCTGTAATCGCAGCAAAAGGTGGCGCTACAAAGTATTAACTTAAGGGGGCTGAATAATTTTGCACGCCCAATTTTTCAGTTTTTGATTTGTTAAAAAAGTTTGAAATATCCAATAAATGTCGTTCCACTTCATGATTGTGTCCCACTCGTTGATTCTTCACAAAAAAATACAGTTTTATATCTTTATGTTTGAAGCCTGAAATGTGGCAAAAGGTCGCAAAGTTCAAGGGGGCCGAATACTTTCGCAAGGCACTGTACCAATAATGTGGAAATTGAGCAAACCTGTCATGGTCAAACATGTTGATACAACAGTAATTTATTGATGTCACTTGTTAAATTGATGTCAGGTTAAAGAAGGAATTTTAAGCCTTGAGACAATTGATACATGGGTGTATTTATTTGTATTCTTTTTTTAAAAACATTTTATTTAACTAGGTAAGTCAGTTAAGAACAAATTCTTATTTTCAATGATGGCCTAGGAACAGTGGGTTAACTGCCTTGTTCAAGGGCAGAATGACAGATTTCTACCTTGTCAGCTCTGGGAATTGATCTTGCAACTTTCCAGTTACTAGTCCAACACTCTAACCACTAGGCTACTTGCCACCCCATTGGAATGTAGCCAACATACACTCTATACTAAACAATGTGTTCCATTCAGGGTGAATGGGTAAGACAAAATATTTAAATGCCTTTGAATGGGGTATGGTAGTATGTGCCAGGCGCACTGTTTTGTGTCAAGAACTGCAAAGCTCCTGTGTTTTTCCCACTTAACAGTTTCCCATGTTTATCAAGATTGGTCCACCACTCAAAGGACATCCTGCCAACTTCACTTTAGCAAGCATTGGAGTCAAGGGTGTTTAGTATAGAGTGTATGTTGGCTACATTCCAATATCCATACTAGGATGCCGCTTAGAATACATACCCAATCAATCAAATGTATTTAATAATATTACCAAATAAAACTTTGATCACTGCACTACACAAATTGTAACCAATCACTGCATAAAATGGTTCGATCAAGCCACACGTCAAATAAAACTTTCCCCCGTCAGCGCATTTTCGTAAATAACTTGATGTTAAGGGATTTTTTTATCAATAATGACTTATGTTTACATTTCAATCAGGACTGACTAATCAGAATACTATTATGTTACTGTATAGATGTATGAATTTTATTTTAATCCTAGTACTGAATATAATGTGTGTAATTATAATCAAGAATTAGAACAAAGACTGTCTGTTCCTTGGTAGAAATGAATGAACTTATCGTCAGACTGGCTAGAATGCTTATCTACACAGGGAGACCTTGGCCTGGTCATAAATGATCTAAACTAGTGGAGGACGATGTAGGAAGGCTTGAGAACTATACTGCCATTGTGGAGGAGGGACGGGACAGTTTGAAACCTAATGATGTCATTTTCAGTTAATAACCTGTTGTAAATTATATCATGTTCAGTACTCTCGCGAATAAACTCGACTTGATTTTGAGACTGGTCTCCGCCCATTGTATGCAAATAAGTATCTTACAAATCCTTAGAAATGGGCTGAGTGTATTATTTGAATTGGGTAATAAACATATAGGAGTTTAATTCCTCTATCACTTGAAGAAAATCATCTCAAATTGCAAAGCAAAATGTCAGAAGTGCTACATCTAAATCTAGCAAAATCCTGGAGGGACTGAACAGTACAGAACAGTGCAGAACAGGGGATGCTTTTCTTCCGTATCAAGTACAGCAATGGTGCCCAACTCTCCTCCGAGAGGGCTACCCCTTCTGGAAGCTTTTGCGACAACCCTAATCTTGCCTGATTCTACTAATTAGCAGACCAGGACCTTTATTAGCTGAGTTGAAGGAGTTACAGCACAACAAGGTTGGAGCAAAAGCTTGCATTGCCAGTTGCTTTCCAGGAAGAGGGTTTGCCAACCCTGAAGTATAAACGCAACATGCAACAATTTTTATTGTTTTACTAAGATACAGTTCATATAAGGAAATCAGTCAATAAAAATTGATTCAGTAGGCCCTAATTTATGGATTTCACATGAATGGGCAGGGGCACAGTAATAGGTTCACCCACTTGGGAGCCAGGTCCAGCCAATCCGTTTTCCCCCACAAAAGGGTTTTATTACAGACAGAAATACTCCTCAGTTTCATCAGCTGTCTGGGTGGCTGGTCTCAGATCATCCCGCAGGTGAAGAAGCTGGATGTGGAGGTCCTGGGCTGGTGTGGTAAAACATAGTCTGCGGTTGTGAGGCAGGTTGGACTTACTGCCAAATTCTCTAAAATGATTTGGAGGCAGCTTATGGTAGAGAAATTAACTTTACATTCTCTGGCAACAACTCTGGTGGGCATTCTTGCAGTCAGCATGCCAATTGCACGCTCCCTCAACTTGAGACATCTGTGGCATTGTGTTGTGACAAAACTGCACATTTTAGAGTTGCCTTTTATTGTCCCTAGCACAGATTGCACCTGGGTAATGATCATGCTGTTTAATCAGCTTCTTGATATGGCATACCTGTCAGGTGGATAGATTATCTTGGCAAAGGAGAAATGCTCACTAACAGGGATGAAAAACAAATTTGTAGACACAATATGAGAGAAATGAGCTTTTTCTAGGATCTTTTATTTGAACATTTCTGGGATCTTTTATTTCAGCTCATGAAACATGGGACCAACACTTGACCTGTTGCGTTTATATTTTTGTTCAGCATAGAATAGGATATTCACATATGAACAGGTCCAGAGAGTTTAGCATTAGCATAACACTGATTGTTATGTAAGCAACTCAATGTTTGGTTTAGAACACTCTGCTTCCCATACATTAATGAATGATGATAAATTGAATATGACTATCACTATCACATGCCATAGTGATATCACTGTAGTTTGGGAGAAGTAGTTTCTGATTCTTGGTCTACATAGTCAGTGACATTATCCTTCTCGCTCCCTCCCTCTCTCTGTCGTGGGTGTCGCTACAGGCCAGAGACGGCTGTGGGAGGCGGTCAAGAGGAGGAAAGCTATGTGCAAGCGGAAGTCCTGGATGAGCAAGGTACAGTACACAAATGCATACATGCAGATACCCTACATACGAATAGAATACATACAGTACACTCATTCTACAGTACAAACTATCTGTCTCACACATGCACAATGACCCTAACATATTAACATGTGATCATGTGTATATGTTCGTTTGCTCATACTGTGTCTTGATCTATCCTCTCGCACATTGTCAATATATGCTCCTTGTGGACAATAGGACGTGTTATCTTTGGTCTGAATTCACTGTTCCCATAGCTTGGTTTTACATACGGAGTTCATTTGAGCTGAGCAGTTGTGTATACAATGGAGTTGTATGGGGAGGTTAGATGTCTGATTCATTTGTGTGAGCGCGCACATGTACAGGTAACTGCCAAAATAAAGGAAACGCCAACAAAGTGTCTTTAAAGTGTCACACTGATCCTCAACATGGGGGAGCCCTCAGCTGTGCGTGCTTAGTCCCCTCCTGTACTCCCTGTTCACCCACGAATGCGTGGCCAAGCACGACGCCAACACCACCATTAAGTTTTCTGACGACACGACAATGGTAGGCCTGATCACCGACAACGATTAGACAGCCTATAGGGAGGAGGTTGGAGACCTGGCAGTGTGTTCAAATCCCATTCATTTATATAGCCCTTCTTACATCAGCTGATATCTCAAAGTGCTGTACAAAACCCCAAACAGCAAGCAATATAGGTGTAGAAGCACGGTGGCTAGGAAAAACTCCCTAGAAAGGCCAAAACCTAGGAAGAAACCTAGAGAGGAACCAGGCTATGAGGGGTGGCCAGTCCTCTTCTGGCTGTGCTGGGTGGAGATTATAACAGAACATGGCCAAGATGTTCAAATGTTCATAAATGACCAGCATGGTCAAATAATAACAATCACAGTAGTTGTCGAGGGTGCAGCAAGTCAGCACCTCAATGTCAGTTGGCTTTTCATAGCCGATCATTGAGAGTATCTCTACCGCTCCTGCTGTCTCTAGAGAAACAGCAGGTTGAAAACAGCAGGTCTGGGACAGGTAGCACATCTGGTGAAGAGGTCAGGGTTCCATAGCCGCAGGCAACACAGTTGAAACTGGAGCAGCAGCACGGCCAGGTGGACTGGGGACAGCAAGGAGTCATCATGCCAGGTAGTCCTGAGGCATGGTCCTAGGGCTCAGGTCCTCCGAGAGAGAGAGCGAGAGAGAATTAGAGAGAGCATACTTAAATTCACACAGGACACCGGATAAGACAGGAGAAGTTCTGCAGATATAACTGACTGACCCTAGCTAGCTCCCCGACACATAAACTACTGCAGCATAAATACTGGAGGCTGAGACGGGAAGGGCCAGGAGACACTGGCCCCATCTGATGATACCCCCGGACAGGGCCAAACAGGTAGGATATAACCCCACCCACTTTGCCAAAGCACAGCCCCCACACCACTAGAGGGATATCTTCAACCACCAATTTACCATCCTGAGACGAGGCTGAGTATAGCCCACAAAGATCTTCGCCACGGCACGGCCCAAGGAGGGGGGGGGGGGGGGGGGGGGCGCTGCTGCTGCCACCGCCGCCAACCCAGACAGGAAGATCACGTCAGTGACTCAACCCACTCTAGTGATGCACCCCAGTAAGCCAGTGACTCAGCCCCTATAATAGGGGCTGAGTCACTGTGGAGAGAGGGGAACCGGCCAGGCAGAGGCAGCAAGGGCGGTTCGTTGCTCCAGAGCCTTTCCGTTCACCTTCACACTCCTGGACCAGACTACACTCAATCATATGACCCACTGAAGAGATGAGTCTTCAGTAAAGACTTAAAGGTTGAGACCGAGTCTGCGTCTCTCACATGGGTAGGCAGACATTCCATAAAAAGTTAGCTCTATAGGAGAAAGCCCTGCCTCCAGCTGTTTGCTTAGAAATTCTAGGGACAATTAGGAGGCCTGCGTCTTGTGACCGTAGCGTACGTGTAGGTATTTACGGCAGGACCAAATCGGAAAGATAAGTAGGAGCAAGCCCATGTAATGCTTTGTAGGTTAGCAGTAAAACCTTGAAATCAGCCCTTGCCTTAACAGTAAGCCAGTGTAGGGAGGCTAGCACTGGAGTAAAGGATCAAATTTTTTTGGTTCTAGTCAGGATTTTAGCAGCCGAGGTTAGCACTAACTGAAGTTTATTTAGTGCTTTATCCGGGTAGCCGGGAAGTAGATCATTGCAGTAGTCTAACCTAGAAATAACAAAAGCATGGATTAATTGTTCTGCATAATTTTTGGACAGAAAGTTTCTGATTTTTGCAATATTACGTAGATGGAAAAAAGCTGTCCTTGAAACAGTCTTGCTATGTTTGTCAAAAGAGAGATCAGGGTCCAGAGTAACGCCGAGGTCCTTCAGTTTTATTTGAGACGACTGTACAACCGTCAAGATTAATTGTCAGATTCAACAGAAGATCTCTTTGTTTCTTGGGACCTAGAACAAGCATCTCTGTTTTGTCCGAGTTTAAAAGTAGAAAGTTTGCTGCCATCCACTTCCTTATGTCTGAAACACAGGCTTCTAGTGAGGGCAATTTTGGGGCTTCACCATGTTTCATTGAAATGTACAGCCTTGTGTCATCCGCATAGCAATGAAAGTTAACATTATGTTTTCGAATGACATCCCCAAGAGGGAAAATATATAGTGAAAACAATAGTGGTCCTAAAACAGAACCTTGAGGAACACCTACATTTACAGTTGATTTGTCAGAGGACAAACCATTCACAGAGACAAACTGATATCTTTCTGACAGATAAGATCTAAACCAGGCCAGAACTGGTCCATGTAGACCAATTTGGGTTTCCAATCTCTCCAAAAGAATGTGGTGATCGATGGTATCAAAAGCAGCACTAAGGTCTAGGAGCACGAGGACAGATGCAGAGCCTCGGTCTGACACCAGTAAAAGGTAATTTACCACCTTCACAAGTGCAGTCTCAGTGCTATGATGGGGTCTAAAACCAGACTGAAGCATTTCATATACATTGTTTGTCTTCAGGAAGGAAGTGAGTTGCTGTGCAACAGCTTTTTCTAAAATCTTTGAGAGGAATGGAAGATTCGATATAAGCCGATAGTTTGTTATAGTTTCTGGGTCAAGGTTTGGCTTTTTCAAGAGAGGCTTTATTACTGCCTCTTTTAGTGAGTTTGGTACACATCCGGTCGATAGAGAGCCGTTTATTATGTTCCATTGTTTTAGTACTATATCTCTTGACAATGATGAAAATAATCACTACCTCTAAACCAAGCACAGGAAGCAGCTCTTTCAGTAGTTTAGTTGGAATAGGGTCCAGTATGCAGCTTGAAGGTTTAGAGGTCATGATTATTTTCATCATTGTGTCAAGAGATATAGTACTAAAACACTTGAGCGTCTCTCTTGATCTTAGGTCCTGGCAGAGTTGTGCAGACTCAGGACAACTGAGCTTTGGAGGAATACGCAGATTTAAAGAGGAGTCCGTAATTTGCTTTCTAATGATCATGATCTTTTCCTCAAAGAAGTTAATGAATTTATTACTGCTGAAGTGAACTCCATCCTCTCTCGGGGAATGCTGCTTTTCAATTAGCTTTGCGAAAGTATCAAAACTAAATTTAGGATTGTTCTCATTTTCCTCAATTGGAAAAATAGGATGATCGAGCAGCAGTGAGGGCTCTTCGATACTGCACGGTACTGTCTTTCCAAGCTAGTTGGAAGACTTCCAGTTTGGTGTGGCGCCATTTCCGTTCCAATTTTCTGGAAGCTTGCTTCAGAGCTCGGGTATTTTCTATATACCAGGGAGCTAGTTTATTATGACAAATGTTTTTGGTTTTTAGGGGTGCAACTGCATCTAGGGTATTGCTCAAGGTTAAATTGAATTCCTCAGTTAGGTGGTTAACTGATTTTTGTTCTCTGACGTCCTTGGGTAGGCAGAGGGAGTCTGGAAGGGCATCAAATAATCTTTGGGTTGTCTGACAATTTATAGCACAACTTTTGATGCTCCTTGGTTGGGGTCTGAGCAGATTATTTGTTGCGATTGCAAATGTAATAAAATGGTGGTCCGATAGTCCAGGATTATGAGGAAAAACATTAAGATCCACAACATTTATTCCATGGGACAAAACTAGGTCCAGAGTATGACTGTGACAGTGAGTAGGTCCAGAGACATGTTGGACCAAACCCAATGAGTCGATGATGGCTCCAAAAGCCTTTGGAGTGGATCTGTGGACTTTTCCATGTGAATATTAAAATCTCCAAAAATTAGAAAATGATCTGCTATGACTAGAAGGTCCGATAGGAATTCAGGGAACTCAGTGAGGAACGCTATATATGGCCCAGGAGGCCTGTAAACAGTAGCTATAAAAAGTGATTGAGTAGGCGGCATACGTTTCATGACTAGAAGCTCAAAAGACGAAAACGGCCTTTTTTTTTTTGTAAATTGAAATTCGCTATCGTAAAAATTAGCAACACCTCCACCTTTGCGGGATGCACGCGGGATATGGTCACTAGTGTAACCAGGAGGTGAGGCCTCATTTAACACAATAAATTCGTCAGGCCAATCACATCAAGATTATGATCAGTGATTAGTTCATTGACTATAACTGCCTTTGAAGTGAGGGATCTAACATTAAGTAGCCCTATTTTGAGATGTGAGGTATCACAATCTCTTTCAATAATGGCAGGAATGGAGGAAGTCTTTATCCTAGTGAGATTTCTAAGGCGAACACCGCCATGTTTAGTTTTGCCCATCCTAGGTCGAGGCACAGACACGGTCTCAATGGGGATAGCTGAGCTGACTACACTGACTGTGCTAGTGGCAGGCTGGCTAACAGCCTGCTGCCTGACCTGCACCCTATTTCATTGTGGAGCTAGAGGAGTTAGAGCCCTGTCTATGTTGGTAGATAAGATGAGAGCACCCCACCACGGTTGCCAGGACAACAACTAAATGTGAGCAAGACAAAGGAGCTGATTGTGTACTACAGGAAAAGGAGGGCCGGATATGCCCACATTCACATCGACGGGGCTATAGTGGAGCAGGTCGAGAGTTTCAAGTTCCTTGGTGTCCACATCACTAACAAACTATCATGGTCCAAACACACCAAGACACTAGTGATGAGGGCTTGACAACACCATTTCCCCCTCAGGAGACTAAAAAGATTTGGCATGGGATCCTCAAAAAGTTATACAACTGCTCCATCCAGGGCATCCTGACCGGTTGCATCACCACCTGGTATGGTAGCTGCTCGACATCCAACCGTAAGGTGTTACAGAGGGTAGTACGTACGGCCCAATACATCACTGGGGCCAAGCTTCCTGCCATCCAGGACCTATATACCAGGCGGTGTCAGAGGATACCATGTTCGAGACACTTAAATATTTTAAAGGGCACACATACACAATCCATGTCTCAATTGTCTCAATGCTTAAAAATCCTTATTTAACCTGTCTCCTCCCCTTCATCTACACTGATTGAAACAGATGTAAAAGTGACATCAATAAGGGATCATCGCTTTCACATGGATTCACCTGGTCATTCTATGTCTTGGAAAGAGCACGTGTTCTTAATGTGTTGTACACTCAGTGTACACAGAACGCATAGAGACGGACAGACTCTAGTATGCTCACAAACTTACAGTGCACACATACTAATGCATGCACACATACAGCTTGGCTGAGTCTATCGTTGTCAATTGAGTTTGCATATGACCCCTGAGTCAGCTATAACTCTGAACTGTACCCCAAACTGTCTGCTGAATAACCACACACACACACACACACACACACACACACACACACACACACACACACACACACACACACACACACACACACACACACACACACACACACACACACACACACACACACACACACACACTTACTCACTGCCATGTCACTCTCTGATGTCTAGTAGTAGTGAGCTGCAGACCTCTGGGATGCAGACTGCAGTGTTGGCCGCTCCAGCCAGAATGCAGCCAGGCTGAGGAGATGATAGCTTTCTAAAATTACACGTGTTTGTTTCCGCTTCTGGCACCAACCACCCGTCCAAATAATCTGCCTCCTCAGCCACTGACTGTGTTTGTGTTTGTGTGTGTGTGTGTGGGGGAGCTCGGAGTGTTTGTTTGTGTGTACGGCTATCTGTGTGCGTGGTTAGTTTAGGGTTGTGTGCTGGTCTTCCATCTTCACTATTTAAAAAAAACTGTCCCATCCCCTATTTAGAACACCAGACTCACCACAGAGACATACACGCACACACTGAAGAAGACTCATTGATACACACACCACACCACAGACATGTGGAGCTGTAAAAATCCCCTCAGCCAGTAATATCCAACTCCAGCTTTAGACACGGAGGAAAGGGGCTTGATTTTTGTTCCTACTCACTGACACTGGGCCTCCCTGCTACCTAAGACTACAGCCCCTGCCTCTACTTTAACCAAGTCCAAGGCTTTAATCTAATAGGGTGCTCTAACGAATGCTCTTCCGATCGGCAGTCTAATTCTTGCCTTGTTCAATCATTCAAATGTATTTATAAAGCCCTTCTTACATCAGCTGATGTCACAAAGTGCTGTACAGAAACCCAGCCTAAAACCCCAAACAGCAAGCAATGCAGGTGTAGAAGTACGTGGCTAGGAAAAACTCCCTAGAAAGGCCAGAACCTAGAAAGAAACCTAGAGGAACCAGGCTTAATAATGTTGCCTGTTGCCTGCTCTTAAGCCAATTTTCAAGTTTCCTTCTTCCTCTCATAAAGATAATGGAACATCGTGGAGTTATTGGGGAATATAGCATTTTGTGTGTGCATGTGTGTTTGTTAATTCTGTGTTAACTAATGTGTGTCTGAGTTTTGATTTCATCCATGTGTCTTGCGTGCACGCTCGTGTATTTGTGTTAATGCGTGTGTAGTATTTGTGTGTTGGTTCATGTTTGTGGCAGTATTGTTTGTGGATGTGTTTAACTATTCTCCACAGGAATAGTAAACAAACAAAAACAAAAATGTGACTAACTGGGGACATTTTATTAGTCTCCGTGAGGTCAAATGCTATTTCTAGTTTTTTTTTGTAGGGTTAATGTTTGAATTAGTGTTAGGGTTAGGAGGGTTAGTGTTAGGGTTAAGGTTAGTGTTAGGGATAAAAGTTAGGTTTTTGGGTTAAGGTTAGGGTAAGGGTAAGAGTACGGGTTAGGTTTAGTGTCAGGGGTTAGGGAATATAGGATTTTGAATGGGACTGAATTGGGTGTCCCCACAAGGTTAGTTGTACAAGTGTGTGTGTGTGTGTGTGTGGATATGCATACACCCCTGCCCACACCACCCCCCATATCACGATAACAGGCTAGGGATCACTCTGCACCCTCCCTGCTGTGGCACCCCTGGCCAAGTGAGCCGACTGCGGGGCGCTGGACATAATTGAGCCCTGGCTCTCCTCAACACACACCTGCTACAGCACACACGCACTGGCTGGCAGGGGGAAGAAGGGGAGGGAGTGAAGAGAGAAAAGAGAGTGAGGAGAATAACCCTTCACACAACTGGGGCTGGGGAGAGGGCTTAGGGAGAGGAAGAAACGAGATAGAGGGAGATGGGTGGGGGGATCGTGATACAGAGACAGAAATGGGGGAGACGGAAAGAGGGAAGGCAATATCAGGCCCACTTCCCCCTCTACACAGCATAAGCCCGTGTCTCCCCTTTACAAAGTGCCTCAGCAGATAGCATGTCTTTCAACTCTAACGTTCATTGAGCTATCTCAACTCAACTAGGTGATGCGGTCCTACCACCCTGCCTCCACACAGACAACCAATGTTACTCTCCTTCTTTGAATACTGTACAACTAAATCAAACCAAATCATATTTTATTGGTCACATACAAATGGTTAGCAGATGTTAATGCGAGTGTAGCGAAATGCTTGTGCTTCTAGTTCCGACCATGAAGTAATATCTAACAAGTAATCTACCAATTTCACAACAACTACCTTATACACACAAGTGTAAAGGAATGAATAAGAATATGTACATATAAATATATGGATGAGCGATGGCCGAACGGCATAGGCAAGATGCAGTAGATGGTATAGAGTACAGTATATACATATGAGATGAGTAATGTAGGTTATCTAAACATAATATAAAGGTGCATTGTTTAAAGTGACTAGTGATACATTTATTACATCCAATTTTTAATTATTAAAGTGGCTAGAGATTTGAGTCAGTATGTTGGCAGCAGCCACTCAATGTTAGTGATGGCCTTGAGATAGAAGCTGTTTTTCAGTCTCTCAGTCCCAGCTTTGATGCACCTGTACTCACCTCCCCTTCTGGATGATAGCGGGGTGAACAGGCAGTGGCTCGAGTGGTTGTTGTCCTTGATGATCTTTTTGGCCTTCCTGTGACATCGGGTGGTGTAGGTGTCCTGGAGGGCAGGTAGTTTGCCCCCGGTGATGCATTGTACAGACCTCACAACCCTCTGGAGAGCCTTGCGGTTGTGGGCGGAGCAGTTGCTGTACCAGGCGGTGATACAGCCCGACAGGATGCTCTCGATTGTGTATCTGTAAAAGTTTGTCAGGGTTTCGGTGACTAGCCAAATTTCTTCATCCTCCTGAGGTTGAAGAGGCGCTGTTGCATCTTCTTCACCACGCTGTCTGTGTGGGTGGACCATTTCAGTTTGTTTGTGATGTGTACGCCGAGGAACCTAAAACTTTCCACCTTCTCCACTACTGTCACATCGATGTGGATAGGGGGCTGCTCCCTCTGCTGTTTCCTGAAGTCCACGATCATCTCCTTTGTTTTGTTGACGTTGAGTGTGAGGTTATTTTCCTGACACCACACTCCGAGGGCCCTCACCTCCTGCCTGTAGGCCGTCTAGTCGTTGTTGGTAATCAAGCCTACCACTGTCGTTTCGTCTGCAAACTTGATGGTTGAGTTGGAGGCGTGCATGGCCACGCAGTCATGGGTGAACAGGGAGTACAGGAGAGGGCTGAACATGGGTATTTCCTGTTTTAGTTTCTGTCTATAGGCTGGGAGCAACAAAATGGAGTCGTGGTCATATTTGCCGAAGGAGGGCGAGGGAGGGCTTTGTATACGTTGTGGAAGTTAGAGTAACAATGATCCAGAATTTTTCCATCTCGGGTCGCGCTTTCGATATGCTGATAAAAATTTAGGGAGCCTTGTTTTCAGATTAGCCTTGTTAAAATCCCCTACTACAATAAATGCAGCCTCAGGATATGTGGTTTCCACTTTACTTAGAGTCCAATGAAGTTCTTTCATGGCCGTCGAGGTGTCTGCTTGGGGGAGGATATACATGACTGTGATTATAATCGAAGAGAATTCTCTTGGTAGATAATGCGGTCGGCATTTGATTGTAAGGAATTCTAGGTCAGGTGAACAAAAAGACTTGAGTTCCTGTATGTTGTTATGATCACACCATGTCTCGTTAATCATAAGGCATACACCCCGCCCTTCTTCTTACCAGAGAGATGTTTGTTTCAGTCAGCGCGATGCGTGAAGAAACCAGGTGGCTGTACAGACACTGACAACTTATCCTGAGCGAGCAATGTTTTCCTGAAACAGAGAATGTTACAATCTCTGATGTCTCTCTAGAAGTCAACCATTGCTCGGTTTTCATCTACCTTGTTGTCAAGAGACTGGCGAATAGTATACTCAGGAGCGGTGGGCGATGTGTCCGTCTACGGAGCCTGAGCAGAAGACCACTCCGTCTGCCCCTTCTGCGGCGCCATTGTTTTGGGGTCGCCTTCTGGGATCTGATCCATTGTCCTGGGTGGTGGACCAAACAGAGGATCCGCTTCGGGAAAGTCATATTCCTGGTTGTAATGTTGGTAAGTTGACTTCTATCCAATAGTTCCTCCCAGCTGTATGTAATAAGACTTAAGATTTCCTGGGGTAACAGTCTAAGAAATAATACATAAAAAAACGAAATACTGCATTGTTTCCTAAGAACGCGAAGCGAGGCGGCCATCGCTGTCAGCACTGGATGGTCAAAGGTCAAAGTGCAGGGCTGCCTTGGAAAAAAATAAGTTGTTCTCAATGGGACTCCCTGCTTTAATAATAAAATACAAATAAAGTAATACCTTGGCTGTCCACTAAAGTTAAACCTGCTCTTGTCTTTTGTGACTGTTCCATATGGATATACACTAGGTACATCTAGTACCAGGCCGGACCCCCCTTTTCCTCCAGAACAGCCAGATT
The DNA here is from genome assembly GCF_002021735.2 of Oncorhynchus kisutch. NCBI lineage: Eukaryota > Metazoa > Chordata > Actinopteri > Salmoniformes > Salmonidae > Oncorhynchus > Oncorhynchus kisutch. The sequence goes on from NC_034203.2 coordinate 6,185,346, forward strand.
TCATCAGGGCATTCTACAAGGTGTCGGAAATGATGGTCCATGCTGATGCGATGGCCTCAGCTAATTGCTGTAGATTGGACAGCAGTACATTTACGCTACGAACAGCCCATTCCATCTCATCCCATAGATACTCTATTGGGTTGAGGTCTGGGGACTGCACAGGCCACTCAGGTAAACTGAACTTGCTGTCATGTTCCAGAAAATATTTTTCCACTTCTCAGTTGTCCAGTGTCAGCCCACTGGAGCCCCTTCTTGTTTTTATCTGATAGGAGTGGAACCCGTCTGCTGCAATAGCCCGTCTGTGACAAGGATCGACGAGGTGTGTTCCGAGATTCCATTCTACACGTCACTGTTTTACTGTGTCCCTCCTGTTAGCTTGCACGATTCTTGCCATTCTCCTTTGACCTCTCTCACGATCTGTTTTCACCCACTGGACTGCCGCTGACTGGATGTTTTTTGTTTGTTGCTCCATTCCCTGTAAAAACTAGATAGACACTGTTGCACTTGAAAAGCCCAGGAGGGCAGCTGTTTCTGAGATAATGGATCCGGTGCGCCAGGCACTTGACGATCATACCACACTCAAAGTTGCTTAGGTCACTCATTTTGCCCATTCTAACGTTCAATCGACCAGTAACTAAATGCCTCAATGCATGTCTGCCTGCTTTATATAGCAAGCCACGGCTACAGACTCACTGTCTGTAGGAGCCATCAATTTTTGGGAACTCTGGCTGGTATATCTTAATGGTGAACAACAAATTATTCTCACTTGTATGGAAAAGATGGCCAGCACTGCTAAATCAGATTAGGGCTTGTGTAAAAGTTGTCCACAAACAGTTTGTAGCCCATCCCCAGCAGTGTAAAAATCCAATATTTCCATAATGGAATCATAACTAAGTCCATTACCCATGGCTGAGATGAATTTCCCATCGTAAACAAGGACATTCCAAATGTAGGCACACAGAATTTGGCCAAAACAAACAGTTTGTAACCCCATATTGTTGGCTTGTTACGCATATATTGTTTCAGACCAATTCTAGCCTTTAAGACTACCACCCTCATCTATGGACAGGTTCTGGGCGGGCTGAAAATGGGTCTTGCAGGCCTCAACAATGCTGGAGTAGAGAGGTTTGATTTTGCAGAGCCTATCAAAGCTGGCTGTGCCTCTCTTCTCATTGTCACTGTCAGCTTGTGAGTCACTGATATGAAGTGCCCATGAAATAGTCAGAAACCTGTTAGAAGACATGACAGTGGTGGGGAAAGGCAATTGGTAGTCTTCAGCTTCTCCAGTAGTCCTTCAGGTTTTTCAACTTCACAAGCCCCATGTAAATGACCAGTGAGATGTGATGCCTCTTTCTTGCCTACTTGCTTCTTGGCCCCATACTTGTTGGTGTTAGACACCAGCGAACCAAGAACTGACAAGGATAAAAACATCTGGAAAAGATGAAGGAAGGGGGCTGTACTTTCCAGTCATGTCCAGCTGAGGTCCTGGCTGCCTTTTAGGTCAAAATGTTGGTAGAAATGGCTCCACAGCATCCTTTAGCACAGTGTGCCAACAGTCCTCTCTTTTGGTGATAGTCACTGCTGTTGCACTGGCCCTCCTCCACTTCTGGGTTGGTCTCTTCACACCTCTAGATGGCTGGGCGGGATGGGTGTGGAGCCAGAGACAGCAGCAGGGATCAGACTGGAGGAACCTGTTCCTATGTTTGAATGAGTGGGGGATGGAGGACTTGAATGTGGTCTCTTTGGAGTTGGCTCCCAGAGGTCATCTGAATCAGTCTCTACCACTATTGAAGATTTTTTATAATTCAGTTAGAACTCAAGTTTACTATTACTTATTTTATTGAACCTTTTGCGTGTAGGGGGCAGTGTTTTTGGCTAAAGAACATACCAATTTGAAACTGCCTATTTCTCAGCCCCAGAAACTAGAATATGCATATAATTGTCAGATTAGGATAGAAAACACTCCAAAGTTTTAAAAACTGTAAAAATATTGTCTGTGAGTATAACAGAACTGATATTGCAGGCGAAAACCTGAGGAAAATCCAATCAGGAAGTGCCTCTTATTTTGAAACACTTATTTTCCTATGCATGCCTATCCTCCATTTAAAGGGATATCAACCATATTCCTTTTTCTATGGCTTCCCTAAGGTGTCAACAGTCTTTAGACATAGTTTCAGGCTTTTATTTTGAAAAATGAGCGTGAAAGATCAAGTGTATCGGTGGGTGAGATCAGAGTGAGTTTTGCGCTACAGAGTAAAGCGGCCATTGTTCCACCCGGTGTTATTGAAAAACCTACACACTCGGTTGATATATTATCGAATATATATTTTAAAAACAACCTGAGGAATGATTGTAAAAAAACTTTTGACATGTTTCTCTGGACATTATGGAGACTATTTGGAATTTCCGTCTGCGTTGTCGTGACCACTCTTTCCTGTGGATTTCTGAACCTAACGCAACAAACAAACTGAGGTATTTTGGGTATAAAAATAATCTTTATGGAATAAAAGGAACATTTGTTGTGTAACTGGGAGTCTCGTGAGTGAAAACATCCGAAGATCATCAAAGGTAAACGGTTAATTTGATTGCTTTTCTGATTTTCGTGACCAAGCTTCCTGATGCTAAGTGTACATAATGCTATGTTAGGCTATCGATAAACTTACACAAACGCTTGGATTGCTTTCGCTGTAAAGCATCATTTCAAAATCTGAGATGACAGGAGATGAAAGGCTAAACTGTGTTTTGCAATATTGCACTTGTGATTTCATGAATATTAATATTTATTAGTAATATTATTTGACTGTGGCGCTATGCTATTCAGCGGTTGCTGACAAATGATCCTGCGACAGGGATGGGTAGCGTCAAGAAGTTAACCTTTATGTTATTAGGGGGTGAGCCCTGCATCAATACATCAAATACACAGCACATGCCTATAAACATATACAGTACCAGTCAAAAGTTTGGACACCTACTCATTCAAGAGATTTTCTTTATTTTTACTATTTTCTACATTGTAGAATAATATCAAAGACATCAAAACTATGAAATAACACATATGGGATCATATAGTAACCAATAAAGTGTTAAACAATGATATTCTTCATAGTAGCCACCCTTTGCCTTGATGACAGCTTTGCACACTTGATGACAGCTTTGGCATTCTCAACAAGCTTCATGAGATAGTCACCTGGAATGCATTTCAATTAACAGGTGCACATAGTGAAAAACGCTGCTGCTTCTTTATGGGACCGAACTATTTAAAACTTTTTTAATGAAATGTTTTCAAAGTTTAAAACATAGAGATCGAATCATAAATGGAGGTAGCTGAAGTCTGAATCCCGTGAGGGTGAAAGACAGTCAGTAGACATACTTGCATTACATTTAGCTGGCTATCTAACGTTACCTTGAACAGCAATAACAGAAACACTTAACGGTTAAAAACATATGGACTCCAGTAGAAATCTATGCAGTTGTGAGAAAAGTATGGAGCTGAATTTATCAAAGAAAGAAAGTGCCAATAGCATGGCTAATCTCAAGACAGAGATAAGGAGTCTATGTACAAAAATAAAATAAAAAATAGGGACAAAATGAAGCTGATTATTGAAAAAGGAATGAATAGTAAAGTTGAAAGCTTACGTGCATCTTTGGAGAAAGCCATTCATGATGATCATACAACTTTCCTGACTCGAGAATAATAACAAGCAGCTACAAGACCACATATCTCTTGAAGTTGGATGTCTGGAGTAGAGGTCGACCGATTAATCGGGATGGCCCATTAATTAGGGCCGATTTCAAGTTTTCATAACAATCGGAAATCGGTATTTTTGATCACAGATTTGGCCAATTTAAAAATCAATAAAAATAGATATTTTTTTACACCTTTATTTATCATTTATTTAACTAGGCAAGTCAGTTAAGAACACATTCTTATTTTCAATGACGGCCTTGTTCAGGGGCAGAATGACAGATGTTTACCTTGTCAGGTCGGGGGATTCGATCCTGCAACCTTACAGTTAACTAGTCCAACGCTCTAACCACCTGATTACATTGCACTTAAACGTTAGCTTTTTTACATGGCACTCATTGCACTTTTACTTTCTTCTACAACACTTTGTTTTTGCATTATTTAAACCAAATTGAAAATGTTTAATTTTATTTGAGGCTAAATAGATTTTATTGATGTATTATATTAAGTTAAAATAAGTGTTCATTCAGTATTGTTGTCATTGTTACAAATATATATATATTTTTTTAAATCGGACGATTAAATCGGTATCGGCTTTTTTGGTCCTCCGATAATCGGTATCGGCGTTGAAAAATCATAATTGGTCGACCGCTAGTCTGGAGTCCCGTGTAGAATTCCTAGAATCTGGGAGAATAGGCGCTGTGAAAATAACAAAGTTAGACCAAGACGTGTCTATCATAGTGGCAGGACTGCCAGCTGATGAAAACGAGGACCTAATCTCTAAAGTGAACCAGTTGATATCAGTAGGCCTAGGCTGCGAAACAGAGGTGATTGCAGTTGAGAGGATGAGGGAGAAAGGTAAAGGTCTCTGGGTTGTGAAGGTGGAGTGTCGGTCTGTGGAGGAGAAAGTGGCTCTGTTACGGAAAAAACTAAAGCTGCGAGACCATCCTGATTATAACAAAGTCTTCCTTCGATCAGCCAAGTCCCACATCGATCACCTTATAGAACTGAACTTCAAGACGCTGCTGAGAGAAATACCAGGAGGAAAGGACTATTTATTTTGTCATGGGAAGCAGACGGGTCATGAAACGAGATCAACCAGAAGGACAACGCGGACAAGGACATGGGGTGGACAGACATACTACATACTGAAGGGCTTCCCATCCCATACGAGATTTGATTTCAATAGAACATTGGAATGTTAATGGATGGACTTCATTGAACAATAAATTACGAATAATAATACTAAAATCCTTAAACCGAGACATTATATCAATAAATTAAATGCATTTGCGTCGGCAAGAAACTATTGATATTGAAGGGTATGTATGGTATGGACATAACAGACACACTCATGGGAAAGCCCGCAGGGACTCTGGGGGAGTGGGAATATGTATAAAGTCTGATATGCATATAAAGCATATAAAATTTTAATTATCGATAAAGCCATAGAAGGAATTATTGGTTTGAGCTTTGAACATAGGGAGTCAGATTTTTGTTTTGTTGTGTTTTCATGCTATTTGCCACCTGAACAGTCCACATGGGGTAAAGATGCGTCCTCCTTCCATAGTCATTTGTTAAACTGTTTGGGATAGGGTGCAGCATTTTCACATTTGGATGAAAAACATGCCCAGAGTAAACTGCCTGCTACTCAGCCCCAGTTGTTAATATATGCATATTATTTATTTGGATAGAAAACACTCTAAAGTTTCTTAAACTGTTTGAATGATGTCTGTGAGTATAACAGAACTCATATGACAGGCGAAAACCTGAGAAAAATCCAATCAGGAAGTAGGAAATCTGAGGTTTGTAGTTTTTTAAAGCTTGGCCTATCAAAAACACAGTGTCTATGGGGTCAAATTGCACTTCCTATGGATTCCACAAGATGTCAACAGTCTTTAGAAACTTGTTTGAGGCTTCTACTGTAAAGGAGTGGCTCATAAGGGCTCTTTGAGTCAGTCAGTGGTCTGGCAGAGTGCCAAAAGCTTGCGACGCTCGTTCACTTGAGAGGTAGCTCGCGTTCCATTGCTTTTCTACAGACAAAGGAATTCTCCGGTTGGAACATTATTGAAGATTTATGTTAAAAACATCCTAAAGATTAATTCTATACATCGTTTGACATGTTTCTACGGACTGTAACGGAACTTTTGGAGTTTGTCTGGACCTAGTGCTCGCGCCTCATGAAGATGGATTACTGGGCTGAACGCGCTAACAACAAGGAGGAATTTGGACATAAATTATTAACTTTATCGAACTAATCAAACATTTATTGTGGAACTGGGAGGGCATTCTGATGAAGATCATCAAAGGTAAGTGAATATTTATAATACTATTTCTGACTAATGTTGACTCCACAACATGGCGGATATTTCTTTGGCTGGTTTGGTCTCTGAGTGCCGTACTCAGATTATTGCATGGTGTGCTTTTACCATAAAGTTTTTAAAAAAATCTGACACAGCGGTTGCATTAAGGAGAGGTCTATCCTTAATTCTGTGAATAACACTTGTATCTTTTATCAATGTTTATGAGTATTTCTGGAAATTCATGTGGCTCTCTGCAAAATCACTGGATGCTTTGGACGCAAAACATTACTGAACGTAATGCGCCAATGTAAACTGAGATTTTTGGATATAAATATGCACTTTATTGAACAAAACATACATGTATTGTGTAACATGATGTCCTATGAGTGTCATCTGATGAAGATCATCAAAGGTTAGTGACTAATTTTATCTATATTTCTGCTTTTTGTGACTCCTGTCTTTGGCTGGAAAAATGGCTTTGTGTGTTTTTGTGACTTGGCTCTGACCTAACATAATCATATAATGTGCTTTCGCTGTAAAGCCTTTTTGAAACCGGACACAATGGGTAGTTTAACAATAATTTTATCTTTCATTTGATGTATTGCACTTGTTAATGTGTGAGAGTTACATATTTCTCAAAAAATATTTTGGAATTTCGCGCGCTGCCTATGTTGTTGAGCCTAGCCGTAAGAAGCTTTAAGAGAAAACAGCATGTGTTTGATAAAAGACTGTGCCTATTTAAATGGAGATATCAGGGAGGGCAGCTATTACACCTTAAGGAATTACAGACAAGAAATCCTCAACAGTTTTGGAGCCAAATAAATAAGTTAGGACCAAAACGACATAAGAAAATTCCAATGGAAGTCAGGGAAGAGCATTGGGGGCTGAGTTCTGATTTTACACAGGTACTTAAGGAGTGGGAGAAGGGGTGTGCTAGTTTGTTCTCATGTAACGAAAATGTGGCATATTTTGAGGATTGATTTTATAAAGACATATGTTCCCTGAGGACTAAACAGGAAAATACAATGTTAGAACCCTCTTATATATGTAACCCATACTTAAATGAGGAGCTGTCTGTGGCAGAATTTAAGAAGGTGATTGACCCTGCAAAAAATGGGAAATCATTTGATATTGATATTGATATTGATGAGGTTTTAAAATCCCCTAAATTAATTGACGCCCTAGATAATTTGCTCCAAATATGTTTTGAGTACAGTATACTGCCATCCACTTGGTATTAGTTTATAGTGAATCCCATTCCCATATCTTCAAAAAATTATCAGAGAGTGCCACTGAACTATAGTAGCATAAGTTTATTAAGTACAGTTTATAAATTATATTTATCCATCCTCAACAATAGGCTAATTACAATTTCATTACACCAAAACATTCTGGTGGAAGACCAAAATGGTTTTCGTAAATCCAGAGCCTGTAATTAGTAATAGATTACATGAAGAGAAGCCTATTTTGCATGTTTCATTGATTTCCAGAAAGCTTTTGATTTTGTAAATAGGGATCTTTTAGCCTATAGTTTGTTAAAGATGGGTTGATGAGAAATGTTATCAAGCAATCCAGTCTCTTTACAAAGTACCAGTTGCTTGTGTGCGTGTTAATGAATTATTGTACAAATTGGTTTCCCACACCCTCGGGTGTAAAACAAGGAGACGCCTTATCACCGATTTTGTTTGCTTTGTTTATAAATTATTTGGCAAAATAAATTAAACAGTTAAATATTGGAGTAAGATATGATGATGAAATGCTAAGTTTTCTTTTACATGCTGATTATATTATTTTGATGGCAGACCCTGAACAAGACATGTTATTATGTGCAGTCAATTGGTGTAAAAGATGGAGACTCATGATTAACAGACAAAAACACAGATAATGCATTTTTAGAAAACCAGTTACTAAGAGAAGTATTTTTCAGTTTTGTTTTGGTGAAGATAGCATTTATAAATATTTGGGTATTTTTATTGATGAACATATTACCTTTCTATACGGACCATCTGCCCTGGCCGACTCAGCAAGTAGAGTTCTTGGGGGAGTTATAGGAAAAACAAAGACTCAAAGATATAGGTTAGGCTGCGTATTCCAAACTTTATCAGACATGCGTGTGTCCCGTTGTGGACTATTCAGCACGAGTGTGGGGTGCCAAGAGGTATTTTAAAAACAAACATGTTCATGCAGAGCAGTAAGTTACTTTTTAGGTGTCCACAAGTTTGCACCTATACTTGCAATAACAGTGGACATGGGCTGGGAATCCTGTGAGGTGAGATGGAAGGCGTGTATGGTGTGACGTTGAAATAGACTGTTGGATATGCCAACTGCCAGAATAGCTAGTGAAGTTTTGGATCTATCCATAGGGGGAGCCTGGACAACAGTCTGACTGTGAACATCTGTATGAAAACCAAATTAAGGGAGACAGAGATATGATTAAAAAACAACTGTTGATGCAATATGGAAAAAAATGGGTGGAGGAGATTAATCATAAACCCAAATTGAGAACATTTTGTTTAAGGGTGAATAAGTGTGTGAGATATATTATGTATAACCTACCTAAAAACAAGGGATCGTTATGTGCACAGGTAAGATCAGGGATATTGCACAATAATGAAAAATATCTCAAATGAATATGCAACCATTAAATTAACTGCATTAGCATGAGAAGCAAAAACGTATTTTACTTGCTGATCTAAAAGTGGACCTTTTCCTTCCAAAAACATTTATTCCGCACTGGAATCAAAACTGTGCTCACTCATTCGTTCTCATCCATTCATTTTTTTTGTCGCTCTCACGACAAGTTTCTGCTTTAATCTCATCCAAATGTGTATATTTTGACTTCGATCGAGCTTTTCCACTATTAGTAGCCATTTTGAACTTTTTTCGGTTTTGAGAAAAGTTTGTAGAAGAGAACGAACAGCTGCATAATGTAAACTACCGTGCGTCCTGTTTGCTTTCACATGAAAATGAAACTGTTGCGCACAGCTCTAGCATGATGGATGTTTGTCGTACAAAGGGTTTTCAAATACTTCGGGAAAGCCCAGATCATTGGCTATCTAGCTAGCTATGTTTCAAAACGATAGGTGGTCATTGGACCAAGTGAACACTGTCAATCAAGTGAACACCGCTCGACTCATTGGTGCGTAATAATGGCTGACCTTCATGGGCTAATTTGAAGTGTTGTGTAGCCAATACCTAATGTAGAATGATTAAACAAGTTTGGTTGCCTTCTAGAGTGTCTGAGGATTGCACAGAAACCGAACATAACCGGGTTAACAACGTTTTGCCAACTTTTAGATTTCATTTTTTTGGAAGAGTTGGAATTCACTCAAAACGCTGTATACAACATGGATCGGGTTAGGATATAGAAATGTATTTTATCAAACAAATCTATGCTACATTATATCTCTGGGACCCTCAGGATGACAAATCAGAGCAAGATTACTGAATATAAGTAGATTATTTACTGTCAGAGGTGAATGTATCGAACCAGTTGCCTTGATAAATGTTTTGTTTGTGCATTATCTTCAAACAATGGCATGGTATTTCTTCCCTGTAATAGCGACTGGAAATTGGACACTGCTGTTAGATGAACAGTAATTTTAAGCTTTCTGACGATATAAGACATGTCTATCCTGGAAAAGTTGGCTGTTGTTTACAACAACATTCTAGTCACATATCGCATATTGAGCAGCAACTGTCCCGATTTTGGGACACTGATCCTGTGGAGGATAACTCCTGGGCTAGAGCACCCAAAGACTCATTTACAGAATTTAGTAAGAGTGGAGCACATCTTTTTGTTCATGTTGTATTAACACTCTCTTTCCCTCTCTTCTCTTTCTCCAGGTGTTCAGTGGGAAGCGTCCGGATGGCGGGGACTTCCAGCAGGCGGCGCCCACCTCCTCCTTCCGCAAGCTGTCCCCCACGCCACCCCCAGCTGTTGAGGGGGGTCCTCAGTCCCTGTCCCAGCCCCCCCAGCACCAGGCCCTCACCTGTCTGATCAGCGAGAAGGACCTTGCTCTCTTCGAGAAGCTCGGCGACGGCTCCTTCGGGGTGGTCAAGAGGGGCGAGTGGTTCACGCCCGCCGGGAAAGTGGTGAGAGGGACTGGGGTGTGGGAGTGTAGTGTTTGGGTACTATACTGTTTGTGTGTGTATGTGTGTTGGAAAGGCTGGTAGTGGGAGAGGTATTGGTCTGCATCGTACCCCTTTAGGCCCCAGTTTAGGGTCCCATCTAGACACACCTAATAACACACGTGCTTCTGGAACGCTTGAGGTATACAGTAGTAGGGATCAGGATAGAAAGACAGAGGAAGAGAGGGAATAGGATATAAAAGTCCCTCACGATCACGCTGGGAAACAAAGTATCAGTGGGTTCAAAGTTCAAACCATGACAGCGTGTGAAAAAATTACCAAAACACCCTCCCTTCAACATCTGTTCTGGTCAAACCCTTATAACCCCTATAGATTTGACCTTGAGAGAGGGAAGGAGCAAGGGAGTGATGAAGAGAGAATCTTGTCCAAACACTCTCCACCAGTGACCACAACATGGCCAGATGGAAATAGTAAAGCCAGGTGCAGTGTCACAACAGAACGGTATCCAAGGGAATAGTTTACAAAACATTTAAGAACAGGGGCATTCAAATCTTACCCTCTGAGGTCCGGAGCCTGCTTATTTTCTGTTCTATCTGATAATTAATTGCACCTACATGGTGACCCAGGTCTCAATCACTCCCTGATTTTGAGGGGGAAAATGAAAATAAGCAGTGGAACTGGCTTTGAGGTCCAGATTTGAATTTGAGGGCCATAGAACATCTAGTCCAGTGGCTAACCACCAATCTAATGGGAATAAGATCAGCTGATCTCCTATGTTATGCTGTAGTAGGACCTCCATTCCCGTCTTTTTTATCCTACTGCATAATTTAGAATAATTTACTTCATAATTTCAGCAAGTTTCCGTTGTCCTTAACAGCATTTAGATTAGCGTGTAAGGCAGGCCAACTTGTACAACAAACAATAAAGTAAAAAATAATCTTGTTCAGGAAGTGCAACCTGGTGCTCTATTGTCACCTTGTTTAAGACTGTTCTGCGGCCTCCAGACTGTTAGTAAGTGCAACTGGCTATCAATAGCTTTCCCTTTGGATTTGGATTTCGCATTTTGCTAACATGGTCTCCCATCTTTCTCTCCAGTTGACTGTAGCGGTCAAGTGTCTGAAGACAGACATGCTGAGCCAGCCGGAGGCGTTGGACGACTTCATCTGCGAGGTCAATGCCATGCACTCCCTGGACCACCAGAACCTCATCAGGCTGTATGGAGTGGTGCTCACACAACCCATGAAGATGGTATGGACGGGCACACACAACACATGTTAAATACTTAATTTGAGTCCCCAAATCATATTACATTTGCGTATTGCCAGACTGGTTGCAGATTCAATCAGTCAACAAGCCCTTCATTAGTTGAATTTTGTGTGTTAGCTCAGGAATAAATCAAATACCTGGAGGTACTCGAGAAGAGGTTTGGGAAACACTGCTCTAAACTCTTGGGAGCTCACAGACATTACAGTTTTGTTCCAGCCCAGCACTAACAACACACCCTCCTTCTCCAGGTGACCGAACTAGCCCCGCTTGGCTCCCTCCTGGAGCGCCTGTGCTGCGTTCGGCCACAGGGCCCCATCCTCATCCACATGCTGTGCCAGTACGCCGTGCAGGTGGCGTGTGGCATGGCCTACCTAGAGCAGCGGCGCTTCATCCACCGTGACCTGGCCGCCCGCAACATCCTGCTGGCGTCGGCCCAGAGGGTAAAGATTGGCGACTTCGGTCTGATGCGGGCGCTGCCCAACAACCACGAACACTACGTCATGCAGGAGCACCGCAAGGTGCCGTTCGCATGGTGAGTGGGATGGGGAAAGGGGGTGGTGGTTGAGGGGGAGAGTGCAGTGGGAAAGGGAGTGTGTGTGTTGCCACCAGAGGAGGAAAGGTTGGCGTGTATTTGTGTGTCGGTGTTATCAGGGCCACTTTCAGTAGGCAAACGTTGTCTGACGTTGCAGATAGAATGCCACGAATAGAGCGGACATGTTTCTGTTATTTTACATGCATGAGACATGTTTGTTTTAAGTTAAGTCTTTTTTATCTGAACATTCTACAACATTGTGCCCTGGGGAATAAGCCCCTGATGTGGCTATGCATAGTGTGTGTGTTTTTTCCACTTTCTCATCACCTTCTTAAGGTGTGTTTGCTGTGTGTGTTTGCTGTGTGTGTCCTCCACCTCCAGGTGTGCCCCGGAGAGCCTGAAGGCGCGGACATTCTCCCACGCCACAGACACCTGGATGTTCGGGGTGACGCTGTGGGAGATGTATACCCACGGACAGGAGCCCTGGCTGGGCCTCAATGGCAGCCAGGTACACGCATACACACACAAAATAAAAAATACTCATATTTTAGGGTTTTATGTCAATGGTTCATTGTGGGTTCAATTGAAGTATTTTGTGTATGTGTTTCAGATCTTACACAAGATTGACAAGGAGGGTGAGCGTCTACCCAAGCCAGAGGACTGTCCCCAGGACATCTACAACGTCATGCTGCAGTGCTGGGCCCAGAAACCTGATGACAGGCCCACCTTTGTCGCCCTCAGGGAGTTCCTGCTCGAGGTACCCACTTCCCTGTGTGTGTGTGTTTTTTTTTTTTTTTTTTTTAACTAGGCAAGTCAGAAAATTATTCTTTTCAATGGCAGCCTAGGAACAGTGAACTGCCTGTTCAGGGGCAGAACGACCGATTTGTACCTTGTCAGCTCAGGGATTTGAACATGCAACCTTTCGGTTAGTAGTACAACGCTCTAACCACTAGGCTACCAGGCCGTGTGGGAGGTACATCAGTGTTAAACCAGTGTTAGTCGTCTGCGAGTCTATTTTCAATGTTTACGTTTGAGATTGAATACACAACCTTCATGTGTTAAATGGACCTATAGCCCCACCTAGTGAATCTTCTACTGTATGGGCATTACCAACTGAGGAATCCTAACTTGATGTTCGTACTGAACTGATGTCAATGGAAGTTTTTTTGGGGAAAAACTCAATGTAGATTTTGGGCCCAAATGACTACATTTTGATGCCTTGTGCCCCAATGTTGGGGTGTAGTGTTAGTTAAACGTACTCAAACTTGGTGTATGTGTGCGTATGTATGTGTGTGTCCATTCCATTCCAGACCATGCCAACAGACATGTGCGCGCTGCAGGACTTTGAAGAGTCCGACAAGCTTCAGATTCAGGTCAATGACGTGATCACCATCATCGAGGGCAGGTATGTGTGATCAACTAATGAACTGTAAATCAATATTCTGTCATTGTGTTTTTCTATGCATGCTTGTGTATGTGCATGTCTCTGCAACTTCTTGCATGCCTTTGGGAGTGTGTCTGTGTTAGTGGGTGTATGTGTGTGTGAAAGAGAAGAAGAAGAAGAGAGCGAGAGAATGAAATAAATAATGTACAACCACGGAGACGGACAAACAAATAAAAAGCTAAAGTCAGATTGGACTCATTGTGTAAACAGTCAAGTTTAGAAAAGACAGAGTAAGAGGGAGCTCAACCACAAAAAATATAAACCACAAAAGACAATACTTTAGCATAGTAGGTTGTTTAGGAATGGGACACTCACTTTTAGCTCTCCTGGTAGCGGAGTAGGCCGGGCAGCATTGAGGTCCAACCCCAAGACATCTGGTGGGTCCATGGGGTTCCCTAGGTACAGGCTAGAAAGAGAGGAGGAGGGAAAGAGGGAGGGAAAGTGGGAGATAGTAGAAGAGAAAGGATGAGAGGGATAGTGGATGAGATCAATAGAGGGGGTAGAAAGGAAAGAGAGAGAGGGGACATTTATTGACTTACCTTACCAAGAGGTTCTCTACCCGAGTCTAGCCATAAATCAGGTGTACAGTGGTTCACACCAGGTTCCACAACTGCTTATCCAACCTGCCTGTGTGTATAATATTAATATTTTATTAGGATCACCATCAGCTGTTGCTGAAGTAGCAACTGCTTTTCCTGGGGTCCACACAAAGCATAACACATTACATAATACAGAACATTAAAGGGGCAAACAACAGTTGCTACATACTTTTTTTCATACATTTTTAGTTCAACAGTCGTACCCTATCAGAACCCAAAATATAAGCTTTTTTATCTCCCATGTTTGTAAACAAAGTAAATGTAAACAAACACTATATAGCCTCAAAACATGGTTAAAACTATAACTGTGATATCATGGATGGTCAGTCCTTGCATCCATAGCTCCCTCTATTAATCTGAGAGTGGTTACGTTTCCCCAGCCCCATCCCTCAGCTTTTTACCAAAACGAGTGGGGAGAACCGTTTTGTTATAGTTTGTTATTGCCTATTTTTATATCTATATGTTTCTATGCCTGCTTGTGGTGGATGCGTGCGTGCCATGCCTATATATCTGCACCCACCTGTGTGTGTCTGTCGGTACCTGAATGTTTTCTCACATTCATCTGTACGTCGACCCACCTCCCTCTCTTTCTCAGAGCGGAGAACTACTGGTGGCGGGGCCAGAACAAGCGCACGCTGAAGTTGGGCCAGTTCCCCAGGAACGTGGTGACCTCGGTTGCAGGCCTGTCGGCCCATGACATCAGCAGACCCCTCAAACACAGCTTCATCCACACAGGCCATGGAGACACAGACCCACACCGCTGCTGGGGCTTCCCGGACCGCATCGACGAGTAAGACATATCCTCAGAACTTGTGCTTCTATCTACTTGTAGCGATATGTGCCACTTACAGTGCAATTTTTTTTGTAATTGTTTGTTATACTTGCAGGACCCACAGCCTTGGCAAAAAAAAGTAGAGTTGTTTTTTTACCACTAGAGGACAGTAGACTATTGTTCATATTACTGTCTATTCATGAAAATTCTATCTGCAACGTTCGACAACTGAACATGGCCCAGGGTTGGATAAGCAGATGTGAAACCTGGGGCGAGCCTCTGTACACCTGATTTATGGCTAGCCCCGGGTAGAGAACCTCTTGGTATGGTAAGTCAATAAATGTCCCCTCTCTCTCTCTGACTCGCTTGCTGCATCTTTCTTTCCTTTCTACCCCTTCTCTGCTCTCATCCGCTATCTCTCTCATCCTCTCTCTCCATTACCCACTTTCTCTCTTTCCCTCCTCTTTTGCTCTCTCGCTCTCATCCCCTCTCTCTTTCTAGTCTGTACCTAGGGAACCCCATGGACCCACCAGATGTCTTGGGGTTGGACCTCAATGCTTCCCGGCCTACTCAGCTACCAGGACGAGCAAAAAGTGAGTGGCCCATTCCTAAACAACCTACCATGCTAAATATTTGTCGGTGACTCAAGCAATTATCGTCACAATGGCATGTTTTTCTTCGTGGTTTATTTTTTGGGGGTTGATATTTTTTGGTTGAGCTGTTCTGAACTTGACTGTTTACACGAGTCCAATCTGACTTGTACTCGTCCCTTTTTGCTTTTTATTTGTTTGTCCATCTCCGTGGTTGTACTTTATTTATTCCATTCTCCCGCCCTCTCTTTTTCTCTTTCACACACTTTTGTGATCTCCCTCTATCGCTCTCTCCTGTACCCCTCTCCTTCTCTCTCTGGTGGTGGCATTTTCAGAGGAGGCACCTACTCGTCCCCCCCAGCCATTGGTGCTTGTCAAGAGTAAGTGTAGTGTCTCGCTCCAGCTCACCCATTGCTCCTGCCCTCTCTGTTATCTCCTAGCTCCAGTCTTCAAAGGTACACTGTGTGCAATTGCTCCTCTCATCTCTCTCTCTCTCCCTCTTCTCCCCATCCCTCCCTTTTTCTCTTTCCTTCTCTTCCCAGTTACTCCATTTCTCTTCTTCCTCCCTAACCTTGTTGTTTCTCCACCTCTCTCACTAACAGGTGTGCAGTCTGGGTTTCTGTGCATTGAGTGGTTAACACCTAACCAGAGTTGAGGAATTAAGTGTGTGTGGACCAACTTGTTGTGTATTGCAGCCTGGCTTAAAATAAATGTTATGGTTGTTTTTAAAGTTTGTATGATTCCATCACCAAAAATATTCTAATCTTCTCTGTAAGATGTTGTTTGTTTCCGTTCATGTACAAGGTATGAAATGGAAACAATTTATTTATATCCACACATTACAAATAGACACACTGAGGATTATTACCTTTTCATTTCAGGGACAGCTACAGAGTCATTCATTATGTACATAAATAAATATTGCATCAAAGGCAGGCTTAAGGTTGATCACTCAAGGTAGACCGTTGGGGCATTGTGGAGGGACTACAGTGCTACATGAGTAATGAGCAGTTACGGCGTAGAAGTATTGTAAAGTTGCCAAAGTCATCAGTTGCCAAAGTCTTTAAGTTGTATTTGTCTGTTTGTTTTTCAAGAGCCGTGCTATGACTCGGTGACTGAGGACGAGGAGCTGCCCGCCTCAGGCCTCAAGGGGCTGTCGCTACTGAAAGCGGGCTCCATCAAAGGCCTCAAGCTGAAACCCGCCACATGTGTCTCCGCCTCAAAACAGGGGGGCCGTACTATGGGATCAGGCCACACCCCCAGTGATGTGTCACTCATCGACTTTGGAGAGGAGGTTCCACCGGCCGCATCCTCCCCCTCCCCAGTGGTGGAGCTCCAGGTGCCCTCGTTGGCCAAGCTGGCCCTGGACGCAGAGTTTATTCTGGATCGTACTCCTACCCAGAGCCCATGGCGCTCGCTGCCCCGCCCCTTACACCCCACGCCAGTGGTGGACTGGGATGCCCGGCCCTTACCTCCACCTCCTGCGTACGATGACGTGGCGCAGGACGAGGAGGACATGGAGGTGAGCTCCATCAACTGCCTGAATCAGCAGCAGGGGGGGATGGGTGAGAGCCACAGCCCCACAGAGACCTTGCCGGCTGGTGAGGAGAAGGCCATGGCCAGTGCAGCCGACAAACCCCTGGAGGACAACCTTTTCCTGCCCTCTAAGCAGGGCCTGGCCTCCACATCCTTCTCTCAGTCAGCTGAGATCTTTCAGGAGCTCCAGCAGGAGTGCATGAGGAGGCTCAATGTGCCCACGGGAGGAGGTCCCCAGCCCCCCTTGCTGTCCCCAATCTCCGGCCTCCAGTCAATGGACGTCCACCGCCAGATCATCTTGTTCTTCTCTGAGGACAAGCCCCAGATCCCTCCACGCGTACCCATCCCGCCTCGCCCTGTCAAACGGGGGGACTACACCCGCTGGTCCGGTGACCTCTCCCTGTCCCTGACTCCAGCTTCTGAGGAAGTTCAGGACCGCCCCCCTCAGATCCCCCCGCGGGACCCCCTGTCACAGCCGGGCTCGCGCACCCCCAGTCCCATGGGCCAACAGGTGGGCTCCCCCCAGCAAAGGACAATGGTTTTCCCCAGTGCCCCTCCTCCGCCCACATACGGATCCTACCTCTCCACGTCCCCGGGGAAACTCATGCCCACCACACATAGCTTTGCCTTGGACCCCAAATATGCCGCACCCAAGGTCATCCAAGCACAAGCCCAGGGTAAGGACCTGGCCAAGGGGCCCTGCATCCTGCCCATCGTCCGCGACGGCCGCAAAATCAGCAACACGCACTACTACCTCCTGCCTGAGAGGCCGCCTTACCTGGACCGCTACGACCGCTTCTTCAGGGAAGTGGAAAATGTGCCGACTGGTGGCAGCAGTGGGATATGCGAGGAGAGGCGGCAGGCCAACACGGCCACGGTCAGGCCCATGATGGTCAACCAGCAGCCGCAGAACCAGGGGGGAGACCTCAAGCCCAACTTTTCCTCCAACAACAACACTAGCCTGGGCTTTCGGCTGGGCATGAAGTCCTCCCTCAGCCTGTCCAGGGTCAGCTCTGATGGGTCAGCCGGCAGGGCAGAGGGGGGAACCACAGCAGATGGGGTCAAGATGGTGAGTAGTACCAAAGGCTCCAGCCTCAGATTATTTATTTTTTAATCAGTAATCAGTTGATTTGATTTTCAATGACAAACGAACACAGGAAAGAACATGGCCTAATACACACAATCAAAGGGGGGAGGAAACCACTACTGTTATATTACAAAACCTAGAATGAGTAATGAAGAACACAAGAAAAGGTATACAAAAAAGTAGAAATAAATAATAATATATTTTTTTGCAGTATTTGTTTGTGCTGCGATTGTAATTTTGTTCTGTGATGCCAAATCAAAGGCTTGGCTATAGGGACTTTGGACTTTTATGATGTAAATAAACCACAGCAGGGCAGTGTATTCAAGTACTGAGATGTGGTCCGCAGACACACACACACCTTAACTTTTTGCAACAATGGGCAAAACTTTCTAACCAATCAATCTAAATCAACACTCTCAACCAATCAAGTATCCATCAAAGCTGATTTAAAAGATTACACTCTGGAATGACATTCAGAAAAATATTTGTTCTTTTTTTTTTATTCAGGGAATATCCATTGAGACCAGGGTTTAATTCACATGGGTGAATTAATCACAGTAAGACAACAATCAAATACAATCTGAAACCAAACAGCGATCAATACAATGTAAAAGAAATTCAAAATACAGAACACAATGTAAGAATAGCATTCCTCAGCTACTATGTCCTCAATAGTTTTAAATTGGGTTTCCTAGGTACAGACTAGAAAGAAAGAGAATGAGAGAGAGAGAGAGAGAGAGAGTAAGAGAGGAGGATGGAAAGAGAGAGAGAAAGTGGGAGATAGAGAGAGTGGATGAAAAAAAGAGAGTGGGTGGAAAGGTACGAGAGAGATATACAGCAAGCAGGTCAGAGAGAGAGAGAGAGAGAGAGAGAGAGAGGGGACATTTATTGACATACCATACCAAGAGGTTCTCTACCTGGGGCTAGCCATAAATCAGGTGTAGAGTGTACAATTGCGAGCAACACTAATACAGTACATCTTTGCCCCCAACCCATGTCATTGGCACAGTCTTAAGGTAAGCTCTAGGAATACCACTCCTAAAGGCAAGTCTGTGGGTTAAGTTGCAATAAACACCTAAATTGAATATAATATTGTTGTGCTCTTGATCAATTGATGAAAGTATGACTGCGTCTGAAATGGCACCCCATCCCCAAAAGTAGGGCATTATATAGGGAAGAAGGTGTCATTTCAGACACCAATCCCAATCTGCCTTCAGAACGTGCCTTCAGAAAGTATTCACACGCCATTGACTTTTTCCACATTGTGTTACAGCCTGAATTTAAAATGTATGACATGAATATTTTTTTTGTAACTGGCCTACACACAATACACCATAATGTCAAAGTGTAATTCTATATATTTTTTATATTTTTTATTTTTACAAATGTATTAAAAATGTAAAGCTGAAATGTCTTTACTCAATAAGTATCCGACCCCTTTGTCATGGCAAGCCTTAATACGTTTACGATTAAAAACTAGCTGCATGGACTCAAGCTCACAGAACGGTTCCGCTGAAGCGCGTAGCGCCTAAAAATAATTCTGTGCTCGGTAGAAACACTCACTACCAAGTTCCAAACTGCCTCTGGAAGCAACATCAGCAGAAGCACTGTTCGTAGGGAGCGTCATGAAATGGGTTTCCATGACCAACCAGCTTCACACAAGACTGAGATCACCATGCGCAATGCCAAGCGTCGGCTGGAGTCGTGTAAAGCTCGCCGCCATTGGACTCTGGAGCAGTGGAAACGTGTTCTCTGAAGTGATGAATCATGTTTCACCATCTGGCAGTCCGATGGACAAATCTGGGTTTGGCTACTTGCCCCGAATGCATAGTGCCCAACTGTAAAGTTTGGTGGAGGAGGAATAATGGTCTGGAGCTAGTTTTCATGGTTTGGGCTAGGCCCCTTAGTTCCAGTGGAGGGAAATCTTGATGCTACAGCATACAATGACATTCTTGATGATTCTGTGCTTCCACATTTGTGGCAACAGTTTGGGGAAGGCCCTTTCTTGTTTCAGCATTACAATGCCCCCGTGCACAAAGCAAGGACCACACAGAAATGGTTTGTCGAGATCTGTGTGGAAGAACTTGACTCGTCTGCACAGAACCCTGACAACCCCATTTGAACACTTATGGGATGATTTGGAACACTGACTGCGAGCCAGGCCTAATCGCCCAACCTCACTAATGTTCTTGTGGCTGAATGGAAGCAAGGCCCCGCAGCAATGTTCCAACATCTGGTGGAATGCCTTCCCAGAAGAGTGGAGGCTGTTATAGCAGCAAAAGGGGGACCAACTCCTCCATATTAATGCCCGTGAATTTGGAATGAGATATTCGACGAGCAGGTGTCCACATACTTTTGGTCATGTAGTGTACCTCCCTGAAATCTCTGTACCTCTGTACCCCATAAGGTCCCTCAGTCGAGTAGTGAATTTCAAACACAGATTCCAGGGAGGTTTTGCAATGCCTCGCAAAGAAGGGCTCCTATTGATAGATGGAGAAGGGAAAAATACATTTGATTATCCCTTTGAGCATGGTGAAGATATATAAATACTGAATATAAGATCAGCGTCAACTCACCACCAGTACGACCAAGAATATGTTTTTCGCGATGCGGATCCTGTGTTCTGCCTTACAACCAGCGCCACGGGATGGTTCCCATGCAGCGACCCAAAAAAACGACTCAGAAAAAGAGGGAAACGAAGCGGTCTTCTGGTCAGACTCCGGAGACGGGCACATCGTGCACCACTCCCTAGCATTCTTCTTGCCAATGTCCAGTCTCTTGACAACAAGGTTGATGAAATCCGAGCAAGGGTAGCATTCCAGAGGGACATCAGAGACTGTAATGTTCTTTGCTTCACGGAAACGTGGCTCACCGGAGAGACGCAATCCGAAGCGGTGCAGCCAGCGGGTTTCTCCACGCATCACGCGGACAGAAACGAACATCTTTCTGGTAAGAAGAGGGGCGGGGGCGTATGCCTTATGGCCAACGTGACATGGTGTGATGAAAGAAACATACAGGAACTCAAATCCTTCTGTTCACCTGATTTAGAATTCCTCACAATCAAATGTAGACCGCATTATCTACCAAGAGAATTCTCTTCGATTATAATCACAGCCGTATATATCCCCCCCCAAGCAGACACATCGATGGCTCTGAACGAACTTTATTTAACTCTCTGCAAACTGGAAACGATTTATCCGGAGGCTGCATTCATTGTAGCTGGGGATTTTAACAAGGCTAATCTGAAAACAAGACTCCCTAAATTTTATCAGCATATCGATTGCGCAACCAGGGGTGGAAAGACCCTGGATCATTGTTACTCTAACTTCCGCGACGCATATAAGGCCCTGCCCCGCCCCCCTTTCGGAAAAGCTGACCACGACTCCATTTTGTTGATCCCTGCCTACAGACAGAAACTAAAACAAGAAGCTCCCACGCTGAGGTCTGTCCAACGCTGGTCCGACCAAGCTGACTCCACACTCCAAGACTGCTTCCATCACGTGGACTGGGAGATGTTTCGTATTGCGTCAGCCAACAACATTGACGAATACGCTGATTCGGTGTGCGAGTTCATTAGAACGTGCGTTGAAGATGTCGTTCCCATAGCAACGATTAAAACATTCCCCAACCAGAAACCGTGGATTGATGGCAGCATTCGTGTGGAACTGAAGGCGCGAACCACTGCTTTTAATCAGGGCAAGGTGTCTGGTAACATGACTGAATACAAACAGCGCAGCTATTCCCTCCGCAAGGCTATCAAACAAGCTAAGCGCCAGTACAGAGACAAAGTAGAATCTCAATTCAACGGCTCAGACACAAGAGGCATGTGGCAGGGTCTACAGTCAATCACGGACTACAGGAAGAAACCCAGCCCAGTCACGGACCAGGATGTCTTGCTCCCAGGCAGACTAAACAACTTTTTTGCCCGCTTTGAGGACAATACAGTGCCACTGACACGGCCTGCAACGAAAACATGCGGTCTCTCCTTCACTGCAGCCGAAGTGAGTAAGACATTTAAACGTGTTAACCCTCGCAAGGCTGCAGGCCCAGACGGCATCCCCAGCCGCGCCCTCAGAGCATGCGCAGACCAGCTGGCCGGTGTGTTTACGGACATATTCAACCAATCCCTATACCAGTCTGCTGTTCCCACATGCTTCAAGAGGGCCACCATTGTTCCTGTTCCCAAGAAAGCTGAGGTAACTGAGCTAAACGACTACCGCCCCGTAGCACTCACATCCGTCATCATGAAGTGCTTTGAGAGACTAGTCAAGGACCATATCACCTCCACCCTACCTGACACCCTTGACCCACTCCAATTTGCTTACCGCCCAAATAGGTCCACAGACGATGCAATCTCAACCACACTGCACACTGCCCTAACCCATCTGGACAAGAGGAATACCTATGTGAGAATGCTGTTCATCGACTACAGCTCGGCATTCAACACCATAGTACCCTCCAAGCTCGTCATCAAGCTCGAGACCCTGGGTCTCGACCCCGCCCTGTGCAACTGGGTACTGGACTTCCTGACGGGCCGCCCCCAGGTGGTGAGGGTAGGCAACAACATCTCCTCCCCGCTGATCCTCAACACTGGGGCCCCACAAGGGTGCGTTCTGAGCCCTCTCCTGTACTCCCTGTTCACCCACGACTGCGTGGCCACGCACGCCTCCAACTCAATCATCAAGTTTGCGGACGACACAACAGTGGTAGGCTTGATTACCAACAACGACGAGACGGCCTACAGGGAGGAGGTGAGGGCCCTCGGAGTGTGGTGTCAGGAAAATAACCTCACACTCAACGTCAACAAAACTAAGGAGATGATTGTGGACTTCAGGAAACAGCAGAGGGAACACCCCCCCATCCACATCGATGGAACAGTAGTGGAGAGGGTAGCAAGTTTTAAGTTCCTCGGCATACACATCACAGACAAACTGAATTGGTCCACTCACACAGACAGCATCGTGAAGATGCGCCTCTTCAACCTCAGGAGGCTGAAGAAATTCGGCTTGTCACCAAAAGCACTCACAAACTTCTACAGATGCACAATCGAGAGCATCCTGGCGGGCTGTATCACCGCCTGGTATGGCAACTGCACCGCACTCAACCGTAAGGCTCTCCAGAGGGTAGTGAGGTCTGCACAACGCATCACCGGGGGCAAACTACCTGCCCTCCAGGACACCTACACCACCCGATGCTACAGGAAGGCCATAAAGATCATCAAGGACATCAACCACCCGAGCCACTGCCTGTTCACCCCGCTGTCATCCAGAAGGCGAGGTCAGTACAGGTGCATCAAAGCTGGGACCGAGAGACTGAAAAACAGCTTCTATCTCAAGGCCATCAGACTGTTAAACAGCCACCACTAACATTGAGTGGCTACTGCCAACACACTGTCAATGCCACTGACTCTACTCCAGCCACTTTAATCATGGGAATTGATGGGAAATGATGTAAATATATCACTAGCCACTTTAAACAATGCTACCTTATATAATGTTACTTACCCTACATTATTCATCTCATATGCATACGTAGATACTGTACTCTATATCATCGACTGCATCCTTATGTAATACATGTATCACTAGCCACTTTAACTATGCCACTTGGTTTACATACTCATCTCATATGTATATACTGCACTCGATATCATCTACTGTATCTTGCCTATGCTGCTCTGTACCATCACTCATTCATATATCCTTATGTACATATTCTTTATCCCCTTACACTGTGTATAAGACAGTAGGTTTTTTTGGAATTGTTAGTTAGATTACTTGTTCGTTATTACTGCATTGTTGGAACTAGAAGCACAAGCATTTCGCTACACTCGCATTAACATCTGCTAACCATGTGTACGTGACAAATAAATTTGATTTGATTTGATTTGATTTAAATGACACTTTGGATGGTTTATCAATACACCCAGTCAATACAAAGATACGGGCATCCTTCCTTACTCAGTAGCCGGAGAGGAAGGAAACCACTTGGGATTTCACCATGAGGCCAATGGTGACTTACAACAGTTACATAGTTTAGTGGCTGTGATAGGAGAACTGAGGATGAACAACATTGTAGTTACTCCACAATACTAAGGGACAGATAGGAATTTACAGAATGACTACCTGGAGGAAAATGGGGGAGGGTCCTGCTTTTTCAATTTCAGTCAAGGGGAAGGTTTAGTATTTAAATCTAGTCCGGGGGGGGTCATGTAATTGAATTGATAAAATGTCAATATTTGTCAGTGTTAGTATTAGTTGCTTATTAGGCTATATATCGATGTGTGCCCGATGCCGCCCCTCATCTCTGATTCTCCACTGGGCGCGTAATATCAATTGTTTAGTGTGGTCTCGATCAAATGATCCATAGGGTATGAAGTACATGCTCAGAGAAGCATAGCGCAAAGATATATTTCTAAGATAGCTGCTGGGAAGGTGTAAATAAAACTAGGTTGCATTACACACCAACCCTTAGCCCCCGGCCTTCTCTGTTCTTGCTGATCAAATACTTGTTTTGTGTGCTGCTTAACCAGGAGCAGAGTCAAACGTTTATTCTGATTTCATTTTTTTTTTATTAGGCCTAGTCCAAAAAATGCACCATCTTGCTCATGTACTAGCCTATGTTCTGTTCAATTTGAGAAGGGGTGTGCGAAGATGAGAATGTGGACCGGTGTTCAACTTTGATAGCTGCCTACTACTATAATTGAATTTATTAAAGACAATATGTTTCTTGCCCATTCATGTATTTATCAGAGTTATTGACCTCACAATAAGCCAGATTTGAGTAACTTGAAGCAGCAGCCGCAGCACAATCTATCGGAAAAGGACAGCTCATATATACTGAAAGTAGGCATAATTCATTTCAACCATCTTCATTTTAATTACACTTTACTAACAGCAAGTTGGCTTTGTGTTGGAGCATATTTCCTTCTATTTAAGAAATGAAAGGTATTCCTACCTGTTTGACAGATGAAATTAGGCTAATAGTCTAATAGCTCGGCTATGGGTGAAAAATCCCACAATTTGTGCCACAGTTTAGACTACCAATAGATGCTGCGGTCAGTCAGAGTTGAGTGTAGCCTAATGGCCAAAAAGGGCAAAGGTGCAATGTATTCAAGGTTTAAGTCATCTAAAGTGTTATATGTCTAACTCAATATCACAAACCTGATTTGCCCTAACAGAAAAAGCATCCCTACAAATATATAAATGTATTATAATCCACATAATTCAAACTAAATGAGCTGTAGCAAGAGGAGAGAGACTGCATATACTAAAGACAATCAGAATGTGTCTTTAACCCTACATTATAATATAACTTATTTTGAACAAAAGCCAGGAATGAGTGAGTCACTCAGCCCTATGTTTCTGTTCCTGCATCTGTTGCCTATTTGAGTGTTTGTTTTTAACATCCTAGTGAATCTGTGATCACCAAGCCTCATGCAACTTCAAAATGTTGGATAAAGCAATTTCACAAGTACATCTGTTTTTATTTGTTGCTATTCTGTATTAAAGGCTTTACATTTTTTTTTTCTCATTAGAACACTCTCTGGTATTATTTCAGTTATTTAGTGTTTACACTTTTCCAAATGGGCAGAAAAATAATATTGTAATCTAACAGCACCTGTTTGTCATGCAACAGTATCTCTTGCGCTTTTGACAATCAATTGGAATGAGGCCTAACTCACTATTATTATTTTATTTTATAACTAAAATGCTTGACTGTATTTAAAGACATGGATGACTGGTGTGCTGTGCAACGACGTGCCCAAATTAATGATCTGATTGATATACTGTATATTGTAGTAGGCCTTTATGCCAATAAGTAAGTTATGTTAAAACAGCTACAGTAAACAGGACTCTTAGGCCTACAGCTCCATGTAATTTCAATAACTTAATTTTAATAAAAACCTTGTACCCACCTGTCCCTGACATTTCCTAAATATTTATATGTTCCACTCTAGCAGTAGGCCTACATAAAGATAAATATGGTAAAACACTAAAACTTCCTGAGCATTTCTTCCTCCAAGCACCATGAAGGTCTACTGCGCAATATGGATATTAACAGTAGAATAGATGGTACTCGATGAGTAGCCTACCAATAGCCACCAGTCTAATAAATTATTTAATATACACAATCACAAAGAAATCCTTTTTTTATGTATAAGGAGGTCATAAAACAATGGTACTAAAAATAACAGAATAGCATGTATGTATCTGTGCTATAGTAGCTGAGGCTATGGCTGCGCAATGTCAATGAAATTAACTTGTTCATTTAGCAGACATCACATGCTTATATTCCCCAGCCCGTTACAATATGAACATGATGGAATATAACAGAATACAATAAAAAGGATATTTTCCCCAAATCTGTATTTACTGATTGTAATCAGTAGGCATGTAGCTGTGATTATTCTATGAAAACATTGTATTTTGAAAGAGAGACCATCTGTAAAACAATTTGTGTTCGGCAAAACTAGGTTAATTAAAAACCTTGGCATATGCTCTTTCGGATAGGGTATAGCAATCAAAGCATCTGACCTGCATGGACCTCTGTTGGATTATTTGGAAAAGTAAGCAAGCACCAACACGCTTCATGAAGACGCCCTCCAAGATCCCCTCTGGTGGTCGAACTAGCATTAATGGCAACAATGGCTGACCGTAAAATACTATGACTTCATGCACGCCAACATGCCATAACATTCCGCAGCATCCCGCAAGCTGTGCTGCTGTATGATGCAACTTTTAAATGAGGACCCACTGTATAAGCACAAGCAAAATCCTAGAGGACAACCTGATTCACCAGACACTGGGAGATGATTCATCTTTCAGTAGGCCAATAACCCAAAACACAAGGCCAAATCTACACGAGTTTCTTACCAAGAGTTAAAGTGGCTGAGTTACAGTTTTGACATAAATCTACTTGAAAATCTATGGCAAGACCTGAAAATGTATAGCAATGATCAACAACCAATTTGACAGATCTTGAAAGATTTTGAAAGGAATAATAGGCAAATGTTGCACAATCCTGGTGTTGGTTCTACTAAGTTTTGACCCCGGGGTGTGAATACTTAAATTTGCAAACATTTCTAAAAACATGTTTTCACTTTGTATTGTGTGTAGATGGGTGAGAAAAAAATGTATTCAAGCAATTTTGAATTTAAGGCTGTAACCACAAAATGTGGAATAAGTCAAGGCGTATGAATACTGTATATTTGAGGGAAAAGAGTGCCATTTCAGACGCAGCCGTTGTTTTGTTGTTGCATGTGCCATCATTGAACAGGAGGGGGCAACAGAAGGCAATTCTTGACCAGTCTTTACGTAACATTAACTCCTGTTTAGGCACTGTTTGTGTGCTTACTGTTTTGTTTGCTTGCTTGCATCTACTCCTTACTGGTGGATTGATTGCTTCCTCACTAAACTGAAATTCAATATTACAAACTGTAACCAAATTGCAATTGATGTAGAACAATCAAATATATAATTTGTGCACAGAGACCACTTGGGTGATGGATATACTGCGCAAAAGGCCTTGGAAAAGGATCAATAGGGAGTCTGGATTAAAGCAGTCTGTCAGTCACTCACTCTCACTCATTAAAGATAGTGATGCACCGCTATAACATTTTTGGCCAATGCCGATATCCAATATTTTCCTTGCCCCCCCAATGATAATGATAACCCATATATCCAGGCTGTATCACATCCGGCCGTGATTGGAAGTCCCATAGGGCGGCGCACAATTGGCCCAGTGTCGTCCGGGTTTGGCCGGGGTAGGCCGTCATTGTAAATAAGAATCTGTTCCTAACTGACTTGCCTAGTTAAATAAAGGTTACACACACACCACACTGACCAAAACGTAATTTTGTTAATAACATTATAATTTAATGCGTTCATACATTTTTTATATAGTGTAATCAATGTGTAACAACTATCACTCGTATTTCAAATTCACAACGATTCGTCGATAAGTATGCTGATACTGGTAAAGTTGTCTCGTGCACCTACAGTGCTGGTCATTAAAAAAGCTAGCTAGTTCATGGATGCCAACAATGTTCTTCCTCAAAAACATAGCAAAACGAAATTACTGTTCCAGTAGCTATATTTAGCTAGCTAAATATATAGCTAGGTGTCATCATCTAAAATAACCCTAATTTATAAGACGGTTCTTATTTGATTAATGGTGGTCGGACCCATCTATGTGAAGCTAGCCACAATAAGGATTAGCCACAATAGCGGACTTTGCGGTTAGCTTTCAAAATAAAAGTGTGTCTTTAACAGTGATGCAAATGAATACAAATAGTAGAATTATCCCATAATTGAATAGATCATGCTAAATGAGGTTGGAATGTTTCTATATAAAATCAACAAGACAATTTATTAATTTGACAAAATTATTTTGAAATCACACTGGATGTATTATACTTTAGAATTGCATTAGGGGCATACTTATTTAATTGTACAGCCTTACCCCATGTCATTGATCCACAATCCATAGGTATCGGTCTACTCCGTGACACCCAGAGAACATTAGCGTCGTAGCTCTTATTGCGGGACTCTAAAACAACTGTGAATTGAGCCACATTTATTGGCAACCTTTCGTGTATTGAACACTATTCCTGAGGAAAAAAAATACTGCATGGATGTTTTGGAGACTGATAACTCTGAGGAGGACGTTGGGGGAAAAAATATATTGGGTATTGAGTAGACTGATACCCCATTTCTTCCCCAATCCTTAGGTAAAGCTGTACAGCGCAATATGAATGTAAATACACACAATAGGCTGACTGGGGAGGTGATTTCACAGTCACAGTCCCGCCATAAGCGCTACAATGATAATTTTGGCATAAACCTTCACAGTTGTGTTCTGTGGGTGTAGACTGATACCCCATTTCATTGCTTCACATTCCAACCTTGTTTAACATTATCTAGCGTAAATATGGCATGATTCCACCTACTGTAACGTTCTGCATCACTTTCAAATATGTACCTTTTATTTTGAAGGCAAACCGCAAATTCCACTATTGTGCCTAATCCTTATTGTGGCTAGCTTCACAACACAGTCAGGTCGAGCCTCACTAGCCAGATGAAGCTAGCTGGCTGCTTATAACGTTAGCTTTGGGCAACAGGGTTAAGTAGCTGGCTAGCTATTTATTTTCATGAACTGAAGTTCAAATCCAGTAGGCGAACAACAAGTGGCTACCTAGCTAATACTTACTCACAAGGAGTCCTAGTCCAAGGAGTCCTTGTTTTCAGGTTGGTTGTATTGGTGCTAGCTATGTAACGCTACCAAGCTAAAGTTAGCTAGCTACCCCAGAAGTTGCGCTCGAACAAATAATGCTTTATTACCAACGCGGTATTGTAAACACGTCGTTCGTGGCCGGTGGTTGCTTGCTGCAGACTTTTTTGTACATCTTTGACAGTGCTACTGATTAGTGGTGGCACTTGGCTTGCACGTGCAAATTCAGAACACACAACATTCTATATTAGAACTGTGTCAAATTAAAAGCTTATTTAACGTATCAAATAGTGTTATTGTAAAATAGTGTTATTTGACGTGTATCTTTTTTGACACGCAAAGTCCCAAACGCCGATATGTTCACCGATATATCGTGCATCCCTAATTAAAGCACTCACTTACTCATTATAGAATTTACTCACTCACTGCAATCTGATTCACTACCCTTCTCCAAAAGTGTGCACTCATTTACTCCCTCATGCATTTAACAGCATTGGATTGGTGCAAGGATGGCTGCAGACACTTTCCACCATATTCCTCACACAAGTCTATTCCTTTTAAATCCATGAGGGGGCGTGTGTGAGTGCACACTTCGGGATAAGGGTAGAGAAACAATGTAGCCAATCACTCACACCAAAAGAATGACAGACACTCAAAAATGCATAATTGAATTACTCTTGATAAGTTTTTGTTTATGTTGTTTTGATTGACAGCAGAGGTCTGCCGAGCTGATTGGTCAGTGTAGCAGCAACATTGACCTAATTTGTTGTTTGTGTGGCATCCACAGGTGCAGGAGGCGGTCCATGGCGTGACTATAGAGGAGTGTCAGACAGCCCTCCAGAACCACAACTGGAACGTGCAGAAAGCTGTGCACTACCTCAAGGTAGGGGCCCTTGGCGGTAGTACACTATTACCTTGCCACACTATTGAGCTGTACTTCGTTGTATAAAGGGTCTATTATACCAGTGATCACCACAGCCCTAGTAAACCTTCTACAAGTCAAGAGTAAATAATTAGATCTGAGCCTTAGGAAGTTGTGTGTAAAAAGCATGAGTTGACCCACAGTTGGAGAGTTGCTGAGTAAAGGAATAGTAAACTTATGAAAAAATATTCACATGCAAAAAAAACTCTCAATGATTTGTAAACAGGCAGTTGTAGATGTAGATTGTGTGACTTCATTTTTCTTACGGACGTTGTGCAAATAGAACAGCACTAGCTTAAAAACGGTATTGAAATATCTGATGATGGATACATAAGTTCTGATGGTGAGTTGTAAACTGATCCTGTTGCTCTCAGGTTGAGCAGCTTTTCTGTCTTGGCCTGAAGACCAGGACGGAGTGTCTCAAGGTGCTGGAGTATTATGACTGGAACCTGGAGGTGGCCAGCACTCAGCTCCTGGACTCCTACGGCTCCTTCCGGCAAAGGTAAAATAGGGACCCCATGGAACTTAGAGAATTTAGGAGAACCTAACCCTGCTGGGCAGGCTTTTGCTCCAGACAAGCAGGCATATTCAGTAGGGCACACTCACTGTTACAAAATGTTTTTAAATTAAACATGTAAATTCACTTTTCTTATTGGACACGTCAAGGTAGTCCCCATCTCAGTCAGTTTTATTCAGTTTTGTACAAGACACTGATTCTACTAATCAAGAATCAGTTAGTTGTGTGTTGCTGCTTGGTCCAGCCCTATAACCTCTGAATATACTCTGTCTATCCACAACTTCAACTGTATTGACTCACGTTAATCTAGCACCAAATAAACTAGATGGAATTGTGAATTTACTTTGATTTGTTTTCGAAACATCAATATAAACCTCTCCTCCGATTGCAGGCGGTGACCGATGTCACAAGGAGCAACGGCTGAGTCCGTTCAGAACTCATTTCATTCATCAGCGGTCTTTGAAGGGGCGGAGTCTGCTACCGTCTCTCCGTTACGATTTGCCAGATGCATCCAATATGCAGTCCACACTGAGGACCTGGAAGCTAACCCGCACTAACACCGAATAGGAGCGGAAGTCTGCTTAGAACGCAAGGAGTGGAACCATACTCTTGAAGGGACCATGTTGTCTGCTGGTCCCTTACCTAAAGCTCAGCACTGAAGGAAAAATGTCCTCTTTCGGTGCTGGTCTATACCCAATTCAGTTATATCACTGCCACAATAGACCAACTTAGATTACCCCTTTGTGTTATTACTAACTTATATGAATCAGGGTCATATTGCATCCCTTTGAAAATCAACAGAAACGGCAGTACCATAGTAAAAGAGTAGACCTCTCCTCTGCCAAAGCACTCCCCTACACCCCTACTGTATGTGTGCTGTGTTAGGCGGCAGCGTAGCCTAGTGGTTAGAGTGTTGGACTAGTAACCGGAAGGTTGCAAGTTCAAACCCCCGAGCTGACAAGGTACAAATCTGTCGTTCTGCCCCTGAACAGGCAGTTAACCCACTGTTCCTAGGCCATCATTGACAATAAGAATTTGTTCTTAACTGACTTGCCTAGTTAAATAAAATAAAGGTAGGCCCCTCAGTTTGGATAGGGACTTTGTTTTCGGGTTGTCAGCATCTTTCTGCTGCAATGCCCGCCTTCCCAGGCCTCCCAAGGTGCTCTACTGCGTTTCAGCAGAGGTCAAAGTTCAAAAAGCCCACCTGGAAGGAGAGAACGAACATTAAAGAGAACTAAACAATATGCATCTGGTCCACGTTTAAGTGGACTCCTTTTATGTTCTGTTCTACAGAGTTCTATTTGATTTATATTAAGGAGAGGAATTACTTTTTTATGCACACATACAGTATATTATATATAAGAAGAGTTCAGATGTTTTGAGTTTATATATTTGCAGCGAATATGTGCTGAAATGTGGTGTTTTTTCTTTTTAGTTCTCTGTTCTTTCATATATTTTGCTTTTGAACCGGTTGTTTGAAAAGGACATATTGAAAATGTTCAACTCTCTTGAGATGTTTTATTTTCATTTGATCAGTTAAGCCGTTTATGTTAGAATGTGCTCCCCCTGAATTGAGTTCACTTGTGGCTCTAAGTACTATTAATTTGATCCACTCCAAATGTCCATTTAATCGTTCCCTACTGGTGAACAGAACGATTTGACACCTGACTCTTTTTTTGTGCTCCCTCACTATCTACTCTTAAGTACTTTTCCCACACAAAACTACTGTTGAAAATGGCCCGCTGGCTTGCTTATTTTCAAAGCACATCGATACTTAAATAATTAATTAAGAACGTTGCCAGTGCTCCAGGACAAAGATTTCCCGAGCAGAGACAATACCCCTAGTAACTAGTCTTTACCTCAAGTATTAGGAGCTAAAACCTTTAGTCAGCACCCATAGGTTGCAGAGAATTTTGAGGGGAAGAAATGTCAGTACTGGCCCTAGTTGGTTACTCACATCAAGCACATGCAAGATCCAAAATGTCACAATACTGGATTAGACTCGGCCAATAAAGTATGCAGACCTCTCAAAACCTAGAACAAACTGTAATGTAAAATGTGAGTGTCTGTTTTCGATGTATTTTCTATACTGTGCTATCCTCTATATTCATCATAGACCAGTGGAGCAGAGATTCTGTAATGGTTGCACGCAACCTGCTGTTTTCCGTGTGTTATGATTCAAATTGTGTTTTTGAACATTAAGATTTTATAGTTGATTCCAATATGTAAATAAGTCTTACTGAGAAGGCCTGCAAACTAAACTCAAATCAGTTAAAATTCCAGCACAGACCAACGCGGTTAAACTGGCAGACTACAAGTAGACCGCTCCTACCAGTGTAGCGGGCTTGCAGGCTGGTCTTTCCCCAGTCTTTCTGTAGTCACTGTACCAATTTGGATGTTTGACTGGGTTTGTGCCTGTCTCTGTGTGTGAAACAGACTCTCTAGACATTCTCCAGTGTCTGTTTGTGAACACAGTGTACTGTCTCATAAACACTTTGCTCGTGTTACAAACTCAAACTTTGTCTCCTTGCCCTGTTCTTTCAGTCGTTTGCCCTCGCAGATAAGGTCTGGATGTGTTAAATCAATTTGACAGTACGCCCCATAGCCTATTGCAGGATTTAACCTGTAGTGACGCCCAGCCCGTGAACGGGACCGTTATCATCATCTGACACGAATTAGCATAATGCAACGGACATAAATCTTCCTAGAAAATCTTCCTATTCATGAAAATCACAAGTGAAATATATTGGAACACAGCTTAGCCTTTTGTTAATCACCCTGTCATCTTAGATTTTCAAAATATGCTTTACAGCCAACGCTAGACAAGCATTTGTGTAAGTTTATCATAGCCTAGCATAGCATTATGCCTTGCTAGCAGCAGGCAAACTTGTCACGGAAATCAGAAAAGCAATCAAATTAAATCCTTTACCTTTGATGAACTTCAGATGTTTTCACTCACGAGACTCCCAGGTAGACAGCCAAAGTTCATTTTTCCCAAAATATAATTTTTGTAGGAGAAATAGCTCCGTTTGTTCTTCACATTTGGCTGAGAAATCACCCGGAAATTGCGGTCACCACAACGCCCGAAAAATATTCCAAATTAGCTCCATAATATCGACAGAAACATGGCAAACGTTGTTTAGAATCCATCCTCAAGGTGTTTTTCTAATATCTATTCGATAATATATCCGTCGTGGCAATTCCTTTTTCTCTAGGACCGATTGGAGTAATGGCTACCTCTGCACTTTACGTGAGAATCTCTCTCGGAGCCACCATGTGACCACTTACGCAATGTGCCCCCATACGGCTATTCTTCAACAGAAATGCGTAAAACTACGTAGAAAGCGTAAGCTCGTTGATGGTACATTCACAGATATAGGGAGTCATTGGAACGCAGCGCTTTCAAAACCTGGGGCACTTCCGGATTGGATTTTTCTCAGGCTTTCGCCTGCAACATCAGTTCTGTTATACTCCGTTTAAAACGGGAACGTTTTTTTTTTTCTTTCAAAAATGAAAATACTGCCCCTAACACCAAGAGGTTATTAATAGAGTGAGGCGATCTGTCTTACCTATCCTCCCGTAAAGATTTATGCAAGCCAATCCTCAAAGGGCTGCGGTAAAGGGTACACGTTTTTGGTTTGGAACACAGCCATTGTAGAACTTTCTGAATGCAATAATAATTATCCTCTTCCAAACAGTCAAGGCCAGCTGTGACAAAAAGAGAATGCTTCCATTGCTGTGAACTCCTTGATATACATCAAAATCCATGTTGTAATTCCATGTCCCCATGTCTTACACCGTTGATATATTTGATACCAAGCTGCTGTAGTTGTAGAAGGACTGAAGCGACCTTGTGGTATTATTACCCAAATTAATGTTCTCCTGTTCATGTTTTTTTCAATGTTTTATGGTTGTATTACCTTTTTGTTGGTTTGTTAGTTCAATCCGACGTACCTGTACCAATGTACTTTCCCAGAAAGTGTTTTATTTTCACATGGCTGTACAGTAGATTTTCCCCCTGGGTGTTCGGAATTGTGCAAGAGGGCAAATGCAAGTTAATGCTGACGATGTATACATTTATTTTTTATTAAAGAATTAACTTTTTTTTTTATACCTTGCTCTCATTATGTCTGATTCTTTCTCTTGGAACATCTTGATGACCGTTGATTGGGTAGCATTTAATGCACAGCGAGGAAAGTGCCAATTATCACGCTCTTAGTTTGAAGTCAGAAAAGCATCTTACACAACACTTAGAAGAATGTGCAGCTAATTACTCACCTAGGACTAATTAGCAATAACGGGCTAAAGGGTAGCCTGACAGCTCTGTATGCTCTTAATTTAGCTGAAAGAGATTCTGTAACTACATATTTTTAATAATGCCTCAAATGAAATGCACTTAGCTAGCTTTGGGGCATCTTACTCGAGTCCCCTATGACATGTGCATCGTTTGTATGCACCTAAAGGACCAAATGGCCAAATCGATGGTTACGGTTTAATTTCAGTCTGTGTGCATGAAATGTGTGTACAGTAAAGTCCACCTTCTGTGTGTCTTGTGTTTGTGTGCGTATCCACCCTTTAATGGCCTTGGTTTGTGAGTGATCAATCTGAATCAATTAGGTTGATTGACTCAACCTCTTGACAGATGGCTTTGCTCTCTACAAGGACACAGACCTTGATTTATATTGATCCTAGTTTTCCCATTATAAATTAGTATTTTTCTTATTATAAGACGGTGCCACTTGTGTGAGTACATAAAGTGATCTTCCTTTATACAGCTGATATGAAAATGTCCCATTTGTGTTTTATGATACAGTGGGATTTCTGATGATGATTTAAAATGACTCGCAGTCAATAAAAAGAAAAATGTATCTTTATTATGCAATAAATGTCAGTTATGTAGCTATGGAGTCGCTTGTTATAAATATTGGAGGTTGGCATTTCCAAGATAGAGGGCCTGAACATACTCTTTCTCATACACACGCACTGCCACTTTCTGGGCTGCTGAACTTTTGCTTACTAATGAAAAGTGCATGTCCTCCATTCGTCTTTGTGATGTCTGCACAGTATGGTTGCCGTTCCTAGACAAAATTAATAATATCTGTCGTCCCGATCCTTATGGGCTAGAGGAGGCATCGGCGTCAGAAGATTCCCCAGAGAAATTATTTTGTTTCTCGCAAATAAAAAGGGAGAAAAGGAAAGGCTAGAGAGGAAAGATGTAGAAATAAATTGAATCAAGTAAAATGTTATGTCATATGCTACTGGTGTAGACGAACAGTGAAATGCTTACTTGCAGCCCCCTTCCCAACAATGCAGAGAAAAAAAGAGAAATAATAGAAAAATAATAACACGAGGAATAGCTAAATGCACAATGAGTAACGCTAACTTGGCTATTTTCATGGGCTACCCGTACTGAGTCGATGTGCAGGGGTACGAAGTAATTGAGCTAGAGATATGTACATATAGGTAGGGATAAAATGACTAGGCAACAAGATAGATATAATCAGCGTATGTGATGAGTTAGTGCAAAAAGAGTCCATGAAGATTGTCCCGGTTGCTATTGGTTAACTATTAAACTACCTATTTAGCAGTCTTATGGCTTGGGGGTACAGTAGAAGCTCTACATAGTCCTGTTGATTCCAGACTTGGAGCATCGATACCGCTTGCCATGCGGTAGCAGAGAGAGAAATGTCTATGACTTGGGTGGTTGGAGTCATTAACAATTTCTAGGGCCTTCCTCTGACACTGCTTGGTATAGAGGTCCTTGATGGCAGGGAGCTCGGCCCCAGTGATGTACTGGGCCGTACGCACCACCCTCTGTAGCGTCTTGCGGTCGGTCGGGTGCCAAGCATTTGCCATACCAAGCGGTGAAGCCACCAGTCAAGATGCTCTCAATGTTGCAGCTGTAGAACTTTTTGAAGATCTGAGGGCCCATGCCGAATATTTTTGATCTCCTGAGGGGAAAGAAGCGTTGTCGTGCCTTCTTCACGACTGTGTTGGTGTGTGTTGACCATGATAATTCCTTAGTGATATGGCTCTCGACCCTCTCCAGTACAGCCCCATCGATGTGGATTTGGACATGCTCGGCCCAGGATCCAGGGAGGTGTTCAGTCCCAGGGTGCTGAGCTTTGTGATTAACTTGAGTGCGCAAGGGTGTTGAACACTGAGCTATAATCAATGAACACCATTCTCATGTAGGAGTTCCTCTTGTCCTGGTGGGAGAGGGCAATGTGGAGTGCAATAGAGATTGCATTACTGTGGATCTGTTAGGGTGGTATGCGAAATGGAGTGGGTCCAGGGTGTCTGGGCTGATCGTGTTAATTTGAGTGATGACCAGCTTTTAAAGCATTTCATGGCTAAAGATGGGAGTGCCACAGGGCGATGGTCATTTGGACAGGTTACCTTGACCTTCTTGGGTACATGGACTATGGTGGTCTGCTTGAAACATGTAGGTATTACAGACTGGTCACACAATGCAGATAGCCCGGTTAGCCAATGTGTGTGGGAGCACTGGTTGGTCGGCCCAATTGAGGTAGTATGTACATCAGAACGCAAACCTGTGTGTAAAGCCATCATTGACATCATAAATGCATGGTTTCTGTGAAAATATACGTGAAATGTACATATCTCAAGATGATCTTCGGCCCCAGGCGCCACCTGACATCAAGCCATCATATTGCTCTAAAAACAATGCCATCACTACCTAATGCTGGCAAAATAATGACAGACTGCTCTGGGGAATGGTTAGCTAAAATGTTGCGGTTGTCCCCAATGCTACTCAAACACTCAGCATACGCTCAGCCATCCTCCCTGACCAACCACCCTACTTTATTTTCTGTCTAAAGCAACCAGACCATTACTACATACATGATATTATCATACATATTGGAGTTACACAAAAATATGTATAATGTCCTTCACATGGCTCTGAGGTTGGTTAGAGCGTTGGACTAGTAACCGGAAGGTTGCAAGTTCAAACCCCTGAGCTGACAAGGTACAAATCTGTCATTCTGCCCCTGAACAGGCAGTTAACACACTGTTCCTAGGCTGTCATTGAAAATAAGAATTTGTTCTTAACTGATTTGCCTAGTTAAATAAAGGTAAAATAAACATGGCTCTGAGGCCAGGCTGTTTATCTGGGAATGATCTGTCCATATTATTTTTTTTAATTATACTTTCAGTTCCTAATATCAGTCATTGCATTTCAATTTACCTTGTCCCATTTAGATTACATTTACTTTGCGGACTCATTGCTATGGTCAATACTTATTTAACCTTTATTTAACTATGCAAGTCAAATTCTTATTTGCAATGACAGCCTACCCCGTTCAAACCAGGATAACGCTGGGCCAACCTATGGGACTCCCAATCACAGCCAGATGTGATACAGCCTGGATTCGAATCAGGGACTGTAGTGACACCTCTTGCACTGAGATGCAGTGCCTTAGACCGCTGTTCCACTCAGGAGCGAGTGTACTGTTGGAGGCTCTCTCTCTCTTTATCTGTTTGTTTTGGTCTCTCTCTCCTTTTCCCTCAATCTCTGTGCCTCTCCTCCTTTAATTTCTCTTTCCCTTGAAGCGCAGCCCTTCCGTAAAGAATCACCTTGTGACGTATGATCACTAGGCTGAGGATAGGAGGAGAGAGAGGCAGTTAACTGTGAAATGGAACTAGTAGTCGACAGTGCTTAAAAACAATTTTAAAAATGATATAGGCAGAGCAGATGATTTAGTGAGCGCAGTCACTACTTGCCAGTGCCACTTCCCCTCTTCATGATCCCTTTCTATTAACTCACAAAGTTCAGTTACCGGGCAGTCCCATGTGTCTTGCCGCTTGCTCTCTCTCCCTCACTGGCTGTTTCTCTTTCTCTCCCTCTCCCTCTGTCATTTGCTATATTTTGAGTAAAGTGTGTATAGTTCCTAAATGAACAATGGGATTGACTGTGGTGAAATTCTGTACACCTCAGTACACATCAGCATAGTCTACCGACTTTGTGGAGGAGTGGGTCTGCATGCATGTGTGTTTGTTTGTGATGTATATATGCAATCATTGCCTTTATTTGAGTTTGTGACAGGTGTGTGCGTGTGTACAAGAAAATGTGTTATGGTCTGTGTGTGTCCGCCTGTCTGTGTGTGCTTTGTCTGTTGTATTGTCTGGTGTGGGTGGCGGTAGGTAGTTGGGTGCACATACTCTTTCTAGCTTTCCACACAGTGACAGGCCACTACTGTGAGAACACACTTAGCGGAACGCTTAGACCACTTGGCCATCACCTACAGCATAATAGCATGATAAGTGAGGAAGTACTAATATAACGGACTGCCAGATTCAATCTCAAAATGTACTAAACATCAAGGTCAGAGGTACATTCAGTGGTCATGAGGCCAGGTGGCTGTCTTCCAGCCATTACCCCTTTAGTGCCAATGCAATGCCCGATTTAGCACTGGTATCGATCGCTCGCTCCTCTCCTCTTTCACACTCTCTCTTCCTCACTCTCCTCTCTTTCTCTACACCCCATTAAGGTTCTAAGATCCACAGTGAGTTCTCATCAGAGAGGCCCCAGGCTGGGAGCTGAACCGAAGAACTCACTGACAGAGGGAGAGATCCGAGGGAAGGAGGGATAAAGAAGGAAGGGGGAAGGAAATTTGATAAGCTTCATATGAGCGCAGAGTAACTTTTCTCAATCCACAGACAGTGAGACACACAAACAAGCACAAACATATATTACATGACCAAAATTATGTGGACACCTGCTCGTCGAACATCTCATTCCAAAATAATGGGCATTAATATGGAGTTGGTCCTGTGGGGACTTGCTTCCATTCAGTCACGAGCATTAGTGAGGTCGGGCACTGATGTTGAGCAATTAGGCCTGTCTCGCAGTCAGCGTTCAAATTCATCCCAATGGTTTTCGATAAGGTTGAGGTCAGGGCTCTGTGCATGCCAGTCAAGATCTTCCACACCGATCTTGACAAGCCATTTCTGTACGGACCTCACTTTGTGCATGGGGACATTGTCATCCTGAAACAGGAAAGGGCCTTCCCTATACTGTTGCCACAAAGTTGAACGCACAGAATGATCTAGAATGTCATTGTATGCAGTAGCGTTAAGGCTTACCTTCACGGGAACTAAGGGGCCTAACCCGAACTATGAAAAACAGCCTCAGACCATAATTCCTTCTCAAACAAACTTTACAATTGGCACTATGCATTGGGGCAGGTAGTGTTCTCCTGGCATCCACCAAACCCAGAATCGTCCGCCAGACAGCCAGATGGTGAAGCGTACAAGCATACAAGAGGTTTTGTAGTGATTCCTATTCTGTTGATGTAAATAATATTTGTTGGTCTGTGGTGTGTAATGCGGAGCAACTAGACGCTGCACTTGACGCGTTTATGAAATTGCATATTCCAGTTATTATTAAGCATGCACCCATTAAGGAAATGACTGTAAAAACTGTTAAAATTTTAAAAGATTATGGTTGAGAGGGATGAGGCAAAAAGAATGGCAAATAAGTCTGGCTGCACAACCCATTGGCAAACGCACTGTGACTAAATTGGATAAAAAATAAACTATATTATGAAACAAAGATAAATTATATATCTATTGATAGAAAAAAGCTTTTGATAAATGTATAAATGAAACTATAAATGAAATTTCACCTCCATCATTCAATGAATCGGATAGCTCATTCATCACAAAACCCACTGATATTGCCAATTACTTTATAATGATTTTTTCATTTGCAAGATTAGCAAATTTAGGCATGACATGCCAGCAATAACCGCTGACACTACACATCAAATTATGAGACAAGCATTGTAATTTTGAATTCTGTAAAGTGAGTGTGGAAGAGGTGAAAAAGTTGTCTCTCAACAATGACAAGCCTCCGGCATCTGACAACTTGGATGGAAAATGACTG
Source organism: Oncorhynchus kisutch (assembly GCF_002021735.2). Taxonomy (NCBI): domain Eukaryota; kingdom Metazoa; phylum Chordata; class Actinopteri; order Salmoniformes; family Salmonidae; genus Oncorhynchus; species Oncorhynchus kisutch. The sequence continues at coordinate 6,225,833 of NC_034203.2, forward strand.
AGGATACTAGCGGATGATATTGTCACTCCTATTTGCCATATCTTCAATCTAAGCCTACTAGAACGTGTGTGCCCTCAGGCCTGGAGGGAAGCAAAAGTAATTCCGCTACCCAAGAATAGTAAAATCCCCTTTACCGGCTCAAATAGCCGACCAATCAGCCTGTTACCAACCCTTAGTAAACTTTTGGAAAAATGTTGTTTTACTGTAAACAAATTGACAACAGACTTTCAGCATGCTTATTGGAAAGGACATTCAACAAGCACTGCACTTACACAAATGACTGATGATTGGCTGAGAGAAATGAATGATAAAAAAAGATTATGGGAGCTATTTTGTTAGACTTCAATGCGGGTTTTGACATCGATCATAGTACGTCGCTGGAAAAAAGCATGTGTTATGGCTTTACATGCCTTTCTATATTGTGGATAAAGACCTGTCTAGCAGAACACAGAGGGTGTTCTTTAATGGAAGCCTCTCTGACATAATCCAGGTAGAATCAGGAATTCCCCAGGGCAGCTGCCTAGGCCCCTTACTTTTTTTCAAACTTTACTAATGACATAACATTGGCTTTGAGTTAAGCCAGTGTGTCTATGTGTGCGGATGACTCAACACTATACATGTCAGCTACTACAACACTTAACAAGGAACTGCAGTTAGTTTCAGAATGGGTCCTAAATAATAAAAAAACTAAAAGTATTGTATTTGGGACTAATCATTCACTAAACCCTAAACCTCTACTAAATCTTGCAATTAACAATGTACAAATTGAGCTAGTTGAGATGACTCTGCTGCTTTTAGTAACCCTGGATTGTAAAACTGTCATGGTCAAAACATATTGATACAACAGTAGCTAAGCTGGGGAGAAGTCTGTCCATAATAAAGCGCTGCTGTGCCTTTTTAATCACACTATCAACATGGCAGGTACAACAGGTGTAGACCATTATAGTGAAATGCTTACTTACAAGCCCTTAATTAACCAACAATGCAGTTAAGAAAATATTTTTAAAAGTAAGAAATAAAAGTAACACATAATTAAAATAACAATAGTGAGGCTATATACAGGGGGTACCGGTACAGTCAATGTGTGGGAGCACCGGTTAGTCGAGGTGATTGATATAATATATACATGTAGTTATTAAAGTGACTATGCATAGATAATAACAGAGAGTAGCTGCAGTGTAAAAGGGGGGAGCAATGCAAATAGTCTAGGTAGCCATTGATTAGATGTTCAGGAGTCTTATGGCTTGCGGTTAGAAGCTTTTTAAAATCCTCTTGGACCTAGACTTGGCGCTCCGGTACCGCTTGCCGTGCGGTAGCAGAGAGAACAGTCTATGACTAGGGTGGCTGGAGTCTTTGACAATTTTTAGGGCCTTCCTCTGACACCGCCTGGTATAGAGGTCCTGGCTGGCAGGAAGCTTGGCCCCAGTGATGTACTGGGACGTTTGTCTTGCAGTCTGAAGCCGAGCAGTTGCCATACAGTGATGCCACCATGCTCTCGATGGGGCAGCTGTAGAACCTTTTGATGATCTGAGGACCCATGCCAAATCTTTTCAGTCTCCTGAGTGGGAATAGGTTTTGTCTTGCCCTCTTCACGACTGTCTTGGTGTGCTAGGACCATGTTAGTTTGTTGGTGATATGAACTCCAAGGAACTTGAAGCTCTCAACCTGCTCCACTTCAGCCCCGTCAATGAGAATGGGAGCATGCTCGATCCTACATGGAGAGCTAACATTAATAATATGCATGTAATTCTCTCATGGCTCAAGTGGAGGAGAGATTGACTTCATCACTACTCGTTTTTGTAAGAAGTGTTGACATGCTGAATAAGCTGAGGTGTCTGTTTGTTTAAACTACTAGCACACAGCTTATACACCCATGCATACCCCACAAGATATGCCACCAGAGGTCTCGTCACAATCCCCAAGTCAAGAGCAGGCTATGGGAGGCACACAGTACTACACAGAGCCATGGCTACATGGTAATTCTATTCCACATCAGGTAACTGATGCAAGCAGTAGAATCAGATTTAAAAAGCAGATAAAAATACCATTTATGGAACAGCAAGGACTGTGAAGAGACGCAGACACGCTTACATATACACATGATAAGACGTACTACACACGTACACATGAATTTTGTATTGTAGATACATGTGTCAGTAGAGTAGTGTCCTGAGGGAGCACACTTAATGTGTTGTGAAAAGTGTTATGGAATGTAATGTAATATTTTAAATTATATAACTCCCTTAATGTTGCTGGACCCTGTCATCAAGTTAAAGGGTGGCTACTTTGAAGAATCTCAAATATAAAATATATTTAGATTTGTTTAACATTTTTTTGTTTACTATATGTGTAGTGGCTTCCTTTCCTCTTGACCATAGCCACTGCCCTAGCCTGAAAGCGGGGTTGTTTTGTACTCACACAGTCCACATTCAAAGTTTCCAAATGGCCAAAACATTCAATGAGATCCAGGGATATGGTGCAACAAAAACGTTTATTCTCCTTATATAACAATACATACAAATCTAAAGTGAAATAATGGAGTTAAGAAATCTATAAATATTGGGATGAGCAATGTCGGAGTGGCATTGACTAAAATACAGTGGAATAGAATACAGTATATATATATAAAATGAATCGCTTACCTTTGATGATCTTCAGATGTTTGCACTCACGAGACTCCCAGTTACACAATAAATGTTCCTTTTGTTCCATAAAGATAATTTTTATATCCAAAATACCTCTATTTGGTTGGCGCGTTATGTTCAGAAATCCACACGCTCGAGCAGTCACGACGGGGCAGACAAAATTCCAAATAGTATCTGTAAATTTCGTAGAAACATGTCAAACGTTTTTTTATAATCAATCCTCAGGTTGTTTTTACAATAAATAATCGATCATATTTCAACCGGACCGTAGCTTTTTCAATAGGAGAGAGAGAGAAAATGTCTGCTCCAAGCTGCTCGCGAATAAAAGGCTGAAACTATGTCTAAAGACTGTTTAGACCATGTGGAAGCCATATGGAAAGGAATCTGGTTGATATCCCTTTAAATGGAGGGAAGGCATGCAATGGAGCAGGGAGCTTTCAAAATAGAGGGCACTTCCTTTTTGGATTTTTGCATGCAATATTAGTTCTGTTATACTCACAGACAATGTTTTGGTAACTTTAGAGTGTTTTCTATCCTAATCTGACAATTATATGCATATTCTAGTTTCTGGGCCTGAGAAATAGGCAGTTTCATTTGGGTACTTTTTTCAACCAAACATCAAAATACTGCCCCTTACACTCAACAGGTTAACGGGATTGATATGACAACAGCCAGTGAAAGTGCAGAGCGCCAAATTCAAACAACAAAAATCTCATAATTAAAATTCCTCAAAAATACATGTGTCTTATACCATTTTAAAGGTAATCTTGTTGTTAATCCAACCAAAGTATCCAATTTCAAATAAGCTTTACAGCGAAAGCACCACAAACAATTATTTTAGGTCACCGCCAGGTCACAGAAATATTCAGCCATTTTTCGAGCCAAAGAGAGGAGTCACAAAAAGCACAAATTCGAGATAAAATTAATCACTAACCTTTGATGATCTTCATCAGATGACACTCATAGGACTTCATGATACATAATACATATATGTTTTGTTCAATAAAGTGCATCTTTATATAAAAAAATCTCAGTATACATTGGCGCGTCAAAAAGTTCTGTTACTGTTCGTAGAAACATGTCAAACGATGTATGGAATCAATCTGTAGGATGTTTTTAACATAAAACTTTAATAATATTCCAACCAGAGAATTCCTTTGTCTTCAGAAAAGCAAAGGAACGGGAGATACCTCTCATGTGAAATGCGCGTGACCAGCGCGTGACTGCTGGCAGACCTCTGACTCAATTCCTCTCTCATTCGGTCCCACTTCACAGTAGAATCCTCAAACAAGTTTCTAAAGATGGTTGACATCTAGTGGAAGCCTTAGAAAGTGCAACATAACCAATATCCCACTGTGTATTCAATAGGAGCTGGGTTGAAAATCGACCAACCTCAGATTTGGGCACCTTTTCATCAAAGCTACTCAATACTGCCCCTGCAGCCATAAGAAGTTATCGACTCGTGTTTTTTTCTTATGATTCATACATACTTTCCTAACCCTAAAATGTGCCCAAATAATCTACAAGGTAAGAGTATTGTAAATCTACCAGTTAGTGCTGTAATAGAGACGAATATGCATATATTTAGATGACTTTCTTTCATTGATCCTTATATTATTATTATTTTGTAATGATTTTTTCTTTCATTTATTTGGGGGGAAAAAACATACAACATGCACAATGCATTCCTAGAAAATAGCTCTTAAGAGTATTAAAACACTTGTTTTCATAGTGGTCCACGATGGAAGAATATTCTGTGACTGTTGAGGGACCCAGATAAGCGTTTTAAAATGGCCTTGCTTATTTGTTAGGAGGACTATATTCTTGTTTGCTAAATGTGCCGTGATTAGAGTTGGCCATTGGCTATGGTGGATCATTTTATATTCCATACAGTTAGATTATTTTGGGCTGTAAATATTGTTGTGAATAAATTACCACACTCCCATATATCACTCAAGTAAACACATGCTGTACAGTATGTCCAGATCTCTATGCTGTCAACATACCAGTAGATTGAAAATTATTTCTGAGATGTTGAAACATACTATAAGCTATGAGGAAAGTCTGATTGTGAAAAATATTTTTGAATGCCATGTGTTCTTGATTGTTTTAACTAAATACAAAATCCAGATGTATTTTACTGTGCTGTGTGTTGCACATGCTATTAGTGTAGTGGTACTGGTAATATTTCTGAACAGTGTCACGCCCTGGCCATAGAGAGGCTTTTATTCTCTATTTTGGTTAGGCCAGGGTGTGACTAGGGTGGGCATTCTATGTTCAGTTTCTATGTTTTGTATTTCTTTGTTGTTTGGCCGGGTGTGGTTCTCAATCAGAGGCAACTGTCTATCATTGTCTCTGATTGAGAACCATACTTAGGTAGCTTTTTCCCACATGGGTTTTGTGGGCAGTTGTTTTCTGTTTTGTGTGTCTACACCAGATAGAACTAGTGTTCGGTTATAATAAAAATAATAAAAATTGGTCCTCACATTCTTCCACCAACAGCCGTTACAAACAGCTGCAAGTGGTCACTGTTTACATGTCTTGATCCCTAGACTCTGAACCCGGTTCTCTCAATGTATTCTAGTGAGTCTGTTGACAAAATTCAATTTAAAGGTACACAGTATTTAAAGGGATGGCTTAAGATAAATGGACTGAAACCCCTATTGAATGAAAACTCCACAAGGAAATCTGTTGGTCAGCAAGTGGGAGGGTTTTCAGTGGTTGAATTAAATGTATTCAGCGCGTTCAAGAGAACCACCCCTGCAAAGCCTGGTAAATCTGAATACCAACTACTGAGAAGTACGTAGAAAAGGCATGCATAGGGAAGTCAGAATATGTTACTTTTCTCCAAAACCTTCACAAATAATTTATCTCGCCAACTCAGCCGCACAGGAGAGAGAAAGTAATGACTCTTAAATCCATGTTTGACGGTCAATCTTCTGTTCATGAATGAACAAGTGTCGTGGGCCCAAGGCATGCAACTGTATTGCAACAACTGTCAAAATTTCACTTCCACTCTTTTTATTGCATGGCACAGGAAAAATGTAATTCCTGGAAAAACACACAACACCTGGAAAAGTTTAATTATTGGAAAACGAAATGCAGTGAAAAATGTATCTCTGTCGCGCAAGTGCAGTGTGCATTGGCGTCGAATCAATGGAAGTCTTTTGCTTTAAGACACTTCCTAAATCCAATACTCAATTCAGGAACCTGTCTTTCACTCTGGGGTGGAAATAAGGGAAGCTACAAGTGTGTGCGTGTATGTGTGTGTGTGTGCATGTGCGCATATTTGTGCTTGTGTGCGCATGCATGTGTGTGTACACGTGAATGTGTGTGAGAGGTTTCCAGGGAAATATTTATCTCCTGCTGCTTTCTGTGGCGCTAAATCAAACAGTAAATGTCCAAACACCAGTGCCTCTCGCTCTGCTGCACCTGTCCATGGTGTGACCAAAGAACTGGGATTAAAACCGGTAGAGGATGCAGCCTGCTAGGTGAAAAAAGAAAGAAAGAAAAGTGTCATTGATGAATTGCCTCAGGGAGTCGCATGTTTTCCTGTATTGAATGTTGTAAGACTCTGCCTTCAAGAGAAACGGTTTGAGCGATCTAAAGAAATTGTGCGTGCTTGTTCGTGTATCTTCTGAGAATGATGATGATGATTATGGTCATGGTAGTGATGAGTATGTTATCGATGAGTACATTGATGATGACGATGAGGATGACATTGTTGTTACTGGTGATGAAGATGATATTTTCCACAATCCACATCTCTTCTTCCTGTTCCTCAGTCCTCACCTTTCATTTTAAGGGGTCCTTATTACAGTCTAATTAATTGTAATAATTCATAGTTACCCTGTACTAGTGGTAAGGACCCCTTACAACTAATACAGGGTAACTAGTGGTAATTGCAGTCTGTAATTACAGAGGTGTAACAATGAATGCTTGTTACCATGCCTGTTACAAATGTTCAAGTTTCCAAAAGCATTCAAACACACCATTTTTCAGTCTGCACAAACCATGGTTATAAGTTTTAGCCAGTTCAAAACCAACCACCTAACGTCATTTACACAACTCTGCTATAATGGACTTGCAAAAACAGGTTTACATCTCCAATCCAAAATTAAAACCTAGAATCGGCATCCTATTTTGCAACAAAGCCTCCTTCACTCATGCTGCCAAACATACACTCGTAAAACTGACTATCCTACCGATCCTTGACTCCAGTGATGTCATTTACAAAATAGCCTCCAACACTCTACTCAGCAAATTGGATGTAGTCTATCACAGTGCCATCCGTTTTGTCACCAAAGCCCCATATACTACCCACCACTGCGACCTGTATGCTCTCGTTGGCTGGCCCTTGCTTCATATCCGTCGCCAAACCCACTGGCTTCAGGTCATCTATAAGTCGTTGCTAGGTAAAGCCCCACCTTATCTCAGCTCACTGGTCACCATAGCAGCACCCACCCGCAGCACGCGCTCCAGCAGGTATATTTCACTGGTCACCCCCAAAGCCAATTCCTCCTTCGGCCGCCTTTCCTTCCAGTTCTCTGCTGCCAATGACTGGAACGAACTGTAAAAATCACTGAAGCTGGAGACTCATATCTCCCTCACTAGCTTTAATTAAGCACCAGCTGTCAGAGCAGCTCACAAATCACTGCTCCTGTACATAGGCAATCTGTAAATAGCCCATCGAACTACCTCATCACCATATTGTTATTTATTTAGCTCCTTTGCACCCCAGTATTGGTACTTGCACACTCATCTTCTGCACATCTATCACCCCAGTGTTTAATTTGCCATATTGTAATTATTTTGCCACTATGGCCTATTTATTGCCTCACCCCCCTTATCCTACCTCATTTGCAAACACAGTATATAGACTTTCTCTATTGTATTATTGACTGTATGTTTGTTTATTCCATGTGCAACTCTGTGTTGTTTGTGTCTCACTGCTTTGCTTTATCTTGGCCAGGTCGCAATTGTAAATGAGAACTTGTTCTCAACTAGCCTACCTGGTTAAATAAAGGTGAAATAAATAGAAAATATAAAAATAAAAATAAATAATTGAATGGTGCTTTTGACTTGGAAAGCAACAGTAGCTAAGGAGTGCTGGGGCTTGACAATGGGTAAATTACTTTATTAAACATCAATCAAACATTTTGAACACATTAATAAACAGTTAAGGCTAAGGCTAAAATTGTGAGAGAGTCATTCAGCGCTTGCCAAATTGCGAGCCTATTAAGCATGGTTGAAAAATGGTTTATAATGCACTTAAAATGGTCATAAGACAACCTCTTATTTCATCATGATACCTTGCAGGGGGTTCACGGTTGAAGAACATTCTCACTTTTGGATGGGATGCATTGGTGCACTTACATAATTTCTTTATCCCAGGAATTAAGGCATAACATCTAGATCAAATCAAATGTATTTGTCACATACACATGGTTAGCAGATGTTAATGCGAGTGCAGCGAAATGCTTGTCCTTCTAGTTCCGACAATGCAGTAATAACCAAAGAGTAATCTAACCTAACAATTCCAAAACTACTACCTTATAAACACAAGTGTAAAGGGATAAAGAATATGTACATAAAGATATATGAATGAGTGATGGTACGGAACTGCATAGGCAAGATGCAGTAGATGGTATCGAGTACAGTATATACATATGAGATGAGTAATGTAGGGTATGTAAACAAAGTGGCATAGTTTAAAGTGGCTAGTGATACATGTATTCCATAAAGATGCAGTAGATGAGTACAGTATATACATATACATATGAGATGAGTAATGTAGGGTATGTAAACAAAGTGGCATAGTTTAAAGTGGCTAGTGATACATGTATTCCATAAAGATGCAGTAGATGAGTACAGTATATACATATACATATGAGATGAGTAATGTAGGGTAGGTAAACATTGTGTTAAGTGGCTAGTGATATAGGTGTCACGTTTCTTCAAAATCGAACCCAGAAGCAGACCAGGACAAGGAGAGTAGGAAGAAGGTGAGTATTTATTTACAAGTGAATGTGAGTGGGTAGATACATCCAGGTGGCGTAGCGGGCAGCGGTGGTGAGTTGATGGGAGTAAATAGGTGGATCCAATGGGGAAACGGAATCCTCCGATGACCAGGCGGGAATGGGGTAAATGATCCGGGTGAGTAACTGAAGACAGAACAAACGGAGGTAAGTTGAAGGCAAGCAAGACGTACAAAACAACAAAACAAATTCTATCCAACTTGAGGCTGAAACTATGGCACAACATACTGTTCATGGCTAACGATCCGGCAGGGAATGGATGTCAGGTCAGAGCTTTTGAAGGGGAGAGGTGATGATCAGGACAGGTGTGCAGATTACTGATGGGATACAGGTGCGGGTGAACATCGATCTCCCAACAAGCTAATCTGCCCGGCAACCAGACAGGGTGCGTTCCAGGACACCGGAAACACACTCCAGGACAGAAACACAGGCAAACACAGACTCAGGAAGCGGGGTTCGTGACAATAGGTTTACATCAATTTCCATTATTAAAGTGGCTGGAGTTGAGTCAGTGTGTTGGCAGCAGCCACTCGATGTTAGTGGTGGCTGTTTAACAGTCTGATGGCCTTGAGATAGAAGCTGTTTTTCAGACTCTCAGTCCCTGCTTTGATGCACCTGTACTGACCTCGCCTTCTGGATGTAACGGGGTGAACAGGCAGTGGCTCGGGTGGATGTTGTCCTTGATGATCTTTTTGGCCTTCCTGTGACATCGGGTGGGATAGGTGTCCTGGAGGCCAGGTAGTTTGTCCCCGGTGATTCGTTGTGCAGACCTCACTACCCTCTGGAGAGCCTTACAGTTGTGGGTGGAGCAGTTGCTGTACCAGGCGGTGATACAGCCCGACAGGATGCCCTTGATTGTGCATCTGTTTGTGAGTGCTTTTGGTGACAATTCGAATTTCTTCAGCCACTTGAGGTTGAAGAGGCGCTTCTGCGCCTTCTTCACGATGCTGTCTGTGTGGGTGGACCAATTCAGTTTGTCCGTGATGTGTACGCCGAGGAACTTAAAACTTACTACCCTCTCCACTACTGTCCCGTCGATGTGGATAGGGGGGTGTTCCCTCTGCTGTTTCCTGAAGTCCACAATCATCTCAATCAAATCAAATTTATTTATTTTTCAAATCAAATTTATTTATATAGCCTTTCGTACATCAGCTGATATCTCAAAGTGCTGTACAGAAACCCAGCCTAAAACCCCAAACAGCAAGCAATGCAGGTGTAGAAGCACGTAATCTCCTTTGTGGACATTGAGTGTGAGGTTATTCTCCTGAAGCCACACTCCAAGGGCCCTCACCTCCTCCCTTAGGCCGTCTCGTCATTGTTGGTAATCAAGTCTACCACTGGAGTGTCGTCTGCAAAGTTGATGATTGAGTTGGAGGTGTGCATGGTCACGCAGTCGTGGGTGAACAGGGAGTACAGGAGAGGGCTCAGAACGCACCCTTGTGGGGTCCCAGTGTTGAGGATCAGCAGGGTGGAGATGTTGTTACCTACTCTCACCACCTGGGTGCGGCCCGTCAGGAAGTCCAGTACCCAGTTGCACAGGGCGAGGTCGAGACCCAGGGTCTCGAGCTTGATTACGAGTTTGAAGGGTACTATGGTGTTAAATGCTGAGCTGTAGTCGATGAACAACATTCTCACATAGGTATTCCTCTTGTCCAGATGGGTTAGGGCAGTGTGCAGTGTGGTTGCGATTGTGTCGTCTGTGGACCTATTTGGGCGGTAAAGCAAATTGGAGTGGGTCTAGGGTGTCAGTTAGGGTGGAGGTGATATGGTCCTTGACTAGTCTTTCAAAGCACTTCATGATGACGGAAGTGAGTGCTACGGGGCAGTCGTTTAGCTCAGTTACCTTAGCTTTCTTGGGAACAGGGACAATGGTGGCCCTCTTGAAGCATGTGGGAACAGCAGACTGGGATAAGGATTGATTGAATATGTCCGTAAACACACCAGCCAGCTGGTCTGCGCATGCTCTGAGGACTCAGCTGGGGATGCCGTCTGGGCCTGCAGCCTTGCGAGGGTTAACACGTTTAAATGTTTTACTCACATCGGCTGCAGTGAAGAAGAGTTCGCAGGTTTTGGTTGCGGGCCGTGTCAGTGGCACTGTATTGTCCTCAAAGCGGGCAAAAAAGTGATTTAGTCTGTCTGGGAGCAAGACATCCTGGTCCGCGATGGGGCTGGTTTTCTTTTTGTAATCCGTGATTGACTGTAGACCCTGCCACATACCTCTTGTGTCTGAGCTGTTGAATTGCGACTCTACTTTGTCTCTATACTGACGCTTAGCTTGTTTGATTACCTTGCGGAGGGAATAGCTACACTGTTTGCATTTCGGTCATGTTTCCGATCACCTTGCCCTGATTAAAAGCAGTGGTTCGCACTTTCAGTTTCACGCGAAATCTGCCATCAGTCCACGGTTTCTGGTTTAGGAATGTTTTAATCTTTGCTATGGGTACGACATCGTCAATGCACTTTCTAATGAACTCGCTCACCGAATCAGCGTATTCGTCAATGTTGTTGTTGGACGCAATGCGGAACATATCCCAACCCACGTGATCGAAGCAGTCTTGAAGCGTGGAATCAGATTGGTCGGTCCAGCGTTGAACAGACCTGAGCGCGGGAGCTTCCTGTTTTAGTCTCTGTCTGTAGGCTGGGAGCAACAAAATGGAGTCGTGGTCAGCTTTTCCCGAAAGGAGGGCGGGGGAGGTTCTTATATGCGTCGCAGAAGTTAGAATAACAATGATCCAGGGTTTTGCCAGTCCGGGTCGTGCATTCAATATGCTGATAATATTTAGGGAGCCTGGTTAGCCCTGTTAAAATCCCCAGCTACAATATATGCAGCCTCAGGATATGTGGTTTCCAGTTTACATAGATTTCAATTAAGTTCTTTCAGGGCAGTCGATGTGTCTGCTTGGGGAGGGTATTCACGACTGTGATTATAATCAAAGAGAATTCTCTTGGTAGAAAATGCAGTCGGCAATTGATTGTAAGGAATTCTAGATCTGGTGAACATAAGGACTTGAGTTCCTGTATGTTGTTATGATTACACCATGTCTCGTTAATCATAAGGCATACACCCTCGCCCTTCTTCTTCTTCTAACTCAAAGAGAGAGATGCTTGTTTCTGTCGGCAAGATGCGTGAAGAAACCAGGTGGCTGTACCGACTCTGATAACGTATCCCAAGTGAGCCATGTTTCCGTGAAACAAAGAACGTTACAATCGCTGATGTCTCTCTGGAAGGCAACCCTTGCTCGGATTTCGTCTACCTTGATGTCAAGAGACTGGACATTGGCGAGTAGTATGCTCGGGAGCGGTGCGCAATATCCCAGTCTACGGAGCCTGAGCAGTAAAAATATATATTTTTAAACAAAATAATACATAGTTTCCTAGGAACGCGAAGCGAGGCTCTGTCATATATGGAATTTATATGGCAATTGACAACCAACTTTAAGGTGCATTACCACCACCAACTGGACTGGAGTGTGGACCTCAGTTCATCTTTCAATCACCCACATGGGTATATGCTCCAAAATTATTATATATTTTTTTACCTTGCTGGCTCGGGTTTTCGAACCAGCAACCTATCAGTTACTGGCCCAATGCTCTTAACCGCTAGGCTTAACTGCTAGGGGGGAGATTTTAAGGGATAGTTTCATCCACATTTCTAAATAAAATATTTTGAGGGAAGGTTTGATTATCCAGGTCAAATTGTTGAACAGAGGCACGGGAGTGAGGAAAGAGCTAAACGAATTGGGGCGGCAGAAGCTTCAAGGTTAGAAAGGCAGGCCAATATTTGAACCCCCGATCTGCCTGCGGGGAGATCCGCAGGGAGGGATCCGTCAGCCTGAGGGTTAACAGATATAATATCTCTCTATACTACCTACTACTGTGGTACCCTTGAGCAAGGCACATTACCCCTAAGTGCCCATGAGCTGCCCCCAGACTGTGTTGTGTGTCAGGTTAGTCACTGTGACAGAATACCTGTGCAAATGACCAATAAAGCAAGTATGGTCAAATGAAGGCCAGACTATCTATGGTAGCTGTGCATGTAATGTATTTAGTCCCAAAGTGGCTGAATGGTTCTAAGAGGCTCTGGTGAAGTTAAGTCTTTCAAGTTTCCATTAAGGTTGTACTATTGGTTATAGATGACAATATGGAAGACATAGATGCTGTTTTATACATGGTCAATGAAAATCTGTGTGTTTTCCCCCTCTAAGCTCTGTCCCCACTTTCAAAAGTAATTTCTCAGTTTTACTTAACCTCGAACTTTGGAATCAAAGAGGCCAGGTTCCACTCAGTCAGCGTATCTTTACAAAGCTGTGCAGAGGCCTTGACCTCTGCATTTAAGTACAGAAATAAAGAAATGTTAGAAACATAGCTAGCAAGCGAGCTAACTAGATAACCTAACTTGGCTGCATCAAATCACGTTAGCTAGCTAAAATAATTTGCATCCATCCTCCTCAACTTCACAAGTCCGACTAAAGCTGCAACTGTCAGAAACCATTGAAAACCAGTACAGCTAACTAACTCCATCAATCCCCATGCAAGCAAGAGATAACCAAACTATTTACCAGGCTTAAATGAAAGAAAAATCTAGCTATGTAAACACAGCTAGCCAGCTAACATAGCTAACGAGTAAAACAGTGTCCAAGACAGTCCAGAAGTGTCAGACTTAGCTAGCTATGGTAGCTAGTTAAAGTTAGCTAGCTACCGTTACAGACACTGACATAGTTATAGCTAGCCGTCAAAAAAAAAAAAGTGCATTTAGTTATATTCTGTGACACTAGCAGTAAGCTAGTGTCACAAGCATGGTCTAGACGGTTTTCAATGGTTTTTATGACAGTGGCTAGCTAAAGTTACCACAGCCAAAGATATTAGCACAGTCGTTAGCTAGCTAATGCTCAAGCTAATGGTAGCTAGCCACCTAATTATGATAGGACAACCTATTTAACCTGAATGAACATCAAATTCATAATGTTTGTTACATACCATTTTCATGGTTTTCAGTCAGCCAAAACACCCTTAGTCTGTTAAGATAACGTTAGCCGTTTTCCAGTCACTCAGTCGCACTAGAATGATAATACTTGCAAGTATGCTATTCATTGACTACAGCTCAGTGTTCAACACGATAGTTCCCTAAAAGCTCATCAATAAGCTAAGGACCCTGGGACTAAACAAAGGACCCTGGGACTAAACACCTCCCTCTGCAACTGGATCCTGGACTTCCTGACGGGCTGCCCCCAGGTGGTAAGGGTAGGTAACAACACATCCGCCACACTGATCCTCAACACAGGGGCCCCTCAGGGGTGCGTGCTCAGCCTCCTCCTGTACTCTCTGTTCACTCATGGCTGATGGCCATGCACAACTCAAACACCATCATTACATTTGCTGATGACACAATAGTGGTAGGCCTGATCACCGACAACAATGAGACGGCCTATAGGGAGGAGGTCAGAGACCTGGCTGTGTGGTGCCAGGACAACAACCTCTCCCTCAACATGATCAAGACAAAGGAGATGATTGTGTACTACAGGAAAAAGAGGACTGAGCACGACCCCATTCTCATCAACAGGGCTGCAGTGAAGCAGGTTGAGAGCTTCAAGTTCCTTGGTGTCCACATCAACAAACTAACATGGTCCAAACACACCAAGACAGTCGTGAAGCGGGCACGACAAAACCTATTCCTCCTCAGGTGTGAAAAGATTTGGCATGGGTCCTCAGATCCTCAAAAGGTTCTACAGCTGCACCATCAAGAGCATCCTGACCGGTTGCATCACTGCCTGGTATGGCAACTGATTGGCCTCCGACCGCAAGGCACTACAGAGGGTAGTGCGAACGGGCCAAGCTTCCTGACATCCAGGACCTCTATACCAGGCGGTGTCAGAGGAAGGCCCTAAAAATTCAAATGGCTACCCAAAATTCTAATGGCTGCCCAGTCAAATGGCTACCCATTTGCACCCCCCTAACTCTGTACATACTGTACATGTACATACTACCTCAACTAACCGATGCCCCCTGCACATCTGTACTGGCACCCCCCTGTATATATTGTTACTTTTTACTGCTGCTCTTTAATTATTTGTTACTTTTATCTCTTATTATTTTCTGTATTTTTTTGTATAAATTGCACTGTTGGTGAGAGGCTCATAAGTAAGCATTTCACTGTAAGATCTACACCTGTCGTATTCGGAGCATGTGACAAATACAATTTGATTTGATTTAGGTGGACTTCACGCGCTGGTGGCAGGAGAATTAACCCACTGGCTGGGGGAAATATCCATAGCCCAACCTTAATAACCCAGCACCAACAACCCAACCTCGCTGTATTTACAGAAAACAACCAGAAAACTACAACTATTGACCCAGTGCCTGCAACCCAGCAATTGGGTCATCCAAACAAACCAAAAATAAATTTGAGTGTAACTTGAATCTCAAAGCCATGCATAAAAGAAGCCTTGACCTGTCTGGTGCGCACATATTTCTCTGTCCTCAGTTTGATCGAAGGCCTCAATCTGTATTTTTGCCTTGCAACTGATTGCTTCTAGAAAGAGAGAGGAACAACACATGCTCAAGATGAGCTAGCTACTAGTTTAAAGCAATGAAATATCTCATTGTTACAACTAATTAATGTATGGGTAACATTTATGAAGACACTACACTAATCTATCGCTCAAAAGTGTTATGAGTAAGTGCACCTCAAACATTTCCAGGGTGTTGATGCATCCTCTTCCCAATACATCCTCTTCCAACACCATGGGTAGGTGAAGGGTATCCATCTGCAAAGTGAAGTTTTGCTCTGATGTCAAATCAACTCATATTATTGCTAACAAGCTACACTAGCATATTGACATGCATATTCGTATTAAAAGACAGCAATGTATTCACCTAAAAATGTAAGTGTTTAGACAAATCATTAGTTAGCTAGCTAACTAGCACATGAATTGTGCAAACGTTAGCTAACTACAGCAAGCGCTAGCCAGTCAGTCGGTGGCGCTGACAGAATGAAACTGGTATCAACAAAATGTGTTTCACTCTATCCTATAAAACATGACATTGCTAACTAGGAGTCATTTAGCTAATACAATTTTAAAGTTTATTAGGAAGTTTAACAAGTTAGACACTCACCGGACAACTTTACAGTAGGTACTGTAAAAGAAATGCGTTCTCCCAAACACAGATTAATCCGTCGGACTGACAGATGGTGAAGTGTGATTCATCACTCCAGAGAATGCATTTCCCACTTCTCCAGAGTCCAATGGCGGCGAGCTTTACACCACTCCAGCCGAAGCTTGGCATTACACATTGTGATCTTAGGCATGTGGGCTGCTGCTCGGCCACGGAAACCCATTTCTTGAAGCTCCCGACTAACAGTTATTGTGCTGATGTTACTTCCAGAAGCAGTTTGGAACTCAGTATGTGATGTTTACCAACCAAGTTTATGCAATAACTTCATGGCCATACGGTGATGAATATGACACAGCATGTTTTAACTTAGAGAATTGAAAGCAAAATGGCACTTCATTTTATCTAGTCAGTTAAGAACAAATTCTTATTTTCAATGACAGCCTAGGAGCAGTAGGTTAACTGCCTTGTTCAGGGGCAGAACAACAGAACAACAGCTCAGGGATTCGATCTGGCAACTTTATGGTTTCTAGTCCAACGCTCTAACCACCTGCCGTATTGTATTCAGGCATGCAATTAAATCTACTACAAAGTGTGAAGTCACTATTTATTTAAAGCACATTTCAAAGTCTCTCAACACAATTTATAGTGCACTTTATTAAAGGCAATATTCCAGTTTGTACCCTAGCTTATCAGCACACTACTGTATTTGACCCCATCCTGGTACCAGCCAAGAACCAGAGGGGTCATACTCATGAGTCCTTTTCCATGGGTACCCTGTGACATCATGATGAATGGCTTTGCATTAGGTTGAGGCGGGTAGGAGGTGGCCTCCTCACCGCCCGAGAAAAACATGATGATCCCAGAGCAGGTCC
Organism: Oncorhynchus kisutch; assembly: GCF_002021735.2. Classification (NCBI taxonomy): domain Eukaryota; kingdom Metazoa; phylum Chordata; class Actinopteri; order Salmoniformes; family Salmonidae; genus Oncorhynchus; species Oncorhynchus kisutch. The sequence goes on from NC_034203.2 coordinate 6,242,501, forward strand.
TTATAATTAAACTCATCTTTTGAGCAGTGGTAAGGGTGTTTTTTTCTTTCGGCCGATGAAAACAAATAACAGTGGGGACAAGGTTTCTGCCGTGCAAGGCACATTTTATGCAGCGCACTCAGTTAATGGAATGATTATAGAGGCAGGGTACACACCTCTGTGTACTGTGTTTGTATGCATGGTTATGTAAACAAGTGAACATAGGAGTCTGCTCTTCTTTTGTGTGTGTGCGTGTGTAACTCTTTTATAGTTCTTCTCCAATAATAAAGGGATCTGCTATCTCTGACACAGTACTCACACACATCAAGGCATTATAAAATAAATAAAACGTTTTTTAAAGAATACTGAGCCAAAGGTTTCGCCAGAGTATGTCTGAATGGGGGAACAGAGGTGTTCATGAAGCCTGTTTTAATATTTTTTTTTAAATTAATTAGCCACACTGTCCAACCTTTCCCCAAAACATGTTTAAGGAATGAAGGAGCAGCAGACATATTTGTATATTATGATAAGAACACACAATCCTGACTACCTTAAATTCCATACCAATACCCATGAGTTAACGTAATAGAGGCTACCAAACAGCTGCCCAACACAGATTCAGATTATACAAAGATTATAGCACTACATATCCTCTGTTCATAAGGGACAGCTATACATCTAAAGCAGTATCCCAATGTTTACGTGCCTTAGTGAGTTGATGCCTTGTGTTTTAATGTATGGACATCCTTGTGAATTATTACAGAGGCATAGGGAAGACACAACCTCCTTAGGGATGAGCCAACTAATTAAACAAGGTTTTGTATGGAAGTGGAAGCGAGTTGAACAGCATAGTTTTTACCCTGTGACAGATAGACACAGAGTCCCATGGTGGGCTTCTATCACAGTGTGGGTGATGTACTGATGCAAGGCGGCCAGATGTTTGTAGAAATTAGGGGTGGAGAAACACAAAATGGGACATTGCCGATTTGACGTTTATTGGGATGAGTCTTGTCCTGGAGGCAGAAGTGAGCAATTCCTGCTAGATCAGGTATATTCAACTCTTACCCTACGAGGTCTAGAGCCTGCTGATGTTCTATTCTACCTGATAAGTAATTGCACACACCTGGTGTCCCATGTCTAAATCAGTCCCTGATTAGAGGGGAACAATTAAAAAATGGAGTGAAACTGGTGTTGAGGTCCTGAGTTGAGTTTGAAGGTGCTAGATGTGCCAGCTGCAAAGTCAAAATTGTCTATATTGCTTTTTGTTCTTAATTTGAGGGTAGGGTTAGGCATTAGGGTTAGCAGTGTGGCTAGGTTTAAAATCTGATTTTAGGATTTTGTGGCTGTGCTAGCTAGTGACCACTCTGTAGCGCTTCTTCCAGTACATGAGTCATCCCAATAAATGCTAACCTGGAACTTAAACCCCCGTCGGCATTATTTATATATTGCATTGTAATGTTTTTGTGGTGATGTATCTGTCATTTGTAAAGTGACAGTGAGTAATGGGTTTCACCTTTGCATTTCATTTGTCTGGTTCGTACAGTGCCTTCAGAAAGTATTCACACCCTTTGACTTTTCCACATTTTGTTGTGTTACTGCCTGAATTTAAAATTGATTAAATTGTGAGTTTGTCACTGGCCTACACACAATCCTGCGGGGCGGCGGGGTAGCCTAGTGATTAGAGCGTTGGACTAGCAGCCAAAAGGTTGCAAGTTTAAATCCCTGAGCTGGCACGGTACAAATCTGTCATTCTCTCCCTGAACAGGCAGTTAACCCACTGTTCCTAGGCCGTCATTGAAAAAGCTAATTTGTTCTTAACACAACTTGCCTTGTTAAATAAAGGTAAAAAATACCCCATAATGTCAAAGTGGAATGATGTTTATCGAGACTTTTACAGATGAATAAAAATAAACTACTTGTCTAATTGACTACTTGTCTTCAGTAAAGAAGTCAACCCCTATTTTTATGACAAGCCTAAATAAGTTCAGGAGTAGAAATTTGCTTAACAAGTCACATAAGTTTCATGGACTCACTCTGTGTGCAATAATGGTGTTTAGCATGATTTGTGAATGACTACTACTCTGTACCCCACATATACAATTATCTGTAAGGTCCCTCAGTTGAGCAGTGAATTTCAAACACAGATTCAACCACAAAGACCAAGGAGGTTTTTCAATGCCTCGCAAAGAAGGACACCTATTGGTAGATGGGTATAAAATTAAATATGGTGAAGTTATTAATTACACTTTGTATGCACCCAATCACTACAAAGATACAGGCGTCCTTCCTTACTCAGTTGCCGGAGAGGGAATAAACCACTCAGGGATTTCACCATGAGGCCAATGGTGACATTAAAACAGTTACAGAGTTTAATGGCTGCGATAGAAAACTGAGGATGGATCAAAAACATTGTAGTTACTTCAAAATACTAACCTAATTGACAGACTGAAAAGAAAGAAGCCTGTACAGAATGCAAATATGCCAAAACATGCATCCGGTTTGCAACAAGGCACTAAAGTAATACTGCAAAGAAATGTGGCGCAAATCCAATCCAATATATTACTGAGTACCATTCTCCATATTTTCAAGCATAGCGGTGGCTGCATCATATTACGGGTATGCTTGTAATCGTTAAGGACTGGGGAGTTTTTCAGAATAAAAATAAATGGAATGGAGCTAAGCACAGGCAAAATCCCAGGGGAAAACCGGGTTCAGTCTGCTTTCAACCAGACACTGGGACATTAATTCACCTTTCAGCAGGACAATTTTTTTTAGTATTTTTTTTTAACCTTTATTTAACTAGGCAAGTCAGTTAAGAACAAATTCTTATTTTCAATGATGGCCTAGGAACAGAGGGTTAACTGCCTTTCCAGGTGTGTAAAGCTCTTAGACACTTAACCAGAAAGATTCACAGCTGTAATCACTTATTTTTATAAAGTATTGACTCAGGGGTGTGAATACTTGTGAAAATTTGTTATTTCTGTATTTCATTTTCAATACATTTGAAAAAATGTCTAATTATGTTTACACTTTGTCATAATTAGGTATTTTGTGTAGATGGGTGAGAATTTTTGGGGATATAATCAATTTTAAATTCAGGATGAAACACAACAAAATGTGGAATAAGTCAACAGGTATGAATACTTTCTGAAGGCACTGTATCTGTGTGTTCTGTATACCCATTTCAAACCCAAAGAGCCATGCTCAGCTCACACTACACTCCTAGATTTGAAATGGAGATGTGAATAAAACATGCATACATGAAGCCTTCACTATTGCCTTTAACTAGCCTGAGTAATTTGCTCTTCTCAGCTAGCTGATATTGGCGAGTTGCAATGAAGCGTTCAATTTGGTCCTCACTGTCAATAGACAGTGGAACTGTGTTCATGGAACTGAAACGTGCGGCCCATGGGTCATTTGTCTTCCAACACACGATTATGTGATCTGTACAAATGTCTTCCATGAATACTTCTATGATAAATGTCAATTGTTGTAGCTTGATTCATTTTTTTGTGAATAGCTGTGGGTTTCAATGCTGACCCTTGGCCACAATTGGTTTCCTGATTTCTACCTCGAAATTTTTTACATTTGCAATCAACACCTCTAATTTGGGAGGCTAAAGCCTGTTGCTTGCTTTCCAGTCAAAACAGGTTGGCTGTTCCCACACAACATTTTTTCATGAGGCAAGTCGAAGTTTGGTAGCCGAAGTCTATGCCCGTTTGTTGGTGATAGGTCAACAGTACTACTCCTACAGTGGTTCTTCCTTTAAAAATAGCGTCGTACTGCAGCACACTTTACGGGCTGCCGCAGAATTCTATGGCACGCTATTTAAGTGTCAGCCACTGTTGCCATTAATGCTAGTTAGTGCTAGTTTGACCACCAGAGGACATCTTTGAGAAGCATTTGACAGTTTTTTTTATATTGGCTATACGAGATAATTATTATATTTTTTTGTAAGAACATAGCATAATGAGATTGATTTTAAGATATGTAGCTTAATTAATTAGATTAATATTATGATATTTCTATTCCAAGAAAAACGAAAACCCTCAGGGTTTCCATTAGGAAAATATGACGCTGTACAACTTCACCGGTCGGGAGTAGGCTACTACTGTAAGTGACTGCGAGTGAAGAGAAAAATAATCCTAACATTTCCACACCCTAATTGTAGGCCAACCAATACCCAAACGGAGATTCAGTGAAAATAAAAAATCGAATTGATTTATCAAGACCAGGCCCCATGCCTGTCTTAGAGCAGCACAAAACGGTGCTGAAATAGTTGACCACATGTGGGTAGGCTATTGCTTCAAATCCTATTATAACAATTGGATGACTTTGGGAGTTTCAGTAAGCAACAATTTGTTGCCTTCATTAGCCTACTTCATTCATTTTCTTCTGTTATTCAGTGGTATTTATTCCCATAGTAATTCATTATGGATCCATCCAGATGTGGTTAGAAAATAGTGCATTTGGTGGACTTGGTAAGAGTCTATCGTCCTCCTGATAGCCCATCAAGGTTGGAAGGCTTATTTTGTAAAATACTGTTAGACCTGGGGATTATGGTCACTGACAGTGCTATTCGCAAACACTATCATCAGATGCCTGTGTTACGCCGAACGTCAAAGCCCAGGGAAATGATCAGGTACAGTAGGCTACAATACTGTACAGTAGGCCTAATAATGTAAACAATTATGCTTAAATAAATCTCTACTGCTGGTCTTTACTGTCTGATGCACATTTTCACATTGTATTCTATTTCCAGCAAGACTATTCAAGCGTTTGGCTCACTGATGGATGAAGATGACGAGCGATCGGCAAAGGCCTTCTGGAGTCCCAAGCATTCCCTCAAACTCTATGTGTCGGGGGCAATTTCTCGCCAGGGATCAGGCCATATTTGTTTTTGATGGTAAGTTTAGCTATTTACAAAGCAAAAGGTACATAAAATATTGTAACCTACACCTCATGGACTGCTATGTATTCCACAATAATTCACCACATCGTTTCTTTCAAGGTAGGATTATAGCAGTATTTTGTTATGTTTAGGCCTATGTACATGTATATTTCTAGTGTTGTACCTTATGTTGGCGGTTAGGCTAAAGGTCTTTTTTTCTTCTCCAAATGCAGACATTGACCCAAAACACATTGCCACCCAGGTTTGCATTGCAAATGAGGGCATAAACTGGGTCAAGATGCCAGCAGAGTAAGTAGACCTTCTATGTAGTAAAATAAAGGTCAAATAAAAATGATTAAATAAAACACCAACACTTTTAACTGCCCATTACTCAACACTAGTGAGACTCATGTCATCTATGGTAGGCTTACAGTATATGTAAAAATCTATATGTTTTTAACCCCTTTACCTCTTCAATTTCGTGGTATCCAATTGGTAATAAGGGGCTTTAATTGTCTCAAAGCTGCAACTCCTGTATGGACTCTGGAGAGGCGAAGGTTGAGAATCCAACCAAGCCGCACTGCTTCTTGACACAATGCCCACTTAACGCGGAAGCCAGCGGCACCAATGTGTCGGAGGAAACACCCAGCCTGCCACAGGAGTAGCTAGTGCGCAATGGGACAAGGACATCCCTGCTGGCCAAACCCTCCCCTAAACCCAGACAATTTTGCACCACCCCATGGGTCTCTCGGTCGTGGCCTGCTGTGACAGAGCCTGGACTTGAACCCAGAATCTCTAGTGGCACAGCTAGCCTTAAACCACTGTGCCACTCGGGATGCCCTAAAAATACATTTCTCTACATGTAGTTCTCTTGATTTAAACCCGATCACACTTGTTTGGCTTCAAATGAAAACGTTCATCCGTAACTCTGCCAAGCCTACAAGCAAAGATGAACTGGTGAAGGCCATCAAGACATTTTGGCTTGAGAAATTGACAATACAACAATGCAAAACATACATTGATCATCTCAGCAAGGTTTTACCTGTGGTTGTGGAGCTGGGGGGAAGTGCAACTAAAAGGTAGTTGAAATAAACATTTCACTTCTTATGGTCCCACTTGGCCAAAAGCCAGGGAAAATGCAGCGCGGCAAATTCAAGTAAATTGATATAAAAATCTAACTTTCATTTAATCACACATGTAAGATATTAAATTAAACTACACTCGTTGTGAATCCAGCCAACATGTCCGATTTTAAAAAGGCTTTTCGGCGAAAGCATAAGAAGCTATTATCTGATGATAGCACAACAGTAAACGAAGAGGGTAGCATATTTCAGGCGCTACACAAAACGTAGAAATAAAATATAAAACATGCCTTACCTTTGACGAGCTTCTTTTGTTGGCACTCCAATATGTCCCATAAACATCACAATTGGTCCTTTTGTTCGATTAATTCCATCCATATATATCCAAAATGTCAATTTATTTGGCGCGTTTGATCCAGAAAAAACAGCTTCCAAATTGCGCAACGTCACTACAAAATATTTCAAAAGATGCCTGTAAACTTTCTCAAAACATTTCAAACTTCTTTTGTAGTACAACTAGGTATTTTTTAAACGTTAACCTGTCTAGGACACAGGTTACGCTAACGGAACCCGCCCCCCAACATTCCGCTGAAAAGGCAGCGCGAGAAATTCAAAAATATATTTTTTAAATATTTAACTTTCACACATTAACAAGTCCAATACAGCAAATGAAAGATAACCATCTTCTTAATCTACCCATTGTGTCCAATTTTTTAAATGTTTTACAGCGAAAACAAAACATGTATTTATGTTAGATCACCACCAAATCCAAAAAAACACAGCCATTTTTCCAAGCCAAAGATAGTCAGAATTAGAGATAAAATGAATCACTAACCTTTGATAATCTTCATCAGATGACACTCAGATGACATGATGTTACATAATACATTTATGTTTTGTTTGATTGGCGCCATGTTCAGAAATGCCTCCAAAATATCCGGAGTAATTACAGAGAGCTACTTCAGATAACAGGAATACTCATCATAAACTTTGACGAAAGATAAATGTTTTAACATATAATTAAAGATACACTGGTTCTTAATGCAACCGCTGTGTCAGATTTTTTTTAAACGTTACGAAAAAAGCATACCATGCAATAATCTGAGAAGGCACTCAGACGTAAATTTATTTATCCGCCATGTTGGAGTCAACAGAAATACAAAATTACATCATAATTATTCCCTTACCTTTGATGATCTTTCATCAGAATGCAGTGCAAGGAATCCTAGTTCCGCAATAAATCGTTGTTTTGTTCGATAATGTCCATTACTAGTGTCCAATTAGCTACTTTTGCCAGTACGTTTAGCTCACATGTCCAAAAGCTGGCGCCGGTCCAGGCGAACTCGGACGAAAACGTCAAAAAGTTATATTCCAGGTCGAATAAACTGATCAAACTAAGTAGAGAATCAATCTTCAGGATGTTGTTATCATATATATCCAATAATGTTCCAACCGGAGCATTCGTTTTTTGTCTACAGAGTAATGGAACGCAAGGCGATATAATAAGTACTGTGCGTAACCAGGAACTGGCATTCTGCCAGACCAGTGACTCAAATAGCTGACATCCGGTCCCACATCACACTAGAGGCTTCTTTCCACGTTCTACTGACTGTTGACATCTAGTGGAAGGAGTAGAAATTGCGAACAGATCCATATCTTATTTGGATGTGAAGAGGCGATGAGGTGAAAATCAACCAGCCCCAGAATTTCCACTTCCTATTTGGAAGTTTGCCTGCCCTATGAGTTCTGTTATACTCACAGACATAATTCAAATAGTTTTAGAAACTTCAGAGTGTTTTCTATCCAATAGTAATAATAATATGCATATATTAGCATCTTGGACAGAGTAGAAGGCAGTTCACTATGGGCACGCAATTCATCCAGTGGCTCTGATACTCCTTCCATTTCAATATTATCGCTTGCACAGTGCTCCTTGGGATGTTTAAAGCTTGGGAAATCTTTTTGTATCCAAATCCGGCTTTAAACTTCTTCACAACAGTATCTCGGACCTGCCTGGTGTGTTCCTTGTTCTTCATGATGCTCTCTGCGCTTTTAACGGACCTCTGAGACTATCACAGTGCAGGTGCATTTATACGGAGAGTTGATTACACACAGGTGGATTGTATTTATCATCATTAGTCATTTAGGTCAACATTGGATCATTCAGAGATCCTCACTGAACTTCTGGAGAGAGTTTGCTGCACTGAAAGTAAAGGGGCTGAATAATTTTGCACGCCCAATTTTTCAGTTTTTGATTTGTTAAAAAAGTTTGAAATATCCAATAAATGTCGTTCCACTTCATGATTGTGTCCCACTTGTTGTTGATTCTTCACAAAAAAATACAGTTTTATATCTTTATGTTTGAAGCCTGAAATGTGGCAAAAGGTCGCAAAGTTCAAGGGGGCAGAATACTTTCGCAAGGCACTGTAGACTTTGTAGTACCCTATCTTTCTGAAGAGATTGTCCGTCCTCCCCTAGCCCATGTTTACAGCTGCTGCTGCTAACTCGACGTCTAGAATTAATTCTTGTCACAAGAATTTTCATCCCAGTGGTTGAACTCAACTATCACTATAGCTTTGACCAATTCCCAGAAGTTTGTAAGACCCTGGGTAATGAAGAATTAGCCAAAGCCCCCAGTCTGCAATAGGTTAGTTCTTTATTCAGAGAGCTCTGAAGTCAAAAATACAAAACCAGTCATTTTATAACTCCCCCCCCCCCCACACACACACAGTTTTATCACTTTTCTACCAGCCTTGGCAGTTTCTCGCCATTCCTCTCCCCCCTAGATGAGAGGGGCCTTGGAAGGGCCCTCTTTCCTGTTGTTTTGTTTCAGAGTTATCACAAGTCGACAAGTCGTCAGTACTCTACCCAGCTCATATTGAGAAATAGTAACATAATGGTCTAGTCACACACACTATTAAATTATGACTCTAACACATTTCATACATTTATATGATTTCCAGGTGGAATACTTTAATCATTACTTTACACATATACATTCCTTTATCAATTCTTCAGTGAATAAGAGTTCAAAGTTCATAACAAGTTGCCATACTGTAAGCTCATGCTATATTCTGGCTGGTATAGTCGAAATTCATCCTTCCAGCGTGTCGATCGTCACCTCCACGTTGAAATTAGCCCTTCTAAACGTATGGACATCAGTCACAATGTTAATTTCGTTAGGTTGTAGTCGTTCAACCATTCGCTCACGCTGAGGTTGGCTTAGTTCTGTAGTTGATTTTAGCCCTTTTAAACGTATGGACAGCAGTCCTCACGTCATCGGGAACACAAACAAGGTTGACTTTCATCAATGGGCTTTTGTAGTGGTGGAGAGAAGGGTGTGTTTTATAGTTCACTTCTGAAAAAAATTCTCTCATTTATAAGCTAAAATTACATTAAATTTTTTCACAAATAGTTTCATATTTAAACATTGAAATTGCATGACAATTCCATGTAAATCTGATAACTAGAATATGTAGACTTTCCAAGATATAGTTTATGTCATCCTATCATCAGTAATAATGTCTCAGACGAGAACTGATCTGACATCATATTCTTTAAGAACCAACGGATATTTTCAACTGGTTGGATTACCGAAATATGGTTCCGTTCCCAACCTGTTACAAGACTCTCTCTATGTTAACAAAGGGCTTTTCAAGAGTAAAATCTGTAGAGTAGAGAAAGAAAAGGGGGAAAGGTATTTATCGGAGTCATAAACCTCACCAACAGGGCAACGTCATGACACCATCAACAATTTGTCAATTCCTGATAGAACATGGTGTGTGGTAAAAAGCAAGACAGAAAAATCAATTACGGGCTTACTATTTCGGATTCAGTCCAATTGTAAAAGGTGATTCTGAGAATGAAAAGCCTGTATCAATAGTTCATATAACTAACTGATTATGTTGACTTCATCATGGTAAACACACTGATCCTAAATTGACCAGGACACTGTCTTGTGTGGCAGAGAACTCTTACAGTTTGATAAAGGACAGGGATCAAATACCAAAATCACACAACAAAAACAATGTGTTAAATAGGAAACTGCAACCCTGGCAATCATTCAAGATGTCAGTTTGCCCAGGAAGTATGTCTCACCGGGAAGGTTGTGACTGTATGTTGTCATCACCCACTCCACAGAATATGTCACCCCTCCACAGAATGTCACCCATCTACAGAATATGTCACCCCTCCACAGAATATGCCAACTTGAATTTAAGTGAGGAAGGTCACCTATTAATACTTCATAATCCTTTTACCCCCCACTCCCCATCCTGTTCTATCTGTCAGGAGGATAATGATTGAAAGCTGGTATGGAATGGTGAGCATTCTGGCACAAAGTGCCTCAGGCCATCCTGCTTACGGAAAATGAACATTGCTTACTATTTTGTTGTAATATATTGCCGGAATCACCCCTTTTGGGCTTTTCGTTGGAATTGCATACAAAACAGCACATTGGCTGGTTAAAAGCAGATGGTAAAGCTTCCTAGCTAGATGTTCCAACTTCCCTCCCTTGTTTGGTTAACATTGAAAAGTTGTGCTGCTGATCATACTTTAAACTTTCTCATCTCTGGTCGTAAAGTGTCAAATATCAATGTCAAATTGCTTCCTCACTTTCTCCTTCAGTTTGCTCCTAGGGGAGGACGGACAATCTCTTCAGAAAGACAGGGTACTACAAAGTATATGTTCTATCGCACAAAGACGGTACTACAACATATCCGACACAAGACATATTCTTCAAAGGAAAAAGGATATTTTTGCTGTGCAATAGTTGGAACCATCGTAGGAGCATTGTTAAATCTCCGAGCTGTTTTGCAAAACCAAAATTACTAAAGTTGCCTCGGGCCATCCATAAAATGGTATGTGCGTCGTTAGATGCTTTTTTCCCCTTCCCCGCCACTTTATTCACAGAATATTTCCGCTAAACTTACAATCAAGATGTTTATCTCTCTGACTGTGACCAAACAATAACTTCAGAAAAAAGTTTTTGCAATTGTTACAAACAAGTAAAGGATTAAAATTCAATCTGAGATGACTGCATTAAGGTCAAATAGGCTAGATGTATGTACATTTCTTTTATCATATTGAAATAAATATAATCAATCAATCAATTGAGTTCTATTTTGCCAATAGGCTCCTGTCTATAATTTTTGCCTCAATAAATGTAATAATGTTTAGTCACCATGTTTGTTAATCATGTTGTTAATCTGTGATTTAATGCATAATAAGCCGCCTCAATATTTGCAGCCACCGTTGGTAATATCGCTCTAGGAGCTGATCCGTCATGACTATTGTGGAGTGATTATAATGTTATGGTAAGATTTGAATGGAGAGTGCTGATCCAAGGGCAGCGCTGCTTTTCTTTTGATCCTATTGGTATCAACAAATGGTCTAACGACATACTTAGCGAACGTTTTCTCTGCGTGGTATTTTGGGAAATCCACATTACTACAGCCATTTTAGGAATGATGCATCGTTAAAACACTTGTGAGGCCCCGTTTACATCGTGATGCATTTCATTACGCCGTGGGTCATCTTCACTGAGTCTTGCCCTATTACTGAATGGATAAGTGTAGTGTTTGTAATGCAAGATGGAGGACAGCCATCTGTCTCTCGTCAGAAAGCGCATTTTATTTGGGGAGATTTGAAAATATGACCTTTTTAATCAAGACAGAATAAATATATTGTTTCAGGTGATAATAAAACATGTTTTGTTTAGTTACTTTTTTATCAACTTGTTTTTCCTAACTTTATAGCACATCAAGCTAGTTTGCACTGCAGAGTAACTCGCTAGCTAACTAAAAGCTGTGCAAGGTTGATGATACCATTGTAGCTAGCAACCTCCACCTAATAATTATCAGCAAAAATTATCGTTATTACCATCACAATAAACTTAAATGGGAGGCAACAGTCATAAAATATAATTGGCTTAACAGCAATTGTGTATTATTTAACATTACTATTAAAATACTAATTGTTTACAAGTTGTTTGCTATCCCATAAAGCGATCATTGGAAACCAAATATTTTCATCTTCTTCTGTGCTTTGTTAACTTCCTGTTCTTCAACAGACTCTGGCTGGACTGAGACGACCTTCTGTCTCGCAATGGAGCTGTCACACCCTGGTCTTAGTATTTTGTGTTTATATATTTATTTGGTCAGGCCAGGGGGTGACATGGGTTTATTTTGTGTTGTGTTTTTGTATTGGGGTTTTAGTAGGTATTGGGATTGTGGCTGAGTAGGGGTGTCTAGCATAGTCTATGGCTGCCTGAGGTTCTCAATCAGAGTCAGGTGATTCTCGTTGTCTCTGATTGGGAACCATATTTAGGTAGCCTGGGTTTCACTGTGTGTTTGTGGGTGATTGTTCCTGTCTTTGTGTTTGCACCAGATAGGGCTGTTTCGGTTTTCACATTACGTTTATTGTTTTTGTAAGTTCGTGTTTCTTTATTATTTAATAAACATGGATTGCAGTAGCCACGCTGCATTTTAGTCCGACTCTCCTTCGACGGAAGAAAGCCGTAACAGGAGCCTTCAACTGCAAGGTGGTGTTGCGTTTCCCTTATGGACGTCCCCATTGAAATGCATGACATCCCGTGCAACGTAACAGAGTGCTTTTGGGTAATGTGAACGAGCCTTAAGCCTAAATTCCATCGCTTTTGGGAAATGCAGGTGAACATAACTTAACTTAAAGCCCTTTCGCAACTGGTAACCATGGATTTTCAAGTAAGGCAAAAATATATTTGAACCACACAAGATGGCTTGTTTGAATATGTATCAAGTTGACTTTTGACTCTGCATACACTGTGCTATTGATTCAATGAATCAGTGTTGTTTTCTCGTACTCCAGAAATAGCTGTTTATCAATTTTTAACCAATAATTCCAGGGTGGTACAGTTTGGTTGTAACTGTGATGCACACAAAATGTATGGTCACTTTTGTGTTTATGTATTGTTCTTTGTATTGGGAAGAATGTTTTTACTGAAATGTCAGTACTACAAGGTTTCGCCAGCCTAGTGGGGCGGCAGGGTAGCCTAGTGGTTAGAGTGTTGGACTAGTAACCGGAAGGTTGCAAGTTCTAAACCCCCGAACTGACAAGGTACAAATCTGTCGTTCTGCCCCTGAACAGGCAGTTAACCCACTGTTCCTAGGCCGGCATTGAAAATAAGAATTTGTTCTTAACTGACTTGCCAGGTTAATTAAAGAAAGGTAAAAAAATTAATAAATATTACTGTTGTTCAGTATGGGGCAGTGAGACGTGTTCGCTTTTCACTGAGACTATATGTGATCCTGCACCTGTGTGTTCTCATAATTGAGAGAACCTTTGAAAGAGAAGCCGCGTTCTCCTATTTCATAATTTATCCTGTGTTACAGTAAAGTGCAAAAATACACTGAATACCACAACATAGTAATTGTATAACTTCGTACTAGACAGAAAACGCATGTCTAGTGTAAAATGATGACCAATGATGGTGGTGCATTCCTTTGATCTAGAAAAAAACTAATTGTTATTTTTGAAAATGACACTCCTGACAATAAGGGAAACCCCTAGGGGTTTCAATAATTGAATGTTGTAACTGATGTTTAAGAACTTTGTAATTGTTGTACTGAAAATATTAGAAAAGCGTTTAGCTTTTCCAAAGCTCGGGTTAGCTGTTTGCTAGCTCTGGTCAGTTGGTTGCTAGCTTCGGTTAGCGCTATGCTAGTTTGTTCAGTCATTTTCCAATAATTAGCATTAATGCCAGTTGCAATAGTCTTTCTATTAGCCCTTCTTACACAGGGTCAATGTATTTTGAGCATGGGTATGAAGTAACTTCTAATGAGTTATACCAGTTTTAATAGGCTTTCATGTTTTAGAGTTTCCTATTGGACTATAGTGGGCAACGGTCAACTACATAATTATAACCTAAACAGGTGAATTAAAGTTAAGAGTAAATGTGTTTCAGGTATAAATGTAAAGAATTTTAGGATGTGAATTGGAAAGATGTATATAATATAATAATATGTCAGGGATTTATGAGACAAATTATTACATACACTGAAATGCAATGAAAAGACAGAAAATGACGATTTGCACTTGAGAGAATGTTGAATAATATAATTGAGAGAACTTTTGAAAGAGAAGCCACTTTCTCCTATTTCATCATTTATCCTGTGTTACATGAACTTTTAGCTGCTGCACCAGTCCCAAAACTGGGATCTGTAACATAACCCATGTCTTTTTAGTGATTGAGTGATGTTCTCTTCCTTGCACACCCTGACATTTCTATGCCTTATTTTGCCTTCCTGACAGATGCAACCAAAAACTTTTGTATAACTTTCTATGTTAGGATAGTTTCTGGCCGTCGGTGTTTGAACAAAATAAATTACATCTAAGACCAAGAGTGTGCTATGTCAAATAACAAATGTTAGGTGCGTTACTTCTTCCTAAGAAACTCTATCTACACTGTTTTATGCTGGCTTTGGGTGAGGGAGGAAGGAGAAGAGCGGCTGAAGGGTGAGAAGGAGGGTGGGTTATGAACTAATAAGCTTGATGAAAAAGATTATTCCACATAATTTCCCACTCTTTGTCATTGGGGACATTGTCACAGTCAGTGAAGTTCTGTCTTGCAGTGGGCCTGGGCAAACATTGTAAAGCATGCCAATATTCTGTGGAGGGGGAATTAATTTATCCCAAAAGTACACACACCTCATCTCCTGTGCGTAGGGGCCTGTTCCATATGCAAGATGCCATAGTTCTGCGGCATCTGTGGTGTAGTCAGCACCTTTCATTGTGCCCGTGTCCTCGCTAATACTGTAGCGCTAAATCATTCCCTGTTGAAATGACCCCCTTACTCCCAGACACACCCCAGAGAGATGCATTAGTCTTGTTTGAGTCTGTCATTGTGGAGCGAGTGCATTAGTGGGAGATGTAATTTCAGAATTTGATCGTGGGTCCAGTCCTTTGCCACGTTGTGAAGGAGTGTCGTGATGGGGGCTGAGGTTATTAGCCCCCTTCGTTGCTGCGTTGGAGAATGGGGACGAGTGGAGGCTCAGTGTAGGCGGAGGACAAACTCATGTGGGTGGTCTTGTTCGTAAGAAAACAGAGGTAATCCATGAAGGCTCTGTCAATTTTTAAAAATTGTATTCTCTCTCCCCTTCTTTCTCTCTCCTATTTCTCCCTCTTGCCCTTTTGCCCCAGTCCCTTGGTGAAAAGAAATGGCCTTTGCTGCAGTCATATCAGACCTCACTTCATGGGCCAATGAACCATGCATTCCCTCCAGCACTCTGGCTAAAGCTAGTGTGGACAATGTAGTATTCCCAGTTGCACTTTGGCTGGTGTTCATGCCAATGGACCATGCGTTCCCTGCAGCGTTTGTGCTAAATCTGATGTCTATCTCCTTTGGGAAGGCCTATAGATGCATACAAATGGCCTGTGAGTTATGTAGGCCGACAAAATATACAACAGCATATTCTCGAATAGCACATTTCCCAATGTCTGTATTGGGCTTGACTAATATTTCATAATCACGGATGTACTCAAACATCTTCCTGGGCAGATTGAACTCTGTTTCCGTCCAATATCAACAGTTTTGATGGACCTTGACATGCAAAATAGAAGGTTTTAGAACTCTCCAGTTTCCTGGACATAGATCCAATCAATCAAACAGTAAGCAATGCAGATGTAGAAGCATGGTGGCTAGGAAAAACTCCCTAGAAAGGCAGGAACCTAGGAAGAAACCTAGAGAGGAATTAGGCTCTTCTGGCTGTGATGGGTGGAGATTATAAAAGTACATGGCCGTTAAGGCCAGATTGTTCTTCAAGCTTTTCAAACTTTCAGACATGACCTGCAGGGTCAAATAATTATCACAGTGGTTATAGAGGATGCAACAGGTCAGTACCTCAGGAGTAAATGTCAGTTGGCTTCATATCAGAGCATTCAGAGGTCGAGACAGCAGGTGCGGTAGAGAGAGAGTTGAAAACAGCAGGTCAAGGTATCCCGTCCGGTGAACAGGTCAGGGTTCCATAGCCACAGGCAAAACAGTTGAAACTGGAGTAGCAGCACAACCATGTGGACTGGGGACAGCCAGGAGCCCTCAGGCCAGGTAGTCCTGAGGCATGGTCCGAGGGCTCAGGTCCTCCGGGAGGGGAAGGAGAGAGAATTAAAGGGAGCATACTTAAATTCATACAGGACACCAGATAAGATAGAAGAATAACACCAGATATAACAGACTGACTCTATCCCCCGGCACGTAAAACATTGCAGCATAGATACCTGACAGCTGTGATTTTAGCATGTAAATCTTGGCAAAAAATAATAATTGTGGGATGCATGCCAGCAAAGCCCCTACACAACACTAAACAATACATTAATTGCACTATAATGGTGACAAACGGTGCCAACAAAATGTTAGGGCCTACATAAGTCCCAACGGCAGTCCCAACTGTAACGTTCGTCGTAGGTGGAAGAAGAAGTGGACCAATGTGCAGCGTCGTGAGTGTCCATTTTCTTTAATAAAGTAATTGAACACTGAAAGAAAAAAAACGACAAACGAACAGTCCTGTATGGTGCTGAAAAAACACTGAACAGAAAATAATCACCCACACCACACAGGTGGGAAAAGGCTAGTATGATCTCAATCAGAGACAACTAACGACACCTGCCTCGGATTGAGAACCACACCAGGCCAAACACAAAAACACCACATAGAAAAGGAACATAGACAACCCACCCAACTCACGCCCTGACCATACTAAAACAAAGACATAACAAAATAACTAAGGTCAGAATGTCACAGTACACCCCCCCCCCCCCCCCCCCAAAGGTGCGGACTCCGGCCACAAAAACTGAACCTATAGGGGAGGGTCTGGGTGGGTGTCTCTCGGCAGTGGCGGTGGCGGCTCTTGCGCGGGACGTGGACCCCACTCCACCATAGTCTTTATCCGCCTCTTAACCCGCCTCCGTGGCACCTTTCGAGCGGCAATGGGTCCCGAATGGACGGGAGATTCTGGCAGCACCGGAGTGAAGGGCGATTCCGGCAGCTCAGGACAGACGGGAGACTCTGGCAGCTCAGGACAGACGGGAGACTCTGGCAGCTCTGGACAGGAGGGAGACTCTAGCAGCTCTGGACAGGAGGGAGACTCTGGCAGCTCTGGACAGGAGGGAGACTCTGGCAGCTCTGGACAGGAGGGAGACTCTGGCAGCTCTGGACAGGAGGGAGACTCTGGCAGCTCTGGACAGGAGGGAGACTCTGGCAGCTCTGGACAGGAGGGAGACTCTGGCAGCACTGGACAGGCGGGAGCACCTGTAGGGAGGAGATGGAGAGACAGCCTGGTGCGGGAGTCTGCCACCGGAGGCCTGGTGCATGGAGGAGGCACCGGATAGACCGGACCGTGGAGGCACCGAGCCTGCACAACCCTACCTGGCTGGATACTCCCCGTAGCCAGGCCAGCGTGGCGAGGTGGAATAGACCGCACTGGGCTGTGCTGGCGAACCGGGGACACCATGCGTAGGGCTGGTGCCATGTACCCCGGCCCGGGGAGACACATTGGAGACCAGATGCGCTGAGCCGGATTCATGGCACCTGGCTTGATGCCCACTCTAGCCCGGCCGATACGAGGCGCTGCGATGTAACACACCGGGCTATGCCTGCGCACCGGGGACACCGTGCGCCTTAAGGCATAACACAGTGCCTGCCCGGTCCACCTCTCTCCATGGTAAGCACGGGGAGTTGGCTAAGGTCTCCTACCTGACTTAGTACCACACTTCCCGTGTGCCCCTCCCAATACTTTTTTGGGGCTGCCTCTCGTCCCAGCCGCGCTGCCGTGCTGCCCTCTCATAACACCGCCGCTCAGCTTTCGCTGCCTCCAGTTCTGCCTTGGGGCGGCGATATTCCCCAACCTGTGCCCAGGGGCCTTCTCCGTTCAAAATCTCCTCCCATGTCCAGGAGTCTTAAGATTTCTGCCGCTGCCCGTTACCACGCTGCTTGGTCCTTGGTTGGTGGGTGATTCTGTAACATTGGTCGTAGGTGGAAGAAGAGGGGGACCAATGCGCAGCGTGGTAAGTTTCCATATTCTTTAATAAAGTAGTTGAACACTGAAACAAAACAATAAAATGACAAACGAACAGTCCTGTATGGTGCTGAAAAAACACTGAACAGAAAATATTCACCCACACCACACAGGTGGGAAAAGGCTAGTATGATCTCAATCAGAGACAACTAACGACACCTGCCTCGGATTGAGAACCACACCAGGCCAAACACAAAAACACCACATAGAAAAAGGAACATAGACAACCCACCCAACTCACGCTCTGACCATACTAAAACAAAGACATAAAAAAAGAACTAAGGTCAGAACGTGACACCAACACCTTAGCACTGCTACACCTGGCTATCAGCGGAGCCTTGTCTAGCAGCGAAACAGTTAATTCAGCTTAATTCACTGCCTTTTAAAAAACATATCTGATATGGCTGACTTGCTTAAACCAATGTGGTATCTACTGACAATTGAGTTGTACCAACTATGGTATAAGGGGACGACAAGCGGATGAGAGACAATCCGTAATTTCGATTAAGACATTAATTAGCGAGCTAGGACGGATGTAGTCAATATAACTATTTGTTCAGCACTTTTTGAAATGTACAGCGATAGAAATCAGTACATGTGTCATTCTTACAGTGTTCTCCCTGTACACCAAGTCAGAACCGTAGGAAAAAATAAAGGGAGGCATATAGGCAGAAAATGAAAGCTCTTACAATATTCAATGATTACATTTCTCAAAAACAGATTAAAGGCTACATGTGCACACCACGTCAGAAAAGTTGGCGAAATTAATTAAGAGGTGAAAATAGACCAAATTGTTAAGGTGAGGGCTACTAACAGCTTTTACTACACAACATACACAACAAACACTTAGTATTACTTTCTTATCTACAGTATACATATCTCCTGGCATATTGCATCATGTATGCAGCAGCACACAATACCTTTTTGGACTCACCTTGTTGTGCTGTGCTCACTTGAACAGGAAGGTGGCGCAGCAGTCCTTCGTGGGCAAATTTTGTCATCA
The DNA here is from genome assembly GCF_002021735.2 of Oncorhynchus kisutch. Lineage (NCBI taxonomy): Eukaryota > Metazoa > Chordata > Actinopteri > Salmoniformes > Salmonidae > Oncorhynchus > Oncorhynchus kisutch. The sequence continues at coordinate 6,261,503 of NC_034203.2, forward strand.
AACTTATTCATCAAAGTCTGTAATTCTATGTAGTTATGGTGCTTTCAAGACAACTGGGAACTCTGAGAAGAAGAAAAAAGTTTGAATCGTGAAGACGTTAGTGATCATCAGGTCGTAGCTCTAGAAAGAGGCCCAAGTTCTTAACGTATTTTCCCAGTCATAGCTCGTTTTTCCAGAGTTCCCAGTTGTCTTGAACTCACTAAAGTCAGATTTTGCAGTTCCGAGTTAACAGTTGTTTTGAGCGTAACACAAATCATGCTTCATTGACAGCATGGCCAATGTTGAATGTTTATCATTTTAAACTAGGAAAAGAGACTCTCAATCTTAGTCTTGGCCATGACTAGACACAGCCACTCCACTGAATGATTGCTTTGCATTGCTTGCAGTTAGCCACTGATTCCTCCCAAACCACTCATTGTTGAATTTGCGATTTCCAACTTGTTGTGTAATGTTTATGTCCAATGGCAGATGAGCACCAGATGAGATACGTTTTATCTATCATTTCTCTTCATTATTTCTCTTCATATAACAAGGTTAAAAAAGGATTTGCCAGTAGATTGTCGACCTGATTCATGATGATGACTGATAGCTAAGATTTTGAAAGTTCAGTATGATGTTGACATGATCAATCAAAGCTACTGTAGATATAACGTGATTTGACGTTGTTTTATCTGTGGCCAATGACCTTGAGCCTTCTTGGATGGGCACTTCTAATGTAACTCTATGGCAGCACCCAAGGGGATAGAATTTTCCACTGATAGTGGATGCTGATTACACCTAGTCCTGGACTAAAAACCTATTTCAATGGAAATTCTCAATTCAATTACATTCGTTATCTGGACTAGGGCTGTTACGGTGATCGTATTACCAACTCCCCGGCGGTCACGAGTCATGAAGACATTCAAATTCCACGTGACCATTAAGTCACTGTAATTAGGCTTTTCCATTCTGCTAATGGTCATTAGTAGCCTACCAAACTTGTTAACTTGTCACGCCCTGGTCGAAGTATTTTGTGTTTATCTTCATGTATTGGGTCAGGCCAGGGTGTGGCATGGGGTTTTTGTATTGTGGTGTGTTTTGTTGGTATTGGGATTGTAGCTTAGTGGGGTATCTAGCAAAGTCTATGGCTGTCTGGAGTGGTTCTCAATCAGAGGCAGGTGTTTATCGTTGTCTCTGATTGGGAACCATATTTAGGCAGCCATATTCTTTGAGTTTGTCGTGGGTGATTGTCCTTAGTGTCCTTGTTCCTGTCTATGTGTTAGTTTACACAAGTATAGGCTGTTTCGGTTTTCGTTACGTTTATTGTTTTTGTAGTGTTTGTATTTAGATTCGTGTTACGTTTGTTTATTAAATTATGGATCGAAATCTACACGCTGCATTTTGGTCCGACTCTCCTTCACACCTAGAAAACCGTTACAGAATCACCCACCACAACCGGACCAAGCAGCGTGTCAACAGGCAGGAGCCGCAGGAGAGGCAACAGAGGCAGCAGCAGCAGGAGCAGCAGCAACTACAGTGGGAGAGGCTGCACTACTTGGAGAAATGAACTTGGGAGGAGATTCTAGACGGGAAAGGACCCTGGGAACAGCCTGGAGATTATTGTCGCCCCAAAGCCGAGCTGGAGGCAGCAAAAGCAGAGAGGCGGCATTATGAGGAGCTAGCACGGCAGAGCGGATGGAAGCCCGAGAGTCAGCCCCAAAAATGTCTTTGGGGGGAGGCTCACAGGGAGTATGGCTATGCCAGGTAGGAGATCGGCGCAAACTCCCTGTGCTTACCGGGGGGCTAGAGAGACCGGGCAGGCACCGTGTTATGCAGTGGTGCGCACGGTGTCCCCAGTGCGGGTGCATAGCCCGGTGCGGTATATTCCAGCTCCTCGTATCGGCTGGGCTAGAGTGCTCAAGAGCTCCAGTGCGCCTGCACGGTCCGGTCTATCCAGTACCACCTCCACACCCCAGCCCTCCGGTAGCAGCTCCCCGCACCAGGCTTCCTGTGCGTGTCCTCGGTCCAGTACCACCAGTACCAGCACTATGCATCAGGCCTACAGTGCGCCTCGCCTCTCCTGCGCTGTCGGAGTCTCCCGCCTCTCCAGCACTGTCGAAGCCTTTCTCCTCTCCTGCGCTGCCGGAGTCTCCCGCCTGTTCAGCGCAGCTAGTGCCTTATTCCTCTACAGCGCTGCTGAAGTCTCCTGCCTGTTCAGCGCTGCCAGAGCTGTCGGTCTGCATGGAGCAGCCAGAGCTGTCGGTCTGCATGGAGCAGCCAGAGCTGTCGGTCTGCATGGAGCAGCCAGAGCTGTCAGTCTGCATGGAGCAGCCAGAGCTGTCAGTCTGCATGGAGCAGCCAGAGCTGTCAGTCTGCATGAAGCAGCCAGAGCTGTCAATCTGCATGGAGCAGCCAGAGCTGCCAGTCTGCAAGGAGCTGCCAGTCTGCAAGGAGCTGCCAGTCTGCAAGGAGCTGCCAGTCTGCAAGGAGCTGTCAGTCTGCAAGGAGCTGCCAGTCTGCACGGAGCCGCCAGAGCTGTCAGCCTACATGGAGCAGCCAGAGCCGCCAGTCAGCATGGAGCAGCCAGATCTTTCAGTCTGCCAGGATCCGCCAGTCAGCCAGACTCTTCCAGATCTGCCAGTCAGCCAGACTCTTCTAGATCTGCCAGTCAGCCAGACTCTTCCAGATCTGCCAGTCAGCCAGACTCTTCCAGATCTGCCAGTCAGCCAGACTCTTCCAGATCTGCCAGTCAGCCAGACTCTTCCAGATCTGCCAGTCAACCAGACTCTTCCAGATCTGCCAGTCAACCAGACTCTTCCAGATCTGCCAGTCAACCAGACTCTTCCAGATCCGCCAGTCAACCAGACTCTTCCAGATCCGCCAGTCAACCAGACTCTTCCAGATCCGCCAGTCAGCCAGACTCTTCCAGGTCAGCCAGACTCTTCCAGATCCGCCAGTCAGCCAGACTCTTCCAGATCTGCCAGTCAACCAGACTCTTCCAGATCTGCCAGTCAGCCAGACTCTTCCAGATCTGCCAGTCAGCCAGACTCTTCCAGATCTGCCATTCAGCCAGACTCTTCTAGATCTGTCAGCCAGACTCTTCCAGATCTGCCAGTCAGCCAGACTCTTCCAGATCTGCCAGTCAACCAGACTCTTCCAGATCCGCCAGTCAACCAGACTCTTCCAGATCCGCCAGTCAACCAGACTCTTCCAGATCCGCCAGTCAACCAGACTCTTCCAGATCCGCCAGTCAGCCAGACTCTTCCAGATCTGCCAGTCAACCAGACTCTTCCAGATCCGCCAGTCAGCCAGACTCTTCTAGATCTGTCAGCCAGACTCTTCCAGATCTGCCAGTCAGCCAGACTCTTCCAGATCTGCCAGTCAACCAGACTCTTCCAGATCCGCCAGTCAACCAGACTCTTCCAGATCTGCCAGTCAGCCAGACTCTTCCAGATCCGCCAGTCAACCAGACTCTTCCAGATCCGCCAGTCAGCCAGACTCTTCCAGATCTGCCAGTCAACCAGACTCTTCCAGATCCGCCAGTCAGCCAGACTCTTCTAGATCTGCCAGTCAGCCAGACTCTTCCAGATCTGCCAGTCAGCCAGACTCTTCCAGATCCGCCAGTCAACCAGACTCTTCCAGATCCGCCAGTCAGCCAGACTCTTCCAGATCTGCCAGTCAACCAGACTCTTCCAGATCCGCCAGTCAGCCAGACTCTTCTAGATCTGCCAGTCAGCCAGACTCTTCTAGATCTGCCAGTCAGCCAGACTCTTCCAGATCCGCCAGTCAGCCGGGATCTGCCAGAACTGCCAGTCGGCCGGGATCTGCCAGTCGGTCAGGATCCGCCAGTCAGCCAGGATCCGCCAGTCAGCCAGGATCTGCCCGCTCCACCAGTCAGCCAGGATCTGCCAGTCAGCCAGGATCTGCCGAAACCACCAGCCAGCCAGGATCTGGTAGATCCATCAACCTGCCTGAGCTTCCTCTCACTCCCGAGCTTCCTCTCACTCCCGAGCTTCCTCTCACTCCCGAGCTTCCTCTCACTCCCGAGCTTCCTCTCACTCCCGAGCTTCCTCTCACTCCCGAGCTTCCTCTCACTCCCGAGCTTCCTCTCACTCCCGAGCTTCCTCTCACTCCCGAGCTTCCTCTCACTCCCGAGCTTCCTCTCACTCCCGAGCTTTCTCTCACTCCCGAGCTTTCTCTCACTCCCGAGCTTCCCCTCAGTTCCGAGCTGCCCTTCAGTCCCGATCTGCTCCTCAGTCCAGTGGGGTTCTGGGTGAGGAATACTAGGCCATGGTCGGCGGCGAGGGTGGAATATCCAGGGACGCGAGGAGAGGGGACAAAGACATTGACTGAGTGGGGTCCACGTCCCGCGCCGGAGCTGCCACCATGGACAGACGCCCACCCGGACCCTCCCTATTGTTTTGAGGTGCGTTCGGGAGTCCGCACCTTAGGGGGGGGGGAGGGTTCTGTCACGCCCTGGTCGAAGTATTTTGTGTTTATCTTCATGTATTGGGTCAGGCCAGGGTGTGGCATGGGGTTTTTGTATTGTGGTGTGTTTTGTCTTGTCTTGGGGTTTTGGTGTTGGGATTGGGATTGTAGCTTAGTGGGGTATCTAGCTAAGTCTATGGCTGTCTGGAGTGGTTCTCAATCAGAGGCAGGTGTTTATCGTTGTCTCTGATTGGGAACCATACTTAGGCAGTCATATTCTTTGAGTTTGTCGTGGGTGATTGTCCTTAGTGTCCTTGTTCCTGTCTATGTGTTAGTTTACACATGTATAGGCTGTTTCGGTTTTCGTTACGTTTATTGTTTTTGTAGTGTTTGTATTTAGATTCTTGTTATGTTTGTTTATTAAATTATGGATCGAAATCTACACGCTGCATTTTGGTCCTACTCTCCTTCACACCTAGAAAACCGTTACATAACCGCTTGGTACTCAGCACTATTGTCCCTCTAATCACTCTGACATCAATGCAAATGCATTTGAAAATCTAATTAACACTTCATGAGAGCCCATGAGCTCATGTTTGTGTAACATTTCTATAGGCTATGCAATTACGTGAGAAAATAGAGTGATGGCTTCTACTAAAAAGAGGAGGATCCCAACAGCTTTCTATAGGCTAGGCCTATGATATATATTTCTCAATTTTCCTCATTTAAAGTTTGTTGCCTCTTTTTACAACAGATGTAGAGCCTACCTGGCTGGCATGAAAATGAAAAGGAAGGCCGCACACTCAGCTCATATGCCATAATTTAATAACCTAATAACCTAATAATCAACGTTTCGACAGACAAGCTGTCATCATCAGGGTATAATAACACTGCAGGTTACTAGTTTAAATAGTGTCAAAGGACACACACAAGTGTACAACATATAAAAAACAAATGGATGGCATACAATCACTGATACAATTTGGCTACATAGGCCTACAAACATTTACAATGAATTGCAAAATCACAATCACAAGACTGGCTTCAGATCAAAGTTTACGTTGAGACTGAAGGGAGCAAAGGATTTTAATTTAAAGATCCAGGCAGCCTTTAGTTTTAACACTAAAGTGTCTCCTAGGGAGGATGATGTGTTCGATACCGAAATAACATAGGGACGAAATCGAGTGGTTTGCTTCCAAAAAGTGGGCTTCAACTGGATATGTCAAGTTTTTACACCAGAGGGTGCTCCGAGATTCGTACTTTTAATTCGCGCTTTGTTTTACCCACAATTTTTGCCACAAGGACAAGTTAGAAGAAATATAACTGGCTTAGTGGAGCACGTGATAACACCTTGTTTAGGATCTGTTTCACTGTTTGGCGGTGTTTGAAGGATCTACATTTGTATGTACCATTGCATTGAGCGCAGCCATTACACATGTAGTTTCCATCTGGGAGAGGCACAAATAGACGTTGTGTAGGTGTATTTTGGAGTGGTAAATCATAGAGACAGGTGCATGATAATGGTCCATTCTAAATCAAAACAAATTTCACACATATTGTATATTAGTAGTATATGTAAAGTCAAGATTAAATCAAGAAAAAAATATGAGTCTATCATTTGTGAATGATATATTATCACTTGTCAATGATGCCCAGCGTAAGGCAAGAAACAATGCAGACCTTTTTTGGCGACTTTTTCAAATCATAGTCGCACACCTTATGTAGCCTAGTCCATAGGCCTATATGTTTGAGAGGTTAAGGTTTGTAATCACAACTAAAGTTAAGCACATTAATCCGCTTTACAAGGGTGTAGAGCTTAACTGGCATACATACGCAGCGCGTGAGTTTGAAGTGTGGGGAAGATAATTTCGGCATAAAAATGCACCTTTAGAATAAAAGTTACATGCATAATCGCATTTGCGGTCAAATTTGATAGTTTTTTTCCCGCTAATGGAACATTCACGCTTATAACCCATAATGTGAAGAAATAGCCTAATAGTTGATCAACATTTTAAGCTAAAAGTTCTGATCAGTTTTTTTTTATGTTAGTGGTTGTATTCATTTGGGATCTATCTCATCCCACAACTGTCCCAGACTCTGTTTGGAATGTTTATTTATTGCACAGAATAGGTCAGCTATTGTACTATGGGGAAACGTAAATTGACGTATGATTTTACTGTTCGTTAGGCCTACTCATCTTGTTGGCCGATTAAAAAGTAGATGTGGACAGTTCTTCCAATATCTTCAATATGCGCCTCGGAATTAGATAAGGATGTGCGCATTTGCGTCCCCGATATGTCTGTTTTAACTTGTAACCTGTGAGAAATACCATATCACATGAAGGAGATCCATGTGAGTGAGAGGTGCATCAGAGCAAGCAGCATGCAGGTGAGAAGGGAATTATAATTCTTGTATTCAGCCCAAGGGCACAACTGCCACTGGCCACAAAAGGCATGGAATTTTTAAGGTGGCATTACGGCAACACAAAGGGGATGCTGCTGGGAAATTCAAGGCATTATCAAGTGCTTGTCAAATTCCGAAATTGTGAACGAGAGACTGATGAAGTGTGTACAGCCTACACAAAAAAACGAAGCATAGCTCATGCCTTTCATGCAAACTTTTCAAATCATCATTAGAGTCATGTCATACAGCCCCAGAATGTATTAAAAATCAAAACATATAGCCCGACGTTTGTATCACAACTAAGGTTATATACCTCTAAATTGAGCATATGTGAGTACCTGTTTCTTTGTCAACCACTCAACACAGAATAGCCCCATGTGTGAAATTGCTCAAATGTTTGGAGAAAATATCCTTTCTATTTTTTCAATTGTATCCTCCCAACTATAAAATACTATAAAATAATGCCACAGAATTCTAAGCAAATCATGTCTGCTAAATGAACTAGTATAGCCCACAGCCATATGGCATAGCCAGATCAGTACCTAACATAAGGACAACTGAGTATGCTATTCTGTTCTTCTGAAATAGACTACATTTTCTTCATATCATGTTTCTTTAGACCTGTCTAAAATAAATCATGGATTTATTGTGAAGGTGTAGGCTGTACACCATGGATTTATTACACCCTTTAAAATGTAGTTGTTCCAAAGGTCTGCATCAGTAGCTTGTAGGCTGTGTGTGGAGCCAGAAGATGCTATTGTAAATGTGTTTAAGTTAATTATCGGTCAATTACCATGAGACCGACAGTTATCTGTTTGACAATCACAGGCTGACGAAATGTTGTGTCCGCCACAGACCTAATCTGGACCTTCCAAGGGAACCTATTACACCACAAGTAGTCTACGGAAGTATATTAGACATTTGTTTGGGGCTAAATTATGGGATACTTTTACATCATCTGCCACAGGGCCTTAGGCAATTGCCTCGGTTGCCTGCCCTTAAACTGTTGACAGCCCCTCTCTGCGCACTCAAGAAAGATATGAAGGAGAGACAAGAGGAGATGGAAATGCACAGTGGTGAGATATCCTGTAGCTAAAGGTAATGTGTCAGCCTATTAATTATGAATATATTTAAAAAACACCCTATTACTATGCTATTCAAAATCAAATACAAATGTTCTATAATTGTAGGCTAACTGTAAGCCACCCTGCACAATCAATGAACCAACAACATCGCTTAGTTCAGTTTTTTGACATGCTTTTCTGCAGTGCATAATATGGGGTAGGCTATCTATTGTATAACACCACAATCAATCATTATTTTAATACAGGTATTTTTTCAGGCTTAGGCTCATATCAAGTGCATTTAGACATGATTCAGACCCCTTGACTTTTTCTACATTTTGTTACCTTACAGCCTTATTCTAAAATGGATTAAATAGTTTTTTCCCCCCTCTTCAATCTGCACACAATACCCCATAATCCCAAAGCAAGGTTTTTAGAAATATTACATTTGCCTAAGTATTCAGACCCTTTACTCAGACTTTTGTTTAAGCACTTTTGGCAGTGATTACAGCCTTGAATCTTCTTGACGCTACAAGCTTGGCACACCTGTATTTGGGGAGTTTCTCACATTCTTCTCTGCAGATCCTCTCAGGCTGTGTCAGGCGGATGGGGAGCATTGCTGCACAGCTAATTTCAAATCTCTCCAGAGATTTTCGATTGGGTTCAAGTTCGGGCTCTGGCTGGGCCACTCAAGGACATTCAGAGACTTGTCCCGAAGCCACTCCTGCGTTGTCTTGGCTGTGTGCTTAGGGTCGTTGTCCTGTTGGAAGGTGAAGCTTCACCCCAGTCTAAGGTCCTGAGGTCTGCTTTGGAGCAGGTTTACATCAAGGATCTCTATACTCAGCTCCATTCATCTTTCCCTTGATCCTGACTAGTTTCCCAGTCCCTGTTGCTGAAAAACATCCCCACATCATGATGCTGCTACCACCATGCTTCACTGTAGCAATATTGCCAGGTTTCCCCCAGACGTGACACTTGGCATTCAGGCCAAAGAGTCCAGTCTTGGTTTCATCAAATCAGATAATCCTGTATCTTGTTGTCCTTTAACTGTAGTCCTTTAACTCCAAGCGGGCTGTCTTGTGCCTTTTTACTGATGAGTGGCTTCCGTATGGACACACTACCAAAAAAAACTGATTGGTGGTGCTGCAGAGATGGTTGTCCTTCTGAAAGGTTTTCCCATCTGCACAGAGGAACTCTGGAGCTTTGTCAGAGTGACCATCGGGTTCGTGCTCACCTCCCCCAATTGCTCAGTTTGGCTGGGCGGCCAGCTCTAGGAAGTTTTGGTGGTTCCAAACTTCTTCCATTTAAGAATGATAGAAACCATTGTGTTCTTGGGGACCTTAAATGCTACAGAAATGTGTTGGTACCCTTCCCCTGACCTGTGCCTCAATCCTGTCTCAGAGCTCTACGGACAATTTATTCGACCTCATGGCTTGGTTTATTCTCTGACATGCACTGTCAACTGTGGGACCTCATATTGGCAGGTGTGTGCTTTCCTAATCATGTCCAATCAATTAAATTTACCACAGATGGACAATCAAGTTGTAGAAACATCTCAAGGATGATCAATGAAAAAAGGATGCACCTGAGCTCAATTTTGAGTCTCACAGCAAAGAGTCTGAATACCTATGCAAATAAGGTATTTCTGCTAATAATTCTTCTAATAAATTTTGAATAAGGCTGGGGGTCTGAATACTTTCCGAATGCACTGTATAGGCCTATGCGTATGCATAAGCTCTATGTGTATTGGTGTTTTGAATTCATCGGCACTTTAGAAAGCGCTGTCCATTTCGTTGAGTTAGGCTTTAAAAACATCAACCATGTTTTGCACTCAGTTTCAACCTGTTGTTCAAATTCTTTGTTCACATTGAGGTGAGGTGTGTTTTAAAAGCATGATACTCCTTTGATAAGTGTTTGATGTCATTTTCGATTGTATTTGCGTTGACGTCAGAGTGGTTAGAGGGACAATAGAGCCCTTAGTACCAGACCATTAGCGACCTGATGGTCATTATCTAATTGGGTACTACCAACTACTGTGATTCAACGGTCGCTTGGAATTATACTGTGGTCATGATTTATGACTGCCGGTGTGGCTTTTATATGGTCACCACAACAGCCCTATGGCACGCGAATATAATGAACAAACCACTGTTCATGATTCCACTCGTTCGAAAAGAGGAAGGCGCAATTAGAACCTCACTCAAATCAAGAATATAAGCGTGCTGTGCTTTGATCAACGCTGGGAGAAATATTTACATGTTGACCCATAATTTATTTTATTAATTGTGTACAAAATATATATAAAAATCACATTCGAAAATTAGAAGTGTAGTTACGGCCCTGCCAGGGCAATTTACCCTGGAGCTAGTGACGATGAATGAGTGAGTAAGAGTTTTTCAGCCCCCCCTTGACAGTATTTTCCAAAAAACGCGAAATGAATACAAATTAATTGTTTCAAAGCATAATCATTTTTCATTTTTGTGTCTAATCTTCCCCTCCATTGTCTTTGATCTGTAGTCATGCTAAACCAATTGTGAGTCATCTCTGGTCTGAAAAAGATGGTCATGATTGCAATGCATTTAAACAGTGTCTGGCTGTTTTTGAAGCTCAGGATTTTGTATTCAACGAATACTATTCACTATCGATTCATTGCCTTTTGTTTTCCCCTCAATCTAATTTCATCCTTTGGTTCATGTTTGTGAAGTTAGTCTTGATAGACATGACAAAGATGAGACATGGCTAATGTCTTCAAGCTCTAGGAATGATTTGCGGCATACAATGTTGTATAAAAAACATCTCTTCCTTATCGGACCTGAAACAATAATACTAACAGTTGACCCCGCCGAAAAATGATTGTCTCCGAAACATGACACGGCCATTATTGATCCTCGAAACAAAAATGCCCACAGGGTCCATTAGCATCGAAAGTGTCCAGGTGCCAATAGATTATGATTTATCCTTTTGCCCTTTGCTATATCCCATTTTGTGTTTCCTTGTGTTTCTCATTAGACGCAGTGATAGATTGCTGTGAACTGCTGATCCACTCAGGTTGCCCAGCCCGGCGGTGATACAATCTTCGGCAAAATCATTCGCAAGGAGATTCCTGCAAAAATATTATTTGAAGATGACCTGATGTACCTGGTCTTGCTGGGTGTCACCACCTTGTCTACCGATGGTCCATCCGGAGAGTACGGAAGTCTATACACTTTCTATGGCCTGTGGTGAGTTTAGATATGGTAAGATTAATGTTTGATTAATGTCTGTGTGGTAGTCTGATGACCTAGGGAGATGTCTGCAACGCCTGTTATGGCCCTATTATATTTAAAGCAGAGCAGAAGTATGTCTGGGGCTGGAGTCCCAGGAGATACAATGCGGGTACTCTCTCCAAGTTGGGGAAAGAAGGAATAAACCGGGATAAATTTTCACGTTGTTCATTCAGATAATGGACAGTTTTTTACTCTTAGAATGTGTGTCCACACACGTGTTATGTATCTTACTTGAATAAGACGTATTTTAATATGTCTCTTGATTTAACATGTATGATGAATTAAACTAGGCGTCTGTAATTCCAGTTATCCATGGCTTCAGTTTCTGTTGGTTTTCCCTTCTCCTTGCTACGTAATTGATCATTTTATTTCACTGATCGGACAGAAAATCTACTCATTAAATTTCCCACATTATATCAGTCATTCTCTAAAGGAAACTACAGAATGATACATTGCTGTTCACTGAGAGTGGATTTCTGTGCCCCTGTATTAGACAATAGCAAAAAATTATCAAATGGGACAGAGGAACCCAATGATAAGTGATAACAAGTGACGTTTCCAACTCTCCAGATAACAGCAGCCATTATATACACTACCGTTCAAAAGTTTGTTGTCACTTAGAAATGTCCTTGTTTTTGAAAGAAAATCACATTTTTTGTCCATTAAAATAACATAAAATTAATCAGAAATACATTGTAGACATCGTTAATGTTGTAAATGACTATTGTAGCTGGAAACGGCTTATTCTTTTGTGTGGAATATCTACATAGGCGTACAGAGGTCCATTATCAGCAACCATCATTCCTGTGTTCAAATGGCACGCTGTGTTAGCTAACCCAAGTTTAAAATTTTAAAGGCTAATTAATCATTAGAAAACCCTTTTGCAATTATGTTAGCACAGCTGAAAACTGTTGTTCTGATTAAGAAGCAATACAACTGGCCTTCTTTAGACTATTTGCGTATCTGGAGCATCAGCATTTGTGGGTTCGATTACAGGCTCAAAATGGCCAGAAACAAAGAACTTTGTTCTGAAACTCCTCAGTCTATTCTTGTTCTGAGAAATGAAGGCTATTCATTGCAAGAAAATGCCAAGAAACGGAATATCTCGTACAACGATGTGTACTACTGGCTCTAACCAGAGTAGAAAGTGGGAGGCCCAACTCAGCAAGAGGACAAGCACATTAGAGTGTTATTTCAGTTTTTATTTTTAATACCTTTGAAAATATTTTTTAAACCTGTTTTCTCTTCGTCATTATGTTGTCTGCTTTTTGCCTATTTTTTACAAAGTCAATTTGGTCTCTGTGGATTAGTTTGTGTAACTTATCTAAGCTAATATCTTACCAAATATTTTATTATCCACGTTGAATTGGTCTGTAATTGCTGTAATCTACCGAGTCTTTATTTTGTTTGGGCAATAGGGTTATTATCAAGTTCAATGGTTTTGGAAAGGTGCTTTTAGAATTGTTTTTAAAACATTTTAACAATTTCGATGATCATTGCTAATCAAACACTCCAATTTGTGAAAATCACATTCTAAAGATTACAACAGCTGTGATGCAGTACGTCCTGTTACCCTAACTAACCAAATTAATGCCCCAGTTCTATTGCTATTCAGGCTTTGCACTGACTGTTCATCTAATGAGATGGTTCCCTCTCTCTGTTTCACTATCTGTCTGTTATTCCATTTCTCTTTGTCTCCTTCGTTCCCTCCCTCTGTCCCTGAGGATATGATTAAAAGTGTAGGCCGTCCCAGTGGGAAATCGGTCATGTCACTGCATGGTGTGTCCATGGTGGACTGTTTTTCCTGCTCACCACATGCTAAATTACTGTGCAGACTGGGGTGGAGGAGGAGGACAGATGCTATTTTAAAGAGACTAGAGAACTGCACTAAACCCTTAACACCACTCTGCTCCATCTCTCCACCATGTCCCCTCCAAGTGGCTTTTATGGAACATTTTTAACAGTGCTTCTCAACTTGAATTCCTGGAGGTCTTTGTGTGCATGTCTGTGACAGCTGTAGTACATTCCTAAGGCAAATCTTCACTCAAAGGGAAATTGGGCAGATTTATTTAGACCAATTAAAATATTGCTCTTATTGCCAAACACCTATGAAACAGAATAGACTTAGGCCGGGATTCAATCCGAACTGTGTTATAACTTGCTTGAAATTTAAAGGTAAATTCCAATTAAACCGTCAACTTGCTCTGTTAATGAAAGAACATTACCTGAAAGAACATGCCCAATGCAGCCGTTTTTAATATCAATATCAAATAATTTCTGGGTAACAATTAAGTACCTTACTGCAATAGATCTCTGATAAAATTGGCAAAAATGGCTTATAAGCAAAAAACTATTTCTCAAACAAGAATTTTGCAGGGACTGTCTAGAGTGGTCTGAGCAGAGAGGAGGAAACTGAAAACCAGCTGTTATTGGCAGAGTGGTTTGGAACTCCTTTTGTTATTGTTCTATTAACCAATGTATCGCATGGTGATGTCACCATGGAAATCTGAATCTCACACCTATGCAAACCTTATGATTAGAAGGTCCTGTGTAAATTGTATTTTCAATCAGCAACTATTAGGAAATAACACTGATCGCAGATGTTAATGCGAGTGTAGCGAAATGCTTGTGCTTCTAGTTCCAACAATGCAGTAATAACCAACGAGTAATCTAACTAACAATTCCAAAACTACTACCTTATACACACAAGTGTAAAGGGATAAAGAATATGTACATAAAGATATATGAATGAGTGATGGTACAGAGCGGCATAGGCAAGATGCAGTAGATGGTATCGAGTACAGTATATACATATGAGATGAGTATGTAAACAAAGTGGAATAGTTTAAAGTGGCTATTGATACATGTATTACATAAAAATGCAGTAGATGATATAGAGTACAGTATATACGTAGACATATGAGATGAATAATTTAGGGTATGTAAACATTATATTAAGTAGCATTGTTTAAAGTGGCTAGTGATATATTTTACATCAATTCCCATTATTAAAGTGGCTGGAGTTGAGTCAGTGTGTTGGCAGCAGCCACTCAATGTTAGTGGTGGCTGTTTAACAGTCTGATGGCCTTGAGATAGAAGCTGTTTTTCAGTCTCTCGGTCCCAGCTTTGATGCACCTGTACTGAACTCGCCTTCTGGATGATAGCGGGGTGAACAGGCAGTGGCTCGGGTGGTTGTTGTCCTTGATGATCTTTATGGAACAGAGGAAGGGCTTTGTCAAATTCGCGCCCTAACGCGCAGGTATTTTCTCGCGACACTCACTCTTTTGCCTCCCAAAGGGTCAAAACTTGCGGGATTTGCACAATTAAACACTCTACTGAATGAGGACATCTAGTGGAAGACATAGAAAGTGTCTCCAGATCCATAGCTGGTTGGGAAGGGTGGGGGCGATGACGTCAAAGTTGCCCCAACTTTCATGATTCCAAAACTAGTTTGGGAGATTGCCTGCCCTGTGAGTTCTGCTATACTTTTGCGGACCACGATGTCTTGCTCCCAGACAGACTAAACAACTTCTTTGTTCGCTTTGAGGACAATACAGTGCCACTGACATGGCCCGCAAACAAAACCTGCGGGATCTTCTTCACTGCAGCCAGCATTTAAACGTGTTAACCCTCGCAAGGCTGCAGGCCCAGACGGCATCCCCAGCCGCGTTCTCAGAGCATGCGCAGATCAACTGGCTGGTGTGTTTACGGACATATTTAATCAATCCTTATACCAGTCTGCTGTTCCCACATGCTTCAAGAGGGCCACCATTGTTCCTGTTCCCAAGAAAGCTAGGTAACTGAGCTAAATGGCTACCGTAGCACTCACTTCCGTCATCATGGAGTACTTTGAGAGATAGTGTCAAGGACCATATCACCTCCACCCTACCTGACACCCTATACCCACTCCAATTTGCTTACCGCCCCAAAAGGTCCACAGACTACGCAATCGCAATCATACTGCACACTGCCCTAACCCATCTGGACAAGAGGAATACCTATGTAAGAATACTTTTAATCGACTACAGCTCAGCATTTAACACCATAGTACCCTCCAAACTCGGCATTAAGCTCGAGACCCTGTGTGATCCTCAACACTAGGGCCCCACAAGGCATTCTCAGCCCTCTCCTGTACTCCCTGTTCACCCATGACTTCGTGGCCATACACGCCTCCAACTCAATCATCAAGTTTGCAGACAACACTACAGTGGTCGACTTGATTCCCAACAACAACGAGACGGCCTACAGGAGGAGGTGAGGGTCCTCGGAGTGTGGTGTCAGGAAAACAACCTCACACTTAATGTCAACAAAACAAAGGAGATGATCGTGGACTTCAGGAAACAGCAGAGGGAGCAGCCCCCTATCCACATCAACGGGACAGTAGTGGAGAGGGTGGAAAGTTTAAGTTCCTCAGTGTACACATCACAGACAAACTGAAATGGTCTCCCCACTCAGACAGTGTGGTGAAGAAGGTGCAGCAGCGCCTCTTCAACCTCAGGAGGCTCATGAAATTCGGCTTGTCACCAAAAACCCTCCAAACCCTCCCTACCCTCCCTATTGTGCGTCGCCCCACAGACCTCCTGGTCGCGGCCGGCTGCCACCCGGGAGGCCTCATTCATATTCTTTTATGTACGTATTCTTATTCATTCCTTTACACTTGTGTGTATAAGGTAGTTGTTGTGAAATTGTTAGGTTAGATTACTTGTTAGATATTACTGCATGGTCGGAACTAGAAGCACAAGCATTTCGCTACACTCGCATTAACATCTGCTAACCATGTGTATGTGACAAATAAAATTTGATTTGGTTCCAAGTCCCAGTTTATGCTACAGTAGCTGTTTGTTTATATAGCATTTATACAAATCAGAAACATTTAGAATGCTGGTGTCAGTGAGAAGCATATTAATTTCAAGACAACTTTGTAACAGCTGATGTTGTTTTCCCAAAACCTTACCTGCAACCAATTGATTCCAACATTACCCCAAAAATAGAGGAGGCAGGTGGCAGCAGGAGGATGTAGGGAACTGGTCTGTCTGCCCAATATAAAGGATCAAAACTGGCAGAAGAATAAAATTAGCATAAATAGGAAAGCATACCAGTTTCGTTTGAGGACCAGTAAGGTTGACAACTGTGCCATACAGATTGCTAAATAGTTGGGATGAGATTTTTGTACCGATTCCACTGTAAGAGTTGATTTCTAAAACAACCCCAGATTCAAGACTTTGTGCTTTTCAGTGAATATTATTATATAGAATACTTTCCATCAACAAAATATTGAATATGTGGTGCATAAAATGATCAAAGCTCTGCAGATTTTGTTGTGAGGATACAGAATCAATAGACCAATTATTTTGATACCCTCAGGTAGCCTGTTTCTGGTCTCAGGTTCAGGAATGGCTGAAAATGCTTAAAATGTATTTAAAATTGACCCTAGAAATAGTACTGTTAGGAGATCTGGAGAGACCGGGTCAGTAAATTGCTAATATACTAATACTCTTAGTAAAAGTATTTATCTTCAACCCGCAATCTGTGGATTCTATTCGATTAGATACAATTTCAATCTATGTTAAACATCACAGCATAGTTGAAAGATATATTTTGCGTAGAAATCCAAAGAGGGTGGCCAGCAGAGATAGGTGGGATGGGCTGAGGGAAGCTCAGGGTTGGGATGTGGAATTGGAGACAAGTGGGAGTGGAGTTGCTGGGCGGGAGATAGAATGATAGTCAAAATAAAACATAATAAAAAGTATGTTTGAAGGACACTGAGGGGCAGTGTTTTTACAGCTAATGTCAGTTTGCCTGGGGCTGATACAGTGCAGGTGTTTGTACACATGCATATACACACACTTTCATTCAAATACACACATACACGGACACACACATATGTAAATAGTGCCAGACATGCACTCAAACATGTACAGTTGGCCTTGCTGTTATGATTTTAGTTGTCCTTGATGTCCTTTTTTTGCATTGTTGTTTTCTGTTTTCTTTTGTCTTCTTCTTTTTTCTAATGAGTTGCAAGATATTGCTCAGTCATCACTTGGCTCATGTATATTCTGTAGCTGCCCCTTTAAACATCCTAAGGGCAACATCCCTTTAGAGTTCACATTTCTCTCATGTAAATGTTGTAGCTACATACAAATATTACAGAAATAATTTAATGATTTCAAGTTATATTGGATTTATTTTTGTCTGTTTAGAATATTTAGTACATTTAGTATGTTTAGTTTTCTTTGTGAGAAGCAAGTTCGTTTAAAGTTAGATGATTTATTTATGTAGATAAAACATTTCGATGTTGTTAATACAAAAAGTAACCAAAAATCAGTTCTAATTTGCATATTCATATTGAGTTTGCAGCAAACAGTAGAATGTTCGTCACAAGTTTCCCCGAATTGTTGGCCAGAAGTTCACAAGTCGCTGCAAATTTGCCACAACAGTTTGCCAAAAAACTAATTTGCGGCGATTTGGGAACTCGCCACAACTGTTTGCCAGAAGCCTGTTGTTTCAGTAAGAGTGAGCTGGGTCTACATGATTATACTGGGAATGGTCACAATGTTCTGTTATTTGGTCTTTTATTGGACTCACAAACATAATTAATGGGACCATCCGACATCCAGTTGGGAATGTCCTGGATAGAAGTTAAAGGTTAAGTCTTATGACCTTGTGACCCTAGTAGCGCCCTTGTAAAAGGAGAGCTCTCTGAAGTCAATCTACGGTATTAATCTAAAAAACTTTTACGAAATACCATGGAAGTCCCACTGAGCTTATTAAATGGAACATATATTCAGCAGAATACCTAAAATGTCTTAATCCAACCCAATTAGGGCTGCATGTCTGGAAGACCTTTTTCATATTAAATGTCGCAATGCTGTTTTTAAATTGGTAATTATGCTTGAAAAAAAGTTTGTGTCGGAAGTACTTTCCATCCATCTCCTATAGTGCAAGAGCAAGCATGTATGGCCATGCATGTGAATAGAGTAGTCTTACAATACAGCAATGAGTTTATAACTACCAAACCAAATGCGGCCTTCTTCCTCATAAAGGTTAAGGTAAAGGAGTTCATGCGTGGGTTACAATTACCTACACTGACAAATAAGGTTTGTAAAAAAAAAAAATGGACTGGAGTGGTCTGGCCGCCATCAATTTGTCTCACGCAGGCGACAGCGAAGATATCTGGAAAACGTCCATGTCATGTGATTCGGAGTACATCAAATCAAATGTTATTGGTCACATGCACCGAATACAACTGGTGTAGACATTACAATGAAATGCTTACTTATGAGCCCATTACCAATAAAGCAGAGATAAAAACAAGTGTTTGCTAAATAAAAAAAGGAAATTGTAACACAATAAAAACAATAACGAAGCTACAGTGTGTATACAGTACCAGTCAAAAGTTTGTAGACGCCTACTCATTCAAAAGTTTTTCATTATTTTTACTATTTACACATTTTTACATATACACATATGAAAGTGTAGCAACAAAGATTTTTTTGAACAAATCAAAATATATTTTAGATTCTTCAAAGTAGACACCCTTTGTCTTGATGACAGCTTTGCACACTCTTGGCATTCTCTCAACCAGCTTCATGAGAAATGCTTTTAAAACAGTCTTGAAGGAGTTCCCACATATGCTGAGCACTTTTTGGCTGATTTTCCTTCACTCTGTGGTCCAACTCATCCCAAACCCTCTCCATTGGGTTGAGATCGTGTGAATGTGGAGGCCAGGTAAACTGATGCAGCACTCCATCCCTCTCCTTTGTCAAATAGCCCTTACACAGCCTGGAGGTGTGATAGTCCCACTAAGCACAAACCAGATGGGATGGCGTATCGATGCAGAATGCTGTGGTAGCCATGCTGGTTAAGTGAGACTTGAAATAAATCAGACAGTGTCACCAGCAAAGCACCCCTTAACCATAACACTTCCTCCTCCGTGCTTCACAGTGGGAACCACACATGCGGAGATCATCCGTTCACCTACTCTGCGTCTCACAAAGACACGGCGGTTGGAACCAAAAATCTCAAATTTGGACTCATCAGACCAAAGGACAGATATCCACTGGTCTCATTTCCATTGCTCGTGTTTCTTGGCCCAAGCAAGTCTCTTCTTATTGGTGTCTGTTGTGGTTTGGTGTCTGTAGTGGTTTGTTTGCAGGAATTTGACCATGAAGGCCTGATTCACGCAGTTTCCTCTGAACAGGTGATGTTGACATGTGTCTGTTACTTGAACTCTGTGAAGCATTTATTTGGGCTGCAATCTGAAGTGCAATTAACTATAATGAACTTATCCCCTGCAGCCGTGGTAACTCTGGGTCTTCCTTTCCTGTGGTGGTCCTCATCAGAGCCAGTTACATCATAGCGCTTGATGGTTTTTGCGACTGCACTTGAAGAAACTTTCAAAGTTCTTGAAATCTTCCAGATTGATTGACCTTCATGTCTTAAAGTAATGATGGACTGTTGTTACTATTTGCTTATTTGAGCTGTTCTTGCCATAATATGAACTTGGTCTTTTACCAAATAGGGCTATCTTCTGTATACCACCCTTACCTTGTCACAACACAACTGATTGGCTCAAACACATTAAGAAGGAAAGAAATTCCACAAATTAACTTTTAACAAGGCACATTTGTTTTTCAACAGGACAATGATCCAACACACCTCCAGGCTGCGCAAGGGCTATTTGACCAAGGAGAGTGATGGAGTCCTGAATCAGATGCCCTGCCTCCACAATCACCCGACCTCAACCCAATTGAGATGGTTTGGGATGAGTTGGACCGCAGAGTGAAATAAAAGCAGCCAACAAGTGCTCAGCATATGTGGGAATTCCTTCAAGACTGTTGGAAGGCCTTCCTCATAAAGCTGGTTGAAAGAATGCCAAGAGTGTGCAAATATGTAATCAAGGCAAAGGGTGGCTACTTTGAAGAATCTGAATTTTAAACAAATAATTTGTTTTACAATTTTTTGGTTACTAAATGATTTCATATGTGTAATTTCATAGTTTTGATGTCTTCACTATTACTCTCCAATGTAGAAAATATACTTTAAAAAAAACTTGAATGAGTAGGTGTGTCCAAACTGACTAGTACTGTATGTAAAGGAGAATTCTGTATTTAATTTTCAAAGAATTTGCAAATTTTCTAAAAACATGCTTTCACTTTGTCATTATGGGGTATTGTGTGTAGATGGGAAAGAAAACTAATCTATTTAATCCATTTTGCATTCAGTCAACACAACAAAACTTGGAATAAGTCAAGGGGTATGAATACTTTCTGAAGGCACTGTAAAATGAGATATGTTGTAATGTCTAAATCAAAGACAGGAAGTTGCATGAATAAGAATCAAATCAAATAACTCAAGTGAGTATGTTTGTTGTACTGTACTGCTGGTCATACTGCAAATGAACTTGCAGCCTTGAGTCACTCTCGTATTGTGGTGATGAATAAAACCGACATTAATATAGAATTGTTGTTTCCGATCAACGAAAATGTTGTAATTAATGTTGTTGTATGGTACTGGAAAAAATGGGTTGATTAAGAAAAAACGTTCTAAAACAATTCTGATTGGGGTGACAATATCCTACAAGAATGATCAAAAACCTATGGAATCCAATATGATATCTTTTGATTTCCAAGAAAAAAGTAGTCCAATAGGATTCCAATAGGATTCTGATAGAGGTGACACAAAATCCTATAGGGTTGAAAGAATCGTATAGGATCCAATATAATTACTTTTGATTTCCAATAGGAAAACATTGTCCAATAGGATTCCGATAGGATTGTGAGACACCAATAGGATTATTTTAGAACAATCACAAATTATATAGGAATATTTTTATTTTTTCTAAGGTTTCACCCATCTTTATCCAAAACCCCACTGGCTGGGTTAAGATCAGAGCTCTGTACAGCAGCTAATCTTAACAAAAATTTTATGAAATGTCATATCTTCTCGGTCTGAAATCATCCACGACAACAATACACAGCTTGAAAATGAATACGCTTTATTGGATTTGCAACTTCACCTTTGTTTAGACAGAAATGATAAATCACCTTAACAACGAAGAAGGATCGATAGCAAGCACAAAACAGGCACAGACTGTCATGTGTAGCCTATAACCGATTTACATGTGTTCTTGTCTTGAGTGATTAAATGCTACGAATGAAAAGGCGAGTAAAACAAAAGGAACAAAAGTATTGCTCTGAAACAGAAGAGTAGCTCCTCTCTCATGGGATGCTGACATTCATAAAGGGAACTATTTTGTACGAAACTTTTCGCACCGTTGATTGGTGGATATATTTGATGTAGTTATGTAATTCAATTGGCAAAGATTTCAGGACCATGGACCGCGCCTGCACGTTGTGGTTTACTGAGGTACAGAATAACAGTGATAGGCTACTATCACAGCACTTAGCCTAAATTTGGTTAGATTTTGGTAAAAAGAAGTTGAGAGTCGGCTGCATATGGGTGGTGTAGCCAACTGTACCCTACTTTTTCTGTAGTGGAAGTGGCAGCAAAATAAAAGGTGGAAGTGGCAGAGGTCAGGCAGCCCGCAGTATAACTTCTATTCGTTCGCTTTCATCTGCGTTGGCCTTTTAACCCTCATTGAATTTTCAGGTCATTTGAACCCCCTGCGAATACATTTTGTGCTCAGTTCCACTGCGCTCACGTCATCTGTGAAAGTAGTACAATAATATCAACACAGACGGAGAGAGTCTAGTCCTGCGGTGTGTGTGGATTTTAACTACCACATGGTGGAGCACAGCCTTATCAAACTTTGTTCTGGTTTTAAACCATGAACTGGGAAACAAAGTTCTACATTTGGAAAACATATTATTCAAAACAAAATGTTTCTCTGCAATCAACCTTAATGGATTGTAACTCAGAATCCCACATTTTTCGTCTCTCCTAAAAATGCCAACCACACGCTTGTGCTGAGAAAACGGATTGCGATGATTGTGCCCAACGTGAGCCTCGGCGGCTGCACAAGGACCAGTAGCGCGCTGTGTGCGGGTGCTGGAGACAGGAATCTGGAAGCGTCATACCGCACCACCCTAAGCCCGACCGGGAACCTGATAGTCGCTGTGTGTTTGGGCTTTATTGGTACCTTCGGATTCCTCAACAACCTCCTGGTTCTCGTCCTCTTCTGCCGCTACAAGGTGCTGCGCTCGCCTATCAACCTGCTACTAATTAACATTTCCTTCAGCGATCTGCTTGTGTGTGTGGTGGGCACTCCGTTCAGTTTCGCGGCAAGTACGCAAGGAAGATGGCTCATAGGAAAAAGTGGATGTGTATGGTACGGCTTTGCCAATTCACTATTTGGTAAGTGTACTACAGAGTTGCTTCATTATTAGCGTTTGGTTATGTTTCAAATGTGGTTGTGAAAGAGATATAGGCTATCCTCGATGTGGTGTGCGCTTTTGGAATCTGGCCAGCACAATGCGTAGAGGGGATATGCTTGGTATTCTTTTTTTTATAGTTTAATTTGAATATCACAATTGCATAATTGTCATCAGTTCCAACCGTAGCATGCAGGCCTAGATGAATGATGGGTTCTTTCTATTCAAACTTCTATATATCATCAATTAATATCTTGTTTCGACATACCCTTCTGAAGTCTCTGACTCATTTGTGATAGATAATGTGATAGATGTAATATATAAATAAATATATATATCTTGTCATACACATTAAATCAGGCTAGTTAAACATGATCTCTGCTTGATTAAACTGCATTATGGTGTTCACTGTAGGTAGGCTACATCAAAATAGCTCTGGCATCAAAAACTAATCTTATTTACAGTGTTTAGACATTTTGTTTAGTCTTCATTAGTGTTTAAAGTGCACGCCCGACTGTGTTGTGAGTCAAATTGATTATTTAGTCTGTTAAAATATAATAGTTTTCACACGATTCATATGCGGTCTTCAAAGGATTATGAAATGCATGTGAGGGCACCAACAGGTCGGCTATGTCCTTTCATGTCCTTTCAACGAACAGATTGTTTTAACAACAGTGTGCTGTCTGTCACATTTTTTGTTGGGAGACTGTAGCAAGAGTGCAAGATTGTAAAGTCGAAGAAACACTCACCATAGGCTTCCTCGCCAAGAATGAGAGTATAGATACAATTGTATTGCACGGGAGATGCTTCAAGAGCTTTAGTCACAATCAACTGTGGCGGTGTGTGTGGATTTATAGCTGTCTATTTACTGATAAACCATGCAGTGATATGGTCTGATGCCTATAGTGTAAAACCATGACAGGAGGACATCTATATCTCCTGAGTGTTTCGATTTTAAACACAAGTGTTTACTTTCCTATCATCCTGTTTTGAGTGCATCTAATCATTAGAAATGTATGTGACCTTCCATGTTTTTTATTCAGTTCAGTGTTAGGAATGTCTGTCACCTTACCTACATTTCAGCACAACTGAACATGACATTTAATTTAATAAATATTTTTAATTGAATGGTGTTATTACTCCACCTTGTTAAATGTATTTCTGTTAACTCAGAGTGAAAAAGATGTAGGAGGGGCCTCGTAATTTTTCCCAGTATGCTTTGTTGCAGGGAGATTTTTAGAATAGTTTGTTTTAATATCTATTTCATTTCCTCATGCACATGATTCATTAATGAATCTATACAAAGATAAATAACTGACATTTTTCTAAACTAATCCAATCTGTTAGCTAGTCTTGTTTATTAATTCCATCACCATAGTAGTCATTCAGGGTACAGGTTGAGTGTGATAAAATATTCAAATTCTTGAATATCCTCCCTCACTTCACAAACCAGCGTATTGTGACATGCAGGTCTGATGTGGCCCGTGAGCCAGGATTTTCAGACCGCAATGTCGAGGATAACTAGGCCATAACTAAAGGCATTATGTAATATAAGATGTTGCCATAAAGGGTTTACTTTTAATTGAAACAAATTCACTAAGGCAGTCACTTGGTGAAAGCTTCAGGAGTATAATTTATGTAATGCAACAACCAGGTCTCTGTCACTAACAAACACAGTCATTGGTGGGTATCTCTCTCATTCACTCAAAAGGCACGCTGGGAAATATGAAAATACGTATTTTACACCCCACAGTGTAAAAACAACACTCCCAGTGTTTAGTGTTTTAAACAGAAGCACATTGTGAGAATAAACGTGTTAATGTGTTTAAAAAGTGTCACAGCGAATAAACTTGTTTTGGTGTTTACGATCTAAAAACACTTTTCATTGAAATTCTAAATCCCTTGACGCATTTAAAAAGTGTTCCAGAAAAGTGTTTAGTTATGTGTTCAGAACATAAACACTAGGCTTTACACTGTACCAGAGATTCAGGATACCAATGACTTAATTTCCTGTGATTTCAAGCTAACTGAAATAATCACTTCAACAGTGACTCCGAGTAATTTTATCAGTCCTACTCTGTGATGCTGCTTCAGTCCCTCACAGATGTCTGGAGTTTGGAATTGTGCCATATTGGCTTCTCATGAGATAAGTTGTCTGAGTGTTAGATCATGAAGGTTATGTAAATACTCCACTGGGGCTTATTCAGAGATATCGGTCTGCCTCTTTGTGTGGTTTTTACTGTTGTTTTTGGAGTTGTGCACCCTCCTAATCTCTCCTAATTGCCCGAAGCCCAGCTCATTTGCTGCCTTGCACATTAAACTGTCCAAAGTGCATTAGTCCATCCAACCAGGCCTCAATAGGCTGTAAAGGAAGAATCACCAATGTTCCTGTGATCTTTTTCCCGATATAAACACAAGTTTATTGAAACTGGCCATATGTGGGCTGCTCGGGTTGTTCTAGGCCAGAACCAGTGCATATCCTCTTTTTATAACATCTCAGGCTCTCTGCTATCTTTATGCAACAGCATTTAGCAGCTATAGCTCTTTTTAATAGTCTCCATAAGCCTGTTTAAAACACCACTGGCAAATGTGTCAAGACCTGCATTAATACCCATTGGCACCATTTTAAAATAAAATGTCATGTTTCAACCCAGTATTGTACATCCAATCCAGTTTTAACTGCCCCAATTCACACCCAATACTAGTCCCTCTCCTTTGACCACACATTATAAAAGCTGGAATGTCAGCCCATAAGACATGTTGTCACGAAGATATATACGTGTTTTCCATCTGCCCCTTAAGAGATGCAGGCAGTGCAGAGACATTCAGTGGGCTAAAATCAAAAAATGGCACATCCAACTTTGTATCATGAATCAATTTTTTTTCAATTGAATTTTGCTAAACAATGCATGTTCCATTAAAAAGCTTTTCCACACTGGTTTGGCAGTGGCGGTGAGCCATGGCGAACAACAGAATACCACCACCATTTAGGCCTATTAAATACAGATGCATTTTTCATAAAAAATGTATGTTTAGTGATACTCCTGCATGGTTTAATTAATTAATTTTTGGGGAAATTAAGTTGAAATTTACAGAATTTTTTTATTTTCTTCTCTTCAACGGCTTACTTCTAAAACAAAAAAAGGGTGCTTTTCGGTAGAGATATGGGCAGTATCATAAAATATTTACAACTTAATTTCATACAGAAACATTGTTAGTGCATCCCTTCAGGTTAGATAAGTGGTATCCTTGTGACATTGTTAAAACTTTTTATATTCACAGAACTATCTTGACTTTTTCCCTTCTTAAATAGTTTTTTGCCTCCAACTTGAAAGGAAGCTCACATAGCATCACACCAGCTCCCGGAGTTTTGGCTGGGACATTTCATTGTGATCATTTCAAGTCTCTTAGTCTTGATTTATTGCTTACTAAGTTACCCACTATATGAGACATTCAGTGGTTCCGCATTACTTATCCGAAGTGATAACAGTATGTTCCACAAGGAGCCAATTTACTAACCCTTTGACAAGTTTTGGCATCTGAATCTGAGGCATGGTGTGTGGTCGCTGAGCACTGTTGCTCCCAGACATCAACAAGGCTCGATTTTCCATTGGCTGTGGCTGAGGAATTACTCAGAGTCACTCTTGAAGTGATTATTTCTCAGTTTCAGTGTTATGCACTCAGGCTTGTAGGATTTGTCTTATGCAGGCTTGTCAGAAAAATACTCAGTGGAAGAACAATCATAAATGTATCATAAATCATGCTTCTAAGAAATAATCACTTAGAGGGGAACAAAACAGAAAGTATACACATTTATAGTATACACACAATTTAAATGTGTTTGGTATCAAATATTTACGATAGTGTAAAGCAAGAGGCTGCAGTAGTCAGCACCCACACATATACTATTAAGCATCTTTCCATATACACAAGCGTTCGCTAAGCTGAGCTCTGCTGCAACATCAAATCAAAATAAAATAAAATGTTATTGGTCACATACACATGTTTAGCAGATGTTATTGCGGGTGTAGCAAAACTTTCGTGTTTCTAGCTCCAACAGTGCAGTAATATCTATCAATTTCACAACAATACACACAATATACACACATCTAAGTAAAGGAATGGAATTAAGAACATATAAATATTTGAACGAGCAATGTCAGAGCGGCATATAGTAAGATACAGTAGAATATAATCAAATCAAATTTTATTTGTCACATGTGCCGAATACAACAGGTTTAAACCTTACAGTGAAATGCTTACTTACAAGCCCTTAACTAACAATGCAGTTTTAAGAAAAAAAGTGTTAAGATAAAAATAGAAGTAACAAATAATTAAAGAGCAGCAGTAAAATAGCAATAGCGAGGCTATATACAGAGGGTACCGGTACAGATTTAATGTGCGGGGGCACAGTTTAGTCGAGGTAAAATCTACATGTAAGTTGAAGTTAAAGTGACTATGCATAGATAATAAACAGAGAGTAGCAGCAGCACAAAAGAGGGGAGAGACAATGCAAATAGTCTGGGTAGCCATTTGATTAGCTGTTCAGGAGTTTTATGGCTTGGGGGTAGAAGCTACTAAGAAGTCTTTTGGACCTAGACTTGGTGCTCCGGTACCGCTTGCCATGCGGTAGCAGAGATGGCAGTCTAGCTTAGCCCCAGTGATGTACTGGGCCGTACGCACTACCCTCTCTAGTGCCTTGCGGTCAGAGGCCAAGCAATTGCCGTACCAGGCAGTGATGTAACCAGTCAGGATGCTTTCGATGGTGCAGCTGTAGAACCTTTTGAGGATCTGAGGAACCATGCCAAATGTTTTCAGTCTCCTGAGGGGGAATAGGCTTTGTCGTGCCCTCTTCATGACTGTCTTGGTGTGTTTGGACCATGGTAGTTTGTTGTTGATGTTGACACCAAGGAACTTGAAGCTCTCAACCTGCTTCACTACAGCCCAGTCAATGAGAATGGGGGCTGGCTCGGTCCTCCTTTTCCTTCAGTCCACAATCTTCTCCTTTGTCTTTATTGTGTTGAGGGAGAGGTTGTTGTCCTGGCTCCAGGTCTCTGACCTCCTCCCTATAGGCTGTCTCATCGTTGTCGGTGAACAGTCCTACCACTGTTGTGTCATCAGCAAACTTAATGATGGTGTTGGAGTCGTGCCTGGCCATGCAATCATGAGTGAACAGGGAGTACTGGAGGGGACTGAGCATGCACCCCTGAGGGGCTCCCCGTGTTGAGGGTCAGGGTGGCGGATGTGTTGTTACCTACCCTTACCACCTTGGGGCGGCCCGTCAGGAAGTCCAGGATCCAGTTGCATAGGGAGGTGTTTGGTCCCAGGGTCCTTAGCTTGGTGATGAGTTTTGAGGGCACTATGGTGTTGAACCCGAAGCTGTAGTCAATGAATAGCATTCTCACATAAGTGTTCCTTTTGTCCAGGTGTGAAAGGGCAGTGTGGAGTGCAATAGAGATTGCATCATCTGTGGATGTGTTTGGGCGGTATAACATTTGGAGTGGGTCTAGAGTTTCTGGAATAATGGTGTTGATGTGAGCCATGACCAGCCTTTCAAAGCACTTCATGGCTACAGACGTGAGTACTACGGTCAGTAGTTATTTAGGCAGGTGACCTTAGTGTTCTTGGGTACATGCTTGAAAAATGTTGGTGGTATAGACTCAATCAGGGACAGGTTGAAAATGTCAGTGAAGACACTTGCCAGTTGGTCAGAGCATGCTGGGAGTACACATCCTGGTAATCCATCTGGCCCTACGGCCTTGTGAATGTTGACCTATTTAAAGGTCTTACTCACATCGGCAACAGAGAGCGTGATCGTCTGGAACAGCTGACGCTCTCATGCATGTTTCAGTGTTACTTGCCTCGAAGCGAGCATAGAAGTAATTTAGCTCACCTAGTTGGCTCGTGTCACTGGGCAGCTTGTGGCTGTGCTTCCCTTTGTAATCTGTAATAGTTTGCAAGCCTTGCCACATCTGACAAGTTTCGGATAGCGGGATTTTTTATAAACTTCCGGGTTAGAGTCCCGCTCCTTGAAGGCGTCAGCTCTAGCCTTTAGCTCAGTGCAGATGTTGCCTGTAATCCATGGCTTCTGGTTGGGATATGTACGTACAGTTACTGTGGGGGCGACATAATCAATGCACTTATTGATGAAGCCAGTGACTGATGTGGTGTACTCCTCAATGCCGTCGGAAGAATCCCAGAACATTTTCCAGTCTGTTGTTAGCAAAACAGTCCTGTAGTTTAGCATCTTCTTCCTCTGACCAGTTTTTTATTGACCGAGTCACTGGTGCTTCCTGCTTTAGTTTTTGCTTGTAAGCAGGAATCATGAGGATAGAATTATGGTCAGATTTGTCAAATGGAGGGCTAGCTTTGTATGCATCTCTGTGTGTGGAGTAAAGGGGGTCTAGAGTTGTTTTTCCTCTGGTTGCACATTTAACATGCTGGTAGAAATGAGGCAAACTTAAGTTTCCCTGCATTAAAGTCCCCGGCCACTAGGGGCTCTGCTTCTGGATGAGCGTTTTTCTTTTTACAGCTAATTGAGTGCGATCTTAGTGCCATCATTGGTTTGTGGTGGTAAATAGACAGCTACGAAGAATATAGATGACAACTCTCCTGGTAAATAGTGTGGTCTACAGGTTATCATGAGATACTCTTCCACAGGCGAGCAAAACCTTGAGACGTCCTTTGATTACATGCACCAGCTGTTGTTTACAAATATACATAGAGGCTGCTGTTCTATCTTGCCGAAAACGCGTAAAACCCGACAGACGACTCAGTGAAACATAACATATTACAGTTTTTAAAGTACCGTTGGTAGGATATACGTGCTAGTAGTTTGTCTCTTTCATTATCCAATGATTGTACGTTGGCCAATAGGGACCGATGGTATAGGCAGATTACACACTCACCGCCGGATCATTACAAGGCACCCAGACCTACGTCCCCGATATCTCCGTCTCTTTTTCCTGCGAATGACGGGGATGAGGGCTTTCTCTGGTGTCTGGTGTAAATTCTTTGTGTCCGACTCGTTGAAGAAAAAATCTTCTTCCAGTACTGGGTGAATAATCGCTGTCCTGATATCTAGAAGCTCTTTTCGGTCATAAGAGACGGTGGCAGAAACATTATGAACAAAATAAGTTACAAATAATGTGAAAAAACACACAATAGCACAATTGGTTAGGGGACCGTAAAACGACAGCCTTCTCCTCCGAATACAGTATATACATATAAGATGAGTAATGCAAAATATGTAAACATTATTAAAGTGACTAGTGTTCCATTATTAAAGTGGCCAGTGATTTCAAGTCTATGTACATAAGGCAGCAGCATCTAATGTGCTAGTGATGTCCATTTAACAGTCTGATGTTGAGATATAAGCTGTTTATCAGTCTCTCGGTGCCAGCTTTGATGCACCTGTACTGACCTCGCTTTCTGGATGATAGCGGGGTGAACAGGCAGTGGCTCGGGTGGATGATTTCCTTGATTATATTTTTGGCCTTCCTGTGACATAGGTGTAGGTGTCCTGGAGGGCAGGTAGTTTTTTCCCGGTGATGCGTTGGGCAGACCGCACCACCCTCTGGAGAACCCTGCAGTTGTGGGCGGTGTAGTTGCAGCCCGTGATACAGCCCGACAAGATGCTCTAAATTGTGCATCTGTAAAAGTTTGTGAGTGATTTAGTTACCAAGCCAAATTTCTTCAGCCTCCTGAGGTTGAGGAGGCACTGTTGCGCCTTCTTCACCACACTGTCTGTGTGGGTGGACCATTTCAGTTTGTCAATAATGTGTACACCGAGGAACCTGAAGCTTTCCACCTTCTCCACTGCGGTCCCATCGATGTGGATAGGGGGGTGCTCCCTCTGCTATTTCCTGATGACCACGATCAGCTCCTTTGTTTTGTTGACGTTGAGTGAAAGGTTATTTTCCTGGCACCACACTCCCAGGGCCCTCACTTCCTCCCTGTAGGCTGTCTCGTTGTTAGTAATCAGGCCTACTACTGTTGTGTCAAACTTGATGATTGAGTTGGGGGCATGCATGGCCACGCAATCAAGGGTGAACAGGAGGGGGCTGAGCACACACCCTTGTGGGGCCCAAGTGTTGAAGATCAGCGAAGTGGAGGTGTTGTTTCCTACCTTCACCACCACTCAGGGGCGGCCCATCAGGAAGTCTAGTACCCAGTTACACAGGTTGGGGTTCAGACCCAGGACCTCGAACTTAATGATGAGTTTGGAGGGTACTATGGTTTTTAATGCTGAGCTATAATCAATGAACAGCATTCTTACCTAGGTATTCCTCTTGTCCAGATGGGATAGGTCAGTGTGCAGTGCGATGGCGATTGCATGGATCTGTGGATCTATCGTCTGTGGATCTATTGGGGCGGTAAGCAAATTGAAGTGGGTCTAGGGTGTCAGGTCAGGTAGTGAGTGCTACAGAAGTGAGTGCTATGGGGCGATAGTCATTTAGTTTAGGTACCTTAGCTTTCTTGGGTACAGGAACAATGGTGGCAATCTTGAAGCATGTGGGGACAGCAGAGTGGGATAGGGAGAGATTGAATATGTCCATGAACACTCCAGCCAGCTGGTCTACGCATGCTCTGAGGACGCTGCTAAGGATGCCATCTCAGCCGGCAGCCTTGCGAGGGTTAATACGCTTAAATGTCTTACTCACATCTGCCACGAAGAAGGAGAGCCCACAGTGGTCGGTAGCACTGTGTTATACTCGAAGCTGGCGAAGAAGGTGTTTAGCTTGTCCGGAAGCAAGAAGTCAGTGTCCGCAAAGTGGCTGGTTTTCCCTTTGTAGTCCGTGATTGTCTGTAGACCCTGTCACATACGTGTAGTGTCTGAGCCGTTGAATCACTACTCCACTTTGTCTTTGTACTGACTTTTTGCCTGTTTGATTGCCTTACGGAAGGAATAACTAACTTGTATTCGGCCATATTCCCAGTCACCTTGCCATGGTTAAATGCAGTGGATCCTGCTTTCAGTTTTGCTTGAATGCTGCCATCTATCCACGGTTTCTGGTTAGGGTAGGTTTTAATAGTCACAGTAGGTACAACATTTCCTATACACTTCCTGATAAACTCAGTCACCGTATCAGTGTGTTCGCCGACGTTATTCTCAGAGGCTATCCAGAACATATCCCAGTCCGCGTGATCAAAACAATCTTGAAGTGTGGATTCCAATTTGTTTGTCGAATAGTCCTTAGCACTGGTACTTCCTGTTTGAGTATCTGCCCATAGGAAGGGAGGAGCAAAATGGTGTCATGATCAGATTTGCCAAAGGGAGGGCTTTGTAGATATCCCGGGAAGTTGGAGTAGCAGTGTTTGAGTGTTTTAGCAGCGTGAGTACTACAGTCAATGTGTTGATAGAACTTCGGTTGCGTTTTCCTCAAATTTGCTTTGCTAAAATCACCAGCTACAATAAATGCCGCCTCAGGAGATGTGGTTTCCAGTTTGCCTAAAGTCCAGTGAAATTCTTTGCGGGCCGCAGTGGTATCGGCTTGAGGGGGAATATACACGGCTGTGACTATAACCAAAAGAGATGTCTCTTGGGGGGGGGGGGGGTACGAACAAAGGATGCGATTTGGGAAATGTGTATTCTTGATCGTAATGCTGGTAATGCTGGTAATGCTGGTGAGTTACCGCCGCTCTGATATCCAAAAGATCTTCCTGTCTGTATGTAATAACACAAAAAATATTCTGGGCTAATAATGTAAGAAAAAACTAAATACTGCTGCCCTATCTATCTGCACCGTTTTCTTGGTTGTTTTTCTTGACAGCTGTGTGACAACAAATACTGACAAGGATAACCTCTCACTTCATATTCTCTTTCAGGCCAATTCAGAGGTGAGGTAAGTGTACACAACTCAGACTTTCATGTAAAATCATTAATTGATGTCAATGGGTGACTTATGTGGAAATTTGTGTTAAGTGTGCAGATCTCAAGTTGTAACACCGTCTTTATTCTATGTTGTTAGTTGCCCAGCATAGGAACATCATATCGCTGAATAAGCAATCTACCTAAAGAAAAGCACACTAACATACCCTCAAGAGGACCCTCAAGAAGCTGTGCTCATGACATTAGCATGACATTATGACATTAGCTTTGGTTTTGAGGCTGTAAAAACAGCTGAATGTTGCATACATCAGTCTCGCCTTTGGACCTGAACGGCCATTATTGTAGTTAAGTGATGTCTGGAATGACTTTAGAACCTGCTGCCTCAACTTAATGGCCTGAGATGAGAACTCAGCAGGTTTAAGACCGGAAAACATTATTGCAGTCACACATCTTATTTCACATTAAAGGGCTTGCTTAGTTAGCAGCCTTGGGCAACCATTTAGCCAGTCCAACTCCTCTTTGCATTTGTATCCTTATCTCGTAGTGTCATTGTCCTCTATTATATTGAAAATCACTTCCTTCCTCTTTTTGAACTTCCTTCCCCCCATCATTGCTTCCTGATCCTGCATACGGTAATGCACTACATGACCAAAAGTATGTGGACATCTGCTCGTCGAACATCTCATTCCAAAATCATAGGCATTAATATGGAGTTGGTTCCCCCTTTGCTGCTATAACAGCCTCCACTCATCTGGGAAGGCTTTCAACTAGATATTAGAACATTGCTGCGGGGAATTGCTTCCATTCAGCCAAATTAACATTAGTGAGGTTGGGCACTGATGTTGGGCGATTAGGCCTGGCTCGCAGTCGGCATTCTAATTCATGCCAAAGATGTTGGATGGGGTTGAGATCATGGCTTTGTGCAGGCCAGTCAAGTTCTTCCACACCAATCTCAACAAACCATTTCTGTATGGACCTCGCATTGTGCACAGGGGCATTGTCATGCTGAAACAGGACAGGGCCTTCCCCAAACTGTTTCCACAAAGTTGGAAGCACAGAATCGTCTAGAATGTCATTGTATGCTGTAGCGTTAAGATTTCCCTTCACTGGAACTAAGGCGGCTAGCCCGAACCATAAAAAATTGCCCCAGACCATTATTCCTCCTTCACCAAACTTTACAGTTGGCACTATGCATTCGGGCAGGTAGAGTTCTCCTGGAATCCGCCAAACCCACATTCGTCCCTCGTACTGTCAGATGGTGAAGCGTGATTCATCACTCCAGAGAACACGTTTCCACTGCTCCAGAGTCCAATGGCAGCGAGCTTCAAACCACTCCAGCTGACGCTTGGTATTGCACATGGTGATCTTAGGCTTGTGTTCGGCTGCTCAGCCATGGAAACCCATTTCATGAAACTGCAGATGAACAGTTCGTGCTGACGTTGCTTCCAGAGGCAGTTTGGAACTGTTGCAACCGAGGACAAATGATTTTAAGCGCTTCAGCACTTGGCGGTCCCGTTCTGTGAGCTTGTGTGGCCTACCATTTTGTGGCTGAGCCATTGTTGCTCTTAGACATTCCCACTTCACAATAACAGCACTTACAGTTGACCGGGGAAGCTCTAGTAGGGCATAAATTTGACAAACTTACTTGTTGAAAGGTGGCATCTTATGTAAGGGAAGTCCCCCCTGAAATGGACAAAAATGAATGGCAAATCATTGGCATCGGACAAACCATATACAGTGCCACATGAAAGTCACTGAGCACTTCATTAAGGCCATTCTACTGCCAATGTTTGTCTATGGAGATTGCATGGCTGTGTAATATATATACACTTGTCAGCAACGGATGTGGCTGAAATATCCAAACCCACTAATTTAAAGGGGTGTCCGCATACCTTTGTATATACAGTGGGGCAAAAAAGTATTTAGTCAGCCACCAATTGTGCAAGTTCTCCCACTTAAAAAGATGAGAGAGGCTTGTAATTTTCATCATAGGTACACTTCAACTATGACAGACAAAATGAGAAAAAAATCCAGAAAATCACCTATTATGGTGGAAAATAAGTATTTGGTCACCTACAAACAAGCAGATTTCTGGCTCTCACAGACCTGTAACTTCTTCTTTAAGAGGCCCCTCTGTCCTCCACTCGTTACCTGTATTAATGGCACCTGTTTGAACTTGTTATCAGTATAAAAGACACCTGTCCACAACCTCAAACTGTCACACTCCAAACGCCACTATGGCCAAGACCAAAGAGCTGTCAAAGAACACCAGAAACAAAATTGTAGACCTGCACCAAGCTGGGAAGACTGAATCTGCAAGAGCAGATTCAAACCAGCTTGGTTTGAAGAAATCAACTGTGGGAGCAATTATTTGGAAATGGAAGACATACAAGACCACTGATAATCTCCCTCGATCTGGGGCTCCACGCAAGATCTCACCCCGTGGGGTCAAAATTATCACAAAAACGGCGAGCAAAAATCCCAGAACCACACGGGGGGACCTAGTGAATGACCTGCAGAGAGCTGGGACCAAAGTAACAAAGCCTACCATCAGTAACACACTACGCTGCCAGGAACTCAAATCCTGCAGTGCCAGACGTGTCCCCCTGCTTAAGCCAGTACATGTCCAGGCCCGTCTGAAGTTTGCTAGAGAGCATTTGGATGATCCAGAAGAAGATTGGGAGAATGTCATATGGTCAGATGAAACCAAAGTAGAACTTTTTGGTAAAAACTCAACTCGTCGTGTTTGGAGGACAAAGAATGCTGAGTTGCATCCAAAGAACACCATACCTACTGTGACGCATGGGGGTGGAAACATCATGCTTTGGGGCTGTTTTTCTGCAAAGGGACCAGGATGACTGATCCGTGTAAAGGAAAGAATAAATACATGGCCCATGTATCGTGAGATTTTGAGTGAAAACCTCTATCCATCAGCAAGGGCATTGAAGATGAAACGTAGCTGGGTCTTTGAGCATGACAATGATCCCAAACACACCGCCTGGGCAAAGAAGGAGTGGCTTCGTAAGAAGCATTTCAAGGTCCTGGAGTGGCCTAGCCAGTCTGCAGATCTCAACCCCATAGAAAATATTTGGAGGGAGTTGAAAGTCTGTGTTGCCCAGCAACAGCCCCAAATCATCACTGCTCTAGAGGAGATCTGCATGGAGCAATGGGCCAAAATACCAGCAACAGTATGTGAAGACCTTGTGAAGACTTACAGAAAACGTTTGACCTCTGTCATTGCCAACAAAGGGTATATAACAAAGTATTGAGATACACTTTTATTATTGACCAAATACTTATTTTCTACCATAATCTGCAAATAACTTAATTAAAAATCCTACAATGTGATTTTCTGGATTATCTTTTCTCATTTTGTCTGTCATAGTTGAAGTGTACCTATGATGAAAATTGCAGGCCTCTCTCATCTTTTTAAGTGGGAGAACTGGCACAATTGGTGGCTGAATAAATACTTTTTTGCCCCACTGTATATTGTATCTGCCTCAGGTGTACACAGGCTTTGAATTAACCTAACCTTGTCTGTTCTTGCTGAAGTTGGACTGTATTCTGTATATGGCCTGGATTCGTCTATTGTTTTTTTTGTCAAGGTCGGTGAGAACTCTCAACAGTAAAGGGAAGCAAAATATCTCTAACGTAAAGGTCATGATACGATGGTAATGAGCAAGTCCAATAAATAGTGAATAAACACATCTCACAATACTCATTATGTATGATGGGAGGTGGTATTTCAGAGCATTAGTATTCCTATACAGACTTGCCTTGGGTGCCGAAAGCAAAGGCAGTCATTTGTACTTTATCTGTAACCTTTTATTCATACAAAGAAAAAAAGTACACAGCTTATGTTAATTGTGTAAGCCACTTTCAGATCCTGTATCTTGTCAGTGGTGCATTCTTTGACCTTTTGTGCCTGTAATTCCTTTTAAATGTATGCACCTCCTCTGGCCTTATGAAAGATAAAGCAGAGGTTCCCAAACTTTTGCAAAGGCTTCCTTTCTCTAATCTGTATCATTCCCACATTGAAAGTCATTCAGAGTGGTTGTCCTCTTTCTAAATTGAATTCATTTAATCACAGAGCCTCTTCTCCATAATAAAACAGTGTATCCATTTGAGTCCAAACTTTTAACAATGGGCCTTCATTCATTTTCTTGCTGATTGTATTTTCCTTATGGTACAAAGGATTCTGTATTCTATACTGATTTTGTGAAAACGTGTTTTTGGAACACTTCACTTGTTCACGTGTGAAATTGGTGTGGTTTTTCCACAAGGTTGACTATGGTTGAACTACAGATAGTGTGCATGAAAACCTTTTGAAAAACATTTGTGGTGAGCTCTCAACTTTATATTTGATAGGGAAACTTTTGCACTGATTAAACTTTTCCAGATGTTGAGTTACTGCCCGAAATGGAAATCAGAAATGACGGCAGTTCAGGATTTTTTTCTGGCATGGTCGCACACTCATTGTGGCTGAAATGTAGAGATCATTTTCTCAAAGTTCTCAATAGAGCTGCAGTTTCAAACCAAATTTCCTGTAATTCTACTCATTTTGCCATGGCTAATCCTGTGTTATTTTGCTCAAACGTAAACACAAAATACATATCGCTAAATTCATTGTTATTGCAATTTTTAAATCTTCCTGACTGTGTAGATTATATTATAAAAAAATATATAGGACCATTATCTTTTCTACATACTTTATCTCTGGTTTAAGTTAACACTGAAAGCGCTTTTCCACACTGAAAATTAAAATGGGGAAATGCTCAAGTGGATTTCATCTTATTTAGGTAATTTCAAAACATTTTGAAAATGTTGAAGAAATTAGATTAAGCTGGCCTCTCTGATGTGAGGTCCATCGAGTTGGGGTCTCACTCCATAAGGCTCTACTTTGAATAAGCAGTCCCATGTTGATTTCATGCTTAGCAAGCTGGTCCAAACTTGGGCAGAGGCATCTGCTTGGCCAACTAACATAACCTAATTTCGGCGGTTGTTTCCTACACATAATGATGGGAATATTAGATTTCATATTCGCCGTCTTTGAAGAAAGGCTTGAATTATTTTTGAGTAATTCTATTTGATTTGAGTAATTTGTTGGCTGTATACAGCTCTCCACCAGCAGAGCATCGCCTTTATTATACGTTTAGATGCTTGAATATGCTGGGGTCAGTGCACAGAGAAGATACTGGGCACTTTATTAAATGGACTACCTGGATGTCTATGTATTGAAACCATGAGATGCTGTAGTATTTTGGTGTCATTTTTTGTAATATATTGCAATTTCATAACTTTCATAAAGCTACACATCTCACCAGCCCAGATAGGTCAAGAGTATCAATAAAAACGTCCATTAAGTCCATCAAGCAAGCACATGTGAATCCAGTAGCCGTGGTCGTATGAGGTAAACATGTGATTAATATCTCTGAGCTTTGCCTGCGGCTCAAACAGTCAACAGCTGTATATTACACATGTATGCAGACACTGCTGTGAACCGGTGTGCGCACACAGATGAACGTACACTCACACCTAAACAACCTGCACTTTCAGAACCCATGCAATATCTCCCATTGCCTGTGAGAGCTAAGAACTATACAGAAGCTCAGTGAAAGGTCTCTGGCCCACACTTTTAAATTAGAGGGCTGGTTGGGTCTGCTTCATTGCTGTTGGAAATCAATGGCCAGCCTCATGGATCAAATCAAATGTTATTTGTCACATGCTTCATAAACAACAGGTGTAGACTAACAGTGAAATTCTTATAAAGAAATAATAGAAAAGTAGTAACATGTAATAATTGAAGTAATAATAAATACACAATGAGTAACGATAACTTGGCTATATACACAGGGTACCAGTACCGAGTCGATGTGCAGGTGTATGAGATAATCGAGGTAGAAACAGTGTATTCGGACTCCTTTCTTTTTCCATATTTTGCTACGTTACAGCCTTATTCTAAAATTGATTAAATAAAAACAAATCCTCATCAATCTACACACAATAATGACAAAGCAAAAACAGATTTTTGAAAATGTTTGCAAATGTATAGAAAATTAAAAACAAATATCTTATTTACACAAGTATTCAGACCCTTTGCTATGAGACTCGAAATTGACCTCCGGTGCATCCTATTTCCATTGATCATCCTTGTGATGTTTCTACAACTTGATTGGAGTCCTCCGGTGGTAAATTCAATTGATTGGACATGATTTGGAAAGGCACACACCTGTCTATATAAGGTCCCACAGTTGATAGTGCATGTCAGAGTAAAAACCAAGCCATGAGGTCGAAGGAATTGTCCATAGAGCTCCGTGACAGGATTGTGTTGAGGCACAGATCTGGGGAAAGGTACCAAATAATTTCTGCAGCATTGAAGGTCCCCAAGAACACAGTGGCCTCCATCATTCTTAAATGGAAGAAGCTTGAAACCACCAAGACTCAATCGGGGGAGAAGGGCCTTGGTCAAGGAGGTGACCAAGAACCTGATGTTCACTCTGACAGAGCTCCAGAGTTCCTCTGTGGAGATGGGAGAACCTTCTCTGCAGCACACCACCAATCAGGTTATGGTAGAGTGGCCAGACATAAGCCACTCCACAGTAAAAGAAAAAGGCACGTGACAGCCCGCTTGGAGTTTGCCAAAAGGCACCTAAAGGACTATTAGACCATGAGGAACAAGATTATCTGGTCTGATGAAACCAAGATTGAACTCTTTGGCCTGAATGCCAGGCATCACATCTGAAGGAAACCTGGCACCATCCCTACGGTGAAACATGGTGTGTGGCAGCATCATGCTGTGGGGATGTTTTTCAGCGGCTGGGACTGGGTGACTAGTCAGGATCGAGAGAAGGATGAATGGAGCAAAGTACAGTGAGATCCTTGATCGAAACCTGCTCCAGAGCACTCAGGAACTCAAAGAGGTTCACCTTCCAACGGGACAATGACCCTAAGCACACAGCCAAGACAACGCAGGACTGGCTTTGGGACAAGTCTCTGAATGTCCTTAAGTGGCCCAGCCAGAGCCCAGACTTGAACCCGATCTAACATCTCTGGAAAGACCTGAAAATAGCTGTGCAGCGATGCTCCCCATCCAACCTGACAGAGCTTGAGAGGATCTGCAGGGAAGAATGGGAGAAAGTCCCCAAATACTGGTGTTAGAAATGAGATATGTAGACGGGCGAGTCGGTCAAGGATCGATTCAGACAAGGTGGTAAATTGTATGACAAGCGACAGTTTATTCAGAGTGAAGATATCTAGAACAGCGTAATTACGGCTCTCCCGCTGGTTCGTACGGAACTGCAGACAAAGAGACCGTTACAATCAGTACACCACTAATATATAGAACAGAAAGTAGGTTGATTCTGGAAGATCGGATCTTTGGATTGGTTCAGCTGGGGTGTAGTCTGTAGTCTTCCGCCATTGGCTCAGTTGTCTGTCCGTCATCGTAGAATCCTCTTCGGGCACACAATGTTCAGCTACAAAGGAGATTATGTGTGTGTGCGCTGGTTTCGGCAATTAGTGTAATGCGGGAGCTATCCCGTAGGGGACCCCACAGGCTTTACTTTAAGTTGTAGCCCTTTATTAGCCATAGTTTGGTCACCTGCATAAGAAATAGCATTTCTCTACACTGGTATGCCAAGCTTGTAGCGTCATACCCAAGACGACGCAAGGCTGTAATCGCTCCCAAAGGTGCTTCAACAAAGGTCTGAATACTTATGTAATTGTAATAAATCCGTTTTAAAAAATCCCCCAAAATGTTTTTGCTTTGTCATTATGGGGTATTGCGTGTAGATTGAGGGAAAATACTATTTCAAGGGGTCTGAATACATTCAGAATGCACTGTATGTACAGTACATATAACTAGGAATATAGTTCATAGACAACATGATAGATAATAAACCGTAGCAGCAGTGTATATGCTGAGTCAAAAAAGTGAGTGCAAAAATGGTTAATGCAGCAAGCTATTTGTTTAACTATTTAACCAACTATTTAGCAATGTTATGGCTTTTGGGGTAGAAGCCTTTCAGGGTCCTGTTGGTTCCAGACTTGGTGCATCGGTAACGTTTGCTGTGCAGTAGCAGAGGGCCTTCCTCTGACACCGCCTGGTATAGAGGTCCTGGATGGCATGGTGCTCGGCCCCCTTGCGGTCGGATGCCAAGCATTTGCCATAGCAAGTGGTGATGCAGCCAGTCAAGGTGCTTTCAATGGTGCAGCTGTAGAGCTTTTGGAGGATCTGAGGCCCATGCCAAATTCTTTCAGCCTCCCGAGGGTGAGGAGGTGTTGTCGTCCCCTCTTCATGATTTTGTTGGTGTGTGTGGACTATGATAGATCCTTAGTGATGTGGACACCGAGGAACTTGAAGCTCTCGACCCGCTCCACTACAGCCCCATTGATGTTAATGTATGGGGGTGTGCTTGGCCCTCCGTTTTCTGTAGTCCTTTATTTAGCTGACTTTGAGGGAGAGGTTGTTGTTCTGGTTACAACATGTGTTATATCATAGTTTTGATGTCTTCACTAGTATTCTACAATGTAGAAAATAGTAAAATTAAAGAAAAACCCTCGAATGAGTAGGTTAGTCCAACCTATTGACTGGTACTGTATATTATAATCAAAACAGTAGGACTATAGTACTTTTAAAACTCACCTCACTGTGATGATCAATTTGAAGAAA
Organism: Oncorhynchus kisutch; assembly: GCF_002021735.2. Classification (NCBI taxonomy): domain Eukaryota; kingdom Metazoa; phylum Chordata; class Actinopteri; order Salmoniformes; family Salmonidae; genus Oncorhynchus; species Oncorhynchus kisutch. The sequence goes on from NC_034203.2 coordinate 6,302,479, forward strand.
GAAGTCCAACAGCAGGTTAAAACCGTCCAAAACATGGTTGTTGTGGATGTTGTTTCAAAGCCTAACATAAAAAAAATTGACAGCACTTACTAAGATGATGATTAATTCAAAACACCCATAAGCATAGTAGAGCTTATGCATATGCATAGACTTATGAGTATAACACCCCCCCCCCCAAAAAAGAACAAATTGGATTGTGCGGTTATTAAATGCATAGCGTACCGCATATTATGGCAGAAAAACATTTTTAAAAACGGATTAAATATGCCTTTGGTACACAATTGGTCTAGCATATACTCAGAAATTAAACAAATTCAAGTAATCACCTTTGAGTGTGAACTGTATTATGTATACTGGATGGACTGGTTATCTTATGCTAAGTTCCCAAAAATATCCATGAAGCTGGAAGAGAAAGTATAGCCCTAGGCGATGCTGTTGGTTCATTGATTGTGCAGGGCGGCTTACAGTTAGCCTACAATTACTGCATTTTGAACAGCTAAGTAATAGTGCTTTTTTTTCATAAATTGGGTGACACTACCTTTAGCTATGCAGAATATATCACCATCATGATTTCTCCTCCTCTCTCTCTCCTTTATTACTTTCTCGAGCATGTAGACGGGCTGTCAACAGTTTAGTGAAATATGTTTAGTTGCGTACACATGTTACTATCAATGTTCCCGAACAGATTTCACTTGGTTTCCCAAATTAAGCACTGGGTAGCTGCAGGAACAAGGTTGGAGAGCCATACAGAGTTTCAGCGGAATATCATAGTTCGGGGCAGACAGAGCATGCTCCTCAAACAGTGGTTGATGCATGGAGTGAAATAAGTGTTCTTATATGTATTTCTCAGCTGCTCATCAGCTGCACATCTCCGCTATAAAACCGAAGTAGCCTACAAAACGGAGCGGTAGGAAACCTTGCGGGCTCCATTCGCCATTCGAGTGCATACAGATGCCATGTCTTTTTTCCCCCTTTCCCGGATCCTGTTACGGAGTCTAGTTGATAGGTAATCGGCTAGCCGGACTGTTCCCCGGACTCCAGTTGCAGGGATTTGTACAATGCACAAACAAGGTTATTGAACCTGACATTGGTGTCTGTCTTTATTCCTTTATCTAACATATCATACTGAAACATGGTATCAGAAGTGGCTCGGAAAACACACGTTTGTTATTTTTGTAGCTAAGTACAGTATAGGCGCAGTTACGTTCCATATGCGAACACACGCCGTTTCCTACTCACAACACTGATCAACTCGTTGTTAGCTGGCTAGCTAGCATCACTACCTACGTCGATGACTGAAGGCAAAGAAATCTCATATTCCATTGCTATGGCAGCGAACATTCCGCCACCAAATCCCATGGTTCTCACAGGGGACTGGAATACTAATTGGGACAACTTCAGGGATGAATTCGAGGACTATGCGCTGGCGACCGGTCTACATGAGAAACCCAACGAGGTACAAGCTGCAACTCTGAGGAGTTTAATGGGCAGCGAATGCAGGCATATCTACCGGCACAATCTCACCCTCACAGCACGACAACAGTGTGATGCAAAGGCTATATTGGATGCATTGGAGAATTACTTCAAACCCGCCAGAAACGTAATTTATGAGCGGTTCGTTTTCGGAAGCTGTAAACAGGAAGAGGGTGAGTCAGTACACAACTTTGTAACCCATTTCAGAGAGAAATCCGCCACTTGTGAATACGGGGGATTGAAAGATGAATTGATTCGTGACAAAATAGTGCTGGGAATTGCAAATGAGGATACACGCCGGCGTCTACTGAGAGAGAGAGAGACTTAACATTAGTAACTGCCATTGAAATGTGCCGCACTGCTGAAGTCACTGACATGAGAATGAGAGCAATGGAAATGGAAACCCCACGCTCCGACGTTGATACCGTTCACGCTGTTGCTAGGCAGACATTCAGACTAAACCAATCGAGGCAGAGCAATTCACCACGAATGGTGAACACAGAGAGCCCCGTAAGCATGTAAATACTGTGGGAATACACACACACGTGGCAAAGAGCACTGCCCTGCCTACGGAAAACCATGCAGAGCTTGTGGAACTGATAATCATTTTGCAAAAGTGTGTCTCAAAAGCAAAAGAAGGGTGAGTGAGGGCAAGATTCACTGTGTCGATGATGTCACTCAATGTTCAGAGCTGAAAAGTGAAAGTGACATTTACATGCATGAATCCATTGGGGCTGTACACTCAAGAGGGAAGAAATGGTTTGTGACACTACGATTACCCAACAAGCAACAACAATGTCAACTGGATTCTGGTGCTACATGCAACGTAATGAGCTACAAAGACAAAATCAATCTGGCACCTGACACACATCTATTGCCCAGCGATACTAGACTAAAGCTCTACTCAGGAGAGCTAATGAGCTCTAAGGGCACCTTTGAGACCGAATGTGTTATTCGGGGACGCAAACACAAGCTGGAGTTTGAGATTGTAAAAACCAGTCAACATCCTCTCCTCTCAGGCTCTACATGCGAACGCCTGGGACTGATGCAGTTCACTGTACCAAATTACCTGCACATTGTGGATCATGTCCAGCATGGACCCCTGTCCAAACAACAACTACTCAGCAGATATGACGATGTATTCAACATGCCCGTTGAATCAGTGCCTGGGGAGGTACACTTTGAAGTGGATGAGAGCATCACTCCAGTCCAGTGTGCTCCTCGCAATGTGCCCATTGCAATGAAAGTGGCTGTGAAGGCCCAGCTGGACAAGTATGAGGCCGATGGCCACACGACATCTGTGACTGAACCAACTGACTGGATCAGCAATATGGTCATAGTGAAAAAACCAGAGAAGCTCTGCATCGACCCAAAGCATCTGAACCAAGCGCTGAAACGATCCCACTACATCATGCCGACACTAGAGGATGTCCTCTATAAGCTTCCCAAGGCCAGGATGTTCACCTTGGTGGATGCCCGAGATGCATTCCTTCAATGCAAGCTGGATGAAGAAAGCAGCCTCATGACTACCTTCTGGACCCCCTGGGGTCGGAAACGCTGGCTCAAGCTCCCGTTTGTCTCAGTGGCGCCTGAGATATACCAACGTAAGCAGCACGAGTTACTGGCTGGGCTCAAGGGCATTGAACCCATTGCCGATGATGTCCTGATCGTAGGCTGTGGTGACACAGACGAAGAAGCAGTATGCGACCACGATGTGAAGCTCCTGGCACTGATGGAGCGCTGCCGATCAGTTAAGCTTCGCCTTGGCCTGAAGAAGCTGAAGTTCAAGGTGAAAGACGTCCACTTCCATGGCCACATTCTCTCGGCAAAAGGCCTGAAGCCGGACCCAGACAAGGTCAGAGCGATCCTCGACATGCCAAACCCGTCTGATGCAAAAGGAGTACAGCGTCTCATCGGCTTTGCAAACTACCTTGCAAAGTTCATGCCACACCTATCAGCAGTCTGTGAGCCTCTGCGCCGGTTGCTGGACAAAGACACACCATGGCACTGGCTACCCAAGCACGAGGCCGCAGTGCAGGAGATGAAATCTCTGGCTTCATCCAGAGATGAAGTGTTGCGCTACTACGACGTCATGAAGCCTGTCACAATCCAGAGCGACTCCAGCCAAAGGGGACTTGAATGCTGCCTTATGCAGGAAGGCCAGCCCGTTGCGTTTGCCTCGAGAGCGCTCACCCCCACCGAACAAAACTATGCACAAATTGAGAAAGAGTGCCTCAGCATCGTCTTCTCCTGCCAGCGATTCCATCACTACTTATATGGGCGAGACCTGGTCATCGCTGAAACTGACCACAAACCACTCATTGCCATATTCAGTAAACCTCTCCTCAACGCGCCCAAGAGGCTTCAAAGCATGCTCCTGACTCTGCAAAACTACAGTCTGAAGGTCATTTACAAGCCAGGACCAGAGATGTACATCAGCGACACACTGAGCAGGGCAACAACACAATGTACAGGCAGAGGCACTGTCTATCAGCGGCAGGCCATCTGTTCGCTACAGCAGGAACAACAAGATGTTCATCAGATCAATCAGGCAGACTACTTAAACGTCACAGATCACCGCCTAGCCCAGATAAGGCAACACACTGACAAGGACGAACGCCTACAGTCACTGAAGTCCATGGCTCTCGCAGGTTGGCCATACCTGAAAGAGGAGACACCTTTCACAGTGAGAGAATACTGGACCTTTCGAGATGAGATCAGCGTGCAAAATGGCGTCTTGTTCAGAGGTCAGAAGGTCATTATTCCCAAATCACTACGTCCAGAGATGCTTACCCGCATACACTCCAGTCACGTTGGAGGTGATGCATGCTACCGCCAGGCTCGTGAAACATTATACTGGCCAAACATGCAAGCAGAAATTAAAGACTTTGTCAGCAACTGTACCACATGCAACGAGTATGCTCATGAACAGCAAAAGGAAACCATGATGTCACACGAACTGCCCACAAGGGCCTGGCAAATCGTCAGCATGGACTTATTCAGCCACAGACAAAAGGACTATCTTCTCATCGTTGATCACTACTCTGACTTTTGGGAAATTGAACTGCTCCCTGACTTGTCTGCAGAGACGGTCATAAAGCGCTGCAAGGCGCAGTTTGCAAGGCAAGGTCAGCCTGACAAGGTAATCACGGACAATGGCCCACAATTCACTGCACAGTTCAAGCGTTTCGCCTCAGAATGGGAGTTTGACCACGTGACCTCCTCTCCAAGACACCCAAAAGCAAATGGCAAGGCAGAATCAGCTGTCAAGATTGCAAAAAACCTGTTAAGCAGGGCCTTGCGCAACAGCAACGACCCATGGAAAGCGATCTTACAGTGGAGGGACACACCCACCGAAAACATGGACAGCAGCCCAGCACAACGCCTTCTGTCCAGACGTCTGAAGACTACCATCCCCGTAACTAACAAGCTACTTGAGCCCTGTGTCATGGTTGGCGTCACGGACAAACTGCGTCACAGAAAGCAGCTCGCTAAGTGCTTCTATGACCGGACTGCTCGAGACCTACCAGAGCTGGAGGTGGGTGAAACGATAAGGATGAAACTGCTGCCGGGAGACCACACAGGACTTTGGAGGCTGGGCACATGCCTGCAGAGAGTTGCACCACGTTCTTACCTGGTGGATGTTGGTGGCTCCCTCTATCGTCGCAATCGGGTGGATCTGCGCGTAGCAGAGCAGACAAACCAGAACACGCCATACACTCACCTAGATGAGCTGGATCACAGTCCAGGCCTAAGGGTAAAGGGTGCAGAATTGAGACATGGGCCAACTGAAGGTGAGGCTTCTACCCCACCAAGCTCTCCAGCTCGTGCCCCTAATCCTACCCCTGTCTTACTCACGGGTGGGTCGGCTGTGCAAGCCACCGGACAGGCTTACTCTGTAAGCAAGGGACTGTTAACTTGCCCTCGGTTAATTAAAATCTATATTTTTTCTTAAATAATTACATTGAAATTAAAAAAGGAAGATGACAACTGAAGTAAAAAAGAAAATGTAATGCTTTTTCTATTGTTATGACCTGACTGTTAAAAATGTTATGTTATGCCTTTATGTTTGCACGTTCTATTGAAAAAGATGATGTTACGGAGTCTAGTTGATAGGTAATTGACTAGCCGGACTGTTCCCCGGACTCCAGTTGCAGGGATTTGTACAATGCACAAACAAGGCTATTGAACCTGACATTGGTGTCTGTCTTTATTCCTTTATCTAACATATCATACTGAAACAGATCCTGCCCATTTCGTAATCGGCCATTCTAAATCAAGATTAAAGACTTTAAATGGAGCATGGGTGAAAATATGACCACTTGATGAGAGAACAGCTGTGCAGCCTGAGACAAGGAACAGAGCTTTTTTGTCTACTTTCTCAAATCATCAATAGCCTATAGTCGCGCCATGCAGCCCATATATGTTTTAATTTATATGACATTCTATGGTTTGTATCATTCACAACTAAAGTTGCCAGGTAACTCTGAATCTAGAATATAGGACCCGTTTCAAATGATCACTTATATGTTCAACATAGCCACTTCATATGCAGAGTCGCTCCTTAATGGGAAAAATATCCTTTCCATTTTCTTCAGCTAAATTCAATTATATTCTTCTTATTGAAAAAAATGTATATAAAATAATATAAACTACAGGACCTACAAGCATATCTTGTCAGCTAAATGAACAAGCCTATGGCATGGAGCATATCCAGATGTTTTAAGATGGCGCAGAAGAGGATGGCAGCCGTTTTACATTTTTTAAATGTATTTTACTAGGCAAGTTAGTTAAGAACAAATTCTTATTTTCAATGACGGCCTAGGAACAGTGGGTTCACTGCCTGTTCAAGGGCAGAATGAGAGATTTGTACCTTGTCAGCTTGGGGGTTTGAACTTGCAACCTTTCGGTTACTAGTCCAATGCTCTAACCACTAGGCTACCCTACATGCCCCTAACCAACTATGCTATTTCATTATTGTTTTTGCTTTGTTTGTAACGTAACTTGTTTTTTAACTTATTTTGTAAATAATATTGCTGCTACCATCTATTATGACCAAAAAAATTACTTCTGGACTTCAGAACAGTGATTGCTCACCTCGAATTGGAAGAAGCTTTTTCCTTTAATGAGTCTGACAAGAAGAATATACTGCTTTCCCAGGAACAGGCCCAAATCCCCATCATTTGCATGAAGAAAAGACAGAGGAAAAGCATGTCGGGCTGCCTTCTGAGAATCTGTAGGCGAGTGAGTAAACTCCCATTGCCATCTTTTCTACTGGCTAACATGCAATCATTGGAAAATAAGATTGATGACCTACGATTATGATTATCCTACCAACGGGACATTTAAAAACTGTAAAATCTAATGTTTCACCAAGTCGTGGCTGAATGACGAAACTAATAATATAGAGCTGGCAGGATTTTCCATGCACCGGCAGAAATGAGAAGCTACGTCTGGTAAAACGAGGGGTGAGGGTGTGTGTCTATATGTCAATAATAGCGGATGCGCAATGTCTAATATTAATGAAGTCTCAAGGTATTGCTCACCTGACCATAATTCTATCCTCCTGATTCCTGCTTACAAGCAAAAATTAAAGCAGGAAGTACCAGTGACTCGCTCAATACAGAAGGGGTCAGAGGAAGTAGATGCTAAATTACAGGACTGTTTTGCTAACAACAGACTGGATTCATCCAATGGCATTGAGGAGTTTACCACATCAGTCACCGGCTTGATAAGTGCATCGACGACGTCGTCTCCAAAGTGAACATGCATACATATCCCAACCAGAAGCCATGGATTACAGGCAACATCCGCACTGAGCTAAAGGCTAGAGCTGCCACTCTCAAGGAGCGGGACACTTATCCGGACGCTTATAAGAAATCTTGTTACGACCACCGACGAGCCATCAAACAGGTAAAGCGTCAATACAGGACTAAGATCAAATCCTACTACACAGGCTTTGACGCTCGTCGGATGTGGCAGGGCTTACAAACTATGCTTTATTCTATGCTCGCTTCAAGACAAGCACAACTGAACCATGCATTAGAGCACCAGCTGTTCCGGATGACTGTGTGATCACGCACTCCATAGCCTATGTGAGTACGACTTTTAAACAGGTTAACATTCACAAAGCTGCAGGACCAGACGGATGACCAGACGCTTGCGAAACAGTCCTGTAGCTTATCATCCGCTTCATCGGACCACTTCCATATTGAGCTGGTACTTCCTGTTTGAGTTTTTGATTGTAAGCAGGATTCAGGAGGATAGAGTTATGCTCAGCTTTGCCAAATGGAGGGTGAGGGAGAGCTTTGTATGCATTTCAGTGTGTGGAGTAAAGGTGATCTAGAGTTTTGATCCTCTAGTTGCACAGATGACAATTAGGTAAGACATATTTCAGTTTCCCTGCTTTAAAATCACCGGCCACTAGAAGCATCGCCTCTGGATGAGCATTTTCTTGTTTGCTTATGGCCCTATACATCTCTTTGAGTGCAGTGTTAGTGCCAGCATTAGTTTCTGGTGGTAAATAGACAACTATAATAAACATAGATGAAAACTCTCTTGGTAAATAGTATGGTCTACAACTTATCATGAGGTATTATAACTCAGGCAAGCAGAACCCTCAAGACTTTCTTAGTATTACAGCTGTTGTTAACAAAAGGACACTCACCTCCCCCCTTGAGCTAACCCGATGCTTCCGTTTGATACTGCCAATGCATGGAAATACACACTAGATGTATATTATCCATGCTCTCGTTCAGCCACGACTCTGAGGAACATAGGATAGTCTTGAACGGAGCTCGTCAAGTTTGTTCTCCAGTGATTGTACGTTCGCCAATTGTACGGAGGATAGAGGTGGCTAATTTATTTGCAGACTTAGTTTTGTAAGGGTGCCCGCATGCCGGCCTCTCTTACACCATCTTTTCCTTTTCCGAGTATCTGGGATACATAGCCCATCTGTAAATAGCCCATCCAACTGTCTACCTCATCCTCATATTGTTTTTATTTACTTTTTGCTCTTTTGCACACCAGTATCTCTACTTGCACATCATCATCTGCACATCTATCACTCCAGTGATAATTTGCTAAATTGTAATTACTTCGATACTATGGGCTATTTATTGCCTTACCTCCTTACTCCATTTGCACACACTGTATATAGATTTCTCTATAGTGTTATTGACTGTACTTTTGTTTATCCCATGTGTAACTCTGTGTTGTTGTTTTTTGCCGCACTGCTTTGCTTTATCTTGGCCAGGTCGAGGTTGTAAATGAGAACTTGTTCTCAACTGGCCTACCTGGTTAAATAAAGGTGAAATACATTTTTTTTAAATTAGGGCCTGGTCCGGGGTGAGTGGTATGTCCTAAGCCCTCGACTCGTTGAAGTAGAAATCCTCATCCAAATCAAGGTTAGTGATCGCTGATCTGATGTCCTTTTCGGTCATAGGAAAATGATGGCGGAAATATTACATACAAATATTACGTTTCACTTCAATGAAAAAACAAACAAGATAAAGAAGATGAGGGGTCAGGTTTCTGGGAGCAGTGGCTGGATATGAAATGCTCCTTTGCAAATGCTGCAGAGCAGGAAGTATGTGCATTGAAAGGTGAGAAATTATAGAATGCTATATGGAAGCTTTTGTGGCATGTCTTCATCACTGGTATCATTGGCCCTCGTGCAGAATGTCTAAAACCTAATTCTGCATGCCCTATGCTACTTTGTGTGAAGCAATCACACTTACATGTACATTGGAATCTCTCTTTGCAAATGAATAACAACCTATATGGATGCATTACTTACCCTTCCAGGGTAAAACAGTAGGAAGCCAGCAAGCAAGTGTGATATATTTTACTTGTGTCTGTATGAGCACTCCCACTAATGTTTCTGCATGCATTTTTGTTTAAACACCCGGTAGGTAAACGTTTGTTTTAAGGCTGGAGTGTTGTGTCTGTGTTGTCTTTGACCCCCCGATGAACTTCTGTATTGACCCTGTTCTACATAGTCTGATCGAGTGTCTGTGTTCTCGTTTCCAGGCATCGTGTCCCTCATCTCCCTGGCCGTGCTCTCCTACGAGCGCTACAGCACCATGATGGGCCCAACCAAGGCCGACTCCACCAACTACCGGAAGGTAGCCTTGGGCATTGCTTTCTCTTGGTTCTACTCCTTGATGTGGACCCTGCCGCCGCTCTTCGGCTGGAGCCGCTACGGCCCCGAGGGGCCCGGTACCACCTGTTCCGTGGACTGGAAGGCCAAGAGTGCCAACAATGTCTCGTACATCCTCTGCCTCTTTGTTTTCTGCCTCATCATCCCCTTCCTGGTCATAGTCTACTGCTATGGTAAGCTGTTGCATGCAATCAAACAGGTGAGTAGGACAACCACACTTGTTTTTCTGAATTCATACATTTATTCATGTTGATTTTCATTACAGTAGCTATTGCACACAACTCTGTTACAGTGCACACTACTAAATGCATGGACTACTGTTCCTTGGTCTCGGCAGTGCTGAATTGCAGTTACAGAGACATCTCCGACCTCCCCATCCTTACTAATAACAACACACACTATGGGGTATTTTTGCAGCTACTTTATTGTGGCAGTAAATATACTAGCTGTTGTAAAAACACGTGGAAATGACTAGAGATTCACGCGTTAAATGCGATACAATATATGGGTTAAACCACAATTGTGTCTAGAGTGCAGCAATGATGTATGTTACGGTACTTCCAACTTGTCTCACATTTGTATGTTCTTAAGAGCATTATTACCCCAGTAAATCATCATGAACTATAGCAGCTTTTATTTTCGTTTCCACTCTCGTCTCTGACTATCAGCAGACAAATCTGTAAAGGAAGCGTTGTCACACACTGAGAGAGAGACCTCCTGGGGATCTCGCCTTGCTCTGATTTCTGAAAGCCGGTCTCAGAGCAATCTTTCCAGGATTACAGCTCACTTAACTCTTTGTGCATCATGCCTTAAATGATAAACGCTCAGCGGCTCATCAACAACCATGAGGAGTGACATGAATAATGACCAAAGTTTCCATTATTTTAATAAGCAGATCCCTCCTTTCTTAATTTTTTCCTTTTCTTTTTTGTCTTCTGAAGACGCATAGTAATGAAATCAGAGAAGCTGACAGCATTGAATTCCCCAATCTAATAAAGTGCTCGTCTATGGTCTGGGCCACATGAGGATAACAAAATTGATGAATCTCTTTTAAGCTGCGACAGGCTCCACCATCTCTACCTTATCAATGATAAAATGATTACTTACCTCATTTGCAATCACTATGTATAGACTTTTTGTTTTGTTTTGTTCTACTGTATTATTGACTGTATGTTTTGTTTATTCCATGTGTAACTCTGTGTTGTTGTATTTGTCGAATTGCTACGCTTTATCTTGGCCAGGTCGCAGTTGCAAATGAAAACTTGTTCTCAACTAGCCTACCTGGTTAAATAAAGGTGAAATACAAAATAAATAGCCAATCAACGTAAGGGAGGTGAGGGAGGGAAGTTTTGGATGATGCAGCTTTTTCATTGTGGGTGTTATCGTCTTTTTATTGCTGTCGCATTGTATGGAAATTAAGGGTGTTTATTAGTAGAGAGGAGTTGGTCATGGGACAGGCTCCCTCTATCTGTCCTTGCATAGAGAAGACTTAGGGACAGTTTTGCAGGTTTAATGACAGTGCCTTCCTTAAGTATTTATCCCCCTTACCATTTTTCAACAAAAAAATTGCATTACAACCTGTAATTTAAATTGATTTTATTTGGATTTCATGTAATGGACATACACAAAATAGTCCAAATTGGTGAAGTGAAATGAAAAAATTTACTTATTTCAAACATTAAAAACGAAAAAGTAGTACAGATCAGGGTTGGGTTATAAAAATATCAGAAACTTTGAACATCCCACGGAGAACCATTAAATCCATTATATCAAAAATGGAAAGAATATGGCACCACAACAAACCAGCCAAGAGTGGGCCTCCCACCAAAACTCACAGACCAGGCAAGGAGTGAATTAATCAGAGAGGCAACAAAGAGACCAAAGATAACCCTGAAGGAGCTGCAAAGCTTCACAGCGGAGATTGGAGTATCTGTCCATAGGACCACTTTAAGCCGTACACTCCACAGAGCTGGGCTTAATGGAAGAATCGCCAGAAGAAAAGCCATTGCTTAACATCTTGAAGCTAGGGGGCACTATTTTTATGTTTGTAAAAATAAAGTAAATAAAGTAAATGGCCTATTTCTCAGGACCAGATGCTAGAATATGCATATAATTGACAGATTATGATAGAAAAAACTCTAAAGTTTCCAAAACTGTCAAAATATTGTTTGGGAGTATAACAGAACTGATATTGCAGGCGAAACCTGAGGAAAATCCAATCAGGAAGTGCCTCTTATTTTGAAACCCTTCTGTTCCTATGCATGCCTATCCTCCATTTAAAGGGATATCAACCAGATTCCTTTTTCTATGGCTTCCCTAAGGTGTCAACAGTCTTTAGACATAGTTTCAGGCTTTTATTTTGAAAAATGAGCGTGAAAGATCACATTGCGAAGGTGGATAGGTGGGGGTTCTCAGAGTGCGCAACTGAGTAAAGCCACCATTGTTCCTCCCGCTGTTATTGAAAACCTACACACTCGGTTGATATATTATCGAACATATATTTTAAAAACTACCTGAGGAATGATTATAAAAAACCTTTGACATGTTTCTGTGGACATTATGGAGACTATTTGGAATTTCCATCTGCGTTGTCGTGACCGCTCTTTCCTGTGGATTTCTGAACATAACGCGACAAACAAACTGAGGTATTTTGGGGTATAAAAATAATCTTTATGGAACAAAAGGAACATTTGTTGTGTAACCGGGAGTCTCGTGAGTGAAAACATCCGAAGATCATCAAAGGTAAACTGTTAATTTGATTGCTTTTCTGATTTTGTGACCAAGCTTCCTGATGCTAAGTGTACATAATGCCATGCTAGGCTATCGATAAACTTACACAAATGCTTGGATTGCTTTCGCTGTAAAGCATAATTTCAAAATCTGAGATGACAGATAACAAAAGGCTAAGCTGTGTTTTGCAATATTGCACTTGTGATTTCATGAATATTTTTTAGTAATATTATTTGACTATGCTATTCAGCGGTTGCTGACAAAAATGATCCTGCGACAGGGATGGGTAGCGTCAAGAAGTTAAAGAAAGAAATAAGCAAACAAGTTTGGTGTTCGCCAAAAGGCATGTGGGAGATTCCCCAAACATATGGAGGAAGGTACTCTGGTCAGATGAGACTATAATGTAGCTTTTTGGCCATCAAGGAAAATGTTATTTCTTGCACAAACCCAACACCTCTCATCACCCAGAGAATACCATCCCCACAGTGAAGCATGGTGGTGGCAGCATCATGCTGTGGGGATGTTTTTCATCGGCAGGGACTGGGAAACTGGTCAGAATTGAAGGAATGATGGGTGGCGCTAAATACAGGGAAATTATTAAGGGAAAACTGTTTGTCTTCCAGAGATTTGAGACTGGGACAGAGGTTCACCTTCCAGCAGGATAATGACCCTAAGCATACTGCTAAAGAAAACTCGAATGGTTTAAGGGGAAACATTTAAATGTCTTGGAATGGCCTAGGCAAAGCCCAGACCTCAATCCAATTGAGAATCTGTGGTATGACTTGATGGAGCTGGAGTAGTTTTGCCTTGAGGAAGGTGAAAAAATCCCAGTGGATAGATGTGCCAAGCTTATAAGGACGTACCCAAGAGACTTGCAGCTGTAATTGCACAAGGTGGCTCTACAAAGTATTGTCTTTGAGGGGTGAATAGTTATGCACGCTCTAGTTTTCAGTTTTGTCTTATTTCTTGTTTGTTTCACCCCAAAAATATTTTGCATCTTCAAAGTGGTAGGCATTTTGTGTAAATCAAATGATACAACCCCCCCAAAATCTATTTTAATTCATGGTTGTAAGGCAATAAAATAGGAAAAATGCCAAGGGGGTGAATACTTTCACAAGCCACTGTATATAATTTATTCCATCCTAGTCAAATTTTCTCATCTGATTGCATGCAGCTCCCCTATCAAGGTGTTTTGTTACCTCCCATATGCACTACGCTTTTCGGCACACTAACTATACCACAGGTACTGTAAATGTAGCAGCCTAACGGTGTGTCCTGTCCTCTATCTATCAGGTTTCAGGTAAGACCCAAATGCAGACTGTGTTGAAGTACAATGTTTATTACAGCAACAGGGGCAGGCAAACGACAGGTCAAGGCAGGCAGGCAGGCGTCGATAATCTAGAGTGGTGGGGCAACGGTACAGGACGGCAGGCATGCTCCAGGTCAGGTCAGGCAGAGGTCGGTAATCCAGAGAACGGGCAAAGGTACAGGACGACAGGCAGGCTCAAGGTCAGGGGCAGGCGGAGTGGTCAGGCAGACAGGTTCAGAGTCGGACAGGCAAGGGTCAAAACCAGGAGGGCGAGAAAAAGAGAGAATGGTGAAAAGCAGGAGCCGAGACAAACTGCTGGTTCACTTGACAAACAAGACGAACTGGTAACAGACAAACAAAGAACACTTGTATAAATACACAGGGGATAAGGGGAAAGATAGGATACAATCACAAGGACAGTTAAAATAGATCAAGGCGTGACACTTTCCACCATTAATAGTGACAATAGTGGGAGGTGGATCATTTGTCCAGATCTGCAATAGGCTAACTAGCAATCTTACCACACATCATTGTTGTGTGGTGCATTGGCACAGAAAACTGTTAGTGGAAAATTTGTTGCATATATTTCATACCATGTAATATCCTGTGGTACCCTTGCGTTTTCTTTTCCATACACATGCTTGTCTGTAAATACACATCTAGAGAGTATACTTGCATTTCAGAAACACATGGTTATCTGACTCAAACAGTTTGCATGTTTTTAAAATGCCAATTAGTGGGACCTTTGCAAGTGATCTTGAGGAAGCTCTCTACAGTTTGTGTGTGGGCCACAAGTGGCAGGTCTCGCTCCTTCACTCTCCATTTCTCTCTATTTTAGCTAATCTCTCTCAATCTCTTAACCACTCTCTTTGTCGCTCTGTGTGTCTCACTCTTTCTCTTTGTCTCTCTGTGCCTTTGCATCACAATACAGACTTTTCTGTCTGCATCGTTAACCTGTAGTTACGAGGCCTTGAATCAGATGAATCCGCTACTTCTTTGACTCTTGACTTTGGATTAGCAGAGGGAAAACATAGGTGGTTGATGTGCTAGGGGGTTCAAATTGAAGTTTTCTGGGAAAGCTTCTGCCATCCAGAAGGAAAAGGAAAAGAAAAGAGCTATGATTTGCTGTGAAAAGCACTTTGTTAGTCAACCAGGTAAGTTCATTTTAAACCTGTTCGTGTTGCCAATACCAAAGACCTGGTCAGAGGTAAGTCACACATCGAGAAGCATTGTATATATTTATCTATCTTCAGTCACTGAAGAAAGGAACTGCATTTGTCCAAGCCTAAAAAATATGACAATTTGGCTGTCTCATTCGAACATTGCACAGATAACAACAGCACTCTCTACAAACCAGTGCTTTCCATTTACCCTGTGGAAATACAGGATCCTGTGTACAGAAGTTTTCATTTTCATGTTTGTTTCTTCTTACAAAAGTGACTAGGGTTGCAAAGGGAAGGTGTATTACTGGAAAGGTAAAAAATGTACCAGTAAACTACCAGAATTTTGGTAAATAGACTTTCTGTTGTTGTATGTTTAGTAACCTTTTGGGGTTCTTCAGATTATCACAGGTATCTGTAATTTTATGTAAAATATATAAGATAATAAAAATAAGATGATTTAAAAAATAAAATAAAAAGCATTAAAACATTATCCTAAATATAAACCATGAAATGTAATATGATATTTAATATGAGGGTTTCAGCATTAAATATGCTTTTTTTCACACTTTTACCAGATTAGCGCACATTCTATAAATCTGATCTAACAAAGTGGCACAGCGGTCTAAGGCACTACATGTCAGTGCAAGAAGCGTCACTACAATCCCTGATTCGAATCCAGGCTGTATCACATCCGGCCATGATTGGGAGTCCCATAGGGTGGCGCACAATTGGCCAAGTGTCGTAAGGGTTTGGCCGGGGTTGGCCGTCATTGGGGCGGCAGGGTAGCCTAGTGGTTAGAGCGTTGGACTAGTAACCGAAAGGTTGCAAGTTCAAATCCCTGAGCTGACAAGGTACAAATCTGTCGTTCTGCCCCTGAACAGGCAGTTAACCCACTGTTCCTAGGCCGTCATTGAAAATAAGAATTTGTTCTTAACTGACTTGCCTGGTTAAATAAAGGTTAAATAAATAAAAATAAAATAAAGTTCGTTTAAGCTGGTTAGCATAGCTAGCATACAGAAATGGGTAGTGGTAGTCAAAGTCGTTATTTAACTGTAATGAAGTTTATTGGTGATTGATTATGACATGAACATGTGTTGGGGTTGACATCCATACAAGCATTATATTCAGATTTGTACCAACCTGTTAAGGATAGGGCTGATTGCTGCCCCCTTTGGGGTGATTGCGTGCCCATAGTAAACAGAAAAAAAATCTGTCAAAAATTGCTAATATATGCAATTAAAAATTATTATTGAATAGAAAACACTCTAAAGCTTCTAAAACCGTTTAAATTATGTCTGTAAGTAAAGCAGAACTCTCAGGGCACTCATTCTCCCAAACTCTCTCTTGTCATCATAAAAGTTGGCCCAACTTTGACGTCATCGCCCCCACCCTTCCCAAGCACCTACAGTCCTGGGAACAGTTCGCGGTGTCCGCTTTCAATGGGGCTTCTCATTGTGTGAATCGCGCGCTCACGAGAGTATTGGCGGGCCGAATCCTTTCGGTCACGCGAGAAAACAGGTTACTCTCATGCGCGTTCTGCTCCGGTGGTGTCTTTCTTCCAAGATTGATTAAACGATGCCTGTGTTTCTCTTCGTCCTGAGAATTGCTGTGAAGCTATATAACATGCTAACGCTGTGTTCTGAACATAGTTTGACAAGTTTAGTCGACATATAATATGTAATTTCGACGTTTTGGTGCGCACCAACTTTACTTTTTGGCTGCATTTCAACCGAAATATGTCGTGTTTGATAACCGAAAGACACAGACTTCAAAACTAAAGCTGTTTTTGGTAAGTATAAACCCTTCCAGGTCTTCTAATGGAAGAACAGCAAAGGTAAGGGAACATTTATGTGTTAAATTTGGGTTTCTGTGGACTCCGAGATAGAGGAGCCAAAATGCAAATTCCTGAGCGCCGACTCACATTATAGCCTAGTGAACGAAATCTGTAAAGTTAAAAATAAATGTAACACAGCGATTACATTTAGAAGAAGTGTATCTTTCTATATATATATGTAGAACATGCATATTTAGTCAAAGTTTATGTTGTGTATTCCATGTTAGCTGACGGCGTGTGCCGAAGCCATCGTCATTTCTCCGGACATTTGAGTAGCATTTTTTTAACATGGCGTCATTGTAAACAGAGATTTACGGATATTTATAGCATATTATTGAAAAAAACATAAATGTACTGTGTAACATGTTATATTACTGTCATCTGATGAAGATTTCAAAAGGTTAGTGAAATTATTTTTCTTTTAATCCTGCGTTTGGTGATTGCATATTTTGTTCAATTTGGCTATGGAAATTAGCTGTGTCTTCGGTGTGTCTTCGCTGGTGGTTTGACATAAATATGTGCTATGTTTTCGCCGTAAAACATTTTAGAAATCTGACTTGCTGGCTAGATAAACAAGTTGTTTATCTTTCATTTGAGCTATTGGACTTGTTAATGTGTGGAGGTTAAATATTTCTAAGAATATTTTTGCATTCCGTGCGCCACCGTTCCAGCTGACGGTGGGGGGGCTGGTTCCCCAATTGGGAACCAACATCTTTGTCAGGGTGTATTGAGTTGGCTTGCATCAGTGCTCGGGGGTCCATTGACAGCCATAGTGTGACAGTGGCTGGGTGAGTTTGAACAGAGCAACTGGACGATTGCCTGTATGGACTGGCTCAACTCTCAAGCATGTCTTGTTTATGGCAGCATGTGACCTAGCTCATTTTTAGTGTGAAATACACACATAAACCATTGCCTAAATGTTGGCAAATTTTTCTGGGGGGCAGTGAGGAGATTTGGGATCATTCCCCCAAGCATTTCCATGGCAATTCCATTGTTTTGGTTGAGTTTGATTGACCTCTTTACCACATCTATATTGGTCAGGAAGAAATCAAAACCAGTCAAATTGGAATGAATGGCAGTTGAGGCATAATTTTACTCATGCAGGAAAATAAAAGTAAGGCAATGTGATATGTCAGTATTTATAAACTGGGTGGTTCGAAAGTCTGAATGCTGATTGGCTGACAGTCGTCGTATACCATGGCTATTACAAAACATGTATTTTTATTGCTCTAATTAGCCGTGGTATATTGACCATCTACCACACCCCCCCGTGCCTTATTGCTTAATTGTAATATTATTGTCAACCTATAATATTGTCATAGTTTATATTGGTTTTATACCAATTGTCTATATAAATAGCCTCTAAAATATATGTAAACAGACCATAAATGTCTCAATTTTAGTTTTTGGGGAAATCTGTGAGTGCTATTACAGTATATGATACAATATCAGTACTTGTTGCATTTACAACTTGTCTAAGTCCTATTATCAACTGATTTCAGCCAGTGTATGGCTGTGGATCGACTGCATTGTTTGAATGGAATGTTGACATATTGGCAGTTTAATTTGACACATTTATGGAATCATTCCTCTAAAACAGTCTTGCTAGCTAGCAAACATACAGTGCAGATAAATTCTTCAAATTCATTATTTTACACAAAACCTTATCACAGCTCTGGAAAACCATGGTTGACCAACTGACTAAAATGTCTGGCCTTTATCCCATCATAAGAAGGTTCATATCCATTCTAGTATTCTAATTCCTAATTCTATGGATTCGACCCCCTTCCCCACATTCTCTCCCCTATTGTGTGCTGAGCTTCCACCAGCTTGATAATATGGCTGTTGAAACCAGAACGGGTCCCAGGGTGTGTGTGTGCACACAAGTGTGTACATGTTTGTGTATGTGTGTGCACATGTGTGTGCCTTTGTGTTAAGGCTGGTTTACAGTCTGTCTATCGACATGTCTATAGACAATTAGAATGCGACAAGTGTTGATGGTCAAAATGCAATTTAATTTATACTCCAGTGGAATGTCTGTAGAACATCGCTGCAACTGTCAGTTTCCTTGTTGCACAGACATGAAAAAAGTTTGTCTCTGTAACTGTCGCAACATCCGTTGTCGTGTTTACCAGACTGCCACAGCAACCAGACTTGTAATTATATTGTTGTGGGTTTATTTACCTGTAATGATGAATAAAAAGTAGTTAGAGTTAAGATGTTGTCAGCTATACTCTGGTCATTATTTGAACTGGCTATCTCGCCAGCTAGCTAGCTAGCAACGAACCAAACCTTTGTTGATAAAACAGTTTTTAGTTGCCTGGCATGCTAGGTTGACATTTACTGAATGTAGTTTTAAGCGGATGGGTTTATTGGTGTTAAAAAAGAGAAAGTATGCTATTTGGAGCACCGGGCTGCTGATGTCATGCAGAGGCTGTCGTTTTGTGTTTATACTTTTTCATCATGACAATGATGTCGGATGACAATAGAATGTTCATGATGTCGCTACGACAATTGTCTATAGACATGTTGATAGACGGACTGTAAACCAGCCTTTAGTCCCCGTCTTAAGAGTGATAAACGAAGCAGTGAAGCAAAGCGCGTCTGTGTTTCTAGTGTGCTTTTGTGCACAAGTGTGTGAAATTGTACCTGGTTTTCGGGATTGGGCGAAGTGAGCACTTTGCAGAGCCGTGTGTTATTGGAAAATCATACCTACTTTTGGACTTGACTATTTTGTATTAGCTGAGGCATAAGTAATGGGGAAATTGTCCATGCCCGATGCCATTTGCAAGCTGTGAGTGTGGTTGGAAGAGCTGTCTTAGTTTCCTGTGAATGTCAATTATTACTGATGTGAAATGACACCCACGGTAGTCATTACACATGCACATATACATGTGATAGTCGATGTATAGTAATTGTATCAATTAGACACCTTGGCTTATTGCTGGCTCTAAAATTACATTATACAATCTACTGAATACTGTACATGTACAGTATCACTGTAATTGTATAGGATCGACTACTAATTTAATCTTTACATTACGAAACCACATGACAGCAGTGACCCATTCAATTGCTGTGGTACTGGAGACTGAGGATTTTCATTATTTTGCACTTTCAAATGAGCAAATAGCGAAATGTCAGTTATTTTTCGTTTTTTAACTTCGAAAAGGAAGGGGGGTTCTACTTTATAACATATGAAATATTGGATACAATATTGAATTTGGCCTTTACTACTATAGCCCTTAAAACGCATTGAATAAGAAATTAATAAATGGCAAAAAGACAATCAGAAAATGTTTTATTTAACCCCTTATTTTTGTTGGCACAAAACTACCTCCATACTTCCATTCATTTGTATGGGGTACCTTCAGATGAGTTCTGTGACAATTGTAGCTGAAACGGTTCTGACGCTACAGACAGCAGTTGGCACATCAGCATGACTGACTTCAGACGAGTCCCGTGGGGCTTGTGTGGGTCGTAGAGGAAAATGGAGAACACCATCGTGAGAGTCTTATCTTTTCATAGAGTGGTAAAATTAGTTTGTGAGAAGACCAATTTTCGGGATGTCCCATGGTCTGACAAACACCGCTGTAGCTCGGCCACCTTCCACCTTCCACTGTAGATGAGGAAGGCCGACGGTGGACTGAGGCGGATGCGGTGGATTGAGAAGCTGCCCATGTAAAAAATCAGATACCCTATACATTCAAAAGTATGTGGACATTCAAAAGGGTGTGGCCATTTCAGCCACACACGTTGCTTACAGGTGAATAAAATCAACCACACAGCCATTCAATCTCCATAGACAAACATTGGCAGTAGAATGGTCTTACTGAAGAACTCTTTCAACGTGGCACCATCATAGGATGCCACCTTTCCAACAAGTCAGTTCATCAAGTTTCTGCCCTGCTAGAGCTGCCCCGGTCAACTGTAGGTGCTGTTATTGTGAAGTTGATATGTCTAGGCGCAACAGCGGCTCAGCCCCAAAGTGGTAGGCCACACAAGCTCACAGAACGGGACGACAGAGTGCTGAAGTGCATAGCGAGCCTAAGATCACCATGCGCAATGCCAAGCATTGGCTGGAGTGGTGTAAAGCTTGCCTCCATTGGTCTCTGGAGCAGTGGAAACGCGTTCGCTGGAGTGATGAATCACACTTCACCATCTGGCAGTCCGATGGACGAATGCCAGGAGAACGGTACATGCGCCAATACATAGTGCCAACTGTAACTGCTAGACCCGTTAGTTTCAGTGGAGGGAAATCTTAACGCTACAGCATACAATAACATTCGAGACGAGTATGTGCTTCCAACTTTGTGGCGACTGTTTGGGGAAGGATCTTTCTTGTTTCAGCATGACAATGTGTGAGCTCGATGCGCAGTTTCTCTAAAAATAAATCAGATCAAGCCTGAACTGTGCGATGTACTAGGGAGTTGTAGTTTCCACCAGACCAATAATCTACATAGTTTACCGCAGAAAACATGGTAATTAACTTCAATGACCATAATCCATTGCATGCACGCCTACTTGTCCCATCTATGTGGATGGAGAGAAGAGGGAACGCGTGATCAAGAGGGATAGAAAGCAGTTGCTTGACAAGGTATCTCTACCTGAAAATACATGATCTAAGTGATTGATAGTTGGTATTCAGCAGTCATAAATTATGACTGATTTACTTTGAAGAACTACTAAAATAATGATTTTGTCAGACAGCACAGCATAGGCAGCAGCTCTATAGAGTCATCAAATAAAACAAATACACAACAACTTAAATATTATATATTTATTAAAGTAAACTAATGTGAATAAATGATGGTTAATAAGTAATAAGCAAAAATGGGCAGTCACTACCATCATTGGATTTTTATTAATTGTTGTATTCTGTGTTACATTATTCAGCCCACATAATGCATAGTGCATTTCATGTAATAATAATCAAAACTGAAATCGCAAAACTAGGTTATGTTTTAATAATCTAACTGAAACCGAACCAACTTCAAAAAGCACTAATCGATTAGTACTACTTTCCATTGAACTTTTTAAAATTGGAGACTAAACTATTGGGAACGAAAAGCAAACAAATGACTACTTCCATGGCAACGTGCCAGGCCATAATCATAGATGTCATTTCCTTCCATTCTGCCGTGGCAGCGTATGACTGACACCAACCACTGAAAAATGAATCGCTCACCTCTTAGGGATGTCTTTGTTTCTGAGTGTGGAACCACCTGACATTTAACTGCCTGCGCTGCCGACCTGACATCTGATATATTTCAATTTGGCCACCGTGCAACTTTGTGACAATTATCATGTTTCCAAAGAGCGTCCGTTACTAGCCTATCACAGTAATGAAATTGGGTGTTCCATACCTGTAATCTAATTTAATGATCTTTTATCTATATTTGCTCAGAGGAAATTGCCTGCATTCAAATTGACACAGGCCATCGGTTCAGTAATTTTGTCAGTGGTATCTGATTATTTTTGTGAGCACATCTGAAACCTTATATGTGGAATTCTTTGGTATAATGATGTATTCATTAGAGATTAGAGATACCTTCATGTTCACCATTCATTTCATTACTCTTATAACCACATAATATATAATCCATTTGATGTTTTGATCAATGGAACATTGTACCTCCATGATCCCCAATTGAAGAAAGTCAGAACCACTCTAAAGCTTATTGTGCCACAAGTTTGACAACAAATAAGCTCGGTTCAATGGATATTCCACATTTTTGGACAGAGGTTTCCTATGTCCTGTGAGTTTACAAAATGTGATTTCTGTAAAGCTGCCCTAATAGATTGGGAGAAACTTCAGCGGCCAATTGGATTTAGAGAATGTGCTGATGATTTAAGTTTTTACATAGGATAAACCTTTAGCTGGTGAAACTAAGTGAAACTGCAGGTAAAGAAATTCAAACCTTTTGATTATCACAATCCATGGCTATGTTCCAAAGTTAGCATGCATACCCAATACATCTCTACATTCTGACATTTTGGAACTGAGCCAATATTCCTGATCCATATGTTCATTCTCTGAAACTCCCTTTTGGTATTTTTCTCTTCTATTTTTGATCATCACTCTCTATCTGACTCATTCACTGTCCTTCATTCGCAATGAAAGCTGTTCTCCTCTCCGTAATTGCCATTCCAACACATACTTCAGACATGTCTCATCTCTTGTCCAATTTTTGATGGTTTGGGCAACCGTTTTCTGTCGATAGGAGGCATGAAACAGTTTCACTGCTGTCAAGAGGATACCACACAGCAGTTGCATTGAAATAGAGGAACATTTGACATAGACACCATACAGTAGTAGTCTTTTTTATTTTAATGATACATTTGGTGTCCAATGTTCTGAGTTGAGACAACTATTGCTATTTATTGGGCATGGCTTTGTAGTGATTAGAAGTCATTTTAACAACGACACCACCCCCTTAATTATACTTTTCAGGTGTCAATATGATGTGTGAGTTTGATACATGTCAGTTTAATTCTTTGTTTGTGTGTTACATGTTCCCGGTGTACTATATTTTGTGATGGTAAACCATTTTTGTAATAATCACCTCTTTCCTCCCTCTACATTGGTGATGACACACTCGACAGGCAAAAAACGGCAATTATGTGTTGAAATACAGTTAGAGTGAATAGTGTAGAGTAAATAAGAGCACCTTTGCAGCAATAGATTGACAGACATTTATCCCTTGGTGGTGAATACCTGTCGGATTTAGTCATTTTTAGGTGATTATCT
Organism: Oncorhynchus kisutch; assembly: GCF_002021735.2. Taxonomy (NCBI): domain Eukaryota; kingdom Metazoa; phylum Chordata; class Actinopteri; order Salmoniformes; family Salmonidae; genus Oncorhynchus; species Oncorhynchus kisutch. Next base: position 6,325,900 of record NC_034203.2, read on the forward strand.
CTGCTTTGACACATCCAAATTGTCTGTGGCCATGATTTTACTTAGCAAGGTCTGTCACATAGGGCAGACCCATAGGGAAGGCTGAAATACTTCACACTTATTACCACTCAGGGCTATATTGTCCCTCTAACTCCGATATCAATGCAAATGTATTTGAAAATCAGATGAAACAGTTATCATCAAAACAGTATACTGCTTTTAAAACTCACCTCAATGTGATGATCAATTTGAAGAAAGAAGCCTGGTCCTGGGCTGTGTCGCAGCTGGCCACGACCGGGAGGCCCATGAGGCGACACACAATTGGCCCAGTGTTGTCCGGGTTAGGGGAGGGTTTGGCCGGGGTAGCCATCATTGTAAATAAGAATTAGCTTTGAACTGACTTTCCTAGTTAAATAAAGGTTAAATAAAATAAATAAATAAAATTGTACCAATGGTGTAGTGGTGCCTGGAGAAGTAGGAATACTATAATTTTGCCCCCAAAAATGCAAGAGGCCCGCCCAGGCGAAGGAAAAAATTATATTACAAACAGTGACATACACTTTGAATGACTTATATGATAAATCCCATATTGGTCTTTCAGTCAGGCCAAACCAAGTTGCACTGTGCAGTAGGCTAATGGTAGGCCTGCTATTGAAACATCTAAGTCTGAAATTCACAGGTTTCAGACTTTCAAAAATAATTTCTTCAGGTTTTCATTCTCAGTCATATTATTATTTTTTATTTTTTTACAGAATATGACAAAAATGTATGTTCTAATTCCATAACAATGCTTAACTCACATCAGGAGACCACTTTTGAGAGTATTTACCCTTTAATTCAAATGTGTAAGCACCTAGCACTGTTGTTTGATTGAAGGTGTTTCTGAATTGATGCAAATAATCATGATATCATTCTGACAGGTAGGCATAGTCTACTTTGTATGTACAGTAGTTAACATTTAATAGAGAAGAATTTTGGAAAAGCCTTTCCATGTACCAGAAGACTGTTAGGCCAATCATTAGCATCGCTATATTTTTTCCTGTTCCTAAATTGTTTGAAACCTTGATGTTTCGCTTCATTTTATGAGCCATGTGTTAACTTTCTACAAAGTAGCCTTTAGAAAATATCCCACCATAGAATCTTGGAGACAATTATTATAATAAAGACTTACTCATATGCGTTCTCTTGTTCTATTAGTTTTCTTTCAACATTCTTTATTGTCTAGCAGCCAAATGGCATTATCCTATTCATATAAGCAGCCCATGATAGTTGTTGCTTCTTTAAATCCCCCCTCTTCCTAACTGATATTTCCATCTCTGTCCATGAAACCTCTTGATTTTAGAAAGGTGTTTTCCCGCAAATTGCATTTTGGAACATTCACGTGTAGGCCTACCTCAGTGTGTACATTTCTGCCCGTAAAATGTGAAGAAATAATAGTTTGTCAACATTTTAAGCTAAACATTACTATCTGTTCCATCAGCCCTATTAATTGATATGGCATATACCTCCACTACACTACTTTGATACTTATCAGTGAGTATAGGCAATACCCACTTAAAAATAAGTGCGTAGCCTACATGGCTTACCTACAGTATGTATACCCTCCACTACTCCACTGATTGTGTCTTATACAATACATAAGCCTACCGCATTTTGCACATTACGCATGGCAGAAAAACAATAAAACTGACTTAAGATGTCTTTGGTACATAGGCTAATTGGTCTATATCACTTGCTTTCCCAAATTTAGTACAGGGTAGCTGCAGAAACAGGGTTCGAGAGCCCATGTCTTACAGAGTTTTAGCGAAATAAGTGTTCTTATATTTATTTTTCAGCTGCTCATATTAAGCACAGCTCTGCTATAAAATCGAAGTAGCCTCCAGGCAAAATTGGAGAAAAAAAAACGGACTAGCGGGAAAGCATGCCTCCATTCGCTATTCAAGTGCATACAGGTGATGTCTTTTTCCCCCTGCCCCTGTTCCTGCCCATTTGATAATAGTAACTAATTTCATATACGCGACATTAATAAAAGTATTTGGACACCTGCTCGTCATTCCCACCCTTTGCTGCTATAACAACCTCCACTCTTCTGGGAAGGCTTTCCATTTGATGTTGGAACATTAGTGAGGTTGGGCGTTTAGGCCTTGGTCGCTGTTGGAGTTCCAATTCATCCCAAAGATGTTAGATGGGGTTGAGGTCAGGGCTCTGTGTAGGCCAGTCAAGTTCTTCCACACAGATCTCAACAAACCATTTCGATATGGATCTTGCTTCATGCACATGGGCAGTGTTATGCTGAAACAAGAAAGGACCTTCCCCAAACTGTTACCACAAAGTTGGAAACATTGAATTGTCTAGAATGTTATTGTATGCTGCAGCATTAAGATTTCCCTTCAATGGAACTGAGGGTCCTAGCCCGGACCATGAAAACAGCCCCAGACCATTATTCCTCATCCACCAAACTTTACAGTTGGCAATATTTATTGGTGCAGGTAGCATTCTCCTGGCATGCGCCAAACTCAGATTCGTCCTTCAAACTCCCAGATGGTGAAGTGTGATTCATTACTCCAGAGAACGCTTTTCCACTACTCCAGAGTCTAATGGAGGCGAGCTGTACACCACTCCAGCCGACACTCGGCATTGTGCATGGTGATCTTAGGCTCGTGTGTAACTGCTCGGCCATGGAAACCCATTTCATGAAGCCCCCGACGAAGAGTTATTGTGCTGACATTGCTTCCAGAGGCAGTTTTTGAACTCGGTAGTGAGTGTTGCAACCGAGGACATACGATTTTTACGCTCTACGCGTCACAGCACTGTGGTCTTGTTCTGTGAGCTTGCATGGCCTATCACTTTGCAGCTGAGCCGTTATTGCTCCTAGATTTTCCACTTCACAATAACAGGACTTACAGTTGATCAGGGCAGCTCTAGCGGGGCAGAAAAAGGTGGCATCCTATGACAGTGCCACGTCGAAAGTCACTGAGCTCTTCAGTGAGGCCATTCTACTGCCAATGTTTGGTTATGGAGATTGCATGGCTGTGTGGTCAATTTTATATACCTGTCAGCAACGGGTGTGGCTGAAATAACCCAATCCACTAATTTGAAGGAGTGTCATACTTTGGATATATAGTATATAAGTAAAGACAAGATTTAATTGAGAATAGTCTGATGGGTGAAAATATGATCACTTGATGAGAGAACAGCTGTGCAGCCTGAGGCAAAGAACAGAGTGCAAGCTTTTTTGTGACTTTCTCAAAATTATCAATAGCCTGTAGTCGCATCATGCAACCCATATATGTTTGATTTCTAAGACATTATAAGGTTTGTATAATTCACAACTAAAGTTGCCAAATAGCTCTCAATCTAGGGTACAGGACCTGTTTCAAATAATCACTTTCAGCTCAACATAGCCACTTCGCTCCGGAATGTGAAAAACTTATCAAGCTAAGTTCAATTATATTCTTCTTACCATGAAATCATATAATTTTAAATAATGGCACCGTACTTATCTTGTCAGCTAAATGAACAAGCAGCCTAGAGTATAGCCAGATAACATACAGTAGGCCAACTCATATTTTGTTCTTCAGAAATACATTTTCTTCATATCATGTTTCTTTAGACATGACTAAAATAAACAATGGATTTATTGTGATGGTGTATGTTAAATTGATTTATTAGACTTTTTTGAATGTAGCTGTTCCAAAGGTGCACCTCAGTGGCTTGTATGCGTGGAGGCCTGGAGATGCTAAACGTATTTATGTTAATTAACCGTCAACTGCCGAGAGACCAGCAGACTTTTGCATGACAATAGCCGGCTGACAAAATGTAGTGGCTGCCACAGCCCTAGTCCTAACATTCAAACATGATACCAAGGGGACATTATCCATTGAACCACCTTTCATCCTCAAAAGAGTCAGAGTTAATCTTATCAAAAATGATAAACCTGTAGCTAATATTGATGTATTTTTTTCATGAGCAAGCCTTCACTACTTAATTCTACACCTAGCAAATGTGTTTTGTGGTGGTAGAATCAGTATTTATGACATTTGAAAAATGTGCACGGACATTTGCTAGTTAAGGAGTAAGTGTCTGCTTGCTGGCTGAACCAGTCTCAAATCAATCCATATAAAATGAAAGGCAGAGATGCTAACAACACCAGTACACACACACGCAATGCTGAATACTCTCTCTAGTTAGCTAACTAGCTAGTGTAGTCAAGTTCTAGCTAATGTACAAATTTGATTTCTTGACATTCTGTTCTTCCGTGATTAGTGCTGCAAGTTCTATAGCACAGCTGACAGCTCTCTGCATAGTTATCGCTTTGACCAGTTGTTACAAAGTAGCCAGCTGGCACCGTGTTAACTTTTCAGAATCAGATACATGCTGATTTCTGAGAACAGTCCCATAACTTTGATGCTTTACCACGTTGGTGACTTTGGGAGTATCTCCCAAAGTTAAAGAGGTGAATGAGTTTGGGGTAAGGTGACAGTTCTGAGGCAGGATAAGGAGGAGCTGAGAGAGAAACTGGCAACGGTCGAGAGCATCATAAGGAGAGAGGTAGCTGACATCAGGGAAGATCTACAAAGGGATTTGTCATAGAATTGCTACAACACAGACATCACCATCCACACTCTAAGAAAACAACTGGAGCAACCCTCACTACCACACCCTCACATCCCCTCATGAACAGTAGCACTGCTTCTCATAGTGAACCTCCGGAACTCACACACTCAGCCCAAGAGGTAAGTAGCTAGACCCAGTACAACTCCTCCTCCCACACCAGCACATTCCCCTCGTCAGATAGGTATGGCCAGACCTGACCAAGATCATCCCAGCCCCAGAGCACCAGTGCTAGCGGAGCCATGCTGGGACCCTCAGGAGAGAGGAAGACAACGAAAGGCCACCTGTGTTCCCCATCCCAGTCCATCCAAAGAACATCACACCAGGACCCTATGGCCTTCATTATATATGTCCATTGGGACATTTCTCATAGAGAAACTGCTAGTCCTTGGCATGTCAGTCAGAAAGCTATGGTGCCCAACAACAGCAAGTGTCTTGAAAAGTCTGTCAAGCAACAAATGAAATTATAATATTATAATTCACACAGGTACTAATGATTTGATGGTAATGATAAGACATGGAGCTCCTGCAATGCAGCAAGTGGCAGCCAGAGTTGTAGAGAGATTTCCTAACACCAATATCACTATGTCCACCCTGTTACCACATTGCAATGTGCCCTTCTACATTATTCAAGGCAAATAATGCTGAGATGTCTAGAGTTCTGTGCACTCTTGGACAATGTTTACCTAGCGTACCACCATGACATTTACCACCCGCTGATGTGCAACCTAGTACACTTGAACAAACAGGGTTTCAAGGTGTTTGCTAGGAAACTGAAAAAACAAAAACAAAACAGGAACGCTGCCATACATCCTCCAAGATCACAACCACCAGCTCCCACCTAGAGAGATCAGCAACACCCCACACCACCAGGCCCTAATCCAGAGAGGCCAGCTCCACCCTGCACCATCAGGCCCCTTCCCCTTCCCACCCCACTACCCACCATGCTAACACCCCAATCAGAAGAGACCAACAGTCCAGCAACACAGCTATGGAGAAGTGGCACAAAGAATAGAGCACCCTGCTGCAGCCGAGCTAACAGGGCCTGAAATGTACTTTTTAGTCCACCAGCCACTTAGACCAACTTTTCTGCCTGTGCGCAGCGCTTCTAAAAAGTAATTTTTCACCCAGCTCTTCACATGCCAGGCAGTGTTACAGCACAAGGTGGGATAGGATTCATAGTTATTTTACTTTGTGTGATTAATTTACCAGCCATGAAAGAAAACGGCAGAAATACTTTGAAAACAGCTACTGCAGCATTTATTTTACTATAAATGTGACCATACTTGACCATTTTTATTCACAACTGCGAGTGAAATGCTCACACTGTGCAGCCCAGCTGTCCACCCGCCAACATGTATGGTGAAATAGGCATCTTACCCGCCAATGCCAAAATCTACCTGCATTTGGCAGGCGGCGATTGATAATTTTAGGCCATGCTAGCTAAAATCCACGAATTCCTTATTTTGTATTATAAGAAATATAATTATTAGAAATACAACCTATTATCATTATGAGTTCAGTTTTATATAAGCTACCCAAGAAAGAGTTAACATTAGCTCATATAAATCAAATCAAATTTATTTATATAGCCCTTCGTACATCAGCTGATATCTCAAAGTGCTGTACAGAAACCCAGCCTAAAACACCAAACAGCAAGCATTGCAGGTGTAGAAGCACGGTGGCTAGGAAAAACTCCCTAGAAAGGCCAAAACCTAGAAAGAAACCTAGAGAGGAACCAGGCTATGTGGGGTGGCCAGTCCTCTTCTGGCTGTGCCGGGTGGAGATTATAACAGAACATGGCCAAGATGTTCAAATGTTCATAAATGACCAGCATGGTCCAATAATAATAAGGCAGAACAGTTGAAACTGGAGCAGCAGCATGGCCAGGTGGACTGGGGACAGCAAGGAGTCATCATGTCAGGTAGTCCTGAGGCATGGTCCTAGGGCTCAGGTCCTCCGAGAGAGAGAAAGAAAGAGAGAAAGAGATAATTAGAGAGAGCACACTTAAATTCACACAGGACACCAAATAGGACAGGAGAAGTACTCCAGATATAACAAACTGACCCTAGCCCCCCGACACATAAACTACTGCAGCATAAATACTGGAGGCTGAGACACAGCCTCAGAAACAAAGTTCATGAGATTAGTAATTTGCTAATCTTAGATAATATTTTAATATATTATCCCTTTCTGAGACTCTTGATGATACAGCAGTAGGAATAAAACGATATAACATCTATAGAAAAGAAGGGAATGCTTACGGGGAGGTGTTTCTGTATTATTCAGAGCCTTATTCCTGTAAAGCTCAGAGAGGATCTCATGACAAATGAAGTAGAAGTGCTGTAGTTGCAGGTTTACCTGCCTCATCTGAAGCCTCTTCTTTTAGAGTGCTGCTATAGACCACCAAGTGCAAACTGTCAGTATCTGGAGAATACGTGTGTGATGTTAGATAAGGTCTCTGATGCTAACAGAGAAATGTATTTTCTTGGTGACCTGAACATTGACTGGTTATCATCTAGTTGTCCTCTCAAGAGGAAGCTTCTTACTGTGACTAATTCCTGTAACATGACCCCGGTTATCACTCAACCAACTAGAGTGTATACCAATAGCGTTGGATCTGTGACATCCACTTGTATTGATCATATCTTCACCAATGCTGCAGAGCTTTGCTCCAAAACAATACCTGTTCTCATTGCCTGTAGTGACCATAACATTATGGCAATAACAAGGGAAGCCAAAGTACCAATGGCAGGAGCTAAAGTTATTTAGTTATTTAAGAGATCATACAAAAATTATTCTCAAGACACTTTTGTTGAAGATGTAAAAAATTTATGTTGGCCTGATGTGTATGAGGAGAATCCAGATACAGCACTTGGGAGTATTAGTACAATTATTCTTGCAAATTGTTGACAAACATGCACCTGTTAAGAAACTTCGGGAACTGTTATTGTATGAAGCAAAAAAAGGTGGCAAACAAGTCAGGCTGCTCAGCTGATTGCTCAGACATTTTTTTTAAAGAAATTGTATTGCCAAAACCAGATATTACATAAAAAACTAGGGGGAAAAGACTTAAATGCACCTTAAATTATATTATGGGCAGAAAACCCAATTCATCATTCATTGAAGTTGATACTTTTTCTCAGGTAAAGTGGACAAACTGAGATGTGAAATGACATTGAACAGTGAACCATCATATTAGTGTATTGAACATCTAATAATGTAAGAGAAGGATTGCTGTTTTGAATTTGGTCAAGTTTGTGTGGAAGAGGTGGAAAAATAGTTGGTATTCAACCACCAGGTATAGACAACCTAGATGGGAAACTATTGAGAATGGTAGCAGACTGTATTTCTTTATTTGCCATGTCTTTAACCAAAACCTAAAGGAGTGTGTGTCTCCACAGGCCTGAAAGGAAGCTAAGGTAATTCCACCTAAAAATAGTAAAGCACCTGCCTCTAACAGCCGCCCAATCAGTTTACTGCCTGTTCTTAGTAAACTGATGGAGAGAATTGTGTTTGAACGAATACAATGCTATTTTTTAAAGAACACGTTAAATACTGACTTTCAGCATGTATATGGGGAAGGGTATTCAACTTGACTCGGATGACTGATGATAGGCTAAAGTAAATAGATAATACAATGATAGTTGGGACTTTATTGTTAGATTTCAGTACAGCCTTCGATGTTATTGATCATAATTTCTTATTGAAAAAACAAACTTGTTCTGGCTTTACATCACATGCCATCACATTGTTGGAGAGTTACTTATCCAATAGAACTCAGAGAGTATGCTTCAATATAAGCTTCTCTAACATCAGATATGTACAGTGTGGTATCCCTCAGGGCATTTGCCTTGGGCCGTTACTCTTCTCTATTTTTACAAATGATTTGCCACTTGTCTTACAAGAAGCTAAAATGACTATGTATGCTGATGTTTGCAGACTCTACACATCAGCACATACAGCCAGTGAGTTCACTGAGACTCTTAGCAAGGAGTGCGGGTCAGTGCGAACAAAGTGTGGGCAAAACTGTCGTCAAGGCAAAGGGCGGCTACTTTGAAGAATCTAAAATCTCAAATATATTTTGATTTGTTTAACTCTTTTTTGTTACTACATGATTCCACGTGTTTTATTTCATAGTTATGATGTCTTCACTATAAGAAAATAGTACAAATAAAGAAAAGCCATTGAATGAGTAGGTGTGCCCAAACTTTTGACTAGTAGTGTACATAAAAAACAGATAAAAAAACATCACAGCACCTCTCCTCTTTCTGATCTAATTTAACTGTACTGTATATAATACTATGAATATGTATATATGAATAGTGTAAATAGTATTTTTGTTGTCTGTTGGTGTCTTTCCTATATGTATAACTCTTATTTATTTAAAACACATGGAATTTAATGTAATATCTTATGTTGTTCTTGTCTAAAACTGTTCTGTACTTTGTCATGTATTTGTATGTTTTATGTGGACCCCAGGATGAATTGCTGCTGCATGTGCAGTAGCTAATGGGGATCCTAATAAACTAAACAACTTAATCAACAAGCTGGCAATTTAGCTACCTTATGGGCATTCAAACAAGCTTGCACTAGGCTGCTAGCTGGAACATGGTTTGGTTTGCCGCAGTACAGTGCATTCGTATAGTAATCATACCCCTAGACTTTTTCACATATTGTTACATTTCTTTCCTCATCAATCTTTACACAATACCCCATAATGACAAAGTGAAAACAGGTTTTTAGAAATTTTTGCAAATGTATTACAAATAAAAAACAGAAATACATGATTTACATAAGTATTCAGACCCATTGCTATGAGACTTGAAATTGAGCTCAGATGCATCCTGTTTCCATTGCTCATCCACAGGTGGACTCCAATACAACTTGATTGGAGTCCACCTGTGGTAAATTCAATTGATTGGACATGATTTGGAAAGGCACACACCTGTCTATATAAAGTCCCACAATTGACAGTGCATGTCAGAGCAAAAAAAACAATCCATTACGTCCAAAAATGTATTTGAACCAATGGGCTAGGTGGCTGTACTACAGATACACCGCTAACAAAACAACAGTGATAGGAGGCTGTACTACAGAAACACAGCTAACCAAACAACAGTCCCAGGTGGCTGTACTACAGAAACACTGGTCGTCGTCGTGGGAAAGACACATTGTTAAAAACTTTTGTAGATAACTGGTTGCAGTAAAGAGCCAACCTGGATACTATCATAGATCCTGAGGGAAATTGACGAGTACCAACGGTTTTATTCGATGGAGGAAAAACATACTCCATCATGAAAAGACTTGGCTACCTCACAAAAGTATCTCTAACCCTACAAAAAAAAGAAAGAGATTAATCTACAGACACAGACGATTTCCTTAACGTTGAAGTAGAGGCTAGTGCTCTGCCTGAAATCCATGCAACACTGGAAAAGTTGTGTGAGGAGGTAGTAGGGCTGAGGGGGAGTTTGGAGTTTAGCCAGGGTGAAATTCTCACGTTCCAAGGCGAGAACAAGGCTCTCATAGCCAAGGTAAAATTCACAATTCCAACATGGATTGTCTACTCAGGGAAACCAGGGTGATGAGGGAGTCGATACTAGACATACAAAGCGTGAATGCGTGAAAATCTAATATTTTCTGGGATTCCTGAGAATGCATCCAATAATCCAGAGGGTGCGATCAGAGAATTTATGCAATCTGCCTTGAAACTTCCTCTAGAGACTGTAAACAAGGTGGCTTTCCACTGAGTATACAGACTTGGAGCTCGGAGCGACAAGACCAAGGGTCCCCGACCTATCATTACAAAATTGAACACTACCAACAAAAGGGGTTGATCAAAAGCAGGGGAAGGGAGCTTAATAAAGGCACCAAATTCGGTCTCAATTACCAATTTCCACGGGAGATACACAAACATCGCAAGAGATTGTATCCTGTACAGAGGCAACAGAGGGAGAGGGATAAGCATGCTTTTCTCATTGTGGACAAAGTCTTTATAGATAGACAGCTATTCCAAGACAGCTCCATAACACCATGGCTGTGCTAAATTCTACAGGGTCTTCAGGTTACGAAAAAAATAAACTTAGGAAATGTAAAAATATCTGAACACTATGAAGTGGATATGAACACATTACATGCTCGCTTACACATACAGACTTAAACATACACACTTGATCTCGCTCTCTTCTCCCACTCTCTTTCTCTCTTTTCTCTTCTCTCCCTCCCTCCACTCTCTATTGTTGAGAACTGTTCTATAGTTCTGTCTATCTTTTCTATGTCTATGTCTACATGTTCATACAGTTGAAGTCGGAAGTTTACATACACCTTAGCCAAATACATTTTTTAACAATTCTTGACATTTAATTCAAGTAAAAATTCTCTCTCTTAGGTCAGTTAGGATCACCACTTTATTTTAAGAATGTGAAATGTCAGAATAATAGTAGAGAGAATTATTTATTTCTGTCACGGTCGTCCTCCTCTTCATCTGAAGAGGAGAGGCGAGAAGGATCGGAGGACCAAAATGCGGCGTGATATGTGTTCATCATGAATTTTAATAAAGAAAACACTGAAACACTATACAAAAACAGTAAACAAAATAACAACCATGAAGCTAATGCGAGCTGCGCTGAAACAAGCCATCAACATAGACAATCACCCACAAACAAACAATGCAACCCAGGCTACCTAAGTATGATTCTCAATCAGAGACAACTAATGACACCTGCCTCTGATTGAGAACCATACTAGGCCGAAACATAGAAATCCCAAATCATAGAAAATCAAACATAGACTGCCCACCCAACTCACGCCCTTACCATACTAAATAAATACAAAACAAAGGAAATAAAGGTCAGAACGTGACAGTACCCCCCCCCAAAGGTGCGGACTCCGGCCGCAAAACCTTAACCTATGGTGGAGGTTCTGGGTGGGCGTCTGTCCGCAGTGGCGGCTCTGGCGCGGGACGCGGACACCACTTCACCATTGTCTTAGTCCGCCTCATTGTCCGCCTCCGTGGCTTCCTAACCATGGCAACTCTTCTCAATGGACAGAACGTGACAATTTCAGCTTTTATTTCTTTCATCACATTCCCAGTGGGTCAGAAGTTTACATACACTCAATTAGTATTTGGTAGCATTGCCTTTAAATTGTTTAACTTGGGTCAAATGTTTTGGGTAGCCTTCCATAAGCTTCCCACAATAAGTTGCGTGAATTTTGGCCCATTCTTCCTGACAGAGCTGGTATAACTGAGTCAGGTTTTTAGGCCTCCTTGCTCGCACACGCTTTTTCAGTTCCGCCCACACATTTTCCCCTAGGATTGAGGTCAGGGCTTTGTGACGGCCACTCCAATACCTTGACTTTGTTGTCCTTAAGCCGTTTTGCCACAACTTTGGAAGTATGCTTGGGGTCATTGTCCATTTGGAAGACCCATTTGCGTCCAAGCTTTAACTTTAACTGATGTCTTGAGATGTTGCTTCAATATATCCACATAATTTTTCTTCCTCAGGATGCCATCTATTTTGTGAAGTGCACCAGTCCCTCCTGCAGCAAAGCATCCCCGCAACATGATGCTGCCACCTCCGTGCTTTACTGTTGGGATGGTGTTCTTCGGCTTGCAAGCCTCCCCCTTTTTCCTCCAAACATAATGATGGTCATTATTGACAAATAGTTATATTTTTGTTTCATCAGACCAGAGGACATTTTTCCAGAAAATACTATCTTTGTCCCCACGTGCAGTTGCAAACTGTAGTCTGGCTTTTTTATGACAATTTTGCTGAGCGGCCATTCAGGTTATGTCGATGTAGGACTCATTTTACTGTGGATATAGATACTTTTGTACCCGTTTCCTCTAGCATCTTCACAAGGTCCTTTGCTGTTGTTCTGGAATTGATTTACACTTTTCACACCAAAGTATGTTTATCTATAGGAGACAGAACGCATCTCCTTCCTGAGCTTTATGGCAGCTGCGTGGTCCCATGGTGTTTATACTTGCGTACTATTGTTTGTACAGATGAACGCGGTACCTTCATGCATTTACAATTTGCTCCCAAGGATGAACCAGACTTGTGGAGGTCTGCAATTTTTTTTCTGAGGTGGTCTTGGCTGATTTCTTTTGATTTTCTAATGATGTCAAGCAAAGAGGCACTGAGTTTGAAGGTAGGCCTTGAAATACATCCACAGGTACACCTCCAATTGACTCAAATTATGTCAATTAGCCTATCAGAAGCTTCTAAAGCCATGCCATCATTTTCTGGAATTTTCCAATCTGTTTAACTACTGTCACAGTGCAGGTGCATTTATACGGAGACTTGATTACACACAGGTGGATTGTATTTATCATCATTAGTCATTTAGGTCAACATTGGATCATTCAGAGATCCTCACTGAACTTCTGGAGAGAGTTTGCTGCACTGAAAGTAAAGGGGCTGAATAATTTAGCACGCCCAATTTTTCAGTTTTTGATTTGTTAAAAAGGTTTGAAATATCCAATAAATGTCGTTCCACTTCATGATTGTGTCCCACTTGTTGTTGATTCTTCACAAAAAAATACAGTTTTATATCTTTATGTTTGAAGCCTGAAATGTGGCAAAAGGTCGCAAAGTTCAAGGGGGCCGAATACTTTCGCAAGGCACTGTATGTACAGAAAGATCAGTGCAAAAGACAAATTACAGAGGGAGAACTTTTTGAGGCTATTAAAGCCTTTTTGTCTGGAAAACCCCCCAGGGCTTGATGGAATACCGGTAGAGGTATATCAAGCCTTTCTTTTATATACTAAAAGCTCCATTGTTAGATTGTTTTAACTACTCCTATAGATATGGTAGTCTGTCAGGTACTCAGCAGCGAGGTCTGATTTCACTAGTATTAAAACAAGACCTAGATGGCAAATATAATGTTCCAGTCTATCAAAAAAACTGGAGGCCCCTTACACTTCAATGTTTTAATGCTAAAATACTAGCGAAGTGCATAGCACTCAGAATTTAAAAGGCTTTACCAGGTATTGTTCATCCTGATCAGACAGGTTGGAGAAAATAGATGACAACTAAGAAGCCAGGCCTGGTATTTATAGCTGATTTTGAAAAGGCCTTTGATAAAGTAAGACTGGATTTTATTTATAAATGCCTGGATTCTTTCAATTTCGGTGATTCTCTTATGAAATGGGTAAAGTAAGGTAACCAATAATGCAGTTTTAAGAAAATACAAAAAAAGTAAGAGATAAGAAAGAACAAATAATTCAAGCAGGAGTAAATAACAATAGCAGGGGGTACCGGTACAGAGTCAATGTGCGGAGGCACCGGTGTCAAGGTCGAATACGACAGGTGTAGACCTTTCAGTGAAATGCTTACTTACAGGCTCTAACCAATAGTGCAAAAAAGGTATTAGGTGAACAATAGGTAAGTAAAGAAATAAAACGACAGTAAAAAGACAGGCTATATACAGTAGCTAGGCTATAAAAGTAGTAAGGTTAAATACAGACACGGGTTAGTCAGGCTGATTGAGGTAGTATGTACATGTAGATATGGTTAAAAAGACTATGCATATATGATGAACAGAGAGTAGCAGTAGCGTAAAAGATGGGTTGGCGGGTGGTGGGTGGCGGGACACAATGCAGATAGCCCGGTTAGTCAATGTGCGGGGAGCACTGGTTGGTCGGCCCAATTGAGGTAGTATGTACATGAATGTATAGTAAAGTGACTATGCATATATGATAAACAGAGCGTAGCAGCAGCGTCAAAAACATGGGTTGAGGGGGGGGCACACAATGCATATAGTCCGGGTAGCCATTTGATTACCTGTTCAGGAGTCTTATGGCTTGGGGGTAAAAACCTTTTTCTCCTAGACTTGGCACTGCGGTACAGCTTGCCATGCGGTAGTAGAGAGAACAGTCTATGACTGGGGTGGCTGGGGTCTTTGACAGTTTTTAGGGCCTTCCTCTGACACCACCTGGTGTGAGGTCTTGGATGGCAGGCAGCTTAGCCCCAGTGATGTACTGGGCCGTACGCACTACCCTCTGTAGTGCCTTGCGGTCAGAGGCCGAGCAATTGCCGTGCCAGGCAGTGATGCAACCATGCTCTCGATGTTGCAGCTGTAGAACCTTTTGAGGATCTCAGGACCCATGCCAAATCTTTTTAGATGCCTGAGAAGGAAAATAGGATACGTAGTGCCCTCTTCACGACTGGGCTGTACGCACCACCCTCTGTTCGGACCATTCTAGTTTGTTGTTGATGTGGACACCAGGGAACCTGAAGCTCTCAACCTGCTCCACTACAGCCCCGTCGATGAGAATGGGGGTGTGCTCGGTCCTCCTTTTGCTGTAGTCCACAATCATCTCCTTAGTCTTGGTTACGTTGAGGGATAGGTTGTTATTCTGGCACCACCCGGCCCAGTTTCTGACCTCCTCCCTATAGGCTGTCTCGTCGTTGTCAGTGATCACTGTTGTGACACTGTTGTGTCGTCTGCAAACTTAATGATGGTGTTGGAGTCGTGCCTGGCCATGCAGTCATGGGTGAACAGGGAGTACAGGAAAGGACTGAGCATGCACCCCTCCAGTTTTGAGGATCAGCGTGGCAGATGTGTTGCTACCTACACTCACCAGCTGAGGGTGGCCCATCAAGAAGTCCAGGATCCAATTGCAGAGGGAGGTGTTTAGTCCCAGGATCCTTAGCTTAGTGATGAGCTTTGAGGGTACTATGGTGTTGAACGCTGAGCTGTAGTCAATGAATATCATTCTCAAATACGTTTTCCTTTTGTCCATGTGGGAATGGGCAGTGTGGAGTGCAATAGAGATTGCATCATCTGTGGATCTGTTTGGGCGGTATGCAAATTGGAGTGGGTCTAGGGTTTCTGGGATAATGGTGTTGATGTGAGCCATTACCAACCTTTCAAAGCACTTCATGGCTACGGATGTGAGTGCTACGGGTCTGTAGTCATTTAGGCAGTTTGCCTTTGTGTTCTTGGGCACAGGGACTATGGTGGTCTGCTTAAAACATGTTGGTATTACAGACTTAATCAGGGACATGTTGAACATGTCAGTGAAGACACCTGCCAGTTGGTCAGCACATGCCCGGAGCACACGTCCTGATAATCCGTCTGGCCCCGCAGCCTTGTGTAATGTTGACCTGTTTAAAGGTCTTACTCACGTTGGCTACGGAGAGTATGATCACACAGTCGTCCGGAACAGCTGATGCTCTCATGCACGCCTCAGTGTTTCTTGCCTCGAAGCGAGCATAGAAGTGATTTAGCTCGTCTGTTAGGCTCGTGTCACTGGGTAGCTCTTGGCTGTACTTCCCTTTGTAGTCTGTAATAGTTTGCAAGCCCTGCCACATACGATGAGTGTCGGAGCCGGTGTAGTGTGATTCAATCTTTTCCCTGTATTGATGCTTTGCCTGTTTGATGGTCCCTCACAGGGCATAGCAGGATTTCTTGTAAGCTTCCAGGTTAGAGTCCCGCACCTTGAAAGCGGAAGTTCTACCCTTTAGCTCAGTGCAAATGTTGCCTATAATCCATGGCTTCTGGTTGGTGTATGTACGTACAGTCACTGTGGGGACGACGTCCTCGATGCACTTATTGATAAAGCCAGTGACTGATGTGGTGTACTCCTCAATGCCATCGGAAGAATCCCGGATCATGTTCCAGTCTGTGATAGCAAAACTGTCCTGTAGTTTAGCATCTGTTTCATCTGACCACTTTTTTATAGACCGAGTCACTGGTACTTCTTGCTTTAATTTTTGCTTGTAAGCCGGAATCAGGAGGATAGAGTTGTGGCCAGATTTACCAAATGGAGGGCGAGGGAGAGCTTTGTACGCCTCTCTGTGTGTGGAGTACAGGTGATCCAGAATTTTTTTCCCTCTGGTTCCACAACTGATTTAAGTTTCCCTGCATTAAAGTCTCCGGCCACTAGGAGCACTCTGGGTGAGTGGTTTCCTTTTTGCTTATTCCTTATACAGCTAACTGAGTGCGGTCTTAGTGCCAGCATCTGTCTGTGGTGGTAAATAAACAGCCACGAAAAGTATAGCTGAAAACTCTCTAGGCAAGTAGTGTAGCCTGTAATTTATCACAATATACTCTACTTCAGGTGAGCAAAGTCTAGAGACTTCCTTAGATTTCATGCACCAGCTGTTGTGTACAAATATGCACAGACCGCCCCCCCCCCCCTTATCTTGTGCTGTTCTATCTTGCCAGTGCAGCGTGTATCCCACTAGCTGAATATCCATGTCGCCATTCCGGCATGATTCCGTGAAACATAGGATATTACAGGTTTGAATAATGCACCATAATTCCAGGTAATTTAATGCTTAAAAAATGTTATAATATCAATAAGATAATTGGCTACAAATACATTTTGTTACCGATTTCTACAGCTTCTGATCAAAAACCAATCCTTTGAAATGAGTTCAACACATACTGGAGGAGTTACTGGCTAGCTACAGTGGCTAGCATAGCTAATGAACTAGCTACGTCGGTTGTGGCAAACAGGACCAGAAATGACACATCATTGAACTACCAAACGCACACCCAATTTCTGTTTTAAAATTGAGAAAGAGGCGCAGTTGGACAATTTTTTGTGCCCAAAGTCCACCTTTAAGAATGACCAGAAAGCATAACCACGGAAATTAGACGTCCTGAGAGACCCCCTGAAAAATCTGAATTATTATAGTTTTTTACAAAAGTAGTACACTGGGCCTTTACTAGACCTGTATTAGTGGAACGATATAGCTGTCTCACTCATGTTTACTGCAGCTCAAAAACACATGAGTCATTTGGGTGACAAACCTTTTGGTCCTTGTGTACAACAGCACAGCTAAATCCTGTAGACACTGAGGCTCATCAGCACCATTGTACCCCTGCATTATCACACTACATATATCTCCTTAACAAGACAACTATTACTTAGTTAATTGGCCTTTACCATGAGTTCTTGTTGTTCCTGATTGGCCGTCATTATAAATAAGAATTTGTCCTTTAACTCACTTGCCTAGTTAAATAAAGGTTCAAGGTTTCAAGGCAGTACATGAAAACGTTGGCGAAATCTGTGGAATGTCAGCGTCCCAGATTTTACTCTCTCTTCTTGTTTTTATACTAGTGTTTGCTGGAGCCGGAGCCATTTGTTGACGATCTCAGATGCTCCGTGTGTCAAATATAACTTCTGCTTTTTCATTATATTTATTTTTATTTGCGAGAGCTCATGGTGCCCAAATATATCTAAGCACTCCTCCAAGCAGGAGCAGGATATCATCCAGTTTGTCATTCCTGTTTTGGACTCAACAAAGCGACTTCGAAATCAATCCCTTCTAAGGGCTCGATTTGATCCATATCGTTCAAGTTCAGCACAATATCGCAAATTTAAATTTAAAGTTAATTTCAGATTTAGCTGACAGACATTGCATTCGGAAAGTATTCAGACCCCTTTACTTTTTCCACATTTTGTTACGTTACAGACTTATTCTAAAATGGATTAAATAAATATTTTTCCTCTTCAATCTACACACAATACTTCACAATGACAAAGTGAAAACAGGTTTTTAGAAATGTTTGCAAATGTATTAAAAGCAAAAAGCAGAAGTACCTTATTTACATAAGTATTCATACCCTTTGCTATGAGACTCGAAATTGAACTCAAGTACATCCTGTTTCTATTGATCATCCTTGAGATACTTCTACAACTTGATTGGAGTCCACCTGTGGTAAAGTCAATTGGTTGGTCATGAAAGGCACACACCTGTCTATATAAAGTCCCACAGTTGACAGTGAATGTCAGAGCAAACACCAAGCCATGAGGTCGAAGGAATTTACCGTAGAGCTCCGAGATAGGATTGTGTCGAGGCACAGATCTGGGGAAGGGTACCAAAGAATTTCTGCAGCATTGAAGGTCCCTAAGAACACAGTGGCCTTCATCATTCTTAAATGGAAGAAGTTTGGAACCACCAAGACTCTTTTTAAAGCTGGCCGCTCGTCCAAACTGAGCAATCGGGGGAGAAGGGCCCTGGTCAAGGAGGTGACCAAGAAACCAATGGTCACTCTGACTACCATTTCTGCAGCAATCCACCAATCAGGCCTTTGTGGTAGAGTGGCCAAGACAGAAGCACATGACAGCCAGCTTGGAGTTTGCCAAAAGGCACCTAAAGACTCTCAGATCATGAGAAACAAGATTATCTGGTCTGAAGATTTTTTGTGACCCGAGCCTTTTAAACAAAATATCACAGATGAGACACAAATGTTCAGCTGCCCCTTGAAGGGTGGTAGGTTAATGTGGTAACAGGCCTGGAGGTTGTTGCTTTCATTGTGCAGGTGATGACTGATGCATAGTCACCCTTACCTACATGTTCAAATTACCTCGACTAACCTGTACCCCCGCTCATTGACCCTGTATATCGCCTGATTATTGTTATTTTATTGTGTTACATTTTATTATTTTTTACTTTAGTTTATTTGGTAACTTCTTTCTTGAACTGCACTGTTGGTTAAGGGCTTGGAAGTAAGCATTTCACGGTAAGGTTGTACATGTTGTAATTGTTGTGACAAATAAAGTTTGATTTGATTTGTCCTGGCCAAACTAACAAAAATTCTGATAAACTGGACATTATTGTGAATGCTGCTAAAGGATTATTTGATTTGCAAGACCTCATACAGTGGGGCAAAAAAGTATTTAGTCAGCCACCAATTGTGCAAGTTCTCCCACTTAAAAAGAAGAGAGACCTGTAATTTTCATCATAGGTACACTTCAACTATGACAGACAAAATGAAAAAAAAATCCAGAAAATCACATTATAGGATTTTTTATGAATTTATTTGCAAATTATGGTGGAAAATAAGTATTTGGTCAATTACAAACAAGCAAGATTTCTGGCTCTCACAGACCTGTAACTTCTCCTTTAAGAGGCTCCTCTGTCCTCCACTCGTTACCTGTATTAATGACACCTGTTTGAACTTGTTATCAGTATAAAAGACACCTGTCCACAACCTCAAACAGTCACACTCCAAACTCCACTATGGCCTAGACCAAAGAGCTGTCAAAGGACACCAGAAACAAAATTGTAGACGTGCACCAGGCTGGGAAGACTGAATCTGCAATAGGTAAGCAGCTTGGTTTGAAGAAATCAACTGTGGGAGCAATTATTAGGAAATGGAAGACATACAAGACCACTGATAATATCCCTCGATCTGGGGCTCACGCAAGATCTCACCCCGTGGGGTCAAAATCATCACAAGAACGGCGAGCAAAAATCCCAGAACTACACGGGGGGACCTAGTGAATGACCTGCAGAGAGCTGGGACCAAAGTAACAAAGCCTACAATCAGTAACACACTATGCCGCCAGGGACTCAAATCCTGCAGTGCCAGACGTGTCCCCCTGCTTAAGCCAGTACATGTCCAGGCCCGTCTGAGGTTTGCTAGAGAGCATTTGGATGATCCAGAAGAAGATTGGGAGAATGTCATATGGTCAGATGAAACCAAAATATAACTTTTTGGTAAAACTCAACTTGTCGTGTTTGGAGGACAAAGAATGCTGAGTTGCATCCAAAGAACACCATACCTACTGTGAAGCATGGGGGTGGAAACATCATGCTTTGGGGCTGTTTTCCTCCAAAGGGACAAGGACAACTGATCCGTGTAAAGGAAAGAATGAATGGGTCCATGTATCGTGAGATTTTGAGATTTTTCCCTGTATATTCAGATCATTCAGGCGAGAAAAAACATCACCCAGATAGGCCAGTCGTGTGAGAAACTCGTTCATCATGCAAGCGGTCAGACAAGTCAAACTTATGGTCAGTAAATATAACTTTAAACTCGTCTCTCAATTTTTTAAAAATGTGTCAATACTTTGCCCCTTGATAACCAGCGCACTTCTGTATGTTGTAAAAGTGTTACATGGTCGCTGTCCCTATCACTGCATAGTGCAGAAAATACACAAGAGTTAAGGGGCCTTGCTTTAACAAAGTTAACCATTTTCACTGTAGTGTCCAAAACATCTTTCAAGCTGTCAGGCATTCCCATGGCAGTAAGAGCCTCTCGGTGGACGCTGCAGTGTACCCAAGTGGCGTCGGGAGCAACTGCTCGCACACGCGTTACCACTCCACTATGTCTCCCTGTCATGGCTTTTGCGCCATCAGTACAGATACCAACATGAGGAGCAGCTACATTTGGCTACATACGGACTGTTCGTGGAATTCCTGCCAAAGAGTAACGGTTAATGTGATTGGATGTTAATTATTTCACTAGGCTACCTGTATATGTCACTGTGTTGTTATTTTGCTGAACACTAGATGGTTTAATTTCATTTCTGGCAATGAAACGAGGCTACTCAGGCAAGAAAAAAACATCACCCAAATGTATAACCCCGATGGAAAATATAAATGGACCGTTTGAAAATGTGAAGAAAATACATATATATATATATATATATTTTTTTTTTCTAAAAGTGAATCACATTTTTATTTGACGTACCACGACGGCATTGCGCGTAGGGTGTAAGCATACCCCAGTTTGGGAAAACCTGGCCTAGACAATCATGAGAAATCCAGTATTTTAAAAGTGTCACTTGAACACTTGCATGAAGATGCTCACATCCAGGAACCAATGGGATGCTAGAGGGGGGGGGGGGGAATTGTTGGAATTGTGGGCTGCAGTCACACACTATTGCCCACAATTGCCTCTAGACTTCCAACCTTGCAAGCCTTGCCTTGCCTTAACATAATGCTTTAATAACAGCTGGCAATTTTTATTCCCCAGCCTTACTTTTTTCTCTTTCTTTCAGTAAAAGCAACAATCATTCCCTGTGTCTGACCTCGCAGAGGGGAAACACCTTGATGGTGTGACAGAGAGGGAAGGAGGGATTGTTGGAGCCAAAGCACAGAAGGAGAATCTGGCTGCACATTTTAATTCACGGGCAATAAAGAAAAAACACCAGGTAAAAAACCTATAGTGCCTTCAGAAAGTATTCACACCCCTTGACTTTTTCCACATTTTGTTGTTGTTACAGCCTAAATTTAGAAAGTATTACATTTAGATTTGTTGTCACTGGCCTACACACAATACCCCATAATGTTAAAGTGGAATTATGTTTTGGGGAATTTTTACAAATTCATAAAAAATGAAAAGCTGAAATGTATTCAACCCCTCCCTTATGGCAAGCTTAAATACATTCAGGGGTAAAAATGTGCTTAACAAGTCACATAATAAGTTGCATGGACTCACTCTGAGTGCAATAATAGTGTTTAACATGATTTCTTGAATGACTACTACTCTGTACCCCACACATACAATTATCTTTAAGGTACCACATTCGAGCATCGCATTTCAAACACAGATTAAACCACAAAGTTCTATTGCCTCCCAAATAAGGGCACCTATTGGTAAAAAAACAGACATTGAATATCCCTTTGAGCATGGTGAAGTTATTAATTACACTTTGGATGGCGTATCAGTACAGCCAGTCATTACAAAGATACAGGCGTCCATCCTAACTCAGTTGACAGAGAGGAAAGAAAAGCTCAGGGATTTCACCATGAGGCCAATGGTAACTTTAAAACAGTTACCAAGTTTAATGACTGTGATAGGAGAAAACTGAGAATGGATCAAAAACATTGTTGTTACTTCACAATAGATAGAGAGTAAAGAAGGAAGCCTGTACAGAAACAAATATTACAAAACATGCATCCTGTTTGCAACAGGGCACTAAAGTAACACTGCAAAAAATGTGGCAAAGCAATTAACTTTTTGTCCTGAATACACAAAGTGTTATGTTTGGGGCGAATCCAATACAACACATTACTGAGTACCACTATCCATATTTTCAAGCATAGTGGTGGCTGTATCATGTTATGGATAGGCTTGTAATCGTTAAGGGCTGGAGAGTTTTTCACGATAAAAAATAAACGGAATGGAGCTAAGCACAGGCAAAATCCTAAAGGAAAACCTGGTTCAGTCTGCTTTCAACCAGAATTTATTCACTTTTCAGCAGGAGTATAACCTAAAACACAAGGCTAAATCTACACTGGAGTTGCTTACCAAGAATGTTGCACAATCCAGGTGTGGAAAGCTCTTAAGAGGCTTACCCAGAAAGGCTCACAGCTGTAATCACGGCCAAAGGTGCTTCTACAAAGTATTGACTCAGGGGGTGTGAATACTTACAGTGAGGGAAAAAAGTATTTGATCCCCTGCTGATTTTGTACGTTTGCCCACTGACAAAGAAATGATGTCAAAAATGCGCATGTCAAAAATTTTATAAATTGATTTGCATTTCAATGAGGGAAATAAGTATTTGACCCCTCTGCAAAACATGACTTAGTACTTGGTGGCAAAACTCTTGTTGGCAATCACAGATTCAGATGTTTCTTGTAGTTGGCCACCAGGTTTGCACACATCTCAGGAGGGATTTTGTCCCACTCCTCTTTGCAGATCTTCTCCAAGTCATTAAGGTTTTGAGGCTGACGTTTGGCAACTTGAACCTTCAGCTCCCTCCACAGATTTTCTATGTGATTAAGGTCTGGAGACTGGCTTGGCCACTCCAGGACCTTAATGTGCTTCTTCTTGAGCCACTCCTTTGTTGCCTTGGCCGTGTTTTTGGGTCATTGTCATGCTGGAATACCCATCCACGACCCATTTTCAATGCCCTGGCTGAGGGAAGGAGGTTCTCAACCGAAATTTGACGGTGCATGGCCCCATCCATCGTCCCTTTTGATGCGGTGAAGTTGTCCTGTCCCCTCAGCAGAAAACCCCCCCCAAAGCATAATGTTTCCACCTCCATGTTTGACGGTGGGGATGGTGTTCTTGTGGTCATAGGCAGCATTCCACCTCCTCCAAGCACGGTGAGTTGAATTGATGCCAAAGAGCTCAATTTTGGTCTCATCTGACCACAACACTTTCAACCAGTTGTCCTCTGAATCATTCAGATGTTCATTGGCAAACTTCAGAAGGTCATGTATATGTGCTCTCTTGAGCAGGGGGACCTTGCGGGCGCTGCAGGATTTCAGTCCATCACGGCGTAGTGTGTTACCAATTGTTTTCTTGGTGACTATGGTCCCAGCAGCCTTGAGATCATTGACAAGATCCTCCCGTGTAGTTCTGGGCTGATTCCTCACCGTTCTCATGATCATTTTAACTCCACGAGGTGAGATCTTGCATGGAGCCCCAGGCCGAGGGAGATTGACAGTTATTTTGTGTTTCTTCCATTTGCGAATAATCGCACCAACTGTTGTCACCTTCTCACCAAGCTGCTTGGCGATGGTCTTGTAGCCCATTCCCTCATTAAAATGCAAATGAATTCATAACATTTTTGACATGCGTTTTTATGGATTTTGTTATTTTTCTGTCTTACTCATTTTCCACCATAATTTGCAAATAAATCCATAAAAAATCCTACAGTGTGATTTTCTGGATTTTTTCTCTCTCATTTTGTCTGTCATAGTTGAAGTGTACCTACGATGAAAATTACAGGCCTCTCTCATCTTTTTAAGTGGGAGAACTTGCACAATTGGTGGCTGACTAAATACTTTTTTTGCCCCACTGTATATACACACATACCTATATAGACATACATACTTTTTAAAAAGAATATACCATTATTATTATTCCCCGCAAACCCTACCGCCGATCCCCCAATTGGAGTATACTAATAAACACTTCTGCTTTTACCTTCAATTTATACATCTTTTTCACATTTTACAGACACAGTCTACTTTACAATCATTCTCTCTTGTTTGTTCTTAGTCCTTCCTCTATTTCTGATGTCCATCCAGTTTGATTTCTATTTGTAACTATGCCATTTCACAAAAGTTCCGAACCTATATACAATTTACAGATCCCGTATGCTTGTTTATCTTGTTATTAGTCCCACCCTTCAGCTCCATTCAACCCCTCCCATCTGTCTCTCAACATCAGCCATTTCGGATTTCTATTTGCCATATATTTTTCAACTGTGCTGTGATGCTTCACAAAATAATTGGACCTTCCTATTCTCATAGCTTCTACAGATTGTAAATTAAAAATAAACACTTTTGCTAAAATAATTATTATATTATTGATTGATTGACTATGGCTTTTCAAATCACCCAGTATTGCTATCTGTAGCATTAGTTCTAGGCAAATGTTGCAATTCTTCAGCCATTCCTGGACCTGTGACCAAAAACGAGCTACATATGGACAATACCAAAATAAATCATCCTCCTCATATATTATCCCCCATATATATAACATTCTATTAGTTGCAATAATTTTATATAGTAATTTATATTGAAAAAGTTTTGAATCCGGCGTTGTTTTGCGTATCAATTCATAAATCATGTACCATACATCAAATCTCTTCCCAACTATTTTGCAATTTATATTGCACAGCTGTCAGTTTTTTGGTCCTTAAATGAAATTGGTATATGTTTTTATTCATCACACTTTTCTTTAACCATTTATGTTCTTTAATACAGGGCCAACCTACAAGTTCCTTACTTTTTTCCCCTTCTACTTGCCTCTTCCATTTTTGTGGTAAATGCTGCAATTAATTGGTTGTAATTTTGGGTATGGCAGACATTTCCATATGTCTGTGTTAGCTGCATGTGTGACATAACTCCACCAGTCCTATTTATGATATCATTCACTAAGATTATACCTTTTTTTTTTTATGTCTTCGATAAATAGTTTTTTTTTTATAAATTAGTATATTTGAATTTAACCACAATATTTGTTGTACTATTTGTTCCGTCCTTTCAGGTGGATTAAACTGAAATTGCAACCAACTTTCTAAGGCTTGTTTAAAAAATAAAGATATTTTGGAGATTATTTCCCTTTCAAACAACCGAAAATGAGCAGGTGTAATCTGAATAAAGGGGAAAAGGCCCTTCCTGAATATAGGATGAGACATTCGTACCAATTGACTAGAGAACCAGTTTGGATTTAAATATAACTTTTGTATGACTGATGCCTTTAGTGAGAGGTCTAATGCTTTAATATTTAATCATTTCTGCCCAACGAATACATATTCGTTATATAAATAGGCCCTTTTAATTCAAATAAAATTGAATATTTTTTGTTCGTATAATTTAAAAAGCAGGTCACTAGGTGTAGGCAAAACCATAAGCAAATAGGTAAACTGTGATATAACTAGTTAATCAGGGCGATTTTTCCACAAATAGACAGGTATTTTCCTTTCCATGGTAGCAAGATCTTATCTATTTTTGCTAACTTTCTATAAAAATGTATTGGAGTGAGATCATTTCTTTCTTTTGGGATTTGTATACCGAGTATGTCCACATCTCCATCAGACCATTTAATTGGTAAACTACATGGTAATGTAAAATGTGCATTTTTTAGTAATCCAATGCGTAATATGGTACATTTATCATAATTTGGTTTTAATCCAGAGAGGATAGCAAAAGTATCTAGATCTTCTAAGAGGCCATGGAGAGACTCTAATTGTGGTTTTAAAAGAAAACATGAATCATCAGCGTACAATGACACCTTAGTTTTTAAGCCACGGATTTCTAATCCCTTAATATTATTGTTTGATCTAATCTTAGCAGCTAACATTTCGATGGCAATAATAAATAGATATGCCGATAGTGGACAACCTTGTTTTACTCCTCTAGATATAGTTTACAACTTTCTGAGATGTAGCCATTATTTACTATTTTACATCTAGGTTTACTATACATAACCTTAACACATTTTATAAGATTGAAATGTTCTAGGCATTTATACATAAACTCCAGTCGTACTTTATCAAAAGCCTTTTCAAAATCAGCTATGAAAACCAGGCCTGGTGTCCCCGATATTTCATAGTGTTCTATTGTTTCCAGTACTTGTCTTACATTATCTCAAATGTACCGTCCATGTAAAAAACTTGTCTGATTAGGTTGAATAATATCTGACAATACTTTTTTAATTCTATGTGCCAAGCATTTTGCTAAGATTTTTGCATCACAACACTGAAGTGTAAGAGGTCTCCAATTTTTTAAATGGACTGAATTTTTATATATACCACTTGGGTCCTGTTTCAGTAATAATGATATCAGACCTTCTTGTTGCGTGTCTGATAATCTACCATTTATATAGGAGTGGTTAAAACAAGCCAATAATGGTCCTTTGAGTATACCCAAACAAGTTTTGTATACTTCCACTGGTATGCCATCCAGGCCTGGAGTTTTCCCATCCTTAAAACCTCTGGGTGTTAGGGGGCGCTATTTTAATTTTGGGATGAAAAACGTTCCCGTTTTAAACAAGATATTTTGTCACGAAAAGATGCTCGACTATGCATATAATTGACAGCTTTGGAAAGAAAACACTCTGACGTTTCCAAAACGGCAAAGATATTGTCTGTGAGTGCCACAGAACTGATGTTACAGGCGAAACACAGATAAAAATCCAACCAGGAAGTGCCGCATTTTTTAAAACCGCCTCATGCCAATGACTCCTTATATGGCTGTGAATGAGCTACGAATGAGCTTACGTTTTCCACGTATTCCCCAAGGTGTCTACAGCATTGTGACGTCTTTTTACACATTTCCATTGAAGAATAGCCGTAAGGGAGCATATTTAGCAAGTGGTCACATGGTGTCTCCCGCAGAAAATCTTGCGTAAAATACTAAGGTAGCCATTTTTCCAATCGCTTCTTATGAGAAACCAATTGCCTTGACGGATATATTATCGAATATATATCTTAAAAACACCTTGAGGATGGATCCTAAACAACGTTTGCCGTGTTTCTATCGATATTATGTAGCTAATTTGGAAAAAAGTTCGGCGTTGTAGTGGTAGCATTTTCCGGTCAATTTCTCAGCCAAGCATGATGAACAAACGGGAGCTATTTCACCTACAAAAATAATATTTTGGGAAAAAAGGAACATTTGCTATCTAACTGGGAGGCTCCTGAGTGAAAACATCCGAAGTTCTTCAAAGGTAAATTATTTAATTTGGTTGCTTTTCTTATTTTCGTGAAAATGTTGCCTGCTGCCAGCAGAGCCTAGCATAGCATTATGCCATGATAAACTTACACAAATGCTTGTCTAGCGTTGACTGTAACGCATAATTTGAACATCTGAGATGACAGTGTGATTAACAAAAGGCTAAGCTTGTGTTTGAATATATTTCATTGGCGATTTTCATGAATAGGAAAAGTTTCTAGGGGTATTGATGTCCGCTGCGTTATGCTAATTCGTTTGAGGCTATGATTACGCTCCTGGATCCGGGATTGCTAGTCGCAAGAATTAAAGGCCCCAATTGCCCCAAGCAGTTCCTCCTCTGTAATTTGGCCTTCACATGAGTCTTTCTGTACAGATATTAATTTTACATCATTAGGAAAAAAATCCATACAATTACTTTCAGTTAGTGGAGATGGAGGAGCCTGAAATGAAAACATATTCTTAAAGTACTTTACTTCCTCTTTCAAAATATAATTTGTTGAATCATGCGTGACTCCATCATTTGTAACAAGTTTTAATAAAAATAATTTGGTAGCATTTACAGTGCCTTGCGAAAGTGAGGTTGGGCGTTTAGGCCTGGCTCGCTGTTGGAGTTCCAATTCATCCCAAAGATGTTAGATGGGGTTGAGGTCAGGGCTCTGTGTAGGCCAGTCAAGTTCTTCCACACAGATCTCAACAAACCATTTCTATATGGATCTTGCTTCATGCACATGGTCAGTGTTATGCTGAAACAAGAAAGGACCTTCCCCAAACTGTTACCACAAAGTTGGAAACATTGAATTGTCTAGAATGTTATTGTATGCTGCAGCATTAAGATTTCCCTTCAATGGAACTGAGGGTCCTAGCCCGGACCATGAAAACAGCCCCAGGCCATTATTCCTCATCCACCAAACTTTACAGTTGGCAATATTTATTGGTGCAGGTAGCATTCTCCTGACATGCGCCAAACTCAGATTCGTCCTTCGAACTCCCAGATGGTGAAGTGTGATTCATTACTCCAGAGAACGCTTTTCCACTACTCCAGAGTCTAATGGAGGCGAGCTGTACACCACTCCAGCCGACACTCGGCATTGTGCATGGTGATCTTAGGCTTGTGTGTAACTGCTCGGCCATGGAAACCCATTTCATGAAGCCCCCGACGAAGAGTTATTGTGCTGACATTGCTGCCAGAGGCATTGCTGATGTTGTTCCACTTCATGATTGTGTCCCACTTTTTGTTGATTCTTCACAAAAAAATACAGTTTTATATCTTTATGTTTGAAGCCTGAAATGTGGCAAAAGGTCGCAAAGTTCAAGGGGGCCGAATACTTTCGCAAGGCACTGTATATATTGAAGATTGAAAAATAATTTGGTGAATTTTTCCCCATATTCCATCCAGTTCGCTTTATTATTATAATATATTGCACTAGATCTTTCTTGAATAAGTTCCTCCATTTCTTTTTGTTTTTCCTCTAACTTATTCTGTGCCTCTATAGTACCGTTTTTATTGCTACATAACTGTACTGTTAGTGCTTCAATTTCATTTGTTAATATGGACTCTTTTGATCTAAATTGCTTTTGTTTCATAGATAAGTACTGAATTGCATTGCCTCTAAAGGCACATTTAAAAGTGTCCCATACAGTAAGGGGATCTGCTGTACCTATGTTATATCTGAAAAAGTCAGTTATAAATTCTTCTGTCGTAGTTCTAAACAATTTATCATCTAGTTGGCTTTGATTAAATTTCCAATATCCTCGTAAGAGTAATATATATGCCAATTATGTGATGATCCGACCACATTCTGTCCCCTATCAACACTTTTTAAACTTTTGGTGCCAGAGAGAATGGTATAAGAAAGTAGTCAAGGCAACTAGCTTGATTAAGCCTCCGCCGTGTATATCTCACTAGGTCAGGGTATTTAAGTCTCCATATATCCACTAATTCCAATATATCCATGACATTCATGATTTCCTTATTAAGTGCCTGAGGGTGATAGTTTGTAGTGTGATTTCCTTTCCGTTCCATAGAGGTATTTAAGACCGTATTAAAATCTCCCACCATAATAATAGAGTCTAGTGTTGCTTGTAGAGCTGATAAATTCTTATATATATTTTCAAAGAAGCTTGGATCATCATTATTCGGACCGTATAGGTTAATAAGCCATATCTGTTTACTGTCCAATAACATGTTTAAAATAATCCATCTACCTTGAGGATCTGTTTGGACAATTTGTAAATTTGGATCCAAATTATTGTTATTGAATTTCTTTGCCCATGGGAGAAGTATATTTCGCCCCCCAGTTCTTTTCCCACAAAACTTCATCAAAAACTGTTGAATGGGTTTCCTGTAAACAATAGATATGATATTGTTTCTCTTTTAGCCAGGTAAATACTGATTGGCTTTTCTTATTATCTGCTAGGCCATTACAATTGTAACTGGCTATACTTATCTCACCACCTTTCATAATGAGACACAACTTTAAATGATTTTTATCAAAATATATGTTTGTAAACGTACCATTAAAAAGTAACATCACGATTGAGTGTCTATATAGCTGTACCATGATCTTTGCATTTCTACTAAGTAAACCTCCAATTGGTCCCTACTATTCCACCTGCTAAAAGCCCTCCTCATCCCGAGTTGGGTTGTCATCCCAATGCCCGGCAGACCACCCTCGACGCCCTGTATCCCAAAACCCATACCCGACTGAGATCCATCCTTTGAAAAGAGCACATAGTACCATTTACCGAATTGAAGTAGATTAACTGCCAAATGCATTTCCATCGCCCTCACTTCGATTTGTATTATATATAGCTGTGTTTCATAGTTTTTTATTTGTTATTTTTCTTGTGAAGCACATTGCGTTGCATCCATGTCTGAAATGTGCTATATAAATAAATCTTGATTTGATTTGGAAAGGATTGTGAGCTTTCGTTGCAAGGCGCAGTCGAGCGTTCAGGCTTCTTGCTGAGAAAGCCCTTTACCGGCGACAAGTGAATCTTGGCAGGCCACAGGAGCCTCATGTAGGGTAATGCAAGAGACACAAAGAGTGTGATCAATCACATTTAACGGCTCGAGCAGGACTGGCAGGAAGTCCTTGTGGATTCAGGAATTGGAATGCTGAAGCAAAACAGGCAGTCAAAAGTGCTGTGTGTGTGTCTTTGTGGAGTATGTGTGTGTCTCTGGTGTGTATGGGCATACAAATGTACTATCTTAATATGATCACTCTGTTTCCTGCTCAGCAGGAAATGCAGATTGTAGTGTATTCAAGGTTTAAAAAGGCTTCTAAAGTTGATCTTTTCCACGTTAAAATGTCAGACTTGATTTATCCTACCAAAGAAATTATCAACCTCTACAAAAATGTTCATTCATTATAATCCACACAATAATTCACAGTTCCTGTTGTTGCAGGATTAATATAGCACAAATTAAGATAGCACATTTGTATAAGTGAGTGTGGCTGTCTGATTTGGAATACCATAGTGTGTGAATAATCGTGTGTGTGTTTATGTGTTTTTTGGGAGGTGTGGATAAAGTCTTATATGTGTGATAAGCTTAAAGAGTGTGTGCCCCCTCCCTCCCCGTCACCTCTAATGCTTCACAACATACTGTAGAAAGACACTTTGGGTAAATACATTTTGAGGTGGGAAGATGTATTTCCTATGACACTCGGCATTTAGTGGAATTAATTATTTCTCAGACTTTTAGCTTTTCCCTGGGGTATGGAGAGAAGATGAGGAGAATAATGTTAGATCTGATTGGTGAGGATGTAGCTTTCTGAGGCATTTATGTCCTAGTGGGAGATGTCGACTTTACTTTGTTATCATACACAGCTGCAGCTGTCAAACCCTGCTAAGAAGAAATCACCAAAATACTTATCCAAGTGAAAGCTACATGGAACTACTTCCTTTATTCTCTGAAATGTATTTTCCTTAATGATAGCTGCACACAATCATTCATGTCAGAGTTAATGTCAGAATAGTAAATCGTTACATTTATCTCTGTGTTTTGCTCAATAAGTAACACTAGTCTATTTTTCAGGTTTTGATTTTACTCTGTAGTTTTCCAGAAGTGTGACCATTGACTCTGGAATCGAGCTGAGATGAACCAGTGCAGTTTTGTTCTGAGGATTAAGTTGGATGCAACTAGAAATAAAAAAAGCAATAGAAGATAGGAAATTAAGTCGTCACTCAGAAAGATGATTTAATCTTTCGCAAACCATTCCATTCTTGCTCATCTCTCCCAAGAGTTTGAGGCATAGATGATACTCTCTGTAAATTTTCCCATCCAGAACTAATTTGTTTGGCAGATGCTTTCTAAGAGTCTCTGAGGGAGGCCATGTGGTGGTGTGGGTGGCAGGTTTGTGTAGTTTGGCGGGGCATGCAACCAGGTCCCTAAAGGTGGAAGAGGCCTGTTTGTCTTCCCTCTGCAAACAGTACAGGGTCATTTTGCTTTCGCTTCACTGCCCAGGCGACACAGAGGCTCACCTATTCCAAGGCTGGCAAGCCACCAATGCTAATCGCCTCATTCTGCAAGATGGAGAAGGTGGGAGTCGTAGGAACATGTGCCATTTATCACCCCAATTCTCCGCTGATGGGACACGCACTGGACATAGATTGGACGTCAAATGGCCATGAAAGGACACACATTTCGTGCTCTCCCAGCCGCTCCCGCACTTCCAGCAATAGGTGATGTTCACTGACCGGGCCAGAGTCGGTTGCAGTCGGTTAATCCAGGTTTAGGTTGTCTACTACTTTAAATTGACTGATTATGTGGATTAATTAAACACATTAAGGTGCTCTAATATATGGCTTAGTGCCGGTGCTCTTTCTGAGAAGAAAGTGTCTTCTCGCAGAGTTGTTGGCTCGCTTTAAGGAGACACTCCAAGGGGAGGGAGGAGGGGGGGGGGGGGGGAGGGGGGGGGGCAGGATAGACTCCAAGATTGATCATTGGCCATGTTGTAAGGCCGTCGCCTGGATGTAGTGTAAACATGCCACCTTGAGTTATTCTGTGCCCTGTAGAGCCAATGGCGCCTCAAAGGAGATGGGTACATTTCACTTTGCTAATGTGCAATATATTTCAGGCAAAACATTTTATACAGGTGATTCTCCCTTGCCTTTCACTGATGTCACGTTATTTGATGTATGAATGCCATTTCAATTTAACATCTTTAACAACCCGCCATGTTTTGTTTACAGCACTATAGTGTAAATGGTTAGCCAGACACATTACGTTACATGCTTCACAGGGTGGCAAAGCCGGGCATGGACCCCCCAGACCTCCCCCTACAGTTTTGTTTCCCCATAAACATAACAAATGGTATATGAATTACCTGCCAGGCCGGGCCTTCCAGTAGCGCAGACCGGGAAAGAGCCTATATGCAGGCTGTTAACTCTTGATCTGAAGAGGGGTGAGGGAGAGGGAATGTATTGATGTAATATTTAGTAGTTAAAATCCCCAAAATTCATTCTGATTAGGTACCGCCTTCATTGCATTGTTTAGGAAGCTCATTGGCTCCCAGGGCATTTTTTTTTCTCAAAGTTGTTCACATTTGCAGATAGCTACAGTTAGTTATAGCTAGTAGCTACTAGCTTCATTAAGTTTTGGTAGCAGTGCGCTGAATAATTATAGCTAGTTGACTAAACTTTGATCAGCATGAATATCTGAAAATGGCTATGCACCATGTCGATAGTGATGCCAAGCTTCCCGACCAGCATGCAGGCCCGACCACCGAGGCTGAGGAGCCTAGCAGCAAATGTAATAGCCGCCCATCCCCCATACCAACAAGATCGAGAAAAGCAATGGCCTAGCACCAGCAGCAACAGGGTAACGTCACAACAAGCACCCGCACCTTCGTTAACCACAGCCACATGCACCTGACAACCTCTTAAATCTAACCAAAACTGAACCAGTGGAAGCAGAGTTTATTGTGGCTGGCACATTCTTGCAAAGTGAAATCGCAACCACAGCCAGCAAACAACAAATGGACCCCACTCAGTGTTTTTTCCACAAAGATGCGGCAGGTCTTTGTCAGCAATGGCAACTGTGCTGTTCGCACTGAAACCTGGTAAAAACATTTTGGGAATCTACAGCCATGTCCAAAAATGGGTTCTCCACACTGAAGAATGTATTCAGTGAACGCAGACTCAACACAGAGCATGTTACATCAATGAAAGGCCCAGCTTGTACAGCTGGCATTTGAGAGGGACCTGACAGGTACATTTTCACCAGGAAGGAGAATGGAATCAAAAACTTCTCATGAGGTTGAACACAGCATCAAGGAGGCTGCAACTCTTCTAAATGGTAAGCTACAAATCAAATCGTATTAGTCACATTTCACTGAATACAGTGAAATGCTTACTTATGAGTCCCTAACCAACAATGCAGTTTTTTTTAAAGAATAAGAAATAAAAGTAACAAGTAATTAAAGTGCAGCAAGTTCTTTTTGGTCATAAGAGATGGTAGCGGCAACATTATGTACAAAATATGGAACAAAAATAAGATGCAAAGACACGTAAAACATCTGCCTTCTTCTCCAGCGTAATTTTTACAACCTTTTCCCTCAGTAATTTTAGACCTTTGCTTTTTACTTAAATGCAGCTTTTAGATTTATCTGTGATTCTCAATGTTATTGCTTGTGGGTCAAATTGCTATTGATAGATATAAAGCTTTGAGTTATTTGATGGGTATAGGGATAATGACCCATGTAGCCTCATGTGCTCTGAGGTGAGCCCTGGTGCAATGCTCCTGTTGTCCTGGCTGTCCACTCCAGTGGTGCTGAAATTGGCAGCTCACGTTATCCTTTCATCGGCTGACTGGCGGTAGCTTTCTGTCCACGGTTCTGAATCGATGTTACGGTGTGTGATGTTGTAATGAGCACATCTTGGGCTACCAGTCTTCGTGGGGCTTTACTTAAACATTGCGTGCTTTCTTGTGTGTAAAGTTACAGTTGTTGTGTATATGGCTGCATTTCAGATAGGCCTACATTTCTTTTTACATTTTGTATGTTGCAGTAGTAGGACCAATACCGTGTGTAGCCTACTGAAAGAAGTAGGCAAACGTTCACTCTGTTATCATTAATTCTCATTACACACGGTCATTGTGTGATATGCTACAGTAAAGGTGATGTCAGTACTATGAAAATGACACAGCCTGCTTTTTCGCCCCCTACCTGCTCTCTCACTATAGCTTGTGTGTGTGTGAAACTCTCCCACACGTAAAATATTGTTGCGACTTGTTGCTCATTGCGTAGGGTCACAAATTTGACAGCAATGTAGCCTATAGCTCTAATTATTGACTTAAGTTATGATGCCTGTAAGAAACTTTGATAGCTTAGGGTTGCGCATTCTGTCAAGTTGATCTGTGTGTTGGTAGGCTCTTACAGTACTGGGCATTGGCAGCCCACAGTTACATACAATTCAACAGTTAAAAGATGTGAATTTGTGAGGTGGTGTCCCCATGTTTCCCCTTGCCTATTTTCTTTTACACCAAGTCCTCATAAACACTGTTTTGTGTTTAGCTTGTGAGGGCAATGGAGGTAAAACATAAGCATGTATGTAGACCGCAATCACATTCAGACCTGAGGGTCTGAGGGTCCATCACAGACATGGAAATTCTGTGTCAATATGACACAGAAGACATCTTTCAGAGGTTTTTGTTCCCAGGAAGGGACATTTAGCACATACTATTTATTCTATTTTATTGGCATTTCAGTCTCAGCCAGAGTGAAAAGGACCCCCTATACTTGGCACGCACATACACAGCACCCACAGACACAGCATCTGGATTAAAGTTAACACCACAATCTGTTGGCATAGATTTGTATTAATTTTATAATTGAACTGCACAACATAAAAGGATTTCAGTGCCTGCTGAGGGAATTCAAAAGATAATGCGTTTATTAATGTCTACATTTATGTTTTTGCCACGATTAAATTCTATTACAGACAGAGTAATGTATATTTTAAAATTATATTACGTGAGCTAAACTATATACATATTATTTAAAAACATTTTCCTTCAAGTATAATTTTTTGAGATTACTAATGTTACTACAACAACAAAAAAATACTTAAATACATGTAATTTTGTTCTTGAAACTTTTAATTGAAATACTGTAGAATTCCATTCATTTCTATGGAGGACTGATCCTACTGGGGAGTGCCAATAAACTTCAAAGCCTGTTCGATGCAAAGTCATCTCGCTGAGTCTACCTTTAAAGGTACAAACTTTAGTAAGAGAACTAGTTCCCACATTTTCACTAACATTTCACCCTTTAGTTTTGTGGGATAATGGAATTGCTGAACATTGGTAACTATACCTAACGAATATTGCTCACTGACACTGGTTTCAGGCAGTTAGCTCTTAGCCTTTTGGCGAAATCGGTCTCTGCCCCTAGGCAAAGCTGAAAAATATTGCTTATAATGCAGTAGGGTCAACAACAGAATGAATAGTCCCAAGCAGTCATTACTTTAACCGATGGGACAAATGACTGGAAATTCCCACTGCAAACAGAATAATTATGGTCATGTTCAGGAACGATTTATATAAAAATACTTTGAAATGTGATAGTACTCCCCTGCTCGCTAGTGCCTAGTTCTCCCACACGCATAACCCATAATACAAAGGGGAGCTGGAAGAAGCCTCCAACATTTACCAAATCATCACAGTGTTGTCTTTAGAGAGACTGATCAACTGATCGACTGAGCAACCTGGTTTCAGAGTATTGCGTATTATTCTGTATGTAAATCCGAGACACTCCCTTTAGTAAGATATGTTACTTTTCGTATGGTATTTATTAAGTTGTGGATGAGCATAACCCATTTTGTATTTATGTTAAATTTTTAAATGTAACCTTTATTTAACAAGGCAAGTCAGTCAAATTCTTATTTACAATGACAGCCTACACCGGTCAAACCCGGACGACACTGGGCCAAATCGACGCCGACCTATGGGACTCTCAATCACGGCCGGTTGTGACCGGTTGTGATACAGCCTGGATTCGAACCAGTGTGATGCCTCTAGCACTGAGATACAGTGCCTCAGACCACTGCGCCACTCGGGAGCCCCCTGAGTGGTCGTATGATACACTATATATACAAAAGTATGTGGACACCCCTTCAAATGAGTGGATTCTGCTATTTCAGCCATACCCGTTGCTGACAGGTTTATAATATCAAGCATACAGCCATGCAATCTCCATAGAAAAGCTTTGGCAGTAGAATGGCCTTAATGAAGAGCTCAACGTGGCACCATCATATGATGCCACCTTTTCAACAAGTCAGTTCATCAAGTTTCTGCCCTGTTAGAGCTCCCGCGGTCAACTGTAAGTGCTGTTATTGTGAAGTGGAAACGTCTAGGAGCATCAACGACCCAGCCGCAAAGCGCTAGGCCACACAAGCGCACAGAATGGGACCGTCAATAGTGCATAAAAATCGTCTGTCCTCAGTTGCAACACTCACTACCGAGTTCCAAACTGCCTCTGGAAGCAACGTCAGCACAATAAATATTCATTGGGAGCTTCATGAAATGGGTTTCCATGGCCAAGCAGCCACACACAAGCCTAAGATCACCATGTGCAATGCCATGCGTCGGCTGGGGTGGTGCAAAGCTCGCCGCCATTGGACTCTGAAGCAGTGGAAACACGTCCTCCGGAGTGATCACGCTTCACCTTCTGGCAGTAAGACGAACAAATCTGGGTTTGGAGGATGCCAGGAGAACGCTACCTGCCCCCAATGCATAGTGCCAACTGTAAAGTTTTGTGGAGGAGGAATAATGGTCTGGGGATGTTTTTCATGGTTTGGGCTAGGCCCCTGTTCCAGTGAAGGGAAATCTTAAACGCTACAGCATACAATGACATTCTAGACAATTTTGGAATGAGATGTTCGACGAGCAGGTGGCCACATACTTTAGGTTATGTATGTTATGAATTACAATTCATATTATACATTATGAATTTGCAAAACATGCAATATGTTATGAAATTTCAAAACGTATGATATGTTATGAATTCTAGCTAGGTGCCTAATGTTACCTAGCTTGCTAACATTAGCTAGGCTGGGGCTTAGGGGTTAGGGTTAAGTTTAGGAGTTAGGTAAAGGGTTAGCTAAAAAGGTGAAGATCACGGTCAGGGGAAGGGTTAGCTAACATGCTAAAAAGTAGTAAATAGTGGAAAGTTGCTAATTAGCTAAAATTCTAAAGTTGTTCCTGATGAGATTCGAACACGCAACCCTCCGTTCATTTTTGCCTGAAGTAACAATCTGTCTTATGTAACCATACCAAACGTAACATATACTATATGTAGCTTCACGGATTTCAGTATAGAATAATATGAAATGTTCTGAGACCAGGTTGTACTGAGAGTGAATCTCGCTACCATGATTAGCTGCCATGAGAATAGGGATTAATGGCTGAGACCCAAACGATGTTTTATGTTTTAGTAATGTTTTTTGTTGTTGTTTGGGTGGGTGAAAACACTCCTATTCCCTAAAACATGTCAGCACTGCAGCCTTTTGAAACCGGGTTCCTGCCGAAGTGTCTGTCTCCGTGGCAACTTGAGTGACAGGGGATGATGGACGGTCATCGGGGAAACAGTGCAGATAGTCAAATATAAACAGCTCATGTTTGTGCAGAGCAAGAGGCCCAGCGGGCTTTGTGTGTTGTATTTCTATAGCCACGACAAGATGGGTGACATTTAGCCCTGATGTCTCAGCGTGCCTCCCAATGGAGATGCCATGATTTGGACCCTGTTTACATTTGGGGGAAAATGTTAAGAAATTAGGATTCCTGTCGCACACCAGTACCTAAATAGACAATGCACTCTGTCAGAACATGCATGTCTGGGAAAAGTGGTC
Organism: Oncorhynchus kisutch; assembly: GCF_002021735.2. NCBI lineage: Eukaryota > Metazoa > Chordata > Actinopteri > Salmoniformes > Salmonidae > Oncorhynchus > Oncorhynchus kisutch. Next base: position 6,364,230 of record NC_034203.2, read on the forward strand.
AATGGTGGGCTGCTCGATCTCATTCCTTTCGCTTTGTTTCTCTGATTCCACTGTCAGTGCATTCCCTGTGTCTGATGAGCAAGAGTGACATTCCAGACGTTGCTCTCTCTCACTCATTGTCTTTCTCTCCCTCTGTTACCCCTTTTCCTCTGGTCTCTTTCATCGACTGCACATTCCTTCCTCTAACCTCCTTCCTTGCATCTTCTCTACTTCCCTGCTTATTGCCTCCCCAGGTTAGCGGCATCAACACAGCTATGAGCAGGAAGAGGGAGCACCGTGTTCTTGTCATGGTAGTTGCCATGGTGTTAGTGTACCTGATGTGCTGGATGCCCTACGGGGTCATGGCCTTGCTGGCCACCTTCGGACGCCCCAGCCTGGTCACCCCTGAGGCCAGCATCGTGCCCTCGGTCTTGGCCAAAACCAGCACGTTCATCAACCCCGTTATCTATATCTTCATGAACAAGCAGGTAAGATATATAATCATGGTCATAATGTAATAGTCATACTTAAAAAACACTTTTTTGGTTACTACATGATTCCATATGTGTTATTTCATAGTTTTGATGTTTTCACTATTATTATACAATGTAGAAAATAGTAAAAATAAAGAAAAACTTTTGAATGAGTAAGTGTGTCCAAACTTTTGACTGGCACTGTATATTACCTGACTGTCATAATGCAACATTTGCCCGATGTCAACTACATCTTCACAAACAGGTGAGAGAAACTTTGTAATCATCCACATGAATTATGCAGATAAGTTACAAAATAACTATCTAAAGTAGGTGAATCCTCACTACAGAAACAATGAGAAAGAAAAGAAAAGTGAGAGAAATAGGGTTCACTGGTAAACAGCTGTGAGCTGTGGGCATAACATTGTGTTGGATACAGGGTCAAAATCCACAAAGAAATGGTTAATTGACCACATAATTAATATTTTGCAATAGCCATCCGTCTCCGGACTGGAACCCCATTGAAAATGTGTGGTTCGAATTAAAGAGGGCAGTCCATAAGTGCAGACGAAGGATATCAAGGATTTGGAAAGATTATGTTTGGAGGAAGGGTCAAGATCACTAGCAATGCTTTCTCCCATCTCATAAAACATTTTATAAATGGCACAGTTTTGTTATCCTCGCAAGTGGAGGGTGCTGGAGTATTGAAAACAGGGGAGGCAATCATTTTGAGATGTTAATGACTTGTTCAACAAAATATTTTTCTCTGTGCAATTAGTATAAAATACACTGAACAAAAATATAAACACAACATGCAACAATTTCAAAGATTTTACTGAATCAGTATATTGAAATTAATTCATTAGGCTCTAATCTATGGATTCCACATGACTGGGAATACAGATATGCCTCTGTTGGTCACAGATACTCAAAAAGAAAGGTATTGGCGTGGATCAGAAAAACAGTCAGTATCTGGTGTGACCCGATTTTCCTCATGCAGCTCTTCTTCACGTAGAGTTTATCAGGCTGTTGATTGTGGCCTGTGGAATCTTGTCCCACTCCTCCTCAATGGCTGTGTGAAGATCCTGGATATTGGAGAGAATTGGAACATGCTGTTGTACACATCGATCCAGTGCATCCCAAACGTGCTCAATGCGTGACATGTCTGGTGAGCATACAGGCTATAACTGGGACATTTTCAGCTTCCAGGAATTGTGTACAGATCCTTGCGACATGAGGCAGTGCACTATCATTCGAGCTTCTAAAAATCCTCCTTTCCAGAAATAAGTCTCTCACTGTTGCCGCTTGTCATAGACCCCCCTCAGCCCCCAGCTGTGCCCTGGACACTATATGTGAATTTATTGCCCCACATCTATCTTCAGAGTTCGCACTGTTAGGTGACCTAAACTGGGATATGTTTAGCACCCCGGCCATTTTACAATCTAAGCTAGATGCCCTCAATCTCACACAAATGGCCAAGGAACCTACCAGGTACAACCCTAAATCCATAAACATGGGCACCCTCATAGATACCATCCTGACCAACTTGCCCTCTAAATACACGTCTGCTGTCTTCAACCAGGATCTCAGCGATCACTGCCTCATTGCCTGCATTCGTAATGGGCCCGCGGTCAAATGACCACCCCTCATCACTGTCAAACGCTCTCTAAAATACTTCAGCGAGCATGCCTTTCTAGTCGACCAGGGCCGGAAGGATATTAACCTCATACCATCAGTAGATGATGCCTGGTTGTTCTTTAAAAGCACTTTACTCACCATCTTAAATGAGCATGCCCCATTCAAAAATGCAGAACTAAGAACAGCTAAAGCCCTTGGTTCACTCCAGACTTGACTGCCCTTGACCAGCACAAAAACATCCTGTGGCATACGGCATTAGCATTGAATAGCCCTCGCGATATGCAACTTTTCAGGGAAGTCAGGAACCAATATACACAGTCAGTTAGGAAAGCTAAGGCTAGCTTTTTCAACAAAAAAAATGCATCCTGTAGCACAAATTCCCAAATGGGATACTGTAAACTCAATGGGGAATAAAATTACCTCGTCCCAGCTGCCCACCGCACTGAGGCTAGGAAATACTGTCACCACCGATAAATCAAGAATTTCAATACATTTTTCTACGGCTGGCCATGCTTTCCACCTGGCTAGCCTCTACCCCGGCCAACAGTTCTGCACCCCCTGCAGCAACTTGCCCAAGCCCCCCCCCCCCGCTTCTCCTTCACCCAAATCCAGATATCTGATGTTCTGAAGGAGTCTGGATCCCTACAAATCAGCTGGGCTAGACAATCTGGACCCTCCCTTTCTAAAATCATCCAACAAAACTGTTGCCACCCCTATTACTAGCCTGTTCAACCTCTCTTTCATATCATTTGAAATCCCTAAAGATTGGAAAGCTGCCGCGGTCATCCTCCTCTTCAAAGGGGGAGACACTCTAGACCCAAATTGTTACAGATCTATAGCCACCCTGCCCTGCCTTTCTAAAGTCTACAAAAGCCAAGTTAACAAACAGAATACCGACCATTTTGAATCCCACCGTACCTTCTCCACTATACAATCTGGTTTCCGAACTGGTCATGGGTGCAACTCAGCCACGCTCAAGGTCCTAAATGATAGCATAACCGCCATAGATAAAAGACAGTACTGTGCAGCCGTATCCAGAGGCCCGGACAACTGCCAGAGGTTCGGACAACAGGCCAAGGCTTTCGATTCTGTCAATCACCGCATTCTTATCGGCAGACTCAATAGCCTTGGTTTCTCAAATGACTGCCTCGCCTGGTTCACCAACTACTTCTCAGATAGAGTTCAGTGTGTCAAATCGGAGGGCCTGTTGTCCGGACCTCTGGCAGTCTCTATGGGGGTGCCACAGGGTTCAATTCTCGGGCCTACTCTTTTCTCTGTATATATCAGTGATGTCTCTCTTGCTGCTGGTGATTCTCTGATCCACCTCTATGCAGACGTAGCCATTCTGTATACATCTGGCCCTTCCTTGGACACTGTGCTAACAAACCTCCAAACAAGCCTCAATGCCATACAACACTCTTTCTGTGGACTCCAACTGCTCTTAAATGCTCGTAAAACTAAATGCATGCTCTTCAACCGATTGCTGCCCGCATCTGCCTGCCCGCCTAGCATCACTCTCTGGACGGTTCGGACTTAGAATATGTGGACAACTACAAATACCTAGATTTCTGGTTAGACTGTAAACTCTCCTTCCAGACTTACATTAAGCATCTCTAATCCAATATTATATTTAGAATCAGCTTCCTATTTCGCAACAAAGTCTCCTTCACTCATGCTGCCAAACAGACCCTTGTAAAACTGACTATCCTACTGATCCTTGACTTCGGCAATGTCATTTACAAAATAGCCTCCAACACTCTACCCAGCAAATTGGATGTAGTCTATCACAGTGCCATCTGTTTTGTCACCAAAGCCCCATATACTACCCACCACTGCGACCTGTATGCGCTCGTTGGCTGGCCCTCGCTTCATAGTCATCGCCAAACCCACTGGCTCCAGGTCATCTTTGCAAGGTAAAGCCCCATCTTATCTCAGCTCACTGGTCACGATACACCCACCAGTAGCACGCGCTCCAGCAAATATATTTCACTGGTCCAGTTCTCTGCTGCCAATGACTGGAACAAATTGCAAAAATCACTGAAGCTGGAGACTTATATCTCCCTCACTAACTTTAAGCATCAGCTGTCAGAGCAGCTTACCGATCACTGTACCTGTACACACCCCATATGTAAATAGCACACACAATAGCACACATAAATAACACACACATCCCCATATTGTTTTTTCCCTCTTTTGCACCCCAGTATCTCTACTCATCATCCATCACTACAGTATTAATGCTAAATTGGAATTATTTCGCCACTATGGCCTTTTTATTGCCTTACCTCCCTAACCTTACTACATTTGCACACACTGTACATAGATTCTTCTATTGTGTTTTGACAAAATGTTTGTTTATCCCGTGTTGTTGTTTTTGTCGCACTGCTTTGCTTTATCTTGGCCAGGTGCAGTTGTAAATGAGAACTTGTTCTCAACTGGCCTACCTGGTTAAATAAAGGTGAAATAAAAAAATCATGCTGAAAGTTTGTGTTCGGTGAGCTTACTTTATACCACCATGGGGCACAACGTTGACATCAGCAAACCACTCGCCCACACGACGCCATACACGCTGTCTACCAAGTCGGTTACGACGCTGAACTGCAGTCAGGTCAAGACCCTGGTGAGGATGACATGGACACAGATGAGCTTCCCTGAGATGATTCCTGACAGTTTGTGCAGAAATTCTTCAGTTGTGCAAACCCACAATTTCATCAGCTGTCTGGGTGGCTGGTCTCAGACAATCCTGCAGGTGAAGATGCTGGATGTGGAGGTCCTGGGCTGGCATGGTTGCACGGTTGTGAGGCCAGTTGGACGTACTGACAAATTCTCTAAAACGACATTGGAGGCGGCTTATGGAGTAGAAATTAACATTACATTCTATGGCAACAGCTCTGCTGGACATTCTTGCATTCAGCATGTCAATTTCACGGTCCCTCAAAACTTGAGACATCTGTGACATTGTGTTGTGTGACAAAACTGAACATTTTAGAGTGGCCTTTTATTGTCTGTCCCCAGCACAAGGTGCACCTGTGTAATGATCATGCTGTTCAATCAGCTTCTTGATATGCCACACCTTGGCAAAGGAGAAATGCTCACTAACAGGGATGTAAACACATTTGTGTCCAAAATTTGAGAGAAATAAACTTATTGTGTGTATGGGACATTTCTGGGATATTTTATTTTAGCTCATGAAACATGGAACCAACACTTTACATGTTGCTTTTATATTTTTCTTCAGTATAATGTGATAAAAAAAAATTTGAGCATACAATATAGCTCAGTATGTGTATTATCCATGCCCCCTCATCTTCCCCAAATAAATGAACTGCTGCTATTGTTACACAAAAATATGGTATACGAATAATGCAGTTATTCAGATTTACTTAATCAATTCGATTTTTACTTATCAAGAAATAGTACATACAAACACCAGTACCTGGTTTCCATTCCATATTGAAATCAAAAAGAAATAAACAATGAATGACAAAAAAAACAGTTCACCACTCTGCAATGTCACATCAAATGTACAATAGCTAGGGTGGACCAATTTCTTTTGCAGATTCTCAAACAAAAACAAAAGTTAGTTCTGGAAGTATTGTGATTATTAGGTTGCATAAACATGATGTGTGCTTTCCCCCCACAATTTTGGCCTAAATAAAGAGAATAGGTTGCTGCTGTTGGTCAGTGGTCAGAGTCTGGGAAACAAGCAGGCTGCCTCTGACTGGGGGAGAAACAGGCTCGCTTGAGCCTACAGATTTACTTAAGGTTCATAGTAACAACCCTTGTCTAAATCTGTAGCCTACTAGAAACTAGATGTTTTAAGGTTTATAATACTACCAAAGTGCCCAATATAACCATTACCAATTACCACTCTTTTGAAAAATGCGCATTCTCACTTTCTCCATTTAAATTATTATTTTTTGCTTATGAATTTACCATGTTACGTTTGACTGTATTATTTTAAATGTTCCAAGTTAGCCTTGCTCAACTTTTTTTCCCACCACAAACCAAGGCTTCGGAGGACCACGCCAAACCAAAAGCATACTTAGGGGGGAGGGGGGGTCCAATCATAAAATGAGGAAATGAGTACCACAGTGTGGTGTAAAAGACACAGAAAGCCAGTAGCTGTCTGACACTTTACGGTGGGAAAATCATTTCCTATCCTTCAAATTAATCATGGTATATTACTGAGGACGTCAAATTGACCTGTCTCTAATATTGGATGGGGCATGACCCCCGTCTCCCCGCAAGTTAAGCGCTTGACTGTGAGACATGGTCATTGACATTTTAACATGGTACTCCTCACATCTGTCATCTAGTCAATGCTCCTAATTTTTATGTGAAGACGTCTCCATTTATATGTCTTAGGCCATGTCTGCTGATGAATTTCGTCTATGATGTTGAACCTTCCTCAGAGAGTTGATGGTCCGTTACTGTATATCCTGATAAGCAAACAGCCAATCAATTGGAGACAATCAACATATTTAGAGGAGGTCATCTGGGTCATCTACTAAAATTATTAAGAGGAGACATGGCATCCTCCTCACCAAAGACTCAACCTAGAAATGCAGTAATGACCAACTCTCTGCCTTGACAGGGGATTTCACCTTCACAGTCCTTCTCTCTAGAAATCGGTCATACACCCGGTTCAAAACATTTATTTTGACCAGCTTACCCTATGTTTGCTATGATGAAGTTATGATGATTGCATATAGGTAAATTAATGACTGATCTGTTTCACCTGTCTTGTGCTTGTCTCCACCCCCCCACCAGGTGTCTCCCATTTGTCCCCATTATCTCCTGTGTATTTACATCTGCGTTTTCTGTTTGCCTGTTGCCAGTTCGTCTTGGCCCGTCAAGTCCTACCAGCATGTTCCTGTGTTTCCTGTGCGCTAGTTTTTCCCAGTTCTGCCCTTTCTGCCTGTCCTGTACCTGCCTGACTGATTTAGATTACGACTCTTTGCCTGCCTTGACATTCCGATTGCCTGAAATCCTGTACCTGCCTGAATCTGATTTGGATTGCGACCCTTTGCCTGCCTTGACTACCCTTTTGCCTGCCTCTTGTACTGTAATAAACTCTGAGATTCGTACTATCCACCTCCTGTGTTTGCATCTGGGTCTTAGTCTGAGTGCTGATAAGAAGCACCGAATTGACTTTGTTTTCTCTTTGTCAATGAAACATCATTTCTCTCTCAACAAGACCAATGGTCAAAGATAAATGGTTGATCTTGTATCTTTACCAACTTGTGAAACTTCCTGCACCTTCAGCATCTGGTGTGGGACAGAATAATGAACAACCCACCTAGTGCTTGTCCACTATTTCTGATAAGATCGCTCTAATCAAATATATTGGCTACACTTTCATGTGATGTTTTCCGATTGGTAGTGTTCCATTTTCAGCTTATCAAACTAACTCAAATTATCAGCTGGTCTTACTGTGGGCATAGTGGATGAAGAAGGTAAAAAAATAGGGTATTTCTGAATGCAGCTGTTGTTAGGGACTTTATTATACCCAGAAACACCAAGGCAGTGCCAACTTAGAGGGAAACTTCTGTAACTCAATCACAAGTACTGTCACATCGTACTTTGTGTGTGCGTGTATACAAAGCACATTTGAGAACAAGGCTACCTAAATTCTATCAGTATATTGATTGCATTACGCGCAGGGGTAATACACTCGATCACTGCTACTCTAACTTCGGCGATGCATACAAAGCACTCCCCCGCCCTCCATTCGGCAAATTTGACCCCAACGCCATCTTGCTCCTCCAAATTTATAGGCAGAAACTCAAACAGGATGTACCAGTGACTAGAACCATTCAACGCTGGTCTGACCAATCAAAATCCACACTTCAAGATTGTTTTCATCACGTGGACTGGAATATGTTCCGGTCAGCCTCAGAGAACATCGACCTATACGTTGACTATGTGAGAAAGTTTATAAAGAAGTGCATTCGACATGTTGTACCCACTGTGACTATTAAAACCTACCCTAACCAGAAACCGTGGATGGATGGCGGTATTCGCGCAAAACTGAAAGCGCGAACCATCGCATTTAACCATGGAATATAGCTGAATTATAAACAGTGGTTATTCCCTCCACAAGGCAATCAAACAAGCAAAATGCAGATACAGGGACAAAGTGGAGTCGCAATTCAATGACTCAGACATGAGACATATGTGGCAGGGTCTACAGGAAATCACGGGCTACATGAGTAAAACATTTAAACGTGTTAACCCTCGCAAGGCTGCTGGCCCAGACGGCATACCTAGCTGCGCAGACCAGCTGGCTGGTGTGTTTACGGACATATTCAATCGCTCCCTATCCCAGGCTGTTGTCCCCACATGCTTCAAGATGGCCACCATTGTTCCTGTACCCAAGAAGACAAAGATAACTGAACTAAATGACTACCGCCCCATAGTACTCACTTCTGTCATCATGTAGAGCTTTGAGAGACTAGTCAAGGATCATATCACCTCCACCTTACCGGCCACCCTAGACCCACTTCCGTTTGTATACCGCCCCAACAGGTCCACAGACGACGCAATCGCCAGTACACTGCACACTGTCATATCCGGACAAGTGGAATACCTATGTAAGAATGCTGTTCATTGACTACAGCTCAGCATTCAACAACATAGTACCTTCCAAGCTCATCATCAAGCTGGAGGCCCAGGGTCTCAACCCCGCCCTGTGTAATTGAGTCCTGGACTTTGACGGGCCGCCCCCAGGTGGTGAAGGTAGGAAACAACATTTCCACTTCGCTGACCCTCAACACTGGGGCCCCACAAGGGTGCATGCTCAGCTCCCTCCTGTACTCCCTGTTCACCCACGACTGCGTCGTCATGCACACCTCCAACTCAATCATCAAGTTTGCAGACGACAGAACAGTAGTGGGCTTGATTACCAACAACGACGAAACAGCCTAAATGGAGGAGGTGAGGGCACTCGGAGTGTGGTGTCAAGAAAACAACCTCTCACTCAACATCAACAAAACAAAGTAGATGATTGTGGACTTCAAGAAACAGCAGTGGGTACACCCCCCTATCCACATCGAAGGGACAGGAGTGGAGAAGGTGAAAAGTTAAGTTCCTCGGCATACACATCACAGACAAACTGAAATGGTCCACCCACATAGACAGCGTGGTGAAGAAGGTGCAACAGCACATCTTCAACCTCAGGAGGCTGAAGAAATTTGGCTTGTCACCCAAACCCTGACATACTTTTACAGATGCACAATCGAGAGCATCCTGTCGGGCTGTATCACAGCCTGGTACGGCAACTGCACCGCCCACAACCGCAAGGCTCTCCAGAGGGTGGTGCGGTCTGCACAACGCATCACCGGGGGCAAGCTACCTGACCTCCATGACACCTAGAGCAACCGATGTCACAGGAAGGCCAAAAAGATCATCAAGGACAACAACCACCCAAGGTGCTGCCTGTTCACACCGCTATCATCCAGAAGGCGAGGTCAGTACAGACATTACCCGAATAATTGATCAGGTATAGACACTGGTATATATTGTGATATACAGTATCTTCCTCTGCTCCCTTGTTTGTGTTATTGTTACCTCACGGACAGATAAAACAGAGTGTATTTTTGTTGAATTATTCAGAAGGTTTTATTTGTGGTAGAGGGAGATTGGCCGTGAGCTCCATAAAAAAAGTGTGATGAAATGTTTGACTTTTCGGAAATAAAAGTTCAAACATGAATGCCTTTTGTTTTTGTTGTACAACAAAGAACAAAGTTTCCGAAGTTAAGGTTATTCAAAAGAGTATTATTTTGCAGGTGAAAAATGATTGAATCCCCTTCAGGGATGTAAAAACTTTGCCATTATGTCTTATTAATGGCCTTGGTACATCTTGGTGTCCCTTTCAAAGTTATTAATTGCGGTAAAGCCTCATTTACATGCATTTGCTTTCCTTCTGTCTTAATGATGAAGGGCTGGATCGTGGCTGCATTAATTCTGAGTAAGATTAATCACATCGCTTTTTACTGATGTGTTCTGATTCGCACTGTTTCACGCAGTCATCTCTTTTCATCAAAGGGGTCAGAATAAGTGGTAAGTAAAGCACTTGTCAGCTTGTTTCTTGTGTGTGTAAAACACTAAGACAGTGGCTGTTTATGGTGTAGCGCTGGAGACGGGAGAATCCCAGGGCGGGATGACGTTGTCTAGTGGACACAGGCATGTCATGAGTTTTGACTGGAAACACAATACATTGTTTAAACTTTGTTTAGTGAACTGGAGCATGTCATCTTGTATGAGACTCATAAATGAAAGAAAACCTCAATATAACTTGAAGTATTCAGTAAAATAATATGTAGGCGGTAGCCCAGAGGTTAGAGAGCCGAGCCAGCAACAAGATATTTGCCCATTCGAATCCCAGGTCAGATGAGAAAAATCTGGTGGGAAATGAGCCGACCACCAGAGGGTTGGCATCAGTATCCTAGCTGCCATCTTCAGCCTTTGTGCCCTTGAGTAAGGCACTTAACTGCTCACTGGGCGCAGTGTGTGTGTGTTTGTTATAGACATTCTCGAGATCATTTGGCTCCGTTCATGTAAAAGAGCCAGCTCATTTGGCTCCCAAACGATTCTTAGTTCAAAATGCTTAAAAATTCACATAGAACCATGAAAAAAATGCACATCTCCAATGTAAAGCCCCAAAGGCAAGCTACCATTATGTCAGATTGTGAAATGTGTGTTCAAATATATTGCAAAGATTGTTTTTACACTGACGAGCTCTCCCCACTATTTACTGTTTCTGTAGTGAGATGCACCCACTTCAGATAATTATTTTGTAACTTATCTGCAGAAAAACGTTGTTTTGAGCTCAATAAGCAGTAGTAGCAGTATGCAAATCAGGGAGCCACCGATGCGATTCGGTTCCTGACATTCGCCAAAATGATCCAGTCAAAAAGAGCCGTTCGTTTGCGAAAGACAATCACTAGTGTGTGTGTGTGTGTGTGTCTGTATTGGGTGGTTGGGTGGAAAACAATGAAAAACAAATGTCTTCTTCTTGTAATACCATTAGTGGTTATACTTGTATGGTATCCCCCGGACCACGTTTGGGAAACGCTGCCATAAGATATGAGAGAGAGAGAAACCTTGACTTCTTGTAAACTATTTCCTTTACCAGTTCAACATTATGTGTATCAAGTGCAACATTTACTCAACAGTAAAACACTGGTGTTCCGAGTTGAATAGCCTCTATGTTTTCACTGAAGATGTATTGCTCACAAGTTTAATATTAATGCAAGATATATTTAGATATAATGGTATGTAATGACAGTATGAATGCTCCACTGTCCCTTCCTGGCACTTTCAATTATATATTCTCCTCCCCGTGTATCCCACCAAAGGCTGACCTTTCAGGAAGATTTGAGCCCACTCATCTACTCAACGGAGACACGAATGTCCTGTATGTCATTTTCAGTCTTCAATTCCTCCCAGCCCGTTACTATGGAAACTGTGAGTTGAGGCGAGTTGAAGACTAAAAATGCTGTACAGATACAAGTAGCGGCATGTGTCTCATGAAGACCTGTGGTAACAATTATCAGAGAAGACAGATCATTGCCCTCTAGACGGGGGTATGGAACTTTGCTTATGGTGAGTACAATTTTCTACTTCTCTTCCTCTCAGTACAGTGGAAGTGGCCATGGATGTTGCAGATGGGTATGGTTAAAATTGTCAAAAAAAACAAGCATAGACTGAGAGGAAAAGATTGGAACAAATAAACCATCAACTACACCATAATGTTGATTTTGGTTTCGCCCCCCAGAACTTTACAGTTTCTATGTTTCTAGCTACCACTGGAGGTAGAACGTGTATTGGAGTTTGGCCCTTGACCTATAAAGTCTATGGTTCAGAAATATCCCCAATTTAACTTGCCTTAACTTGTTTAATTACATTTGAAAAATGAGTGTGCCTTAAAGAACCACTCATTCCCCAATTGAGTCCAGATGACTCAAGTTAACCAGAGAATGAAGGATGTGTACTGTGTCCTAATCAAAGTTCACTAGTGAGACCCTGGAGGGCTACAAACTGTCAATTGTCCCTTGAGAGCAACAAGCATTCATTCTTGAATGTAGAGAGCAATGTGCAATGTTGCACCTACTAAGCACCCCCCTCCTGCTTGTCTCGCCTTGTGTATTCAGACCTTTTATCCAAATGATGACTTTAATTAAACACGCATTGAAAAGAAAAGCAGCCGACTCTGCATCTCTGCCTCCCCTGAGGAGCATTGAAAGGCATTACATTATAAAGGCCTAATGAATGTGTAGATGGGTACATGTAATGTAAAATATGTGCTCACTGGCTTAGAGCTTGGGTTTATTATCGACCTCAAATGTATGACCCCATCCAGAAACAACCGTTTGCTTGTACCACAAGCCCCCATAGTCACATGTGTAGACCTGAGACAACTGCTGTTAGAGTTATGGCAAACAGTCCAGTAAGTTTATCAGAGAAAAAGATGGCGGTACTTACAGTGCCTTCAGAAAGTATTCACACCCCTTGACTTTTTCCAAATGTTGCTGTATTACAGCTTAAATTTTAAACGGATGAAATATAGATTTGATTTTACTGGCCTACACACAATACCCCACATCATGTTAAAGTGTAATCATGTACATTTTTTATTTATCAAAATACTAAAAATGAAAAGCTGAAATGTTTTGAGTCAATAAGTATTCAACCACTTTGTTATGGCAAGTCTAAATAAGTTCAGATGTAAAAATCTGTTTAACAAGTCACATTATAAGTTGCATGGACTAACATGATTTTTAATGACTACCTCATCTCTCTACCCCACACATACAATTATCTGTAAGGTCCCTCAGTCAAGCAGTGCATTTCAAACACAGATTCAACCACAAAGACTAGGGAGGTTTTCCAATGCCTCGCACATAAGGGCACCTATAGGTAGTTTTTGTTTTTCAAAGTTATACGTTGAATATACCTTTTAGCATGGTGAAGTTATTAATTACACTTTGGATGGTGTATCAATACACCCAGTCACTACAAAGATACCCAATACAACCACTCAGGGATTTCACCATGAGCCTAATGGTTACTTTAAAACCATTACAGAGTTTAATGTCTGTGTTAAGAGAAAATTGAGGATGGATCAACAACACTGTAGTTACTCCACAATACTAACATAAATGACAGAGTGAGAAGAAGGAAGCTTCTACAGAATACAAATATTCCAAAACATGCATCTTGTTTGCAATAAGGCACTCAAGTAAAACTGTGAAAAATGTGGCAAAGAAATTAACTTTATGTCCTAAATACAAAGCGTTATGTTAGGTGGAAATCCTACAACACTGAGTACCACACTACATATTTTCAAGTATGGTGGTAGCTGCATCATGTTATGGGTATGCTTGTCAAGGAGTAAGAAGCTTTTTAGGATAAAAATAAATAATAGAGCTAAGCACAGGCAAAATCCTAGAGGAAAATCTGGTTCAGTCTGCTTTCCAACAGACACTGGGAGACAAATTCACCTTTCAGTAGGACAATAAACACAATACCAAATATACACTGGAGTTGCACACCAAGATGACATTGAATGTTCCTGATTGGCTAGTTACAGTTTTGACTTAAATCGGCATGAAAATCTATGGCAAGACATGAAAATGTCTGTCTTGCAATGATCAACAACTATCTTGACAGAGCTTGAAATAAAAACAAGCTACTACTTTTCATCTGGCTGGTTTCACCTTTCCAAATTTCAAACAAACTAAAATCCTTAAGCAAAACCATGTGTTAATGCAAGTCATTTGTTTAAATCCATCTATGATTATCAAGAAGCATAACCTGTCCCAAACTTCATATTACTTTTGCTTTGGTCTTCCAACAACATGCGGGAGAAATCTGCTCAATAGCCGCTCTAATTGCGACGTGATAGCCTATTGCAACGAGTGCGCTGAGTCGGGAAGGAAGTACAGGGAGTGTGTGTTTTAATAAATAAACAGAACAATAAACACAAAACACAAACAACGCACCGACATCAGAGTCAATAACACCTGAGGAAAGAACTAGGGGGAGTGACAGATATAGGGAAGATAATCAAGGAGGTGATTATCCAGGTGAGTGTCATGAGACGCTGGTGCACTTGACGATGGTGACAGGTGTGCAGGATAATCAGCAGCCTGATGACCTAGAGACCAGAGAGGGAGCATGCGTGACACCTATATCCCCGTATAGCCCCCATCTCCCTTAATCTGCATCCAATGCGCTCATGAATGCGTTGCTACTCATATAATGTTTCAGATATATCAAGTTATGGTACTAAGTGCATTTTATAAAATGCTTGCAGTCAAACAACCAATAATACTGGGCCTCCGCTTATTTTCCTGTGTTTGGGCCAGACTGCTTTCTCACTGCCTTCTCACCTGCAGCGAACAGCACCATGATAGAAATTGAATCGCTCTGAGACCATCCTTTTTGAGCGAAACATGGTGCGTTGTTTAGTGCGCTTCAGAGTGCGTATAGAGTAGGAAAAATGCTATAGCGCGCTTGACATTTAAAGGTAATTTTCAATTGAGCCAACAGCCTTTACCTTAAATGCCATCTCTGCGAATGCGGTAGCATTGCCTTTAAAAGCTGCACTGTCGACTAGAGCGCACAGATTGAATTCTGGTCTTATATAAACCCTTGTGTTTGCTGAGCTAGCTTCAGAGCTCACTAACTCCTCTACCCCTCTTTGTGACATCTAGGTTGTATGTTTTCATCCAGACGTCTAGATTCAGCTTCACTGTCACGAACATGACCAAAATAGTCAAAATCCATGAAAAACTCAAACTTCCTGGTCATAGAACCGCTTTTGAAGTTTACATATTTCACCCATATATGACCTTATGCTGTGTCTGCTGCTCTGCTTTCCATAACTCACTCATCTATCCAATCCTCTCAGTGCCTCAGTAGGGTTTGTGTTTTGACAGCTGACAAAATCAGGGTATGCTCAACAAGATCATAGAGTTTCTATACTTTATACACCAGTCTTTAGTATCTCCAATTTGACATTATGAAATGGGGATTGTGTGGTTCAACACAAGGTGGATCTGTGTTACTGTATCTTTGTTTTGTCTGGATGATCTTTTCTGTGTGTGTGTCTATTGTCTTTGTGTATTCCCTCTGAAGAGGCAGCGGTGCCGTAGGACACTCTTCCTTTTTTACGTCTCTTGAGAAAATGTAGTAGACTATAAGTATACATGAAACTCGCAGAGTATACTAAGTACACTACGTTTTCTCAAGGGAGGTGACGTCAGAGCCCTTAAGATGACGGTATGGGACGGGAGTGTTGTTAAAGTTCAGCCTGGGAAGTAGGCCTATTCAACCAAGGTCTCTGTCTCCATCTGTATGTGTGTATGCCTGGAATAAAAATTTACCAAATACCCTCATTGCATTGTTATGCTTTTTTAAAAATAATTAACTCTGACTGTCTGCCTCCAGCAAATGCTAAATTCAATATCTGCACTATGAGCTCTTGTCTTTGAGCTTTGTTGACTTTGTAGAGAAAAGTGATATCAGTGTGAAACACAGCACCTGTGGTTTCCTGATCAGTTTGCAGATTTTAAATATGGATGGCATGTTCATGCAGATTTCCTTCTATAACTTTCCCCCCCAAAAAAGTATTTCCATGCTCATCTGCTGCAGGCAGCTCCTGACTCTTCTTTTCCCCCCAAAAATCTGATATGTTTATATAATGTTGTGGTATGACTTTTACAAACACTTTATAAAATCATATAAGTATATACAAGTTACTTTGTTGGTGGATTAAGGGGATAGTGGAGTCACTGCGAATGTGAGTTGCTTTTCAAGTTATGAGTTATAACAGCTATTAGGACCTCCTTCCTTTACCATGCAGTGTGTCTTGAGACCAGCTATCTAGTCCATTTTGTAATCATTACTCATCTGTATGGGAGTATGATGTATGGGAGTATGATGTAGTGGTTAGGATAGGTATGAGAAAAATCAGTCTCTGTTGTCCTCTTATTTTATCAGGCTTTTTATATAGCCAGTCAAGGTTTCCTGCGCCTCACATGATCAAATACTCATTCTTGAATGAGAGCCTAATTAGTTCAGCATTTAATACCATTTGGGAAATGTACAAATAATGAGTGTCTTTCAGCATTGTTCTATGTGAAAAGGCAAGGTGAGACAACAAGCTTGACGAACAATAGGGAGAGAGAGAAGAGAGAAGAGGAAAAGGATGTATCCAACCAGACGGTTCCGGATTACTCATAATTATTCACCATTACACTTCTCAGAGATAGAGGGAACAAGAGAAAGGGAGAATTAATTTCCCTTGTATGCAACTTGTATGGACCCTTTGTTTGTCAGCAGGAAGTAGGAGAGTTTAGGAGGTTGTGCCTGCGGAGGTGGGATGGGGAAACAACCTCAAGTAGGTACATAAGCATCTATAAGTGATCTTTGTGATCTAAGTGATCTTTGTAGGAAACAACTTGAAGTCGGTACATTAGTATAATGGTCCTTAAACCTTAATCCTGCTGTTTGTGACAGATAAAGAGTAACAGCAGCACATACATTATTTGTTTCCCCCTTTTTAAGGAAGGCAATGTGTAACGGATCTCTTCGTGTATGACATATCGGACCAATGCGCAGCGTGGTAAGTGTCCATGCTAATTTATTAACTGAACACACAAAACAAAATAACGAAGTGAATGGAAGAAAACAAAACAGTTCTGCAAGGTGACATACACTAAAAAGAAAACAACCACCCACAAACAAGAGTGGGGAAACGGGCTACCTAAGTATGGTTCTCAATCAGAGACAATGATTGACAGCTGCCTCTGATTGGGAACCATACCAGGCCAAACACATAGAAATACCAAACATAGAACAAAAACATTGAATGCCCACACCATCTCACGCCCTGACCAACCTAAAATAGAAACATACAAAAGGAACTAAGGTCAGGACGTGACAGTACCCCCCCCCCCCCCCCCCCATAGGGGAGGGTCTGGGTGGGCATCTGTCCGCGGTGGCGGCTCTGGCGCGGGACGTGGACCCCGCTCCACCATAGTCTTGGCCCATTTAAGTTGCGCCTTTGGAGCGGCGACCCCCGTCTCCAACCTCGGACTCGAGACCCTTACAGCGGGCCCCGAAAAGACGGGAGATTCTGGCAGCGCCGGACAGGCAGGAGACTCCGGCAGCGCCGGAGTGAAGGGCGGCTCCAGCAGCGCCGGAATGAAGGGCAATTCCGGAAGCCCCGGAGTGAAGGGTGATTCCGGCAGCGCCGGAGTGAAGGGCGGCTCTGGCAGCTCCTGACTGACGGGTGGCTCTGGCAGCTCCTGGCTGACGGGCGGCTCTGGCAGCTCCTGACTGAGGGGCGGCTCTGGCAGCGCTGGACAGGAGGGAGACTCTGGCAGCGCTGGACAGGAGGGAGCCTCTGGAAGCGCTGGACAGGAGGGAGCACCTGGAGGGAGGAGACGGAGAGACAGCCTGGTGCGTGGGGCTGCCACAGGAGGCCTGGTGCGTGGAGGAGGCACTGGATGGACCGGACCGTGGAGGCGCACTGGAGGTCTCGAGCACCGAGCCTGCACAACCTGTGCTGGCTGGATACTCCCCGTAGCCCGGCAAGTGCGGCGGGGTGGAACAGACCGCACTGGGCTGTGCTGGCGAACCGGGGACACCGTGCGTAGGGCTGGTGCCATATACCCCGGGCCGAGGAGATACACTGGAGACCAGATGCGCTGAGCCGGCTTCCTTTCTCCTGGCTCGATGCCCACTCTGGCCCGGCCGATACGAGGCGCTGCGATGTAGCACACCAGTCTATGCCTGCGCACTGGGGACACCGTGCGCCTCACAGCATAACACTGTGCCTGCTCGGTCCACCTCTCTCCACTGTAAGCATGGGGAGTTGGCTCAGGTCTCCTACCTGACTTAGCCACACTCCCCGTGTGACCCCCCCCCCCTCAATAAATTTTGGGGGCTGCCTCTCGGGCTTCCTTGCCAGCCGTGTTCCCTCAAAGCGCTGGTTCCCTTTACCGGCTGCCTCCACCTGTTCCCATGGGAGGTGATCCCTTCCAACCAGGATCTCCTCCCATGTGCAGGAACCCTTCCCGTCCAGAATGTCCTCTCATGTCCATGAGTCCATTCCACGCTGCTCCTGGTTACCACGCTGCTTGGTCCTTTTTTGGTGGGTGGTTCTGTAACGGATCTCTTCGTCGTCTGACGACGAGTATGAAATATCGGACCAATGCGCAGCATGGTAAGTGTCCATGTTAATTTATTAACTGAACACACAAAACAAAATAACGAAGTTAATGGAAGAAAACGAAACAGTTCTGTAAGGTGACATACACTAAACAGAAAACAACCACCCACAAACAAGAGTCGGAAAACAGGCTACCTAAGTATGGTTCTCAATCAGAGACAACGATTGACAGCTGCCTCTGATTGGGAACCAAACCAGGCCAAACACATAGAAATACCAAACATAGAATAAAAACATTGAATGCCCACCCCAACTCACGCCCTGACCAACCTAAAATAGAAATATACAAAAGGAACTAAGGTCAGGACGTGACACAATGACTGGTTAGGTTGAAGTTTTGTAGCCTCACCATTCATTATAGTTCATTTTTCTGATATTTCAGCATTCGAGCAAACAGATGTTGTACAGTTTGTCCAACTTGACTCACATCTTTCTGTCTCCCCATCTTTTTTTCTGTTTGTTCATCTGTATGTTGGGGATGTGTTTGTTCACTGGTATGCCAGTTCTACAGGTGCTTCCGAGCCCTGCTGAGGTGCCAAGAGCCCCAGAGGGGTTCCAGCATCAGGAGCTCCTCCAAGGCGCCGACTAAAGCTGTCCGTGGTGGCACCCACAAAACCAACGACAACAACTTCACCTTCGAGGTGGCCTCGCTCGGGCAGCCCACCAGCATGGTCCCCCAGCTGGGGAACACAACTGTGTACACAGCAATCCCCGTTTCCTTTGACATGGTCAAGCCCAACATGGTGTCGCTAGTGGCCCACTACAACGGTGAAGGTCTGGGGCCGTCAGGGGTTACGACCTCTAGGAACCAATTACAGGGAGGGGAGGTGGATCCAGAGGGGCTGTCAAAGTGGATTTAGTGCTGTTACGAAGCTTGCCTCTTGCCAGTATGATGGACAGGAGGCATAGAGGGAAATCTTTGAAAGCCTCCTGACTCTTCGGAAGTGGAGCCATAGGAGCTACTAGTCCATCTTGAGGAAGGACATCAATCTGTCTGGCTCTGCACAATGTTATACATATTTTCACCATTTACTATCTCAAATACGCCTATGGACTGAGAGTGGGGAGAAAAGGGTATGAAGAAACCCTGTTATTTTTTACAATTTCTAATGTTTTGTCGAATATATTAGTTCTATGAAATGTCATGATGCGATTTCACCGTCTGTACCTTTACAGTACAAAGATAAAGAGCGATGAAGAGTGCATTTTTGTATTGATCTGAGATTGGAATCACAGATTGAGGAAACTCTATTGTATTCAAGTATTTTCAGGAGAGTTTTCAAAAGTGTCAAGATGACAAAGCGCTAATGACAACAACAACAAAAAACACTAAACGTAATGATGGGATTGTACTGTTAATGATTTTTTGATTTTTTTGATTGCTGAACCCAGTTCCATCACTCAAACGTATTCAATTGTAGCTAGTCACGTATATACTTTGTGTCATAAACATAGGTAGCATGTGTCTGGCATGTATATTTCTTTCGAAAAACATTTTATGTAAATATTTTAAAAAGTACAAAAATCTGCAGATGTGGGGTATGAATCTGGAGGTCCAGGGAACTGTTGGTTTTCTTTTCTCCCTGGTGGTTAATTGATTGATTTATGTAACTTATTGGCCAGAGATTCCACTCACTGTGTTAAGTCGCATCAATCCTTGACTATTTCTGGCCTTGCAGTCTGGATCTGAGAAAAGAATATCTAATCTGTTCTGACAAAGATTTTGTATTTTTTTTACCATATGTTATGTTGGGTCTATAGGCACTGCAATCCTCAAGTGACTTGAATAGAGACCTGCTATGTAATATAAACTAGTTTGAACAACTTTACAGCATAATGTACAATAGTTTGTTCCTTTTCTTGTGAAATATGGCCTGTGTTGTGATTAAGGGCCTACAAATAGCTAGGTGTCCAGCCAAAATGCGTGGCTTACTGTAGGTATTGTTAGATATCACCTATCATACTAAATTAGGCTTGCTAGCGTTAGCATGTGCGACACTCACCGCCCATCATCTTGATTGGTATTCAGCATTTACCCATTTTATTAATACCACTACATCCCTGGCTCTATGTCTAGCCAGTTTGTGTAACCCCCCATTTAGTCAACATAAGGGACATCCAGATTAAGCCTAAAATTATGTGAAATGATTGTAAATTGCTTCAAACGGCAGAGGCCTCATCTATATAGAAAGCACGTTGAAGGTATCAAGAAGGAGCTGTGACTGTATTGACAGAGAAATTACCTGGGAATTACACAGTAATTACAGAATTCATTACTGCGACCTAGTTACTTCTACTACTAGATAGGTTGTTTACTTTGGCTAATCGGTCCAATTTGAATATCAATGAAGTACTTTGGGACATAAAACCATGAAAATAATCACATTTCCATCATACCCAATTGGGTCTGACTGCATGACTTGTTATGACATGATACTAAAGTGAAAGTAGAGGACTGGTAGAGCATGTGCTCTTGAGATATTGTATTATAGCCTTAAGTCTTACAAAATGTACTGTATACATTGGTCCTCAACCTTTGAGGCTATGCTCAGTGCTTCAGGTGGAATACAAAATGTGTATTGGTGCACCAGTGAGTAGGCCTAATGGCCCACTTCATGTACAGTGTGTGCAGTATGAACAAAGGGCACTTTCTGTTTGTTTTTGTTTTTAAGTGGAGCACATTTTTGTTCAAATCTGAAAAATTATAGGAGGCATGAGTTTGCATAAATATTGTTTAGATTTTTGTTAACACTACAATGGTTATGTAGGCATTATAAAAGTCTTGAATTGACCATGCTGAATAAGAGTAACCATTGGTAGTGTAATGTTATCTCGCTGGGAAAATGTACATGTTTAAGAGTGTATATTGATGTGTGTTTAATTGACCACAACGACTGTTAAAGCGGCAATCAGCAGCTGAAACAATAACAAAGCATCACTGTTTCGCTAAAAAGCTGAGGTATGGGGCTGGAGAAAATGTAGCACTCACAAATTCATAGACAGCGCTTTGGATGCAAGGACAAAATGATAGTTCTTACCATTTAATATGTTTACAAACACTGGAGTAAAACAAGCTTATATTTTGGTTGGGGTACGACAGTTGAACTAAGGTCATGAGGCATTTAAATCAAATCAAATCAAATCAAATTTTATTGGTCACATACACATGGTTAGCAGATGTTAATGCGAGTGTTGCGAAAAGCTTGTGCTTCTAGTTCTGACAATGCAGTAATAACCAACAAGTAATCTAACTAACAATTCCAAAACTACTGTCTTATACACAGTGTAAGGGGATAAAGAATATGTACATAAGGATATATGAATGAGTGATGGTACAGAGCAGCATAGGCAAGATACAGTAGATGGTATCGAGTACAGTATATACATATGAGATGAGTATGTAAACAAAGTGGCATAGTTTTATAAGTTGTTCTTCAAGAATCAATGGGTACATATACATTTATATGTCCAAAAATGTGTGTAGCTGCTGCAGATTGCCCCTTCAACAGACAAGACAGACATGCCACATGCAACAGGAATTTCATACTGTATTGAGTGTTGCAGTTTAATAAAGACTTTCTGAAAACAATGTATAAAGTCTTCTGTTGTTGATGTATTCTGTAAAGAGCTGCTGTACACACTAGGCCCATTGAAAGCGGAAACAAGAATCTGGTAACTGTGAAGTGATGTTGTAGTGTTACACAATATGCAGATGTATCCGAGCCAGAACATACCTGTTTCTGTTACGTGAGGCAGCTTGATATAAAGTACACCACCTTGACAGGTCTAGTGTATCGCAGGGCCTCACCCCCAATCCATCTGAGTAGTGTCAACCTACTTTTGAATGAGACAGATATGTTACAGTAGGAGAGGACACAACATTCAGACACCTGGTTTCACTTCACCTCCCTTTCATGTATGATTGCCTGACAACCAAGGAGGCCATTTTATTAGCTTTATAGGTAAGGGTTGAGGTATGGTCAAGTAACAGGCAATATAACTTACCCTATATTTGGCTGTAAACGCTTAACCACAAGCCTAAACCACAAGCTTTTCTGGCAAAATGCCACATATTGATGTGACCCTCAAGCTATCAACATAAATCACATAAGCAAAGAGTGGCAGTATGCCACAATTGGCAAAGCACCAGATATAACATGTATATCCTCCTGTTGCCTTGTAAAGTACTTTTCTCCTTAGAGCTACCGTAATGGAGTGTTTATAAAGGCTTCATTAATTAAGAAATCATAAAATGTATTTAGTAAAGTGTATCTCAATTGACCCTTCCCTAACCCCTGCTCCCCTTGGTTACTTTTGCAGCCTCGGACAACATTTTCCCAGGAAACCCAATTCCCCCTTCTGACCCCTGGCAAAATCCCCTCACAATGATCTAAAACTGTGTTTTAATACACAATGAAATTGAATACAGACAACCCCTTGCTAATCACAACAATATGTTGTGGTGGACTGTTATTACAATTGCTTCACAGGAGCCTGGTAAAATGGTTGTAGTGAGGCTATCCACTGGATGGCTTGGCATGCAGCCAAAGTTACTAAGCACTTTTGGGGCTATCTAGTGCTCTCTCAAATTGTATCCTGATGCCGATGAGAGTTGTATTCATAACATGGTTAACTAAGCTAAATAACATTAATTTGAAAAGAAAATAGTTATATTAACTAGCTAGCTAGCGTTAACAACGTTGGGTGGTCAATAAGACATAACTAGTTAGCTAGCTAACTGCTTGTAATATTCACATGTGTAAACATACTGAATTGTAATTGGATGCATTTGACCACCATATCATGATTGGTTAAGACCACCCAAATGGTTAGGCCATGGTCAGTTTTGATCCTGGTTGGCCATGTAACGTTCAATGAGTGATTAGGTGTGGAGTCAGGCGCAGAGAGCAAAAGGATGCGGGAAAAACACGCTTTACTGTCCAGGGAAAGATAACATAAACAAAACTGGTAACAAAATAAGAACAAAACAGCGAGAAACCCGAAATACAAACATAAATCACTCTAACACCTACAGACGAACAAGCCCGCACAAACAGAAGCGGGCTGAACGAACTTATATAACCCCACCCAAACAACCAAACAAGAAACAGGTGATACCAATTAGACAAGACTAAACGAACACAGAACAAAGGATCGGTGGCAGCAAGTAGACCGGCGACGACGACTGCCGAGCGCCACCTGAACAAGAAGGGGAGCCACCTTCGGTAATATTCGTGACAGGCCATACGTGAACATGCCAGTTATAGCTAGCTAATAAAGAGCTACGTTAAGAAATATCCTGTAATACTGAATTTTATTATTGTGTACAAAGCGTGCAAAACAAGACACTGCTGAGCTAGCAAACGATGTAAGAAATGTAATTTCGGGTTTAAAAAGTACTCCCAACAGGTGCTGCATTTCAGGGATCACGGTAGCAAGTACCCTTGGTTGACTATTCAATTATTTAGCCATTTTAACAGTTTCTCTTTGTAGGAAAACACAGTTTTTGTAAAACCCTCAATGGCTTTCATGTAGTGGTGGGGAGTCACCTCCAAAATAATCAATACCTCGACACCTTGCCCCTCGACTCACGGTGTCAGCTCTCATTTCTGGGTGTTGAGCTTCGATTCCGCTAGAAATAGACTCCTAATATTTAGGATTTTTGCAACGGAGGAAACTGTTTTACGTAGTGTACTTCGAGAAGACCAACTCTTGCATCTTTCGCAGCAAATAAAGAGTGAGTTAGCGAGGGAGAGAGAGATGGGAGGGGGGACAGCCAGGCATAGGTAAGGCCATCAGGCAGACAGTTGGAAACTTGCATCGTTAATCAAAGGATGTAAAATATGTCTCGCACAAGTAAAGGCTATCATTGAGTAGGCTGAGCTATTCTAAATGCAACAGACCGAAGACCAAATACACACTAGTGTTTTTCATGGAGAAGAGAAATTGGAGCAGGCGATACAGCGAGGGAAAGAGAGGATTGGGGGAGGCAGACAGACAGAACTGTGAGCATAGGCTATATCTTGGTACTCTGTATGCAGCAATGTCTTGTCTAGCAATGCCTCGTAAATTCACCAAAAGTATATTCAACTATATATTAGGCAATCAATAAGTATGGCTAAGCTATTCTTCATGGTGCCAGTGAATTGAAGTTGAACATTGCCAAATGCATCAGTTTATTGGTGCCGGAGGGGATGGTTGCCGTCTTATCGGCTCTTAACCATCCATGCTATTTTGTTAGTTTTTTCGAGTTGTTCGTAACTTGTTTTTTACATAATGTTGCTGCTACTGTCTCTTATGACCGAAAATAGCTTCTGGACATCAGAACTGTGATTACTCACCTCAGAGGCTTCTAAACAGCTTCTACCCCCAAGCCGTAAGACTCATGAACAGCTAATCAAATGGAAACCCAGACAATTTGCATTGCCACCCCCCCCCCCTCCTCTACGCTGCTGCTACTCTCTGTTATTATCTATGCATAGTCATTTTATTAACTCTACCTACATGTACGTGGTACCTCAAATGCCTCGACATTGCCTCTGTACCGGTACCCCCTGCTAATGTTATTTACTGCTGCTTGAATTATTTGTTATTCTTATCTCTTACATTTTTTGTATTTTCTTAAAACTGCATTATTGGTTAAGGGCTTGTAAGTAAGCATTTCACTGTATTCAGCGCATGTGACAAATACAATTTGATTAGCCCTAAATGTGCAATAAAAAGTATTGTGCCTATACCTTATTTAATGAAACCCTGGCTGACTGTTGATGTCCTAGGTCAGGGTACTCCAACCCTGTTCCTGGAGAGCTAAATTCCTGTAGGTTTTTGCTCCAACCCCAGTTGTAACTAACCAGATTCAGTTTATCAACCCGCTAATTATTGAATCAGATGCGCCAGATTAGAGTTGGAGTGAAAACCTACAGGATGGTAGCGCTACACGAACAGAGTTGGAGAGCCCTGTCCTAGGCAATAGATCGCAAAGCAGCATCCCTGCTAAACTTTTTGGAAATCGGAAGTTCACTTTCTCTTCCATAAACACAGTCAAGTAAAAAAAAGTATGATCACACTTCATCAATGTAAATATTATGGGGAGACATATAGATTTGGCAGCCAAGCACGAGTTATCAGTGTAGCATATTATCATCTAAACACGACGCCTACAATAAAACCCTACTATAGGCTTCCGTCATAAGAGTCAATTCAAAAAACTAAGCCTGTGTAAATCGTCCTCTGGAATAACGCACATGCTTTGATAATAATTACAAAACCAACATCTCTAGTAATAACCGCCCGAATATGGCATGGTAAAGAATAGGTTTATCAGCATCATCCCATGGGATCCGTCAAGGTGGTGTCATGCATAGGTGTAATAGGTGGCAGGGAAGTCAGGCGCAGGAGAGTCAAATTAATAAAGTCCACGGAGTATGCTCCATAACACTCAATGTACATAAACAAACAAACATGGGTACGAGGACCCGACGCGCACCTATACAACAATCACACTACACTGACAATAAAACAATCTCTGACAAAGACATGAGGGGAAACAGAGGGTTAAATACACAACAGGTAATGAATGGGATTGAAAACAGGTGTGTGGGAAGACAAGACAAAACCAATGGAAAATGAAAAAAGGATCAATGATGGCTAGAAGACCGGTGACGTCGAACGCCGAGCACCGCCCGAACAAGGAGAGGCAATGACTTCGGCAGAAGTCGTGACAGGTGGCAAGGTTGCGCAATGCAGAAATACTGTATTACTGAAATATTCTAGTTCCTACGCATCACCTTCTATATTCAAACAACAGGAATTTTATAGGCTAAATTGATGAGCAAATGGGCACCATCATGCTCATGTCAGTCCTCTAGAACCCAAATGTAGTCTTACAAGTAGGACTGCAATAATCAGGTGGTGTGTATATGTGTTTCAGTGTGTTTTGGGAGTCGACTCCAAAAATCCTGGAGTCGTGTATCGCTACTTCATGTGTTTCAAATGTGAGCATGTCCGAGGTGTTGGACTAGATGACAGTTGCTATCCGTTGGAGCGCTCTGATTGGTTGCCCACAATTCTGGGGCGGGGCTTAGTGAAGGGTCAATTGGGTCCCAGGAACAAATTATTATTGTCTAGGAGCATTATCCCTTAAAGCTTTTACAGGGAAAAGCTTGCACAAGTTAGCAAGAACAAGAAACAACAAGAGATTACCCGGCAATGTGGCGCTGTGCCGGTATAGATTGTACTCCTTTGAATTGATGGAATCAGGACCCAAACTGATGTTATCAGCCTGGAGTGAAGCAGACATTTGGAGTTTGCGGTGTAGGGCTGGGATTTGGACACTAGTGTTCATAGAGGCCTCAAGGGAGTGGCGATCTGAGCCGCTTCAATAATCAATATGGCTGGCCCACATTATCGTGGATCATTCTGATTTCCCCCAGAAGGCTGATTAACCTTGTGGATAGCCTGATGACATCCCCACCTATTAGGATAGGAGCCTGAATGAAATCAAAATGACCCTTTTTGTCATGGATCAGTTCAACTTTGGGAGAAAATAGTTCTGATAAATAGCCGCCATGTAATGACAAAGGTCCTGCGTCACAATTGAATATTTTTCTTCCCACCGCCGTAGAACAGCAAGGACTCCTCAATGTGGACATAGGAGCGGAAAACAAACAGAAGGATGAAATTAAAAGCTGCTCTTCAGCTTTGACCTGACAGAAAGTTTACTTATTTTGAGTCATGGGGCCTAATTTTCTCTCGGTTATTTCCTCCCCCAAAGTTTGTGTACATTCGCCTCCATTCCATCATGTTGGCGTGCTATTTTATTTAACAGATAACACAAGGTGGCACTACGTATAATTATAAAAATATAAAAAATAAATACAATTATATTACTCTAGTGTTAGAAAAAATTATTGATAACATTTAGAATTATTGACATTTGTTTTCTTGATTGTATTTTTTAAAACATTTTGGGGCAATTATATGTCCAACATGTATTTTCTAATCATACACGTATTAATTATACAGCTATTTATCCCTCAACTCCTATTTTGTTCTTATCCCTAACCACAGGTTAGACGCTGATAAATATCCTGTGAGATTTGAACTTGCATTAAAATTACAGACGTCGGCTGTGTCTTC
The DNA here is from genome assembly GCF_002021735.2 of Oncorhynchus kisutch. NCBI lineage: Eukaryota > Metazoa > Chordata > Actinopteri > Salmoniformes > Salmonidae > Oncorhynchus > Oncorhynchus kisutch. The sequence continues at coordinate 6,391,704 of NC_034203.2, forward strand.
TGTATTCTGCTCCTGTAAATGAATAGAGTCTGTGACACCAAAGTGCTCCAAATCTGTTTTATATTCTATTGACATGCCCCGGAACAGGTGGAATTTGTCTTCAGCTCATGCCAAATAACACTCACTACCATGGCGCTTGGCCAGCTATCAGTGGATGGCCAGCATTAAAATGATAAACCACAGGGTAAATACAGAGAGATGGGGAAGGAAGTTGAATAGCTAATTAGATAATTGTATGTATGCCTACAAGACCTTTCCTCGTATGGATTTTTTAATGACGATTATTCCATCTGACCTCTCAGGATTTGTGTATTCAGAAACCTTCATGTTCCCACTTCGCCACTTGATTGCTCTTCAACCCAGTTCTAGAACCTTATTTGTTGGATAAATACTCCACCCATAATGTGGTATTGTATTATGTTTCACATGGCATAGTAGCAGACTTTATGTAATATTAAACTGAATGGCCATAGGGCAGTTTGGGCAAATGGCAAATGGGCTGGTCCAATCTTTAGTTCAGTGGGCTGGTCTAAATTGGGGGTTTTGTTAAGAATTATCATTATTTCACCAATAATGTGCCCTCAAGTAAAAATATTTCCTGGTGTGTTTGAAATGCCAGGGACCATTTCTGGTCCCAGTCCATCCGTGTTGAGACCCATCTCTAGCCCTCTTAGCGGAAAAATGAGTGGGTAACCCACCTCTAACCAATTAACATTCCAGATATGTACCTAGGGGAAAAACATTATCACTGGAGCATAGTTCCATAGCATCCTTTCTATCTATGAATTTTGAATGTTTTTTTTTACATTGTTTGAAGAACCAACGCACTGGGATGTACACTACACAAACACCCAGACAGACAAAAGCACACAGGACTTCACATGCTTCTATTTCTTCTCATTTCGTTATCAGTCCATGAATTATTTAGCCTTTATAAATCCAGGTTAGTAGAGATAAAACCTTTTGTGCAAGTAAGCAAAGGAATACCTGGTCCAAGTAAATTCTTAATTGTGCAGAATACCACAACAAACTAAAAGGGCCACAAATGTTTTTGAGAGGGAAACTTTGCATCTTGTTGATCCCACTCAGATAAATACTGGTGTTGTAGTGATAGCACTGCAAATTGCAGTCACAGCTCCACACACCTTTAGTCTTTACTTTAGATATAAATGCAATGGTAATGTTAGCTAGATAGCATGAAGAGCACCGGAGTTTAGCATAGCTAGGTTTAATGACGATAGTCGATAGATAATGGCAACAGAATGTAGCCAACTAAATTAAACCTAACGACATCATAATGATGACAAAGGGATTATTTGCCTGCTTTAGAAATGTTATTGTAGTTCCAACCCACACACGTTCTGGCTTCAGTCGGTTATCATAACAAACATAAAAATGGAGTGACACGCTGTGAAACCAATGAATAGAAAGCTCTCCCGGGGGAGGGACAGGACAAACAGAGTCAGCAATATAATTCCAGGTGACTGAATAAGTTTGGCCTTTTAGATCGTAGCGAATGAGGTTAAATGGACACGGGAGACCTGATCCAACATCAGAACTCCTACAATACTCTGAGGCAGTTTGTGAAAACTGGCACAGGTGTCCTCACATTGAAGTGACCTGGGCCCACAAGGCCTGACTAATGGAGCTCTGCATAAAAGAGCAAGGTTTCTCAGATCTCTAACTCCCTCTGTCCTGTTCTTATTCTGTCTTTTGTGATTGCCCATTGATTATTTGCAGCTGTATCTACCTCTCTCTCTCTCTCTGGCACACACAGACACACATTCACACACCACATCCGTATAGCTATCCTGATCTTCTTCCAAGTGAAAAAGGAAATTGTATTTTTTTATGCATACGGATGTGGATGTACAGCTCACAAATGAAAAAGAAAGAAGATGGTCACATTAGTGACAGATAGTTAGTTGGCAAAAGTTGACATACTCACTGCATGCTGAATTCTACAGTGACATTAATGGCAAGCATTTCAGTAAGGATGCCAACTGGACACCATCGGGTCAGTCTCTGTCTTGTGGTCAAGCCAGACCATCTGCAATTAGATACAATACCAGTACAGTCCTCAAGTGAGGGCCCTTCGAGAGTAAGGCTGAGAAACTCTCTAGTTAGTTATTGACTTAAAGAGACTTCTTTAAGGCCAAAGTTTTGTAAAGATCTCAGAATAGTGGAGAATAAAGCATGTATTAGCTTATAATTGTCCATTAACGCATGTATCATCCAATTCAACAACACATACATTAATAAGCACTTTATGACTGACATGATCACATGTGGTTAGAGCGTTGGGCCGAAAGGTTGTTAGATCAAATCCCCGAGCTGACAAGGTAAAAATCTGTCATTCTTCCTCTAAACAAGGCCCCTAAACTGTTCCTAGGCCATCATTGTAAATAAGAATTGGTTCTTAACTGACTTGCCTAGTTAAATAAAGGTTCAATAAAAAATTAATAAAAATGGCCTCCAATTCGGAAGTACTTTTTTTCATTTCTACCCACACTACCTGCATGTCTTTTCACCACAGAAGAATGAGGATATGTCCCAAATGGCCCTATTCACTTTATAGTGCACTTTCCTTTTTACCTGAGCCCTATTAAAAGTAGTGCACTATAAAGTGAATAGTGTGCCATTTGTGACACATGCTAAGCTGCGATTAAGAAGACAGAAGCCATGGTGAAACAAAAGCTTGTAAAATAAAACAAAGTGGCCATCATTGTGCCTATGCCAAAGTGAATTATGCTAAGGTCAAGCATTGTCTTGGTAACATTCCACAGTGCAGAGTGGGTTGATTGACCAATTTGGTTCTGCTTTAAATGAAGTGCAGCTTGTAAAGGCTACATAAAGCCTTCATAAGCACCACATAAATGTGTTACAAAGCATCTATAACCGCATGTCATGGTTTATAAAGGTTTCATAAATTTGGCATAACTGTGTGACATAATAACCACCAATGTCAAATGTGACATAACCTACTATGTAGAATATGACATGAACCTGTGCTTCTAAACGGGTGACATAAGCATTACTTTATACAAGCTTTATAAATCATATGAATTTGAGGCTTCACAAAGCATCTATAACCTTATCATGTCATACTCAAAATGTATCGAATGGCCCAACCTTTTTCCCTCTTTGGTGCATAGCCAATTAGACCTGACCCCAACCTTCATGTCATTCAGGTCATAGTAGTCACATAACACCAGGAATCAGTTACCTTGATAAAAGCCCCCAAGATAAGGAACTTGGCAGTGGCTTTCTTCTGGAACAAATTTACGTCTTCCTCCGAAAACAAACACACACACAACAACATAGCGAGCCATATCGTGCGGTGCTGGACAAAGATAGGTCCTTGACACATTTGCCCTCTACCAGCTGAGAGGTCAGCCACAGAATGTTGACTATAATAAATCTCTAACACATGCACAAAAACAAGCCTTGCTGGTCTATCAACCCATTTAAATACCCCTCACACCCTACAGTAACCTGAGGATGTTGAGAATCTTCATAAATTTGCAGAACGTTTATAACCTATTTATTGACACTTTATTTAATGTCTTGTAATACTTCGTATTAGATGAGTCCTTCGGTCATTCATAGCCCATACAGTTGAAGTCGGAAGTTTACAAACACCTTAGCCAAATACATTTAAACTCAGTTTTTCACAATTCCTGACATTTAATCCCTGTTTTAGGTCATTTAGGATCACCACTTTATTTTAAGAATGTGAAATGTCAGAATAATAGTAGAGAGAAGGATTTATTTCAGCTTTTATTTCTTTCATCACATTCCAAGTAGGTCAGAAGTTTACATACACTCAATTAGTATTTGGTAGCATTGCTTTTAAATTGTTTAACTTGGGTCAAATGTTTTGGGTAGCCTTCCACAAGCTTCCCATAATAAGTTGGGTGAATTTTGTCCCATTCCTCCTGACAGAGCTTGTGAAACTGAGTCAGGTTTGTATGCCTCCTGGCTCTCACACACCTTTTCAGTTCTGCCCTCAGATTTCCTATAGGATTGAGGTCAGTGCTCACTCCAATACCTTGACTTTGTTGTCCTTAAGCAATTTTGCCACAACTTTGGAAGAACCATTTGCGACCAAGCTTTAACTTGATGTCTTGAGATGTTGCTTCAATATATACACATCATTTTCCTACCTCATGATGCCATCTATTTTGTTAACTGCACCAGTCCCTCCTGCAGCAATGCACCCCCACGACATGATGCTGCCACCCCCGTGCTTCACGGTTGTGATGGTGTTCTTCGGCTTGCAGGCCTCCACCTTTTTCCTCCAAACATAACGATGGTCATTATGGCCAAACAGTTATATTTTTGTTTCATCAGACCAGAGGACATTTCTCCAAAAAGTACAATCTTTGTCCCCATGTGCAGTTGCAAACTATAGTGTGGCTTTTTTATGGCGGTTTTGGAGCAGTGGCTTCTTCCTTGCTGAGCGGCCTTTCAGGTTATGTCGATATAGGACTCGTTTTACTGTGGATATAGATACTTTTGGACCTGTTCACTCCAACAACATCACAAGGTCCTTTGCTGTTGTTCTGGGATTGATTTGCACTTTTCGCAACTAAGTACGTTCATCTCTAGGACACAGAACGTGTCTCCGTCCTGAGAGGTATGACAGCTGCGTGGTCCCATGGTGTTTATACTTGCGTACTATTGTTTGTACAGATGAACGTGGTACCTTCAGGCGTTTGGAAATTGCTCCCAAGGATGAATCAGACTTGTAGAGGTCTACAATTTATTATCTGAAGTCTTGACTGATTTATTTTGATTGTACCATGATGTCAAGCAAAGAGACACTGAGTTTGAAGGTAGGCCTTGAAATACATCCACAGGTACACCTCCAGTTGACTCAAATTATGTCAATTAGCCTATCAGAAGCTTCTAAAGGCATGACATCTTTTTCTGGAATTTTCCTAAATGTTTAAAAAGGCACAGTCATCTTAGTGTATGTAAACGTCTGACCCACTAAAATTGTGAGACAGTGAATTATAAGTGAAATAATCTGTCTGTAAACAATTGTTGGAAAAATTACATGTGTTATGCACAAAGTAGATGTCCTAACCGACTTGCCAAAACTTTAGTTTTTTAACAAGAAATTTGTGGATTGGTTGAAAAACAAGTTAAGGATTCCAAACGAAGTGTATGTTAACTTATGACTTCAACTGTACATTATGTATGTAAATTGTATGAAAGAAAATAGAGAGAGATGAATGTAAATGTTGGATATGAGTGTTTAGCCAAAATCTGCATAGCTGATGTTTTAACGGCATCGGAGGTGGGACTGCGTTAGATCTGTCAAATCCACAAGCTGCTCCAATCAATATAACCTAAAGCTGACATTGCCATTGGCTGCACAGAGTGACATTAAGAAAAATTCCATGCAGCCTTGTTTACAAGTTCAAACACTAGAATGTAAGATGTAAGCTACACCTCGATTAGGCTGATAGAAATCCTTAAGAACACGAGTAGGATGGGTGTGGCTTTGTGACAACAATCACAAGAGCAGCTGCTCACTGATTTGACAGCTCCATAGCAGTTCCTCCCCCAACACCAAACATTAGCTATGCAGGCCAAAACAGCAGCTATGCGGGTGTCGGCTATCAGCAGTTTTCGCTTGATCTGATTGAATCCAGGCCCAAATTGTTTTAGAAGGTTAGAAATGGCTCCATAATTAATTTGTAAGCGTGCTCACATTAGATTAATTCTTGATCACAACAATTTTAATTGTATGCACAGGCAGGTAGCTGGGAAATGGACATCTGCATTGCAAACCCACTTTAGCTAAAAGAAGGTTTTCCACTTTAGCTGACCATTTTTAGCAGCATTTGATCTTAAACTTTTATTCTCTCAAGGTTAAAAGTACGCAATTGCATGTTAAATATTCATAAGAGTGTGTACTTTCCTCAAACTATTACTGGTAAGGCAGTGCAAAAGTTTATAATGAAATGCACTTTCCTATTCAACTCATAGACAAAGACCTTGACTCAAAGCATTCTAGTTGTCATACTATTAAACTCACTTCCCAAAACATTACAGCGAATCATCATACACACAAAGATTATTTTAAAAAAACAATAATTTCATGGTTCATGAAAATAAATGTTCATGTTCATGGCAGTTCAACAAAATAATTTCTGTTTTCCCTAGTTTCCCTGGGGTTCTTACAAATATGAGAGTGGTAGGATACTTTAGCGGGGGACAATGTTGAAGTTTCCACTGTAATAAATAAAAATGCATTAGTTCACAGTTCAATGCCAGTGTGTTAGGACTGGATTTAAAAGAGTAAATCAGACAGAATACCACAAAAATAATGTTGAAATGTCAAAGGGTCGGTAAACTTTGGCACCATCATGTCATAAACTTTCAGCAAACGTAACATGTGTAAATATTTGTATGAACATAACAAGACTCAACAACTAAGACAAAAACTGAAGACTAACAGAAATTGAATAAAGGCGGGGTCAAAATCAAAAGTAAGGGTGGCCACCAGCTGCATTAAGTACTGCAGTGCAGCTCCTCCTCATGGATTGCACCAGATTTGCCAGTTCTTGCTGTGAGATGTTACCCCACTATTCCACCAAGGCACCTGCAAGATCCCAGACATTTCTGGGGGAAATAGCCCTAGCCCTCACCCCCCGATCCAACAGGTCCCAGACATGCTCAATGGGATTGAGATCCAGGCTCTTTGCTGGCCATGGCAGAACACTGACATTGCTGTATTGCAGGAAATCACGCACAGAACGAGCAGTATGGCTGATGGCATTGTCATGCTGGAGGGTCATGTCAGGATGAGCCTGCAGGAAGGGTACCACATGAGGGATAAGGATGTCTTCCCTGTAATGCACAGCATTGAGATTGCCTGCAATGACAACAAGCTCAGTTCGCTGAGGCTGTGACACACCGCCCCCGACCATGATGGACCCTCCACCTACAAATCGATCCCGCTCCAGAGTACAGGCCTCAGTATAATGCTCATTCCTTCGACGATAAACGCGAATCCGATCATCACCCCTGGTGAGACAAAACCGCGACTCGTCATTGAAGAGCAATTTTTGCCAGTCCTGTCTGGTCCAGCGACGGTGGGTTTGGTGACGTTGTTGCCGGTGATGTCTGGTGAGGACCTGCCTTACAACATGCCTACAAGCCCCCAGTCCAGCCTCTGTCAGCCTATTGCGGACAGTCTGAGCACTGATGGAGGGATTGTGGGTTCCTGGTGTAACTCGGGCAGTTGTTGTTGTCATCCTGTACCTGTCCCGCAGGTGTGATGTTCGGATGTACTGATCCTGTGCAGTGTACTCATCCTTTGCAGTGTACTGATCCTTACACGTGGTCTGCCACTGCGGTGATGATCAGCTGTCCATTCTGTCTCCCTGTAGGTCTGTCTTAGGCGTCTCACAGTACGGACTTTGCAATTTATTGCCCTGGCCAGATCTGCAGTCCTCATGCCTCCTTGCAGCATGCCTAAGGCACGTTCATGCAGATGAGGACGGACCCTGGGCATCTTTATTTTGGTGTTTTTCAGAGTCAGTAGAAAGGCCTCTTTTAGTGTCCTAGGTTTTCATAACTGTGACCATAATTGCATTAACGACCTTTCCACAGGTGCATGTTCATTAATTGTTTATGGTTCATTGAACAAGCATGGGAAGCAGTGTTTAAAGACTTTACAATTAAGATCCGTGAAGGTATTTGGATTTTTACAAATTATCTTTGAAAGACAGGGTTGTTTCTTTTTTTGCTGAGTTTAGATGTAGAGCTGTAAATAGATTAATGCAATGTGCTTTGACATAGAACAGGGTAAGCATATCTCTGAATTCTGTGATTCCACGTAACATCATTACAAAGACATTCTCCATCCCCTTTCTCTTCCACCCCCCGATCTGTCAATTTCTCCTATTTTATTCTTCCCCTCCTGCCTTTCTGTCCCTCACCCTTTACGAGTTTCTCTACAGTAAGTGGATTTCATGAAAGCATTGTTATGGTGGTTTTGTCCATGACATTGATTTTGTGTCCTTTTACTTTGCCTTTGAAGGCAGCAAATCACATTTAACTGATAGTTGTCTTTATTGTGTCAATTTAAACATTTTGGGGAATTTAAGGTTTCAGAAGATTTTTCTTTTTGTTTTCGTGAGCTGTTGGATTCAGTGTTTAAAATGGGTATTTTTGTATAAATGGTTTTAATTTCTTCCTACATGGGTTATGGCTCATTGCATAGTCTAAATTATCGAAAACAATCTCATCTCCCTAACCCAGAGATACCTATAAACCCTATTTTTACTGATGGTATATTAGCTTTTATCTTTTAGAGGGATTTGATTGTGTTACCATTCTACTGTGACATGCACATAAAAGTTTCTCATCTACAGGGTTTGGTCTGGCTAAAAACTGTGTTTGCTGTATCAGATGACTGTAGTTTGGATTATTTTAAATAATCTAAGTGCAGAGAGATTTTATCAAGGTATTTTATTATTCTTCCGCTTTGGTGTCAGGAAACATTCACCCAAACCCATGACCATTGGCTATGGATGAACTTCCCACTCCAAATGATTTTAAAACTAAATCAGGGTTGGGACTGATGCATATTAATGTGAGGAGTTTGATGCCGAAATTGGACATGATTAAAGTCTGAGTTCACACTGCTGACCCAGATGTCTTAGTACTGTCCGAGACCTGGCTTAAGAAATCTCTTCTGAATCAGTCTGTAGGCTTGGATGGTTATAATGTTTATCGATGTGACCGACAAAGTAAGGGGGAGATATAGCCACCTATATTAAAGACAGTTATGTGGTTACTGAACTAAGGTCTTTATCGAAACCAAAGCAGTTTGAGTTTTTAGCATTGAAGCTGCAGTTATCGAAAGCAGTGAACTTAGATTTGATAGGATGTTACGGACCTCCATCTGCAAAAGTAGAATCCCTGGATTCTCTGGCTGAACTGATACATGGTTGGGGGGGAAATTAAATGGTCCTTATGGGCGATTTAAACTGGGATTGGTTATCTCCAAACTCTGAGGCCATAAGAGGACTGTGCAATTACATTACATTTTACTCAAATTATAAATGCGGTTTACAAGCCTCCATTCCAAAGATATCTCTAAGTCAAATTTATTGAGTTTATTCTAACAAAATCTGCATAAATACTCGGCCGTTGGGATTTTCGCTAATAATTTAAGTGATCATTGTGCAGTTGCTTGCATTAGAGACACCAAAATCCTCAAAGTGCCCTCTCGGTTCATAGTCAAATGAAATTTTACGCAGTTCTGTGAGCAGGCATTCCTGCATGAACTTTATGCATGCACCTGGGATAGGATTGCGCTTATTCCAGATATCGAAGAGGAATTCTCCTATTTTCATTCTGTTTTCTACTATCTGTGTAAACACCTCCCTCTCAAAAAGTATCGGGTAAGAGGTAGAGACAATCCCTGGTTTACAGGGGAATTATTTGATTTGATCCATAAATTAAATACACAATGGGCCAAAGCCAGGAAGGGTAATTCCCAGGCTGAATGGCAGTTATCCAGGGTACTGAGAAATAAGTGCACCTTGTTAATATGGAAATGCAAATCTAGCTTTGATTACGAATCTATAAAATCAAATCAAATTGTATTGGTCACATACACATGGTTAGCAGATGTTAATGCGAGTTTAGCGAAATGCTTGTGCTTCTAGTTCCGACAGTGCAGTAATATCTAATAAGTAATCCAACAATTTCACAACAACTACCTTATACACACAAGTGTAAAGGGATGAATACAAATATGTACATATAAATATATGGATGAGCGATGGCCATGCGGCATAGGCAAGATGCAGTAGATGGTAGAGAGTACAGTATATACGTATGAGATGAGTAATGTAGGGCATGTAAACATGATATAAAGTGGCATTGTTTAAAGGGACTAGTGATACATTTATAACATCCAATTTTTAATTATTAAAGTGGCTAGAGATGACAACAGGATGATAACAGGGTGAACAGGCAGTGGCTCGGGTGGGTGTTGTCCTTGATTATCTTTTTGGCCTTCCTGTGACATCGGGTGATGTAGGTGTCCTGGAGTTGTTTGCCCCCGGTGATGTGTTGTGCAGACCTCACTACCCTCTGGAAAGCCTTAGAGTTATGGGCGGAGCATTTGCCGTACCAGGCGGTGATACAGCCCGATAGGATGCTCTCGATTGTGCATCTGTAAAAGTTTGTGAGTGTTTTTGGTGACAAGCCAAATTTCTTCAGCCTCCTGAGGTTGAAGAGGCACTGTTGTGCCTTCTTCACCACGCTGTCTGTGTGGGTGGACCATTTCAGTTTGTCTGTGATGTGTACGCCGAGGAACTTAAAACTTTCCACCCTCTCCACTACTGTCCCGTCAATGTGGATGGAGGGGTGCTCCCTCTGATGTTTCCTGAAGTCCACGTTCATCTCCTTTGTTTTGTTGAGTGTGAGGTTATTTTCCTGACACCACACTCTGAGGGCCCTCACCCCCTCCCTGTAGGCAGTCTCGTCGTTGTTGGTAATCAAGCCTACCACTGTAGTGTCGTCTGCAAACTTGATGATTGAGTTGGAGGCGTGTATGGCCACGAAGTCATGGGTGAACAGGGAGTACAGGAGAGGGCTGAGAATGCCTTGTGGGGCCCCAGTGTTGAGGATCAGCGGGGTGGAGATGTTGTTTCCTACCCTCACCACCTAGGGGCGGCCTGTCAGAAAGTCCAGGTCCCAGTTGCACAGGGCAGGGTCGAGACACGGAGTCTCGAGCTTAAGGACGAGTTTGGAGGGTACTATGGTGTAAAATGCTGAGCTGTAGTCGATGAACAGCATTCTTACATAGGTATTCCTCTTGTCCAGATCGGTTAGGGCACTGTGCAGTGTGATTGCGATTGCGTCGTGTGTGGACCTATTGAGGCGGTAAGCAAATTGGAGCGGGTCTAGGGTATCAGGTAGGATGGAGGTGATATCCTTGACTAGTCTCTCAAAGCACTTCATGATGACAGAAGTGAGTGCTACGGGCGATAGTCGTTTAGTTCAGTTACCTTAGCTTTCTTGGGAACAATGGTGGCCGTCTTGAGGCATGTGGCACAGCAGACTGGGATAGGGATTGATTGAATATGTCCGTAAACACACCAGCCAGCTGGTCTGCGCATGTTTGAGGTTGCGGCTAGGCATATCGTCTGGGCCGGCAGCCTTGTTTGTTTTACTCACATTGGCTACGGTGAAGAGAGAGCCCACAGGTTTTGTTAGCGGGCCGTGTCAGTGTCACTGTATTGTCCTCAAAGCGAGCAAACATGTTGTTATTTTATCTGGGAGCAAGACATCGGTGTCCGCGATGGGGCTGGTTTTCTTTTTGTAATCCGTGATTGACTGTAGACCTTGCCACATACGTCTTGTGTTTGAGACGTTGAATTGCGACTCTACTTTGTCTCTATACTGACGCTTAGCTTGTTTGATTGCCTTGCGGAAGGAATTGCTACACAGTTTCCAATAGCCTTGCCATGATTAAAAGCAATGGTTCGCGCTTTCAGTTGTGCGAATGCTGCCATCAATCCACGGTTTCTGGTTATGGAATGATTTAATAGTCACTGCAGGTACTACATCACCAACGCACTTGTTAATAAACTCGCTTAACATGTCAGCGTATACATCAACGTTGTTGTCTGAGGCTATCCGGAACAAATATCTCAGTCCACGTGATCGAAGCAATCTTGAAGCGTGGGATCAGATTGGTCGGACCAGCGTTGAACAGACCTCACCACAGGCGTTTCCTGTTTTAGTTTCTGTCTATAGGCTGGGAGCAACAAAATGGAGTCATGGTCAGATTTGCCGAAAGGAGGGCAGGGGAAGGCTTTGTATGCATTGTGGAAGTTAGAGTAGCAAGGATCCAGAATGCCAGCTCGAGTTGCGCATTCGATATACTGATAAAATTTAGGGAGCTTTGTTTTCAGATGAGCTTTGTTAAAATCCTGAGCTACAATAAATGTAGCCTCCGGATATATGGTTTCCAGTTTACATAGAGTCCAGTGAAGTTCTTTCAGGGCCGTTGAGGTGTCTGCTTGAGGGGGGATATACATGGCTGGGATTATAATCGAAGAGAATTCTCTTGGGAGATAATGCGGTCAGCATTTGATTGTAAGGAATTCTAGGTCAGGTGAACAAAAGGATTGAGTTCCGATATGTTGTTTTGATTTGACTCACACCATGAGTCGTTAATCATAAGGCATATGTCCCCGCCCTTCTTCTTACCAGAGAGATGTTTGTTTCTGTCGGCGTGATGCTTGAAGAAACTGGGTGGCTGTACCGACTCTGATAACATATCGCAAGTGAGCCATGTTTTCGTGAAACAGAGAATGTCAGAGAGGATGAGAGAATGTCTCTCTGTAAGGCAACCCTTGCTCGAATTTCGTATACCTTGTTGTCAAGAGCCTGGATATTTGCGAGAAGTATATTGGGGAGCGGTGAGCGATGAGACCGTCTACGGAGCCTGACCAGAAGACCGCTTTATCTGTCCTTCTGCGGAGCTGTTGTTTTGGGTCACCTACTGGGATCAGATCCATTGTCCTGGGTGGTGGTCCGAACAGAGGATCCACTTTGGGAACATCATATTCCTGGTCATAATGTTGGTAAATTGCCATTGCTCTTATATCCAATAGTTCTTCCCAGCTGTATGTAATAAGACTTGAGATTTCCTGGGGTAACAATGTAAGAAATAATTCTTACAAATAAATAATACTGCATAGTTACCCAATAATGCGAAGCGGGGCGACCATCTCTGGCGGCGCCATCTTGATGATCTACCAAGGCAAACCTCATTAACCCAACAAAATTATGGAAAGTCATTAAATCCATGAATGCTAACACAAACTCCTTTGGTGTTGACCTCAAATGCAATGGATGTGACTGACGAGAATAAACTGCTTGACATGTTTAATGAGCATTTTGCTAAAGCTGGTGTTGGGTTTGTTCCAGACATAGTGTTTTCCTTGATGTCCAAAAAGCTCAATTTTAGTCTCATCTGACTAGAGCACCTTCTTCCATTTGTTTGGGGAGTCTCCCACATGCCTTTTGGCGAACACCAATCGTGTTTGCTTATTTTCTTTCTTTAAGCAATGGCTTTTTTTCTGGCCACTCTTCTGTTAAGCCCAGCTCTGTGTATGGCTTAATGTGGTCCTATGGACAGATACTCCAATTTTCGCTGTGGAGTTTCGCTGTGGGGTTACTGGTAGCCAGTACCCCCTCCACATGGAGTCAGCAACTGTTCTGGGTAGTATATGCCAGGAACACTCTCCCTTGCTCAGCTACTGAACTATCCTCTTTCGAATTCTCCATGGGGTATCAGACCCCGCTCTTCCCAGAGCAATAAGTTGAGGTCAACCTTTAGCCCAGCGGTTCATCCGCCGCTGTCGACGTACCTGGAAAAGAGCTAGGGTGGCTGATCTCAAGACCACCTCCAGGTATCGTCGACAAGCGGACCGCCACCGGACTATGGCTCCTCGCTATCATGTCGGGCAGAGGGTATGGCTGTCCACTCGGGACCTACCCCTCTGTGTAGAATCCCATAAACTTTCCCCCAGTTTCATTGGTCCTTCCCCGATTTCTAGAGTCATTAGTCCCACTGCTGTCCGTCTGCTGTTGCCCCATATCCTCCGTGTTCACCCTACTTTTCATGTTTCCAGGATTAAACCCTTGTCTCACTATGTTCTGCTTCTAGGCCCATCCCTCCCCCCATGTCATCGATGGCCAGCCAGTGTATACGGTGAGATGCCTCCTGAAGGTTCGACCATGGGTTTCCAGTATCTGGTTGACTGGGAGGGTTATGGCCCGGAGGAGATGTGCTGGTTCCGGATGCGGCCCTCATCGCCAATCTGTTTTTTTTCTCACAACCACCCATTCACCACCAAGTCAAGTATGCGCCCAGGTAGGATGCCTGGTGGTGTCCCTGGGGGGGGGGGGGGTTCATCTGTCCTTGTGGTGTCGTTTTTCCCTGGTGTATTTATCTCTATGCCAGTTCATCTTGTATGATCAAGTCAACCAGCGTGTTTTTCCCGTGCTCATGCTTTACTATTCTCATTTACTAGTCCTCCCGGTTTTGATCTTTGCCTGTTTTTCTGGACTCCATTCCCGCCTGCCTGACCTCTAGCCTGCCTGCTATTCTTTACCTCTGGAACTCTGAACTGGTTTAAACCTTTTGCCATTCTCTTGCCTACCCTTTTTGGATTGTTAATAAACATCTTGAGCTCTAACCATGTGCCTTCTATGTCTGCATCTGGGTCTCGCCTTGTGCCCTTATAGTTTTACCTTCTTGCTTGGTCAACCTCGCAAAATAGGTTTTTAACGTCAATGGGTTTTACCTGGTTAAATAAAATAAAATGTTTTTTCCCTCCCGCTTGTGGAGGAGGTTACGAGCTCTGCTGCTGATTCAGGCTTTGCTGTCTGGCCGAAACGAAACGCTTTGAGAAACTTCAGCTCTCCAAGGGCTGCAACTGACAAACTCCCTAGGTGAACCTCTCTAATCCTTGTCAATAGTAAACTACTGTAGGGAAATACCGGCACCATCCACCCCACATGTGGTTAAATATAAGGTTCAGGTCACAAGGACATCATAGAGGTAAGGCCATAAAACGCTCTCTTGATTTTCATTGTTCGGCATGCCAACATGGACATGCTTTCCAAATCCTTGATCGATTCCATGTCCCCTTTCTTTCTGTAATGCCAAATGATTGTACTGTCAATCAATAGAGTAGGATAATCTTCTTGGACTGGAAAGCTCCTTAGCGTAATTAAGAGAAGAATGCAATACAAAGGCAAACTACAGTTGAGTTGTTCAAATGGTGTTTTATTTGTTTTGTTACCAACTATGTTTCCTAACTACACGTCATCGGTTTCCCCAACTTAAATTGGATTCTTATCTCAGAGCTGAGTGAAACCCCCTTTCGCCCCAGTTTACTTATTTCAGTCTCAGGCTCACAAAGTCACTGAATTCTACTTCAAAATGTCCCTTTGGATTCTACCAGTGCCTTTCCAGACTCCCTCCACCTACCCAAGGACATCGGAGTAAAACAATCAGTTATCCAGCTAACTGTGGATCTTCATTTACCCTTGCATAATTCCTTAGATGCAGTCGCACGTCTAACAAGAAAAACATTTGTCACAAGAAATTTGCTTCCTGGGATACAAAAATATCTGAGCCCTGAAGCAAGCTTCCAGACAATTGGAACGGAAATGGCACTGCATCAAACTGGAAGTCTTCCGACTAGCTTGGAAAGACAGTACCGTGCAATATCAAAGAGCCCTCACTGCTGCTCTATCATCCTCTTTTTTTCAACCTAATTGAGGTTGCATTCAGCATTCAACAAGAGAGGATAGCTTTCACCTCAGCAGTGATAAATTCATGAACTTCTTCGATGAAAAGATCATGATCATTGGAAAGCAAATTACGGACTCCACTTTGAATCTGCCTATACGGAATCTCCCATTCCTCTCAAAAAAAATGAAAAAGCTGTTTTGCAGCAACTCACTGCCTTCCTGAAGACAAATAATGGTGTCAGACCAAAGCTCTGCATCTGTCCTCGTGCTCCTAGACCTTAGTGCTGCTTTTGAAACCATTGATCACCACATTCTTTTGGAGAGATTCGAAACCCTAATTGATCTACATGGACAAGTTATTGCCTGGTTTAGATCTTATCTGTCGGAAAGCTATCAGTTTGTCTCTGTGGATGGTTTGTCCTCTGACAAATCAATTGTATGTTTCAGCGTTCCTCAAGGTTCCGTTTTAGTACCACTATTGTTTTCACTATATATTCTACCTCTTGGTGATGTCATTCGGAAACAGAATGTCAACTTTCACTGCTGTGCGGACTACACAGAGCTGTACATTTGTATGAAACATGGTGAAACCCCAAAATTGTGTTTCAGACATAAGGAAGTTTTTTTACTTATAAACTAGGATACAAAAACAGATGTTCTTGGTCCCAAGAAACAAAGATATCTGCTGTTGGATCTGACAATTAATCTTGATTTGTTGTAAAGTCCTCTCAAATAAAACTGTGAAGGACCTCGGCATTACTCTGGACAGTCTTTTGACGAACATATCAAGAATATTTCAAGGACAGCTTTTTTCCACCTTCGTAACATCTGAAACCTTTTGTCCAAAAATTATGTAGAAAAGCTAATCCATGCTTTTGTCTAGATTACACTACTGCAATGCTCTACTCTCCGACTACCCGGATGAAGCACAAAATTAACTTCAGTTAGTGCTAAACACGGCTGCTAGAATCCTGACTAGAACCAAAAGACACAGGCATCCTTATTGTCCCTAGAATTTCTAAGCAGACAGCTGGAGGCAGGGCTTTCTCCTATAGAGCTGAATTTCTATGGAATTATTTGCATATTCACGTGAGAGACGCAGACTTGGTTTCGACCTTTAAGTCTTTACTGAAGACTCATCTCTTCAGTAGATCCTATGACTGAGTGTAGTCTGGCCCAGGGGTCGAAGGTGGACGGCAAGGCACTGGAGGGACGAACTGCCCTTGCTGTCTCTACCTGGCCGGCTCCCCTCTCTCCACTGCCTCTGACCCTATTACGGGGGATGAGTCACTGGCTTACTAGTGCTCTTCCATGCCATCCCGGTGGAGGAGATTGTTGAGGGCTATATACTCAGCCTTGTCTCAGGGTGGTAAGTTGGTGGTCTGTTTTTATCCCTCTAGTGGTGTGGGAGCTGTGCTTTGGCAAAGTGGGTGGGGTTATATCCTGCCTGGTTGGCCCTGTCCGGAGGTATCGTCGGACGAGGCCACAGTGTCCCCCAACCCACCCCAGTCGCCAGTATCTATGCTGCAATAGTCTATGTTCCGGGAGGCTAGGATCAGTCTGTTATATCTGGTGTAATGTGTGAATTTTATGAATGCTCCCTCTAATTCTCTCTCTCTCCTTCTCTCCCTCCCCTCCCGGAGGACCTGAGCCCTAGGATCATGCCTCACAATTACCTAGCCTGATGACTCTTGGCTGTCCCCAGTCCACCTGGTCATGCTGCTGCTCCAGTTTCAACTGTTATGCCTGCGGCTAGGGAACCCAGAGCCTGGTTCCTCTCTAGGGTTCTTCCTAGGTTCCTGCCTTCCTAGGGAGTCTTTCCTAGCAACAGTGCTTCTACATCTGCATTGCTTGCTGTTTGGGATTTTAGGCTGAGTTTCTGTATAGCACTTTGTGACATCCCCTATCTCCCCCATTCCCTTCTTCTCCCCCCATTTCTCATTATGCACCACCGTGGGGCTCCCAGGCCCAGCAAGGGTGAATGGAACGATGGAACGATCCCAAATCATTCCGGGTCCAGGTAGGAGTGGGAAAAACTATCAGGAGTTGGATCACTCAAGCCAGAAAAGAAAATTCACAGGGAAAGCAGATGGTGTTCCATCCTTCATTAATCTCTCACTGGCTGACTGCTGGTCTAAATTGAGTCGCTCTCCTCCTGCTTCTTCCATTGATCTTTATCAGTCTCACACTACCCCCACCCCCCTGCACAGATGCACCCATCCACAAAGTTGCAATCTCTTGTGATAACACCACTCACGTGATGGATTAAGTAAGAGTTGCCATGAGCTTTGGGGGACCCCCTGAACCTAAGCCCTTTAAGGTTCTTGGTTCTGACTGAAATATTATATACAAAGCACTCTGTGAACGCTATAGGGACCTGTGCCTTATAGTGTGTGACAAACCTCTTCAAGGTTAGGAGAGTTTGTCAGAAATAAAGCGGGAGACCGTCACCAAAATCACCCCAGAATGAGAGTTCTGTCGAACAGGACAGTACCTGTATGTTGGTTTCTCTGTCCTGGTCTGCCCAGGCCGCAGGCGTGGTCAATGATAGCAGGGTTCGGTACACAAATCGGGTTCTCGGTAGGTCCAGGTCTAAACGTCAACAGTTAAGTCCAAACAGTCCAGGTCATACACGATAAATCCAACTGATATATATTGTCACTTCCTCTTTGCCTATGGTTCACAGATCCCCCAGCCGCTTCCTCTCTCTCTTCCCGGTTTGTCTTGACCCCTTATCTGTGGGTCGGTCCCACCTTCCGAGCTTTCCCCTTGCTTCTGGGGATTGTCGTTTTTGGCGATCGGCCTATTTTGTGATCTGTAGTTCTGGTCAGTGAGAGGGCAGAGCCCGTTTATTAGTTCTGCCATTTATCACTCGGCCCCCTTCTTTGCCACAAGTGCCAGAAAGTCCCATCTGCTCTCCACTGCCACTCTCCCAGCGAAGCTGACTTGAAGTGTCAGGTTTCATACACCACATTTGTGTAGAGAGTAAAGTGTCACATTACCTGGCCTATCCAGAGAAATAATTGATTTTCTCTTCCTCTGAGTGAACGAGCCCAGCCTGGGAGACTGCATATAAACAGTGACAGCTAATCCAGCCGTTGTGGTTTCACCTCGCTGTGATATTCTGAGCCGGATTTACCTCTATCAACATAAAAAATACTATATAATTTGATATAATTAAAAAAAGATGACTTTGTCTTGATCACAGACTGACAAAATCACTTCTGCACACATTTGAATGTTGTCTCTGCGCCCTTCAGTGGACGTTTAAAAGAAAATTCGCTATTGGTGGTTAAATGAAGTAGTCTCTAATAATAATAATTTATTAAACTTTTCTAAAGCTATTAATTACATAAAGAAATCTCAATGGCACTGTAAACCAACAACAAAAAACTAAGCAATTTTAAAACATAACTAATCATCATGAATAGATCGACGTTCAAGAGACTGGAGGTTGAGAAAGTTCATGGATTGAGGAGGTGGTCAAAGGGGAGCCGGGAGCAGGCAGGCACCACATTATCATCATGGTGTCTCACCATCCACGCCCTCTGTGACTTCATAGTCGGACTCAGTCAGATGAAGTTAGAGTTCTGTACTAGGCACTGGACTAGTAGCTAGCTAGATACTCTTCACTACTAGCAAAATGCAGCACCCACTTGAGCGCCAGAAAGCACATCACACTTCAATAGTAATTCAGGATTAGCCTTATAGCCTTATAGTCCACCATACAGTCTCATCTCTGTACACCTCTGCTTCTCTCCATCCTCAACCTCTAGACAGTTGGCATAATCGAATAAAACATTGCATGCTAGCCAGCCAACATAAAAAATGTTATAAAAACAATTAATTATTACAAATACTTATTGTTACTATATTTAAAAGCATTTCAGTCATTTCAAGCCCTATTGCCCTAGTTTTGTTGAATATGAAAAAAATTACTGTATGTGTTTTCGTTAATAAAAGAATGATACAAAAATGACTGTTTCAAAATGCATATGTTTATTTCAACTACATTTTACTTGCACTTCCCCCTATCACAGCCATGGGTAAAACATTGCTGAGATAATCAATGTATTTGTTTCACTGTTGTATCGTCAGTTTCTCGAGCCAAAACGTCTTGATGGCCTTCACAAGTTCATCTTTGCTTGTAGGACTGGCAGAGCTATGGATGAACGTTTTCAGTTGATGTCAAACAAATTTGATCGTGTTCAAATCAGGACACATACATGTAGAGTTGACAAAAATGTGTTACATATACTGTAGGCCTACAGTAAGCGTGGTGAGTCTCACTATTGTAAAAAAAGTTCAGTCGTGCTGTGGTAAAGTGGTCTACTTACTCTGCTGGCGTCTTGACCCAGTTTATGTCCTCATTTGCAATGTTAACCCAGGCAGCAGGGTGTTTTGGGTCATTGTCTGCATTTGAACAAAAAAAAGGACACTAGCCTAACAGCCAGCATTAGGCAGAATAATAGAAATTGATTTCTCTCTCTATGAGTGATTTTAAAAATAAGTTTTATTTATACAGGTAAGTCAATTAAGAACACATTTTAATTTACAATGATGACTGTGAAACACATAAACACAACAATTAAACACCTTAAATTGCTGGCATAACGACTGGAGCAGAACTTGTGGAATGGTATCAAATACATCAAACACATGATGTGCATTCACAATTGCTCGGCTTCAAAAGCCCTAATTAATTAATGGAGCACATGTGCTCAAAGATGCCTTCTGGTGGTTTGAACAAGCCTTGATGGCAAACCGAACACTATACAGCAGTATGATGCAACCTTTAAAGGTGCACTATGCAGAACTCTTTCCATTTTCTGGTTTCCAATAGTGTGCCTAATTTCAGATTATGTGACAAAACAAACATAGAGGATGTAGAGAATCATTGTAATATCTAAACCACTATGAAATATATTTGAAATATCAAACAATATTATATTTTCAGCTGTTTGAAGCTGTTGTACAAAACTGAAAGTAAAAAGCACTCCTAGCGGGCTGTCATATGGCTTTTTACTGAGGAGTGGCTTCCGTCTGGTCACTCTACCAAGGCCTGATTGGTGGAGTGCTGCAGAGATGGTTGTCCTTCTGGAAGTTTCTCCCATCTCCACAGAGGAACAAAGTTTGGCCACTGTGTTCATGGGGACCTTCAATGCTGCAGACATTTTTTGGGGTACCCTTCCCTAGATCTGTGCCTCGACACAATCCTGTCTCGGAGCTCTACGGACAACTCCTTTGATCTCATGGTTTGGTTTTTGCTCGGACATGCACTGTCAACTGTGGGACGTACATAGACAGGTGTGCGCCTCACCAAATGATGTTCAATCAATTGAATTTACCACAGGTGGACACCAATCAAGTTGTAAAAACAGCTCAAGGATGACCAATGGAAACAGGATGCACCTGGGCTCAAAGTCTCATAACAAAGGGTCTAAAATACTTATGTAAATAAGGTATTTCAATTTTATTTATTTTTGAACATGCACTTTTTTTAACCTGTTTTCATTTTGTTGTGGAACTCTATTGGAGGGATGTGGCACCATTCTTTTGTGGGAAATTCCATCATTTGGTGTTTTGTTGATAGTGGTAGGACACAGCTCCAAAATCTCCCATACGTGTTCAATTGGGTTGAGATATGTTGACTGACATGGCTTACATCAGTTTCATACTCATCAAATCATTCAGTGACCACTCATGCCTTGTGGATGGACCATTGCCATGGTGGCCAAAATAATGTACTGCCCAGCATGTTTATACATGACCCTAAGCATGATGGGATGTTAATTGCTTAATTAACTCAGGAACTACACCTGTGTGGAAGCACCTGCTTTCAATGTACTATGCTTTCAGTATACTTGTGTATACCCATATGTACATAGTTACCTCAATTACCTCGTACCCTGTGTATAGCCATATTGTAACGGTCTTCTTAGGAAGGATCGGAGTAGGAAGGATCGGAGGACCAATGCGCAGCGTGGTAAGTGTTCATGATACTTTTAGTAGAACACAGAAAAACACAAAATAAAAACATGAAATAACAAAAAATGGTCAGAACGTGACCGTACCCCCCCCCCCCCCCCCCCCCCCAAAGGTGAGGACTCCGGCCGAAAAACCTGAACCTATAGGGGAGGGTCTGTGTGGGTGTCTGTCCGCGGTGGCAGCTCTGGCACAATCGTGGACCCCACTCCACCATAGTCTTTGCCCGCCTCTTTACCCGACTCCGTGGCCTCTTTAGAGCGGCGACCCTCGCCACCGAACTCGGACTGGGGACCCTAGCAACGGGTCCCGAATGGACGGGATATTCCTGCAGCACCGGACAGGCGGGAGACTCCGGCAGCTCCGGAGTGAAGGGCGATTCCGGCAGCACCGGAGTAACAGACGGCTCTGGCAGGTTACTACCGGCGGCTCTGGCAGCTGGCGGGCGACTCTGGCAGCTCAGGACAGACGGGAGACTCTGGCAGCTCAGGACAGACGGGAGACTCTGGCAGCTCAGGACAGACGGGAGACTCTGGCAGCTCAGGACAGACGGGAGACTCTGGCAGCTCAGGACAGACGGGAGACTCTGACAGCGCTGAGCAGGCGGGAGCACCTGTAGGGAAGAGACGGAGAGACAGCCTGGTACGGGGGGCTGCCACCGGAGGGCTGGTGCATGGAGGAGGCACTGGATAGACCGGACCGTGGAGGAGCACTGGAGGTCTCGAGCACCGAGCCTGCACAACCCTACCTGGTTGGATACTCACCATAGACAGGCCAGTGCGGCGAGGTGGAAAAGACCGTACTGGGCTGTGCTGGTGAACCGGGGACACCATGCGTAGGGCTGGTGCCATGTACCCCGGCCCGAGGAGACGCACTGGAGACCAGATGCGCTGAGCCGGCTTCATGGCACCTGGCTCGATGCCCACTCTAGCCCTGCCGATACGCGGCGCCGCGCTGTAACGCACCGGGCTAAGCCTGCGCACCGGGGACACCGTGCGCCTCACGGCATAACATGGTGCCTGCCTGGTCCACCTCTCTCCACGGTAAGCACGGGGAGTTGGCAGGTCTCCTACCTGACTTAGCCACACTCCCTGTGTGCCCCCTCCCAATACATTTTTGGGGCTGCCTCTCGTCCCAGCCGCGCTGCCGTGCTGCCTCCTCATATTTCGCTGCCTCCACCTCTGCCTTGGGGCGCCGATATTCCCCAGCCTGTGCCCAGGGTCCCTTGACGTCCAGAATCTCCTCCCATGTCCCGAGATTTCTGCTGCTGCCCGTTACCACGCTGCTTGGTCCTTGAGTGGTGGGTGGTTCTGTAACGGTCTTCTTCCTCCTCTGACGAGGAGTAGTAGGAAGGATCAGAGGACCAATGCGCAGCGTGGTAAGTGTTCATGATACATTTAGTAGAACACAGAAAAAAATACAAAAATAAATAATAAACTAAATAAAAACGTGAAATAACAAAAACCGAAACAGTTCCATGTGGAACACTCAGACACAGAAAATAATCACCCACAAATTAAGGGTGAAAACAGGCTGCCTAAGTATGGTTCTCAATCAGGGACAACGATTGACAGCTGCCTCTGATTGAGAACCATACCAGGGCAAACACAGAAATACCAGCTCATAGAAAAACAAACATTGACAACCCACCCAACTCACACCCTGACCATACTAAAACAAAGACATAAAAGAAGAACTAAGGTCAGAACGTGACACATATTACTTTTACTTGTTATTCACTGTATATTTATTCCTTGTGTCACTTTTTCTAGTTTTTATTTTAAATATTGTCTGTATCTTAACGCTGCATTGTTGGAAAATGAACCGTAAGTAAAGTTTTTAGTCTATACCTGTTTCTTACAGAGCAAGAGTGTGTTAAATGCAATTGATAGATTAGATTTTTTTGTATCTCTCATTTACTCAAGTGTTTCCAATATTATAACAGTAACCTGTAGGTAAAGTTCCATGCATCCCACTGAGTACATTCAATGCTCTAGTCAATACTCATTCAGAATTCAAAACTTGACTTTAAAAGCTGAATGTGAAGTTTCAAACTACAGAAAAACATTATGGTAATTCTAGAAACAACTTCAAACAATGTTGTGGTTGATTATTTTATCTCTTCCTCTAATGCCATCAATGTCAATTCACCTGAATAAATCAAGCTAACGCTTGTTCGTTAAAGATGCTCAGTTAAGAGTAAATTAAGCATATAATTAATTGTTTACTTCCTATTTAACTACGGATGATCTTCAAGACCTTTGAGCGATATGACATCCCAGGCTTCATTCATGCATGGCTACTGATGGTGAGAACATGTTCCTAGTTTAATGAATGCATTAGACGACCATCGACTCCATGTCTGCATTCACTGGCATTTTACGCTTTGGTGTTCTATTCAACTGCTGACAATTGAGAGACTGTAAAGATTACATTCTAATTAGTCAAGTCAAGAGGGGGCAGAGGGAATTAGAATTTCTCCACCTTAGGACGCGAGTCAGCACAAAGATGGACTGTCTATAGGGCAGTTCGGGGAAATGCCAGATGGGCTGGTTCATCTTTAGCCCATTGGGCAGTCTGAATTGGGGTGGATTTACGCAGAATAGCCGTTTTTTAGCTAATAATGGGGGCCTCAAGGGAAAAATGGGCTGATGTGTTAGAAATGTGTGGGCCAATTACTGTCTCCTAGTCCGTCCCTGACACGAGTCAACATACAGTGGGAATCGAAGACGGTCTCATGGCCACCGATTTTGGACAGTTCTACTACCTAACCAACAACATCTCTATTTTACTATTTTGTATAGTAAACCCTGATGAAGGACATACTGTATGAAACCCCTCCCCTGTAACAAGTACTGCACTGTATCACCTGTCATAGTACAGTAACTATGATTTATCCATTTGTTTTGGCTACCACCTGTGTCCAAGAGAAGAGGACTACTGCCCTCCCAGTGTTTGTTTCAAGAAAATGTTGTTATCTAAAGCAATAGAGATATGACAGGATTAATATTGGATGACAATATCTTGTTCTCCATGATAGATGAAAACACGTCACTATGGTCCGGACTTGATTCCAGGTCACGAGTAATGCCCATATTATTAACTTCACTGATATAGGGCAACATTTTGATTTCTGCCTAAATATACCCAAACATCATGATTTTGCATGTGATGGTAAGCAATAAATAAACAAACAAGTTGCATAGTTTTAGAAAGTTCTGGAACTCACCCTCCTGGTCATGTTTTTAATAAATTGCAGAGGTGTACTCACTTTTGAGGGCACAAGCTCAAGCACATATGAAAGATCTGGCATATGCTTCACAGTAGGTATGGTGTTATTTGGATGCAACTAAGCATTCTTTGTCCTCCAAACACTACGAGTTGAGTTTTTACCAAAAAGTTATATTTTGGTTTCATCTGACCATATGACATTCTCCCGATCTTCTTCTGGATCATTCAAATGATCTCTAGCAAACTTCAGACGGGCCTGGACATGTACTGGCTTAAGCAGGGGGACACGTCTGGCACTGCAGGATTTGAGTCCCTGGCGGTGTAGTGTGTTACTGATGGTAGGCTTTGTTACTTTGGTCCCAGCTCTCTGCAGGTCATTCACTAGGTCCCCCTGTGTGGTTCTGAGATTTTTGCTCACCGTTCTTGTGATCATTTTGACTGTCATAGTTTAAATGTACCTATGATGAAAATTACAGGCCTCTCTCATTTTTTTAAGTGGGAGAACTTGCACAATTGGTGGCTGACTAAATAATTTTTTGCCCCACTGTATGTTGATGAACAAATACTGTATATTCTTTCTATTGGATATATATCATTACCTATTATAATGTTGATTTGTTGAATTTTATAAATTAAAAAACTATAGGCCCTTAACCAATGTTCTCTGTCGACACACAGAGGCACAACGTGCTGCAATTGGAGTGGATTTTCCACACAGAGGCCAGGCTAATGTGGCTAATTGATTCGTGTGAAATGTATTGTGTGAAAAATTATAATACTGTTTGTTTGCCTGGCTTAGTCAATGAGCTTAACTCTTCGGAAACCAAAGTTACTAATGAAGGCATTTCATTTATTCGTTATGGAAGGCATTCAGAATGCTATTTTGCAAAATCAAGCTATATTTGTGATTTGAAAACAAAGAGAACAGAAGAGAAATGCTGGTTTCAATGGCATATGAGGAAGTATAAATTCATTCCCTCAATGTTTGTATGGTCGGATTTTAGCTTGGCTACTGAAGCAAGGTTATAAATGCCTCATTAGGACTTTAGGACTATATGAAGTAAAATGTACAGCTTATGTTCTGTCTAGGGATGTGACAAATAAAATAAAAAATCTTAACATTTAAACATTTAAAATTTAAAACAATCAGTTTTCCATTAAAACGATAAGATCATAAAAATCATAATTCCATGTGAATTCACAATCCAGCTGTGCTTTTCAGATGGTTAAGTATTTCCCCCGGAATACCATTACTGTACCTCAATTCCACATCTCAAAGCTTGCATTTCCTTCTCATTTAACTTCTCAATGTATTGTCATACAGGACTTCGCTGCTGTCGCTCTGCCATTTTTCCAACTGTTAACCACGATGATGTGGTTAGTGGTCGAGATTGAAATAAAATAATTGATTCCTAAACTCCTGTTTCGGAGTGTCAAGGTTCGACTCCCAAGATTCACTATTTTTGGAATGGAGGAGACGGATTAGTTGCCTTTGGAAACAACTGAGCAGGGGGAGTGCAGTAGTTGGAGGGCACGAGAGGGAAGAGGGCAGACGCCTCGGTGGAAATGGAGTCCCTAGAGAAAGCAAGAACAAGATGGTTGCCAGGAGTAGTGCAGTATTATCATAAGGAGACATACACTAATGTCTAAGAGAGAGAAGGAAGAAGAGGGTGAGCTTGAGTCAGATAAAAATGGTGGAAAAAAGGGAGATGTTTGTTAAAGAAGAATGGTAGAGGCAGGGTAGCCTAGTGGTTAGAGCGTTGTGACAGTTTATTTTTATCTTTATTTAACCAGGTAGGCCAGTTGAGAACAAGTTCTCATTTACAACTGCGACCTGGCCAAGATAAAGCAAACCAGTGCGACTAAAACAACACAGAGTTAAACATAAACAAACGTCAAGTCAATAACACAATAGAAAAATGTACAGTGTGTGCAAATGTAGAAGAGTAGGGAGGTAAAGGCAATAAATAGGCCATAGAGGTGAAATAATTAAAATTTAGCATTAACGCTGGAGTGAAAGTTGTGCAGATGATGATGTGCAAGTATAGATACTGGGCTGCAAAAGAGCAAGAAGATGAATAACAATATGGGGATGAGGTAGTTGGGCGTGCTATTTACAGATTGGCTTTGTACAGGTACCATGATCAGTAAGCTGCTCTGACAGCTGATGCTTAAAGTTAGAGAGGGAGATATAAGCTCCAGCTTCAGAGATTTGTGCAATTCGTTCCAGTCATTGGCAGCAGAAAACTGAAAGGAAAGGTGGCCAAAGTAAGAGTTGGCTATGGGGATGAACAGTGAAATATACGTGCTGGAGCGCGTGCTATGGGTGGGTGTTGCTATGGTGACCAGTGAGCTGAGATAAGACAGGGTTTTACCTAGCAAAGACTTATAGATGACCTGGAGCCAGTGGGTTTGGCAAAGAATATGTAGCGAGGGCTAGCCAACGAGAGCATACAGGTCGCAGTGGTGGGTAGTATGTGGGGCTTTGGTGACAAAACGGATGGCACTGTGAGAGACTACATCCAATTTGCTGAGTAGAGTGTTGGAGGCTATTTTGTAAATGACATTGCCAAAGTCAAGGATTGGTAGGATAGTCAGTTTTACGAGAGTATGCTTGGTAGCATGAGTGAAGGAGGCTTTGTTGCGAAATAATCAAATTCTAAATTACATTTTGGATTGGAGATGCTTAATGTGAGTCTGGAAGGAGAGTTTACAGTCTAACCAGACACCTGGGTATTTGTAGTTGTCCACATACTCTAAGTCAGAACTGTCCAGAGTAGTGATGCTAGTCGGGCGGGTGCGGGCAGCAATCGGTTGAAGAGCATGCATTTAATTTTTACTAGCATTTAAAAGCAGTTGGAGGCCACGGAAGGAGTTTTGTATGGCATAAACACAGTGTCCAAAGAAGGTCCAGATGTATACAGAATGGGGTCTTCTGCGTAGAGGTGGATCAGAGACACACCAGCAGCAAGAGCGACATCATTGATATATGCAGAGAAAAGAGTTGGCCCGAGAATTGAACCCTGTGGCACCCCCATAGAGACTGACAGAGGTCCGGACAACAGGCCCTCCGATTTGACACATTGAGTTCTATCTGTGAAGTAGTTGGTGAACCAGGAGAGGCAGTCATTTGAGAAACCAAGGCTATTGAGTCTGCCGATAAGAATGCGGTGATGGACAGAGTCGAAAGCCTTTGCCAGGTCGATGAAGACGGCTGCACAGTACTGTCTTTTATCGATGGCAGTTATGATATCGTTTAGGACCTTGAGCGTGGCTGAAGTGCACCCATGACCAGTTCGGAAACCAGATTGCATAGTGGAGAAGGTACGGTGGGATTTGAAATGGTCGGTGATCTGTTTGTTAACTTGGCTTTTGAAGATTTTAGAAAGGCTTGGCAGGATCGATATAGGTCTATAACAGTTTGGATCTGGAGTGTCTCCCCCTTTGAAGAGGGGGATGACCGTGGAAGCTTTCCAATCTTTGGGTATCTCAGACGATACGAAAGAGAGGTTGAACAGGTTAGTAATAGGGGTTGCAACAATTATTTTAGAAAGAGAGGGTCCAGATTGTCTAGCCAAGCTTATTTGTAGGGATCCAGATTTTGCAACTCTTTCAGAACATCAGCTGTCTGGTTTTGGGTGAAGGAGAAGCGGGGGGAGGCTTGGGCAAGTTGCTGCAGGGGGTGCAGAGCTGTTGGCCGGGGTAGGGGTAGTTAGGTGTAAAGCATCGCCAGTCGTAGAAAAATGTTTATTGAAATTATCGTAGATTTATCAGTAGTGACAGTGTTTCCTAGCCTCAGTGCAAGTGGGTAGCTGGGAGGAGGTGCTCTTATTCTCCAGTCCCAAAACCTTTTGGGAATAATGCTACAGGATGCAAATTTCTGATTGAAAAAGCTAGCCTTAGATTTCCTAACTGACTGTCTATAGTGATTCCTGACTTCCCTGAAAAGTTGCATATCGCGGCGGCTATTCGATGCTATTGCAGAACACCACAGGATGTGGTCAAGGGAAGTAACCGTGGACCCATTACGGACGCAGGCGATGAGGCAGTGATCGCTGAGATCCTGGTTGAAGACAGCACAGGTATATTTAGAGGGCAAGTTGGTCAGGATGATATCTAAGAGTGTGCCCATGGTTAAGGATTTATGGTTGTACCTGGTAGGTTCCTTGATAATTTGTGTAAGACTGAGGGTATCTAGCATAGATTGTAGGACAGCCGGGGTGTTAAGCATATCCCAGTTTAGGTCACCTAACAGTGCAAACTCTGAAGATAGATTGGAGGCAATCCATTCACATATGGTGTCCAGGGCACCGCTGGGCGCTGAAGGGAGTCTATAACAAGCGGAAATGGTGAGAGACTTGTTTCTGGAAAGGTGGATTTCTAAAATTAGAAGCTTGAATTGTTTGGGCACAGACCTGGATAGTATGACAGAACTCTGCAGGCTATCTCTGCAGTAGATTGCAACGCCACCCCCTTTAGCTGTTCTATATTGTCAGAAAATGTTGTAGTTGGGGATGGACATTTCAGGATATTTGGTGGCCTTCCTAAGCCAGGATTAAGACACAGCTAGGACATCAGGGTTAGCTGAGTGTGCTAAAACAGTGAATAAAACAAACTTCAGGAGGCTTCTAATGTTAACAAACCAAGGCTTTTACGGTTACAGGAGTCAACAAATCAGAGCGCCTGGGGAATGGGAGTGGTGCTGGGTTAACCTCTACATCACCAGAGGAACAGAGGAGGAGTAGGATAAGGCTAAAGGCTATAAGAACTGGTCGTCTAGCACGTTCGGAACAGAGTAAAAGAAGCAGATTTCTGGGCGTGGAACAATAGATTCAAGGCATAATGTACAGACAAGGGTATGGTAAGATGTGAGTACAGTGGAGGTAAAGCTAGGCATTGAGTGATGATGAGAGAGGTTTTGTCTCTAGAGGCACCAGTTAAGCCAAGTGAGGTCACCGCAACTTTTGCCAATTGGCAAAAGAGGTATTGTAGCCCAAGAATTGGCTAGTGAAACCTCTTCGGCTAGCAAGGAGATCTAGCTCGAGGCTAGCTCCAGGCTAACTGGTGCTTGCTTCGGGACAGAGACGTTAGCCAGGAGTAGCCACTCGGATTGCAGCTAACTAGCTGCGATGATCCGGTGTAAAGGTTCAGAGCTTGCGGTAGGAATCCGGAGATGTGGTAGAGAAAATCAGTCCGATATGCTCTGGGTTGATATCGCACTGTGTAGACTGGCAGGTATTGACCGAGCTGAGGCTGGCTGATGTCCGAGTTAACGGTAAAGACCGCTAGCTGACTACTAGCTAACAGACTACTAGCTAACAGACTACTAGCTTGTAGCTAGTGGCTAACTGACTACTAGTGGCTAACTGACTACTAGCTTGTAGCTAGTTAGCTGGCTAGCATCTGATCGGGGTTCCGGTTCTAGTATAAAAATATCAGATCCGTACCACATTCGGTCCTGCGGGTTGCAGGAGAGTATATTCAGTGCGTAGATGGAAAGTGAGATTAAAATATATATGTTAAACTTTGCTTGAAAAATAAAAAGGTACTAAATAAATACCCTACCATCTAACATTACACTCACTAATTTCAAAATTATATAAAATTAAATTAACACCACCCTACTCAACTAATTAAATGTATTTATTCCTACCTCATGCCATCATCCTGAAAGGATGGGACATCACCACTTAACACACCCTGTAACACTTCTGATGTCATGTCTCGCACACCCAAATACCTCTGTGCAGCTGCCACTACAACCTCAATTTTCTGCGACTTCCGCTCCGCCCCTACAGTGCAGATGATAACCAATGCTAAAAATCCAATCTTACTGAAACGTATATAACTTGTTGGCCTATCCCTCTGTACTGGTATATCTCTACTACTCTCACCACTCCTCTCCCTTAACTCATCTTCCTCTACTTTCTTCACTGCCTCAGCATGACAACTTCTGGAAACCTCAACCTGCCTCTCTCACACGGGACATTTCTGATCCCCAGGTCCATGGGCATCCCTACAATTAACACATTCCACTACTTTCCCCAATACTACACATTCCTTTTTCTCATGCCCCTCTGCACATTTCTCACATCTTGGATCCTCCCTCCTACACACTGCTGCCACATACCCATAAGCTTGACACGTGTAACATTGTAATGTATTCGGCACATGGGCTTGTACAGGATAACTTATAAATCCTTATTTAACTTCACTTTGTCGGGCAAAGACTCAGCTTCAAAACTCAAAAGAACAGACAATGACTCTTCTGTTTCCCCACTCTCGCCACCCTGTCTGCGTCAACAGAAACACAAACAATTATCAATAGACCACTTCTGCTTACCCTCAACATTATCCAACTCTTTTTTCCATCCACCGTGAAATCACAAATAGACAAACCAAAAGGCAAGAGTCCACTTTTTCCATAAACTTCACTCCTACTGTCGGAATGATCCAAGATGGCGTAGCAGTCGGACGTGTATTTTGTCTTGTCACGTGTAAATATCGTTTTCCCTCGTTTTTTAACCTTTCTAGGGCAGGCGTTCCGCTAGCGGAACCCCTCGACAACATTCCGCTGAAATGGCAGTGCGAGAAATTCAAAAATATTTTTGGGAAATATGTAACTTTCACACATTAACAAGTCCAACACAGCAAATGAAAGATACACTTCTTGTTAATCTACCCGTTGTTAATCTACCCATGTCCGATTTCAAAAAGGCTTTACAGCGAAAGCACAACATATGATTATGTTAGGTCAGAGCCAAGTCAAAAAAACACACAGACATTTTTCCAGCCAAAGATAGGGGTCACAAAAAGCAGAAATATAGATAAAATGAATCACTAACCTTTGATGATCTTCATCAGATGACACTCATAGGACATCATGTTACACAATACATGTATGTTTTGGTCGATAATGTGCATATTTATATCCAGAAATCTCAGAAATACTGATAATAAACATTGATAAAAGATACAAGTCTTATTCACAGAATTAAAGATAGACTTCTCCTTAATGCAACCGCTGTGTCAGATTTTTTTTTTACTTTATGGAAAAAGCATAATCTGAGTATGGCGCTCAGAGCCCAATCCAGCCAAAGAAATATCCGCCATGTTTGAGTCAACAGAATTTAGAATTAACATTATAAATATTGACTTACCTTTGATGATCTTCATCAGAAGGCACTCCCAGGAATCCCAGTTCGACAATAAATTACTGATTTGTTCCATAAAGTCCATCATTTATGTCCAAATAGCCACTTGTTGTTAGCGTGTTCAGCCCAGTAATCCATCTTCATGAGGCGCGAGCACCACGCCCAGACAAAAACTTGAAAAGTTCCGTTAAAGGTCGTAGAAACAAGTCAAATGATGTATGGAATCAATCTGTAGGATGTTTTTAACATAACTCATCAATAAGGTTCCAACCAGAGAATTCCATTGTCTGAAGAAAAGCACTGGAACGAGAGCTAACTCTGTCGGGACCGCGCGTCACGAGCCTGAGACACTCTGCCAGACCCATTACTCATTCAGCTCCCATTCCCCCCTCCTTTATAGCAAAAGCCTGAAACAAGTTTCTAAAGATGGTTGACATCTTGTGGAAGCCTTAGGAAGTGCAACTTGACCTCATAGACACGGTGTATGCGGTAGGCTTTGAAAAACTACAAACCTCAGATTTCCCACTTCCTGGTTGGATTTTTATCAGGTTTTTGCCTGCCATATGAGTTCTGTTATACTCACAGACATCATTCAAACAGTTTTAGAAACTTCAGAGTGTTTTCTATCCAATACTAATAATAATATGCATATATTAGCCTCTGGGACAGAGTAGGAGGCAGTTCACTCTGGGCACACTATTCATCCAAAAGAGAAAATGCTGCCCCCTATCCCAAAAAGGTCCGAAGCCACTGCCAGATTTCTGGATTGAGCTGCTGAGCGCAGTATCCTGCCTTGGAAAATTGTGTTGTTAAGAAACTGATGCCCTTTGCAACCACGTGCTTATGTGACAGTGGATTCTCGGCCCTCACTTGCATGAAATCTAAATATAGGCACAGACTGTGTGTGGAAAATGATTTAAGACTGATACTCTCTCCAATACATCCCAACATTGCGGAGTTATGTGCATCCTTTCAAGCACATCCTTCTCATTAACCTATGATGAGTTATTCACCATTTTTGATGAACAATTTAGGATTTATATGTAAGATGGTTAAATGAAGAGCAAAATTATTAATTATAACTATATTATTATTTGTTCCTGGTCCTACAAGAGCTCTTTGTCACTTCCCACGAGCCGGGCTGTGACAAAAATTCACTAACATTTTGTCACTCATTTTGTGGCACAGCCTCCGCAGATTTCTCTCCCGACAGACAGAGACAGTGGCCACAGCATTGCAATTAGCATAGGCTTACTGGTCTTTGGTATGTAAAAATTTGCTGGAGTTGAACAACAAAAAAAGCAATGTATGTTTTGAATGCATCTTTTCGATGTAGGCTAAACTCTTAGAAAAAGGGGTTACAAAGTGTTTCTTCGGCTGTCCCCATAGGCTCCATGTAGAACCATCTGTGGAAAGGGTTCAGGATGGAACCCAAAAGGAGATCTACCTGGAACTGTAAAGTGATCTCCTAAGGGGACAGCCAAAGAACCATTTTAGGTTCTTCGTCAAAAATGGGTGGCACTTTACTTGACACCCAGCATCATAACATGTTATGACAAGGCCATAACCATGTCAAAATGTGTCATAACAGCTGCCAAACCTGTCAAAACCTGTCATAACATGGCCATAACACTGCCACTGACATATTGCATTATTTTATGGCTTGTTAGGACACCTACATACAGTAAGAGTGTCAAAACCCACATTTATTCAAATGTGTTTTTTTCCCTGCCAAGAAGTTTCATTTTATTTGAAAGTTTGTTTCTTAAGTCCTTTGTTGTTGTCGTGTTTTTTTCCATCATATTTTAAATCACTTTTAAGACACTATCATTAAGCATTATGACCATCCTGTGTCACTTTACTTGGACTTACAAAATAAACTTTATGACACTATCAAGGAGCATTATGACCATCACGTACAAGCCCGTATGTCAGTCACAAAGAGGGTGTCTTGTCATGCTCCTGAAATCTACTCCTGCATTCATCCCAGTCATCAGAAATAAAGCATTAGGTAAATGCATTTCTGACATCAATGTTAGTCAATTTCTGAAAGGTTAACATAAACATACTGTTGACAAGTAGAACATAGTGTAATGGGATGTTTTGCCTTGTGTAGTAGGTTTAATTGGTTTTGACACTTATGTAGGTTTCATAACCAGCCATAAAATAACTATTATGGTAGGTTGTGTGGATTTTGACACTTTTGTAGGTGTCATCACCAGCAATAAAATAACAGAATATATTTCCCAACAGGTCGAAATATATGTTGTCAAGACAGTGTTATTATGAACGATTATGGGAAGTTATGTCAGCTGTTATAACTTTATGACATGGTTATGACCGGGTCATGAAGCTAGATGTCAACTAAAGTGTTACCCATAAAATCCAGAGGTCCAGCCGCCGTGAAGGAGTATGCATCACAATTTACTGTTATTTAGGGAATAAATCACAAATTGCCACCATTTTATCCTAATTTTAATCAAAGGAAAGAGGCTGTATTCAAAGGCAGTCTTATCTTTTTACAGAGAGATATTTTTATCGTTGCTAATCAAAATAAAGAGAGAGGACAAAAGACAAATGCTAACCTATCCTTAATAAAGAGAGAGGACAAAGAGAGAGGACAAAAGTGCTCTGTGCTGCAATCTAATGATATCACATAGCACATTCTCATTTCTGACACCATCTAGTACCGGGTCGGACCCACCTTTGCCTCCAGAACAGCCCAAATTCTGCCGGGATTGGATTCTACAAGCTGGAAATGTTCCATAGGAATGTTGTTCCATGCTGACGCGATGGCATCATGCAGTTGCTGCAGATTGGACGCTGCCACCAGCCTGCACCATTGACACTAGTCTTAATGGGTCCATGGACTCATGCTTCTTACATCAAATCCTGACTCTGCTATTGTTACGCCCCTGAAAAAAGGGGAGAAATAATCACAAGAGGAATACAGTGTTGTTTTCTCAATTCAACTTTTAATGCAATCATTTTACAAAAGTAACACATTACAAAACAACAGAAAAAACATTATACAAATAACACAGCAAAATATCTTATTAACAACGCACATGTTCATTCACAATCGACATAAAATGGCAGCTACTCTCAGTATGATGGTATTCTTCGCTACAACCGAGCAGGGCTCATATTACTCTCTGCAAGCTTAACTCTAACTTCCTCAAGATGTTACTAAGACACACCTTAAACACTCTTGACATGTTAGCGAGTTATTACATTTAAATTACTCTTTTTTATCATCAATAACGTACCTGAAAAAGGGGAGAAAGAATCACGAGAGTGATACGGTGTTGTTTTCTCAATTAAACTTTTAGTGCAATGAGAAAAGACCGCGATTTCCCCAGGAATATGGGTGGAGACCAGAGCAATCGATCTCAGGCTCATAGATCAAGAGCATTTAGTAGATCACAGATGAACACTTTTAGGCACCACAAAATAAAGTAATCAATATAACGTTTACACATTCCTCTCACAATTCGTACCCTTTGTACGCTTGACGGATTTTAACTTTAACACAATTATATGAATGTTATCAATCTCTATCAACTAATACTGAATGCATGATCTGTTTAACCTTAGATGTTTTAAAATCCTCACATACTATGAACTTACTAATACTTTTTAATGTATAACAGGCTATGAATATTTCCTTTAACCTGTCACACCATCAGCACGACACAACAGCTGTTGGATCGTGTAGGTGATCGCATACCGACTGGAGCCGCATCTTCTTGTTTTGAGCTGATATGAATAGAACCCGGTGTAGTCGTCTGCTGCAATATCCCATTTCTGACAAGGATTGACGAGTTGTGGATTCCGAGATGCCGTTCTGCACATCACTTTTGTACTGCGCTATTATTTGTCTGTTTGTCGCCCGCCTGTTAGCTTGCATGATTCTTGCCATTCTCCTTCAATCTCTCTCTTATCAATGAACTGTTTAAGCCCACAGGACTGCCGCTGACTGGATGTTTTTTGGTTGTCACACCTTTCTTGGTAAACCCTAGATACTGTCGTGCGTGAAAAGCCCAGGTGGGCGGCCGTTTCTGAGATACGTCGGCGCCTGGCACTGATGTTCAAACCATGCTCAAAGTTGCTCCGATCATCCGTTTTGCCCATTCTAATGTTTAATCAAACAGTAACTGAATGCCTGGCAGCCTGTCTGCCTGCTTTATATAGCAAGCCATGGTTATATATAGCAAGCCATGTGACTCACTGTCTATAGGTGCGATCCATTTTCGTGAACAAGCAAATAAATTGGCCAGTGAGTGTATTTCTATTTGTCGTTGTGGTTTGCACATCAGATGAACCCATAAGAAGTATGCACCACTGTATCAGCAAAACATTTACATAATGTACTGACAAATCCTAAGCTAGGCAACAAGATAGCATCCTAATTGTGGCAACAGGGGTGTTGGGTGACCTTCCTCGATGAGCCAGGAAAAACATCAGAAAAGGGAGGGGATGCCTAGGAAATGGCGCTGTGGGTCATTAACTGGGTTGTACGATAGGATTTGTCTATTTATTCTGCATCCGTTGGTACCAACCATTAGTCTGTGTGATTAATGGGGGCTGAGCTAGAGCGGATCTCGAAGGGACCCGGGTCTGGGTCTTTTTGACAAAAACGTCTATAGAGTCAGAATGGTTTCGGGTACAAACTATAAGCTCACATAGTTGCTGTCACAAACTCCAAACTCCACACAGTTGTCACTGACTAGTTTGATATTAATTTCCCACTTACAGCATTCATATAGATTCATTTTCTATCAGCTTTTTGCTTTGGCTGACTTTTGTCAATATAACTCAAGAATGGAACTGTTTATTTGTGAGGCTAAATATAAGTGCTGGCCATGCAGATAAACAAAAGTCAGATGAATGGAAAGTCGACTGTCACTGGGGTCTCAGGAGTGATAGGGTTAAAGGGCCTTCACTGACAGTGACTGTTTGTGCCCCTTATCCGCCATTCCCTTCCGCCCGCTCATTCATTCCTCTCTCTTGCGCCCCCTCAAGCTAAAAAACTTCTCCTGGAAGACATGGCTCGAGGAAATTAGACAGCTGGGAAATCAATGTGTCGTCCCTGGGGTGTGGGGGGAAAGGTCCAACGCTGGGGCAACTTGGGAGAAAGAGAGCCTGTCATTTTCAGTCATTTAATTTCCCAGGTCCCTGAGGCTGAAGGGAGGGAGGGGTAGGGCCGAAAACATAATGAGTTACCCATTTGACTCGTTGGAATTTACCGATATAGATAGGGCTAAATTGAAATATTTCTTAAAGACGAAAGTACTGTATAACCATGGCAGCAATTGAAAGGGAACAATTTGGAGTTCATGGGAAAATGATTAGACCAAAGGTGATTACACAATAGTTCACCTGAGACCATTATATTTGCATTTTACATTTACTGTACTTTTCACCATTTTCCTTTTTCACAAAGTCTGAAAATACTCTGGATACATTCAGTGAACTTATAAGAATATTCCTGAATAATGTATTGTAGGTGCAACATAAGTCAAAAAAATGAAAAAGGTTTGAGTGAGAGGACTAACTGATGTCTGTTTACAAGTGGACACACACCTCTCCAGAGTGTGCACATTTCCTAAATAATTCCAAAACTCTTGTATGACTCAAAAGCCCTATTCGCACGGGATTAGTATTACTAGAGAATGTTGGTTATGTATTTATTTTTAATGAGTACAATGGGAGACAGAGTGCTGGTTTCATATGCAGGGCGCAGCAGGTGTTTATTAGTAAAGTACCACAGGAGGAGGCAGGTAGCTGGTTCCAGGGGCAGGCAGAAAGTCATTCACAGGGACTCCAAAAAGGTAACAGTACAAAAGCTAATAACGTAGTCCAGAAGATCAGGCAAGAGGTTGATGACAGGAAATCTGAAGTACAGGCAGGGAATAGGCAAAAAAAAGCATTGTTAGTGAGCATGGCCAAAAAACTACGATACACGAGCAGACTAATATGGAAATAAACAGCACTCCGAATAGAATGTGTATCAATACAAACAATACCTCACAATGATGGGGTGCAATGAACTGAACTAAATAGTGTGTGTAAATGACATACAGGTGTGTAAACAGGTGATCAGAATTCAGGTGATTGGGATCTGGAGAGTGAGCTGTGTTCAGGGGATCTATGTAGACATTACATTATTACCCTAGAATGTCCGTTATTCCAAAGTATGATTCGGACAGGATTAGTTTTTTTCAAACTGCCCCCTGGCATTTAAAAAAAATGTATATATAAAAATGGACAGTTATGACGGAAGCCTGGAGTTTTTTTTCTAGGCATGAAGATATTTCAAGAAGTCTGAGCGATAAAAGGCTACACTGATAGCTCGAGCTTGGTTCCCAAGTTTCTTAACCATACCAAACCATCTTTGATATAGTGTAGCTATAATATTTGAATTGAGTAAGTGTGATCATAATCATTAGGATATTTTAGCGATCCACTATAGAAGATGTTTTAAATGCTCCCCAGTCTTCAGATGTGAGCTAAACAGTGCACTTGCACTTGAGATGCATTTTTAGGCTATGGATGAGAACGTGAACTTGTCATTTCCAAACGTTTAGCTCAGTTGTATAATGCTTTGCGATCTATTAATAGCAAGGGTTGCATTAAATAGGGGCAATATTTTTTTATGATGCTTTTACCGATGTTCAATTCATTCGAACGTAACAAAAAACAAAAGCTTTCACTATGAAAGTTGATACATGTAGTCCCTTCATACAGTGGGGCAAAAAAGTATTTAGTCAGCCAACAATTGTGCAAGTTCTCTCACTTAAAAAGATGAGAGAGGCCTGTAATTTTCATCATAGGGACACAGACAAAATGAGAAAAAAAATCCAGAAAATCACATTGTAGGATTTTTAATGAATTTATTTGTAAATTATAGTGGAAAATAAGTATTTGGTCACCCACAAACAAGCAAGATTTCTGGCTCTCACAGACCTGTAAACTTCTTCTTTAAGAGGCTCCTCTGTCCTCCACTCGTTACCTGTATTAATGGCACCTGTTTGAACTTGTTATCAGTATAAAAGACACCTGTCCACAACCTCAAACAGTCACACTCCAAACTCCACTATGGCCAAGACCAAAGAGCTGTCAAAGGACACAAAGGATCCTCAACGTCTCATCTTTCAAAATACATTGTGTCCTCCTACGTCATATACATTATCTAACATGTTATCAAGCCACTGTGTTCCAATTTAGACATTTATCAGTGACCAAATCTGCAATTGTTAACCCGCATATGGTTACGAGTGTAAAGGGCTACAGTACCCAGGTGAAGTGCGTTATTGATATCGTGGTTTATATGGTTTGCTGCTTGTTGCTATGGTATATATTATCACAAATATGATCTAAGCAACAGCAAATAAAAAAGCTGAGAAACTCTGCATAACTGTCTGTATTTCAAACTGAAAGCTGGTTTATATAACCGTAAATTATTCTGTGTTTAACACTATGAAAGGAAATTCTGCCTCTGGACACTTTATGGTTTGGACGGAAGCCGGCTAATGGTTGTAGAGATCAACTGAACGTATTATAACATGTTATGCCAATCCAGAAATAAATCGATGATGAAAAATACCACCAAATCACCCCCCCCTCTCTTGGGCCAGTGTGCAACCCTAGTACAGCTTCTCTCCTCTTTGGGAAGTTTTGGGAAACAGAAGACCAAGTTTAATGAATTGACTGAGGAATTGGAAGTAAGGAAGTGTACGTTAGTTATAATGAGGGATACCTGGAGAAAATCGGTCCTCTCTGAAATTAATATGGATGGCCCTCCCTTCAGTAACATATACTGTATATTTTTCCCGACCCTCCCTGAAAACTTGGGGGAAAAAAACAAGTGACCCTCCCCTATACCAAAAATAACAATTAAAAGAAAGTGGATAGCAGAGAACATGCCTACCATTTACCCTCACTCCTAGGACAAACCAGAGTTTCAGATATGCTGGTTTAGAAACTGTTCTTAGTTTTGTTAACGCTACATGGCAAAGTAGCACGAAGGTTGTGGATTTGGAGACCACCGCAGACAAGGGTAGGGGTGAAAAGATCTCCAATATAAAAAAAGCAATGCATGAATCTATCATCTTATTTGCGGTCTGATAAAAAAATGGCTTTGATAAACGCATTTCATGCAATTCTACATCATATTACATGACTGGCGACAAGCAGAATCTTTTTTTAATATCAAAACAGAGCATAACAACGAATGAGCGCATGCCGCAGTGCCAGAGACTTTTGGATTTCTATACAGGCAATTGTTTAAAAAGAGGATAATCTTCAGTTTGGAACAGTGGTAAAGTTGTCTATCAAATCAAACTGTATTTGTCACATGCACCGAATAAAACAGTTGTAGACCTTACCGTGAAATGCTTACTTACAAGCCCTTAACTTCTTGACGCTACCCACCCCTGTCACGGGATCATTTTCATCAGCAACCGCTGAATAGCATAGCGCAACAGTCAAATAATATTACAAAAAAATATTCATATTCATGAAATCACAAGTGCAATATTGCAAAACACAGTTTAGCCTTTTGTTAATCCACCTGTCATCTCAGATTTAGAAATGATGCTTTACAGCGAAAGCAATCCAAGCGTTTGTAAGTTTATCGATAGCCTAGCATAGCATTATGTACACTTAGCATCAGGAAGCTTGGTCACGAAAATCAGAAAAGCAATCAAATTAACCATTTACCTTTGATCTTTGGATGTTTTCACTCACAAGACTCCCAGTTACACAACAAATGTGTTCCATAAAGATTATTTTTATAACCAAAATACCTCCGTTTGTTTGTCGCGTTATGTTCAGAAATCCACAGGAAAGAGCGGTCACGACAACGCAGACGGAAATTCCAAATAGTCTTCATAATGTCCACAGAAACATGTCAAAAGTTTTTTATAATCATTCCTCAGGTAGTTTTTCAAATATATATCAACCAGAGTGTGTAGGTTTTTCAATAACAGCGGGAGGAACAATGGCGGCTTTACTCTGAGAGCCCCATATAGCTATCCACTTACGCAATGTGATCTTTCACGCTAATTTTTCTACATAAAAGCCTAAAACTATGTCTAAAGACTGTTGACACTTTAGGGAAGCCAGAGAAAAAGGAATCTGGTTGATATCCCTTTAAATGGAGGATAGGCATACATAGGAACAGAAGGGTTTCAAAATAAGAGGCACTTCCTGATTGGATTTTCCTCAGGGTTTTGCCTGCAATATCAGCTCTATAATACTCACAGACAATATTATGAAAAACGTTTGAGTGTTTTCTATCCTAATCTGTCAATTATATGCATATTCTAGCATCTGATCCTGAGAAATAGGCCGTTTACTTTGGGAACGTTATTTTTCCAAACATAAAAATAGTGCCCCCTAGCTTCAAGAGGTTCAACGCAGTTCAAGAAGTACAGTTAAGAAAATATTTACTAAATAAACTCAAGTAAAAATAAATGTTTTAAAATCAGAAAGTAACACAAGAAAATGACATAACAATAGCGAGGCTAAATACAGGGGGTACCGGTACCAAGTCAGTGTGGGGAGGGGGTACAGGTTAGTCGAGGTCATTTGTAAAGTGACTATGCATAGATGATAAACAGTTAGTAGCAGCAGTGTAAAAACAAAGGGTGTGGGGAGGTCAATGTAAATAGTCTTCTGGCTTGGGGGTAGAAGCTGTTAAAGAGCCTTTTGGTCCTAGACATGGTGCTCCGGTTCCAAGTGACTATCTCATGAAGCTGGTTGAGAGAATGTGCAAAGCTGGCTACTTTGAAGAGTCTAAAATGAAAAGAAACGTTTTATTTGTTTAACACTTTTTTGGTTATGACATGATTCCATATGTGTTATTTAATAGTTTTGATGCCTTCACTATTATTTTACAATGACTATAAAATAGTCAAATAAAGAAAATCCCTGGAATGAGTAGGTGTGTCCAAACTTTTGACTGGTACTGTATGTGAATACAAGCATATGGTCATACCGTGCTCAGACTGTATGTGATAGCTGATAAAGATGTAGACATGAATAGAAGAGGCGAGGGGAGGGAGCGTGAGGACTCATAACAACAATGAATAACACTGTTTAGCATGTAATAACGCATTACCATCAGGAAGAGTTTTTTTTAAATGAGTGGATAATCTTTCATTTTTCATCCCTGTAAAGAGGGATGGATGGGATTGAGGATGAGGGGATAAATGGATGGAGGTGTAGAAAAGGTTTAGAAAAGCAGCTTACTTAATGTAGTGCGTTGGAATGTTCACATCAGCAAAGTGTGATAGCATACAGCAACAGTTGTCATCTCATTTCTTACATTTTAACATCTGATTTACTTGAAAATGTATATTTTTAAGTCTTTGTATGTTTAATGGGTAGAGAGAGAGAGAGGAGCGATTGCTGAAATAGCAGTGGGCCGGATTCAAACCCATGCAGTGGTATACTATAAGTGCACCAGAGGCAGCAGCATAGACTGCTAGACCACCCTAGGCCACAACACTTTATTTTCTTAACAAAAGGCACATCTCAATAGGTAGTCCAGGTATGTCATGACAGGTGCCTTTCCTCTTTTTTTCTCTATTGCGCCTCTATTGTTCCTCAAGCAAGGGGGAGGCCGACTACATCACAGATTCCATTCAGACCAACTCCTTGAAGTTTGCAGTTGTGTAAAAAAAACACTACTTTGCGCACAACAGATATTGTTTTACCCTGTAGTGTGTGCACTTAACTGTATTTATACTTGGGATATCACTTTTCAACAGTAAAAGTTTTTTACTGAGTATACATCTAAGTATTCGCTGTTTATGCAAACCGCGGGAAGTTTCTATGTATTAGCATGATGCTATCATGCACTGTGTGCCAGAGTTGGGCTTGTGAGGGGGTGGTTTTAGCAATGAACTAGGAAGGGATAGAATAAGCTGTGAAGAGACACAACTGTTGTAGTACCTAACTATTTTGCCACTTCTAGGGCAACAACGAACTTTGAGGGAATAACATCAAGAAGTTCAGTAAGTGATAAAAGACCATACAAGAGAAGTATACCAGTAAATATTGTAGAAGTAGGGATTATAATCTGATGTCATGTATAACTTTGTATGAGATTTTAAAAAAGGCACCTAAAGTAGGGCACCTGAACTAGTTTGGTAGTATTGTAATGAAACAGGCAGGGAGCAGGTCTCGAACTCACGACCTTCTAGCCTGAAAAGCCTGCAAAAGCATGCTCGAGCGGCAGAGTCGATATCCACCCTTATAAACCCAGGGTCGTTACAAATTTTAATACTTGTATTTACCTCATTTGTTTTTGAAAAAAATCTTATGACAAAACAATGCCACTATAAACAACTTTGATTCATATTTCACAGTTGATACCCAAGACGTGTCATTTCTATCCAATTAAGAGTGGTTAGTGATTGCCCTTTAACCCTGATGGCCAGTTTGAACTCGACAATGGACTTGGGATTGCTGAAATCCATCAGGTAAGCATTTGACTGGTTCATCATTGACCTCTATCCTATCGATTTCTGTAACTTGTCAATAGTTTGGTTGATTGATGGGTTGAGAAAAAAGTAGTGCTCCGGACCCTCGGTTCTGTTCTTTCTCCTCAGTTGTTCTTCTTCCCCTTCTCCGTCACCATTCAGTCAACTAAAAATAGTAAAAATAATTCACGCCCCGCAGTTTCTGCTGGATCATCCATCATCCAACGACTGCCCTTCTCTGATTCGTCTTTCTCATGAAGGGCTTTTGCAAAATCCACAAAATCCTCCAACAGTTTGTGAGGGTAGGCAACGGTGAGACCCAGTGGAGGCTGCTGGGCTGCTAGTACTACGAGCCCATCCTCCCCAATAAAGTTGCCACCAACCTCCTGTGGTGAGGACAGACTCTGGATAATAAGAAACTGCTTTGGTCAGTGTTGTGTCGGGGTAGGTTCCTTGTTCCTTGTCAATCATTGGTGAAATCAGCAGTCAGACAAGTAAAGCCCTTTAAGTAAATCAATCAAACCTTTATTAATGCAATTGCAGACAGAAGTTGACAATGGAAACACAGCATGTATGTTTCAGAGTAAGTTCTACCTGGTGGTATGATCACCTACGTCAATGTATGTGTTCAGCAATAAGCTGAGGTTACCTTATAAGGTAACCTAGTACAGTAGCTTCTCTGAATTCAGTAGAATTGTCCACTGTCACACAAGATCAAAATGTCAAAACCAGACAGTGGTTACTTCTCTTTATCTAGTTTTGGTCTGACTCAGACCCAGCCTGCAAGCACACTCTTGCAACAGCTAGGGCTTGTGCAACGTATAGTGGCAGAGTTTTAGACACATAGTGTAGCGGTTCTCTTTAGTTGAAGGAGAGGCGGACCAAATTGCAGCGTGATGATTCATGTTTGTTTAATGAAGAAAAACTATACATGAATAAACTAACGAAAACAATAAACGTGAGAACTCAAAACAGCCCTATCTGGTGCAAACATCAAAGACAGGAACAATCACCCACGAAATACTCAAAGAATATGGCTGCCTAAATATGGTTCCCAATCAGAGACAACGATAAACACCTGCCTCTGATTGAGAACCACTCCAGACATCCATAGACTATGCTAGATACCCCCACTAAGCCACACACCCAATACCTAACAAAACCCCAAGACAAAACACACCACAATAAACCCATGTCACACCCCGGCCTGACCAAATAAATAAAGACAAACACAATATACTTCGACCAGGGCGTGACAGAACCCACCCCCTATGGTGC
The DNA here is from genome assembly GCF_002021735.2 of Oncorhynchus kisutch. Classification (NCBI taxonomy): domain Eukaryota; kingdom Metazoa; phylum Chordata; class Actinopteri; order Salmoniformes; family Salmonidae; genus Oncorhynchus; species Oncorhynchus kisutch. The sequence goes on from NC_034203.2 coordinate 6,436,156, forward strand.
CGACTCCCGGACGCACACCAAAAACCATAGGGGAGGGTCCGGGTGGGCGTCTGTCCATGGTGGCGGCTCCGGCGCAGGACGTGGACCCCACTCTATCAATGTCTTAGTCCCTCCTCCTCGCGTCCTTGGATAGTCCACCCTCGCCGCCGACCATGGCCTAGTAGTCCTCACCCAGAACCCCACTGGACTGAGGGGCAGCTCGGGACTGAGGCAGCTCGGGACTGATGGGAAGCCCGGGACTGATGGGAAGCCCAGCACTGAGGGGAAGCCCAGCACTGAGGGGAAGCCCAGCACTGAGGGGAAGCTCAGCACTGAGGGGAAGCTCAGCACTGAGAGGAAGCCCAGCACTGAGAGGAAGCTCAGGCAGATAGTTGGATCCGGCAGATCCTGGCTGGCTGGCGGTTCTGGCAGATCCCGGCTGACTGGCGGATCCGGAAGAATCTGGCTGACTGGCGGATCTGGAAGAGTCTGGCTGACTGGCAGATCTGGAAGAGTCTGGCTGACTGGCAGATCTGGAAGAGTCTGGCTGACTGGCAGATCTGGAAGAGTCTGGCTGACTGGCGGATTCTGGCTGACTGGCAGATCTGGAAGAGTCTGGCTGACTGGCGGATCCTGGCAGACTGACAGCTCTGGCTGCTCCATGCAGACTGGCAGCTCTGGCTGCGCTGAACAGGCAGGAGACTCCGGCAGCGCTGTAGAGGAGGAAGGCTCTGGCAGCGCTAAACAGGCGAGGCGCACTGTAGGCCTGATGCGTGGTGCTGGCACTGGTGGTACTGGGCCGAGGACACGCACAGGAAGCCTGGTGCGGGGAGCTGCCACCGGAGGGCTGGTGTGTGGAGGTGGCACAGGATGGGCTAGACCGTGAAGGCGTACTGGAGATCTTGAGAGCAGGGCTGGCACAAGACGTGCAATGTTAGGGAGGTGCACAGGAGGCCTGGTGCGTGAGGCTGTCACCATCTTCACCAGCCGACTAACACGCACCTCAGGACGAGTATGAAGCGCTGACCCAGGTGCCATCAAATCCCCGACACGCTCCGTCGGGCGAATTCCATGCTTAAAGCACCAACTCCCTCATTTCTCTCTCCTCCAATTTCCCCATTAACTCCTTGGTCTCCTCCTTGGCTCCTCATGATACACAGGGAGAGTTGGCTCAGGTCTGACTCCTGACTCTGCCACACTCTCCCTGAGCCCCCCCAAAAACATTTTTTGGGGCTGACTCTCGGGCTTCCTTCCGCGCCGCCGTGCTTGCTTCGCCAACCTCATTCTCTCGTAACCTTCTGCACACTGCTCCATCGAATCCCAGGAGGGCTCCGGCACTCTCCCTGGGTCGACCGCCCACCTGTCTATCTCCTCCCAAGTTGTGTAGTCCAGATATTGTTGCTCCTGTTGCCGCTGTTGCTTCTCCTCATACCAGCGCCTCTCAGCTTTCCCCGCCTCCAGTTCTTCTTTGGGTCGGCGATATTCTCCAGGCTGATCCCAGGGTCCTTCTCCGAACAATTCGTCCTCCCATGTCCATTCCTCTCTTTGTTGCTCCTGCCTTTTACCACGCCGCTTGGTCCTGTTGTGGAGGGTGATTCTGTAACGGTTCTCTTTAGTTGAAGGAGAGGCGGATCAAAATGCGGCGTGATGATGATTCATGTTTGTTTAATGAAGAAAAACTATACATGAATAAACTAACGAAAACAATAAACATGAGAACTCAAAACAGCCCTATCTGGTACAAAGACAGGAACAATCACCCACGAAATACTCAAATAATATGGCTGCCTAAATATGGTTCCCAATCAAAGACAACGATAAACACCTGCCTCTGATTGAGAACCACTCCAGACAGCCATAGACTATGCTAGATACCCCCACTAAGCCACACACCCAATACCTAACAAAACCCCAAGACAAAACACACCACAATAAACCCATGTCACACCCCGGCCTGACCAAATAAATAAAGACAAACACAATATACTTCGACCAGGGAGTGACACATAGCAACAAATATAAGGCCTGCAGCAAAACATATGAATCTTAAAGTCTTTGGGACCCTAACCCTTTACAGTTGCAGTGAAGAGAGCCTTTCAAACAAGATCTTGCTGATGAATATGTTGAGGTCCCAAATGGGAGCTACACTGTATTATCCATTGTGCTTTTTGATGAGGATGCTTGAAAGTTCCCTCCAGGTTGGTTGTAACCTAGGTGCCCAGCCAAGGTGGAAGCAGTATCTAGGCACACAGGCACAGCTTTCGCTATAACTCAGTCGAGACTCTAAGTAGAATTCCTGCTGTCTTTTATGTGGCCCAACTCTCATTCTCTCTCTGTTTCTCAATCCATCTCTCTATCCATAAAGATATTTCAAGAGAGACATTTGAGCCTCCATCTCCCTATTCTTTCTCTTTTTTTCTATCAATCTCTCCCTCTCCTAATGAAACAATCGTCAGAGTCCGCAGCTGAGGTGTCCTAGTGTGATATCTGTACGACCGTCCAAAGAATATACAAGGCCATCTGCTGTCTTAACCAGTAGAAACAAACAAACAACATCAATGTTTCAGGTCATGCTACAATGCCAACCAAATGGGCATCTATCTGGAGGTTTCAGAACACAATGAACAACTGACACAAAGACTTCCGTTAACTTAAAATACAATACCTTGATGAAGTATCATGGGCATAGGCAGGGGATTGCCTCCCCTAGGTGTTCACTTCACACAACTTCCAACCCAAACAAGTTTATCAATAAACATTAAGTCAACAATAAATAACAGCTGGCTAACATTGGGGAACAGCATTTTTGGTTAGGTCCAAGGATTTTATCTCTGACTTTTGTTAGGGGATATTTTCTCTGTTCTGTGGTTCTGAGAGAGCAATTATATTTTTCTGGTGTATATCAGGGTGGTCCTGGAGGATGGCCAACCTAATCAATATGCTCTTGGCATCCTGTTATCTCCCATCTACCTGATTTTGGGGGGGAAAAACAACCAAGCCCAACCTCTGAACATTCTAAATATTTAAAAGTTTACCTTCTTGTTTAAACTTTTATTAGTTCCTAAACCTGTCTTTTTCTTTGTTGGGGCCAAAGTATGAGAAAGGAGAAAGCGTACATCCATCAAGCCCAAATGTAAGAAAAAAAATCGAAAGGGTCAGAGACAAGGTGGGAGAAAAAGTCCAACAGTAATATGAAAACCGGAGCTCTAATGTTTGTAGACAGCCCAATGCTTTACTAGTAACAATGTATGTGTCCTTGGAGGGGAGAGTGAGTATATATTTTGGACTTGGGTGGCACCTGGCCACATAGACCTCATTACGCACTCCCCCTGACAAAGTTGACTGATGAGTTGTGTGGTTAATGGTGTCTTTTATTCTCTAAAGAAAGTCACAGGGCCAGAAGCAACTGTCAGAGAAAAAAAGGTTGTAAAAGTTTAGGGGACTAGGTGAGAAAGGTGAGAATGAAAGGTGAGAATGAGCATGGAACTGTAGCCCCAAGTTTCATTAGACAGCTACTCAACTTCTCTGGAGGATAAAAACTTGTTGTTGCTTCTAAGAAGTGACAGAGAACTATATGAACCAATGGTGTGATAGATGTACTTTGTCATAACCTGCAATTAACAGCACCACCACATATAACCACGGAGATGATTGTGGATTACAGGAAAAGGAGGACAGAGCACGCCCCCATTCTCATCGACGGGGCTATAGTGGAGCAGGTTGAGAGCTTCAAGTTCCTTGGTGTCCACATCACCAACAAACTAGAGCGGTCCAAACACACCAAGACAGTCGTGAACAGGGCACGACAAAGCCTATTCCCCCTCAGGAAACTAAAAAGATTTGGCATGGTTGTATTCAGCACACGTTTAAAGTGAAAACCAGACATGTCGCGGACACTGACGTTTTGCTCCCGGACGAGCTAAACACATTCTTTGCCCACTTTAAGGATAATAGTGCCTCGACATGGGCCGCTCCAGAGGATTGTGAGCTCTCGTTCTCAGTGGCCGCCGTAAGACATTTTAACCCTCTCAACGCTGCCGGCCCAGACGGCCTCTGTAGCTGCGTCTATTTATGGGACAGCCTTTTCACATTAGTGGAACATTGCTGGGGACAGTATTTCCAAAATTGTACATTAGCAGACGACATCGAACAACCTACTATATCTAAGACCCCATCTGTGTGTACACGTGTACACTTGGCACTATCACAGAGCAGCTGAACCGGACTGACCCTGCAATCAAACTTGGAGACAATGGTCACCTGTGTCTTGTGTTTCATTTGGAAAACACTGCCATTCCAAATGCCACACTCATTTACCGATTACCTACACCCAGTCACTTAGAAATCAGAGCTTGAGCACTATAAATAGGCTTCATGTTGTCTTTCTTGGTTTGGACAAAGGAGGCCAATTTTGGAGAGAGAGTTAGAGGAAGAGGAGTGAGAGTAAGAGGGGGATGAGGACAAGGAGGAGGATGAGGAAGAGGACAAGGAGGCCTGTGGTGACATAGATGAGGGGGCATGCCAGGGCTGTGTATGCCAATCCAGACGCTACTTGTTTAGCCAGAGAGAACATTGCTTGTGATGTTGATGAGGTGCTGTGGCCAGACCCAAATAGGATGCACCGTAATAGTTTTTTCTTTATAGTAACAAGATTATTTGTTTATCTTCTACTGTATTTGTTTTGTCTGTTACTGTTCATCCTGAAATCTGAATGAAAATACAATGTTTTGAGAAAGAAATACATTATTTTTTTTTATCCCCTTGCATTTCTGTTTATAGTGTAAATATGTACTGAATATGCATACATACTGTATATATTTGTGCACATACATGTACGTGTGAGTGGTATGACAAACTGTCGTGGACTCCACTGCACACTGAACATGCAAAATACACAAGATAGTAGTGGTTTACATTTGTCACATCCGTGTGTAGTTAGCGTGTATAAGAGCTAATCATTTCATTGGTTTGTGTGTAGAGTTTTGATGGAAAAACGGCATTTTGCGAGCAGTTACTGTCACGTTCTGACCTTTATGTTCCTTTGTTATGTCTTTATTTAGTATGGTCAGGGGGTGAGTTGGGGTGGGCAGTCTGTTTTGTGTTTCTATGTTTTTCTATTTCTGTGTTCGGCCTAGTATGGTTCTCAGAGGCAGGTGTCGTTAGTTGTCTCTGATTGAGAATCATACTTAGGTAGCCTGGGTTTCACTGTTGGTTTGGGGGTGTTTGTTTCCGTGTCTGTTTTTTTTTCACCACACGGTACTATTTCGGTTTGGTTTATTGTTTTTGTATTTCATAGTGTTCAGTGCTTTTGTTATTAAAATCCTCATGAACACTTACCATGCCGCATCTTGGTCCGATCCTTACTCCTCTTCAGACGAAGAGGAGGAAATCTGCCGTAATAGTTTTGAATTAAGTGTTTGGTTTTGCAAGAGGTGTGTGTGTGTGTGTGTGTGTGTTTTGGGGTTTGGTGTCTAGAGAAAAGGAGCCATCGTATCAGAAATCATGTGGCAGCAATTTTCAAAAACTAATACTGAACATAACTATTACACAGTTGGGTTTTCCAGGCACAATAAACCAGACTATCCACCTAAAGAACAATCAAAAAAGATTTGACTATTTTAGACTGTCCAAAAACAATATCTTCTTTTGTTTACGACCTGCATTCCAAAACAATCACAGTAGGCCCATGCATCTCTCCCTCAACATCAGACAAAACACTTCAAACGAAATAAAATGTCCGACATGAATCTTTTCAATCTTTGTTTAGTGGTTGGAAACCTACTTTTTCTTATCCTTATATCTACTGTAGCCATGGTGAGCATACTTATAAAAAAAATATCAGCCTGTAGAAACAGCACCACGGTCTGCTCACCAACAGTTTTTACAACATCTTCTAGAAAGATATTACTACTTTCCCAATGACAAAGTTATGAAATTCAACATCATATGATCTTTTCAATCACCAATACTGAGTCAACTTAGTTCACCCAAGACACTTAGGATGATTTGGACACGCTGCTGCTACTGTTTATCTATCCTGTTGCCTAGTCTTTACCCCACTTTACCCCTACCCACTTGTATATAACTACCTCAGTTAACTCTGTCAGTCTACACCTGTTTATGAAGCATGTGACAAATAACATTTGATTTGATAACTCATTCACTGGTGTGCGAGCACAAAGAGCTATATGTTTTTGTGTCATCCAACAATTGTAAACGCCTGGAGTTTGCTAAACGGCATTGGATTGAAACCAGTGCTTTGGTCAGATGATATGAAAATAGAGCTCTTTGGCCATGCACACCAGTGGTGGGTTTGGCATCGAAATGAGAATCCATGAGCAGAAAATAACCCCACACCTATGGTAAAACATTGTGGTGGATCTTTAATAGTATGGGGCTATTTTGCTTCCACTGATCCAGAGGCTCTTGTTAAGGTCAATGGCATCATGAACTTTACCCAATACCAAGATGTTTTAGCCAAAGGACATCAAGACAGGATTATGTATGGAGGAATGGTCTAAGATTCCCCTCCCAAATGTGTTATCCAACTCAACCTTTTTTTGAAAAAGACTCAGTGCCGTTATCCTTGCAAGGTGAGGTATTGAAAGGTATTAAGCACAATTCATTTTGACCCTTATCTGTTTGAGAATTTTATGTTATTACTTGTTGAACATCGTTTTCTCTGAGCAACTGTAGTAGTATAAAATCATGTCCCATCCCTTTTAGCATACAATATAGCACAGTATTTGAATTCTTTATTTTATATAGTCATTTCTGCTCATCTTTTTCAAGGGTGTCATTAACTTCAGATCCCACTGTATGTTTAAATTGATACACATGCTCTCTCTCTCTTACGTTTCTCCCTCTCTCTCTTTCTCTTTCCTAAAAATCTCATTTTCTCTGGACTGTACAGGTGAATGAAGGCATATCAAGATAAACATAAAAGTAGGTCATGGCTGACAGGAAATTAAGAGTCATCCATCAAACGCTTGGCTACCTACACATGTCAGAGAGACCCAAGGGTTCTCGCCACAAATTGGTTTAATTATTTATTTAGTAGCTAATTAAATGGGAACACAGGATAAACATACATACTTTCGCACTGGTTATTGACTGGAGACTTAATATGCTAAAACAGTGGAATGACAACAACATGGCTGCTTGGTAAAGAAGAGATGGAGAGAGAGAGGAACAGACACAATTAACATTGGTACATTCAGAAACTACTCTCCCCTACAGGAACCATATGCTCTGCACACAAACTGCCACCCACTTTGAGTAAGAAATCATGAATGTATTTACGTGAAATGCCTGGGTTCGCCGGGAATTTCTTGGTGGACAGGGCAGCCTTGGAAAGGGGGTTGGACCTTTTTGCAGCACGCTTGTAAGGCTCTGATTGTCAAAAATGGTTCCAACAAGTCTTCTACTGTTGTCCTCTGTAGTTGTCCGGTATCTGGTGACTTGTCATGTAGTCTTTGAGCAACAGGATGGTCCTACTTAAATTTGCTTTCGAGGATACTTTACTTAGGACAGCTAATCAGCCATAGCAGTGATTGTCTGGGAAGTGAGTTTATCGTCTCCACCTCGTGTTGTGATTCAATGTTCAAAACACTTTAAACGTGCAGCTGCAGCTTCACGTTTATCTGGTCTGATGTGTTTTTATTTTATTTTAAATATGGCTTCCATGGAATTATACACGTCCTACCAGTATTTGACAAGATTAGGACATTCCCAAAATATTTGGTAATGGTTTGCCTCATTAGATCCACATAATCTGTAACATCCCGTTCCATCAGGAGGATCGCATAATATTTTTCAATGAGCTTGCTCATTTCCAATGTGATTGGCATAAGGTTTCCCACTTCTCCACAGAAATGACCATGTTCCCCTCTCATTCCCATTTATGCTTTAAGTGTAGTGAATTTTCAGATTTGGACTTTAAGAAGCTATTGTATAATCCAGAGACAATTTTGCTGCATCGTTCAGATTTATAAGCAGATAAATATTTAATGTTCCATGTTCTATAGTCTCCGAATCCTCCTCCTTTATGATTTCCTCAAAGTGATGACGCATTTGAGATATCTATAAAAATCTTGACCTTCTAATCCATACCTCTTTGTTAGTACTTGGAAGCTTTGGAGCGTCCCCTTCTGTACAAAAGTACAGCAGGCTGAGAGCCCTCTTGTTGCCCACCGGTTATCTATTCTACTGGGAGCAACATCGGTATCATAGGCACACCATCTTAGCATTTTCTCTGAATCTTTCAAATTGTTTTTTTAACTATTTCATGACAAATCTCCAAAGGTAAAAAGGTACATTTATCCAGGGATTATCTTTATCTATGAACATGTCTATCAACTACCATAGCCTTTATTGGGAGTCCCCTTGTAGTTTCACACTCAATTTCCTTCCACCTTGCTGTGTAGACTGGGTTTCACCAGCGGCCTTATCTGTGCTGCATAGTAGTATTCTCTTAGTTTTAAATTCTCTTAGTTTTAAATCTGATTCAAGGCTTTTTCCCTTGCCATATGTATCTGAAGATTAACCTGTCCCATTCCATGAATTGCTGCGCAGGCACCTCCAATGCAAGAGTCTGGAAGAGATGTGGTAAACGTGGTAATATATTCATCGTAACTGACTCAATCCTAGAGTGCCTGGGGTGGCAGGTAGCCTATTGGTTATAGTGTTGGGCCAGTAACCAAAAGGTTGGTAGATCAAATCCCTGAGCAGACAAGGTAAAAATCTGTCATTCTGCCCCTGAACAAGGCAGTTAACCCACCATTCCTAGGCTGTCATTGTAAATAAGAATTTGTTCTTAACTGACTTGCCTAGTTAAATACATAAAGGTTTAATCTTAAAATATTTGAATTCAGAGGCCAATTGTTAAATGATTGACAGTTTTGTCATGCATTTAGGTAATGAACACCAAGGTATTTGTCACGGTTGTCTTTGGTGGAAACCAAAGCGCAGCGTGGTAAATGTTCATGATCATATTTATTTAAACCCAGAACACTAAACAAAATAACAAAGAGAATGAATTGAAACCGAAACAGTTCTGGAAGTGACGAAAAAACACTAAACAGAAAATAATCACCCACAAAACACAGGTGGGAAAAGGCTACCTAAGTATGATTCTCAATCAGAGACAGCTGTCGATCTTTGTCTCTGATTGAGAATCATACTTAGGTAGCCTGTTTTCCCCATTTTGGTGTTGGGTGATTGTTTTCTGTTGTGTGTCTGCACCAGCCAGAACTGTTTCGGTCGTTCTCTTTGTTATTTTGGTTATTCCCGTGTTCATTTAATAAATATGGACACATATCACGCTGCACCTTGGTCCTCTCCTTCCAACAGCCATTACAGAATCACCCACCACCAAAGGACCAAGCAGCGCTGTATGAGACATCCTGGGCGGAGATAGAGAGGTGGTCGGTCGACCCAGGGAGAGTGCCGCAACCCGCCTGGGATTCTCTAGAACAGTGCGAGGAGGGGTACCGGAGAATGGAGTTGGCGACACAAACACGGCTGGCAAGGAAGCCCGAGAGGCAGCCCCAAACATTTATTGGGGGGAGACCTGAGCCAACTCCCCATGCTTACCGTGGAGAAAGGTGGACCGGGCAGGCACCGTGTTATGCCGTGAGGCGCACGGTGTCCCCAGTGCGCAGGTATAGCCCGGTGCGCTACATCACAGCTCATCGTATCGGCCGGGCTAGAGTGGGCACCGAGCCAGGAGCTATGAAGCCGGCTCAGCGCATCTGGTGCGTCTCCTCGGCCCGGATTAAATGGCGGTCTGTTCCACCCCGGCGCACTTGCCGGGCTACGGGGAGTATCCAGCCTGGACAGGTTGTGCAGGCTCGGTGCTCGAGACCTCCAGTGTGCCGCCACAGTCCGGTCCATCCGGTGCCTCCTCCACGCACCAGGCCTCCGGTGGTAGCCACACGCACCATGCTGTCTCTCCGTCACCTCCCTCCAGGTGCTCCCTCCTGTCCAGCGCGGCCAGAGTCTCCCTCCTGTCCAGCGCGGCCAGAGTCTCCCTCCTGTCCAGCGCGGCCAGAGTCTCCCTCCTGTCCAGCGCGGCCTTCACGCCGGCGCTGCCAGAGTCGCCCTTCACGCCGGCGCTGCCAGAGTCGCCCTTCACGCCGGCGCTGCCAGAGACCGCGGAATCTCCCGTCCATTCGGGGCCCGCTGCAAGGATCCCCAGTACGAGGTCGGCGGCGAGGGTCGCCGCTCCCAAGGCGCCACTTAAGTGTGCCAAGACTATGGCGGAGTGGGGTCCACGTCCCTCTCCAGATTTGCCACCGCGGACAGACGCCCACCCAGACCCTCCCCTATAGTTTCAGGTTTTGCGGCCGGAGTCCGCACCTTTGGGGGGGGGGGGGGTACTGTCACGTTCTGACCGCAGTTCCTTTATTATGTCTTTGTGTTAGTTTGGTCAGAGCGTGAGTTGGGGTGGGTAGTCCATGTTCTTTTTGCTATGTTTTATTTCTGTGTTTGGCCTGGTATGGTTCTCAATCAGAGGCAGCTGTCGATCGTTGTCTCTGATTGAGAATCATACTTAGGTAGCCTGTTTTCCCCATTTTGGTGGTGGGTGATTGTTTTCTGTTATGTGTCTGCACCAGCCAGAACTGCTTCGGTCGTTCTCTTTGTTGTTTTGGTTATTCCCGTGTTCATTTAGTAAATATGGACACATACCACGCTGCACCTTGGTCCTCTCCTTCCAACAGCCATTACAGTATTTCATAGACTCTGCATCCCATTTCAGACCATACTTGTCCCTGATGTCCACCAGGGGCTTGTAGTTGAATGTAATACACAGAGATTTTATGTACCTTTATAACCTGAGATGAACCCATACACTTCCAGAAGTGACTTCAGTTCTGGAAATGATTGTGTAGGTTGTCCCAGAAAAATCAACACATCAGCAAATAATGGCAATTTCTTCTCTCCCCCTGCCGTATCTATCCCTTGATGTTATTATTTTGTCTAATCCATTGACTCATGGGTTCTATAAACAGGGAGTGAAGAGAAGGGGGGATGCAGGGCATCCCGGTCTACAACCTCGTTCTTATATAAATGGGTTTGAGAGGTCACCATTGATTTTAATTCTTGCTGATGGTCTATCATATAATGCCTGAAATTCTTTAATAATGCATTCATGGCATCCAAATCTATACAAGACCTTATAGACCCATCTGACAGAATCAAAGGCAATCTCAGCATCCATGCCCAATAGAATGGCTTCTACCTTATTGCCTTGGTTATACCTCATAATGTGTAGTGTTCGTCTAATAGTGAATAAGCTCTGGTAAAATATTTTCTATTCTTCTGGCTAGACAGATGTGCAGTATATAGTTTGTAACCCAAATTTAGGACTGAGATTGTGGAAAATACGGGCCAATCTCGCCTCTTTCCTTTCCTTCAGTATAAGTGAAATGATGGCCTCTCCATGAGGAGGGGATGTCACTTTTCTGAAATGCTCAGTTACAGTCTGCAAGAAAATTTGGGATAATCTGCGCGCTAAATAATTTATATTCCATTCAGAGGTGAAACAGTCTGTGCCAGGGGATTTGTCTGCTTTTAGTCTAGTAATAGCTGTATTTTATTCCTCTGTGGTTGGGAGTGTAGGTGTCTGTAAAGATTTCTAGTATCTCTTCTACTTTATGTTGAATTATTTTGGTTTGGGGGTTCCTTAAACTGGTAGATAGTATTATCTGCTGGTTGTTTTCTCAATCTTTTGGCTAATAGTTTTATAGACTTACTGCCTACTTCATTTTCAATACTGCTTGTGAATACATTTAATCTATTTCATTCTTGATCTTTTTCATTTCTTGTTCACCCTTGTGATCTAAAGTGTTGTCGTGACTTAACTTGAACATTTAATCTGAAGACTGTTTAATTGTTACCCGATTAATTTAATAATCTAACAATTAACTCATTAGGATCTGGGGCACCACAAGAGCGGTTCTTTAAAGAGTTACAATCTCCCAAATTAAACTCTAAATGGTCTTTTCCTATCACATCTATAATCAGTCAAATTATTAATCATAACCTCGTATCATATCATAAATCTGAACAGTTATAACCTCCTTGCATCTGCAAAACCCAGAGCCTTACTTATGATTCAGTACTACACAGATTGGTTTAATTGTTTATTTACTTGCTAATTAAATTGGAACACAGGATAAACATACACACTGCACCGGTTATTGACTGGAGACATAATATGCTGAAAACAGGTCCCAAGTGGAATGACAACAACATTGATGCTTGTTAAATAAGAGATGGAGAGGGACAGAGATTATTAACATTGGTACATTCAGAAACTACTCTCATCTACAGTAAACATATGCTCTGCACATGAACCGCCGCACCCTTGTCTGGATACTTTCCTCTGCTCCATATATTCCTTCCTCGACTTTGTCAAGTCTTTTATTGGCTTTGTTAATTTCCTCTTTGATGTCTTCAAGCTGCTTCTTGTTATCTCGTCAGAAAAATTTTAGTTTCAGAAGTATCATGTTCAGGTTTACTGCCATTTCTTCCTCTTCATCTTGGGGGAAGTGCTTCAGCTGCGGTCATATTCTTTGTTTGGTTTTTCTGCATGTTGTGTGTTTGTCTTCCTTTGATGGTTGTTTTGCCTAAGTTTCGTTGTAGCCCCATCACTTTTGCTCATGTTTGAACTTTGTAATTTTTTTTTGAAGTTCTAGGGGCTTTTTAAATCTAAATATCAGGAGGATTTTTCATTATGCTGCCATGAGTTTGGTGTCATCACCCGGAAGTCTATTACGAGGACTTTAAAGCACCAAATTATGGACATTTCTGATTTTCAAGGTAGGTCTATTCCAGTACTTGAATTTCTGAGCTTCATATTAAAGTAGGCTACTTCAAGGTGTAACATGGAAACCAAAATGTATTTGTCAAGTTATGTTATTTCATTACCAGATCATATTGCGAAGAATCCCACTAGGCTATGTCATTTGTTGTCATTCTATCCAGAATAATTCATAAGAATAGCATTGGGTGTTGCGCAATAGTCTCTCCTACACAATTGTGGACAGTAGACTCTTGTGTCCAATCCGAGGCAAAAAAAAACATGACAACATGAACTCATTACCTTAATGTTTTCTCCAACAAGCCATGGCCTCCCTAAAAGGGAAAGAGCAACTTGGCGATGCAAACGAGAGTAATGAACAGTTAAAGGCTATCTATGAAAACACAGATAAATTACTCTTAAAGCACACAAACAAACTGCTACAATCTGTTGCTAGAAAAAAATAACTGGTCGCATTTGTGAGTGAAGTTTACATACACTTAGGTTTGAGTCATTAACTCATTTTTCAACCACTCCACAAATTTCTTGTTAACATACTATACTATCTTGGTCGGATAAGACACAAGTAATTTTTCCAACATTTGTTTACAGACACAGTGAATTAATCTATCACAATTCCAGTGGGTCAGAAGTTTACAAACACTAAATTGACTGTGCTTTAACCTCTCTGAACCACCCATACCGGATCCGGGATAATTGTCATCAGCAACGCTGAATAGCATAGTGCCACAGCCAAAACATATTACTAGAAAATATTAATATTCATGAAATCACAAGTGCAATATTGCAAAACACAGCTTAGCCTTTTGTTAATCCACCTGTCGTCTCAGATTTTTTAATTATGCTTTACAGTGAAAGCAATACAAGCGTTTGTAAGTTTATCGATCGCTTGAAAAAACAATAAGTACACTTAGCATCGGGTAACTTTGTCACGAAAATCAGAACCTTTGATCTTTGGATGTTTTCACTCATGAGACTCCCTGTTAGACAACAAATGTTCCTTTTGTTCCATAAAGATATTTTTTACATCCAAATACCTCCGTTAGTTTGGTGCATTATGCCCAGGAATCCACCGGAAAGAGCGGTCACGACAACGCAGACACAAATTCCAAATTATATCCATAATGTCCACAGAAACATGTCAGACGTTTTCTTATAATCAATCCTCAGGGTGTTTTTCAAATATCTAGTCGATAATATATAGAGTGTGTGACACTATGGAATACTGAAGTTACAAGCATTTTATAAGTGTCAAAGGCTTTATTGACAATTACATGAAGTTGATGCAAAGAGTCAATATTTGCAGTGTTGACCCTTTTTCAAGTCAATTAACTTCTGGGCCACATCCTGACTGATGGCAGCCAATTCTTGCATAATCAATGTTTGGAGTTTGTCAGAATTTGTGGGTTTTTGTTTCCCACCTGCATCTTGAGGATTGACCACAAGTTCTCAATGGGATTAAGTCCTGGGGAGTTTCCTTACCTGTGAAGCTCTTTTTGTGCAAAGCAATGATGACGGCACGTGTTTCCTTGCAGGTAACCATGGTTTGCAAAGGAAGAACAATGATTCCAAGCACCATCCTCCTTTTAAAACTTCCAGTCTGTTATTTGAACTCAATCAGTATCACAGAGTGATCTCCAGCCTTGTCCTCGTCAACACTCACACCTGTGTTAACGAGAGAATCACTGACATGATGTCAGCTGGTCCTTTTGTGGCAGGGCTGAAATGCAGTGGGAATGTTTTTTGGGGGGGATTCAGTTCATTTGCATGGCAAAGAGGGACTTTGCAATTAATTGCAATTCATCTGATCACTCTTCATAACATTCTGGAATATATGCAAATTTCCATAATTCAAACTGAGGCAGCAGACTGTGAAAATGAATGTGTCATTATCAAAACTTTGTCACAACTGTATATATGCTACCGCTCAAAACACCAGTCTCAACGTCAACAGTGAAGACGCGACTCCGGGATGCTGAGCTTCTAGGCAGAGTTGCAAAGAAAAATCCATATCTCAGACTGGCCAATAAAAGAAAAGATGGGCAAAAGAACACAGACACTGAACAGAGGAACTCTGCCTAGAAGGCCAGCATCCCGGAGTCACCTATTCACTCTTGACGTTGAGACTGTTGTTTTGCGGGTACTATTTAATGAAGCTGCAAGTTGAGGACTTGAGGCATCTGTTTCTCAAACTAGACACTAATGTACTTGTCCTATTGCTCAGTTGTGAACCGGGGCCTCCCACTCTTTCTATTCTGGATAGAGCCAGTTTATGCTGTTCTGTGAAGGGAGTAGTACAGAGCGTTGTATGAGTTTCTTGGCAATTTCTCACATGGAATAGCCTTCATTTCTCAGAAGAGTAGACTGACATGTTTCAGAAGAAAGTTCTTTGTTTCTGGCCATTTTAAGCCTGTAATCGAACCCACAAATGCTGATGCTCCAGATGCTAAAGAAGGCCAGTTATATTGCTTCTTTAATCAGAACAAGTTTTCAGCTGTGCTAACATAATTGCAAAGGGTTTTCTAATGATAAATTAGCCTTTTAAAATGATAATCTTGGATTAGCTAACACAATGTGTCATTGGAACACAGGAGTGATGGTTGCTGATAATGGGCCTCTGTACACCTATGTAGATTTTCCATAAAAAATCATCTATATATTTGTACTTTAACACTTTTTTTTGATTGCTACATGATTACATATGTGCTATTTCACAGTTTGATGCCTTCATTATTATTACACAATGTAGAAAATGGTCAAAATAAATAAAAACCCTTGAATGAGTAGGTGTGTCAACTTTTGACTGGTACCGTATGTCTAAATGTTTAATTAATTGTGGGCAAACTAAATAAAAACATTTGGGGGACCACATCAGGAAGTGCAGTCACTCTTTAAACACAATCATTTGGCACCCCGAGCAGCTCACATACACCTACTTCCTTGTTTCATTAAGTCTCCTGTTGATTCTGTTGTAAATTAACTTTCCATAAAATGTCTATGTATCGATGAATTATATCAGCTTCATCAAACAGAAACAGTCAGCAGATGGTATATGGAGGATAAAAAATTACTATCAATCTTCATTTTCTTGCATTATTCACTTTACCGCTCACATTCCATCTGTATTCATGTATCACCTCCTAGAAGGTGATGACAAAACAAGTTTAATTCTGAGGAATTGATATTGCCATGGCATGTCAGACACAAGCAAGGTATGCTTTATCAATAATTAGAAGTGACAGCAACCCAGGGAATAATGACTGAGTTATCTTAAGTGAGGAAAAAACGAAGGAAGATAGCCATGTATACAATATGGATGTATTAGCCTGATCTCCAGCTTTAGGCATTTTTTCCCAAACCGTTGTACAAGGTAGTTAAATGGAGAGCGTTGACATGGAATTTGCCCACGAGGGCAGAGCGTATGTTACTTCCTTGTCCAAACCTCACAGATTTGATCCCTGTATGGCAAATTGTTTTACCCTCTCTCATTATCCCTTAACCTCAATCTGTCACAAGTAACTAAACCCTACATCTTGGTCGCAGATTTAGGCAACCAGGTTGCACATTTAAAAGCTGATAGGATGTTTGACTGCAGCGTCGCAGTTTGAAGTTTGGGTCTTCTGGACAATCGTCTGTTTTTGCAATGAGTTTGTTAGGTAATGTTGGATACTGCAGTGTTACTCTACATGAGACACAAGAGGCCACAGTCATGCGTATGCAGGCCTGAGCGGTAGATAGTGGAGAGTGACTGTTTAAAGAGAGTAGCCATTCTGGTAATCCAGAAACCAATGCTTGCTGCGACCAACACAATCTATCACTGGACCAACACAATCTATCACTGCCACACAGTAGGTCACATTCCATTAGTTAGAATGCACTCAGCCTTGTATAAATTCTCACCACTGAGAACAATGTAGCATGTGTATGTGTGCAGTGGGGAGGGTCATGCTAGGGGGAAGGCCGTGCTGGGAAACAATACATTTTCTACCTCTAGCAATCCACTCTGTATCTTTGAAAAAAGCATGATGTTCAAAGTTGAAACTGCAAGGTCAGAGGACTTCATCAGATAAGTGACTTAACCATTCTCCAGCACAGCAGTGCATTCACGTTGAGGTCCCATTGATGACGTCAAAGAATGATTGTTGTAAAACATGAAAATAATGAGTTGAGTAGCAGGTTGGATTATCAAACGTTAATTAATCACACCTCTCCTTGGGCTCAGCTTTGCAAATAAGACAATTCTTCCAGTCAGCTTTTCTCTGTATTGTCCAATGAAAATAAAAGCAGGAATGGTGAAATTAAGATGTGTGTTCTATGAGCAAGTGTGACTCATTAAAGTGTGCCACCCTCCCAGTTTGAAGCATTTTGAATAAAGGGTTCATAGGTGACTTTTTGTAATTACACTCAGCTAGAGTCTGAAACCAATAACTTCCTCACCCTCATTTTCTTTTCCATAATCAATTAATGCTAGTAAATTGGGTGGAAAACGTCTTTATGTGTGCTGTCCTCATTGGCAAAGTGTCTGTATTGTGGCTGCTTCCTCACGCATCACTAAGTCCTTAAGATTTTGCAGTCTGTCAGCTGTAACCACACTGATTAAGGCCTACCCAAATCCCATTACATTAGGCTGACTGGAGAAAACCATCCTTGTGCAGAAAACACCTCTCTTAGAAGTTGCCCCTATGCTCAGATCTTCCCTGCACCACCTGTGCGTAAAATATATGCATGCATGATTGTAAATCGCTTTGGATAAAAACATTTGATAAATGGCATATATTATTACTGTCTATAGGATCTATTATTGAACATAAACACCAGGAGAAATGAGCTGAACTGACATTGTGCCAACAAAAACTATAGCCAGGGAATAAGGTACCAACCAGACCAGGAGTCTACTTCCTCCCTTTATATCTTGCTGTTCTCTTGATTCTTCCATATCTGCCTCAGTTTAGGCTTCCGTTTTGGGGATACAGACAAGAGTCTTTGCTAGTGTAACGATGTGCGCTGAGAGTCGGGAAGCATGTTCAGGGAGTGAGTGTTTTAATAAAATATACATAATACAAAACAAGAAACATTTAACAGCACACAGACATGAAACTGAAACAATGACGCCTGGGGAAGGAACCAAAGGGAGTGACACATACAGGGCAGGTAATGGAGTCCAGGTGAGTCTGATGATGCGCAGGTACGCGTAACGAGGGTGACAGGTGTGCGCCATAACGAGCAGTCTGGTGACCTAGAGGTCGGAGAGGGAGCACATGTGACAGCTAGCTAAGTATTATATTACACATGGTGGTGTGTAATATCGAATTAACCAGTAATGCAGGAAAGGGGAGAATTTACCATGATACCTTGTAATCCACTAGCCTCCACCAGAAAACAACAACGTGATTAAAACAAAAGACACCATGCAACTGCATAATTCTGTGCCGTGGGCATGACATAATGACAGTGGACCAAGTGTATGGCATACAATAAATAACCTTAATTAATTTCCCTTTAGGTCTAAAACAAGATGGTGCCAGTTTCTAGCTCCTAGCCAACTCTGCAGTATATATTTAGTCTGTGTTTTATTTCCTACATTATTTACTCAAAGTTTCTTGTATTATTACCTACAGCCGGAAATAACTTTCGGATATTAGATCGGTGGTCACTCACCAGAAAAACTCCCCTGACCTGAATCCTTTGTTTGAACTTCTTGAGGCAGCTCTATTCATCCCGGTGTCTGTCCCAAACGGCGATGTCGGGGAAGAGGAAGAACTGGGGCCCTAGTCAGACTCAGGTGGCATGCATGCCATCTACCACTTCTGAGTATATTACTTGCTAATGTTCAGTCCCTGGACAATAAAGTAGACGAGCTAAGGGCGAGGATCTCCTTCCATAGAGACAGAGACTGTAACATACTCTGTTTTACAAAATCATGGCTCTCTCCAGGTATATGTTGTCCCTGTCCATAATTTTCTTCGGTCATTGTCACTGCCCTGTATATAGCCCCCAAGCCGTACAATGGACTACGTGCAGACCGGAAACTTCATATCCTGAGACTGCAGTTACTGTAGCTGGGACTTATAAATCAATACTCTCCTGTGCAAAACGTGCATCACGGACACTGGATCATTGCTATTCTCCTTTCCGGGATGGCTATGAGGCCCTCTCATGTTTACTCCCGCTCCCCCTCTCGCGCTGGATGTCGCAATAAGCAAACAGGAAAACGCTCATCCAGAGGCGGCGCTCCTAGTGGCCAGGGACTTTAATGCAGGGAAACTTACATCAGTTTTACCTCATTTCTATCAGAATGTTAAACGTGCAACCAGAGGGAAAATAATTCTAGACCATCTTTACTCCACACACAGAGAAAAACATTCGACCATATCAGGTCCACCTTACCCAACACCCTAGAACCACTACATTCCGCATCCACGGATTACGCAATCACCATTGCACTGCAAACTGCCCTATCCCAGCTGGACAAGAGAAACACCTATGAAAGAATGCTGTTCATCGACAATAACTCCGCCTTCAATGGCATACTTCCCTCCAAGCTCATCACTAAACTCAGGGCCCTGGGTCTGAACCCCTCCCTGTGCAACTGGGTCCCGGAATTCCTGAGGGGCCGACCCCAAGTGGTGAAGGTAGGCAACAACACCTCCAGTACCCTGATCCTCAACATGAGTGCCCCACAGGGGTGCGTGTTCAGCCCCCTCTTGAACTCCCTGTTCACCCATGACTGCATGGCCATGCACGTCTCCAACTCAATTATGAAGTTTTCTGACGACACAAAAGTGGTAGGCCTGATTATAAACAACGACGAGACAGTCTTACAGGGAGGAGGTGAGAGCCCTGGCGGGAGTGGTGCCAGGAAAATAGGGGGCACTATTTTTATTTTTGGAAAAATAACGTTCCCAAAGTAAACTGCCTATTTCTCAGGACCAGATGCTAGAATATGCATATAATTGACAGCTTAGGATAGAAAACACTTACATTTCAAAAACTGTAAAAATATTGTCTGTGAGTATAACAGAACTGATATTGCAGGCAAAATCCTGAGAAAAATCCAATCAGGAAGTGACTCTTATTTTGAAACCTCTGTCTTTCTATGCATCCCTATTGCCCATTGAAAGGGATATCAACCAGATTCCCTTTTCTGCGGCTTCCCTAAGGTCAGCCTTTAGACATAGTTTCAGGCCTTTATTTTGAAAAATGAGCGTAAACGTCCACATTGCGCAAGTGGTCAGTTGTTCACCCTGGCTCTGCCACATCATATAGTCATTATATTAACAACATAAAATGTTTGTCATAAACATCAACATTATCCAAATCACAAGCTAGAGCAAAAAAAGAAACGTCCTCTCACTGTCACGGCTGGCTGAAGGACTGGACCAAGGTGCAGCATGGTAAGTGTACATTCTCTCTTTATTGAAAGAGACAAAACAAAGAACAAAACCAAACCGCGAAGCTTTGGGCTATGTGCCCTGACAAAGTTAACTTCCCACAAAACAGGTGGGGGAAAAGGGTACCCAAGTATGGTTCTCAATCAGAGACAACGATAGACAGCGGTCCCTGATTGAGAACCATACCAGGCCAAGACATAGAAATACAAAACATAGAGGCCATAGAGAGGCTTTTTATTCTCTATTTTGGTTAGGCCAAGGCGTGACCACTCACTGTCAACTGCGTTTATTTTCAGCAAACTTAACATGTGTAAATATTTGTATGACCATAACAAGACTCAACGGAGACAAACTGAACAAGTTCCACAGACATGTGACTAACAGAAATGGAATAAAAAAATCTAAAGTAATAGTCCATGTCTGGTGTGGCCACCAGCTACATTAAGTACTGCAGTGCATCTCCTTCTCATGGACTGCACCAGATTTGCCAGTTCTTGCTGTGAGATGTTACCCCACTCTTCCACCAAGGCACCTGCAAGTTCCCGGACATTTCTGGGGGGAAAGGCCCTAGCCCTCACCCTCCGATCCAACAGGTCCCAGACCTGCTCAATGGGATTGAGATCTGGGCTCTTTGCTGGCCATGGCAGAACACTGACATTCCTGTCTTGCAGGAAATCACACACAGAACGAGCAGTATGACTGGTGGCATTGTCATGCTGGAGGGTCATGTCAGGATGAGCCTGCAGGAAGGGTAACACATACGTGAGTAGGATGTCTTCCCTGTAACGCACAGTGTTGAGGTTGCCGCTCCAGAGTACAGGCCTCGGTGTAACGCTCATTCCTTCGACGATAAACGCGAATCGACCATCACCCCTGGTGATACAAAACCGCGGCTCGTCAGTGAAGAGCACTTTTTGCCAGTCCTGTCTGGTCCAGCGATGGTGGGTTTGAGCCCATAGGTGACGTTGTTGCCGGTGAGGACCTGCCTTACAACAGGCCTACAAGCCCTCAGTCCAGCCTCTCTCAGCCTATTGCGGACAGTCTGAGCACTGATGGGGGGGATTGTGCGTTCCTGGTGTAACTTGGGCAGTTGTTGTTGCCATCCTATACCTGTCCCGCAGGTGTGATCACATTTATACATTTACGTATTCAGACCCTTAACTCAGTACTTTCTTGAAGCACCTTTGGCAGTGATTACAGCCTCAAGTCTTCTTGGGTATGACGCTATAAGCTTGGCACACCTGTATTTGGGGAGTTTCTCCCATTCTTCTCTGCAAATCCACTCAAGCTCTGTCAGGTTGGATGACAAGTGTCGCTGCACAGCTATTTTCAGGTCTCTCCAAATTGGTTTATACTCCCCTTTCATCTTGGCGATCTCACTACAGAGTTACAGGGTCAGGGAGTTAGAGGGCTTAAACTTAAGGAGAAATCCCGACCATCCAGCAGAACCAATCTGGTGAGATTTGTATTGAAGCAAGACAAAAAATTAAGAAAACAAATAAAATAGAAACAGCAATACACATACAGTGGTTCTTCCTTTAAAAGCACCACAACTGTTTGTGGTAGATGGTGGCAGATTGTGGTAATTTGCATCATTCTGTCATTGCACCACACAATCACGCTGATCTATCCGTAGTCTAAACTGTGGCACAAATTGACCATCTTTTCCTAAATTAATGGAGGTATTTTCAGTCTGAGAGTCTCTCTTCTCTGGCACCAGAGTCCTGCATCGGGCAACAAGAGCAAAAAATTAGCTGACAGTGGTCCTAGAGTTGAGAGAATTTTGGTAAATATAATGATGCAATTTCACTTGACATGTGGACTGACGATTTTCAAAAAATAGGCACGGTGGGCTTTTGGTTTCTCCATTTGATCTTTTTAGACAACGCAAAACATACACATACAAACAACTACATCACACCAGCCCAGCCCACACCTGCTCACAACCCCATCTCCAGCGCCCGCATCACTCCCTGCCACATTGCACCATTTTGTTTGTCTCCGTCGCTCACACGCACTTTAAACATTTGGTTAATAAAGTATTTAAAGGTTTACATTTGTTGATTTTAATACTTCTGATGTCCACATTTCTAACTCCACCCTTTGCTGATGTGAAGAAGAAACTGAATGAAAGATAGTCCCGCGAGGAATTGTCAGCACAAAGCTGAGTGACTCACTCATTAATGGCTTTGGATCAAAATAAATAAGTGCCAACATTCTTTCTGATAGTCTTTAATAAATTCATGTTTTGACTATTTTGGCCAAGTTAATCTGCTCATGTTGTGTGTTCAATTGTTTGTGACATTGTGGTTACAATGAACAACATTTCTAACTCAATATCCCAGTCCAGATTTGCCCTAACGAAAAATTCATCAAGCATTTTTTATTTTTTTATTTATCTAATTCAATAATATATTTTTACCACTTTAGACGCTGTGTTTTTTTATTTACAGCAGTAGTGATGGACAGCTGGAGGCATTTTGAAAACATGTTTTCAAACACTTGTTTTTAACATGTGTAGCAGGTTTTGAACTCTGCAAACAATGTTTCCATTATAGGCTATTAGCAGGACAATAGACTCTTCATACCTAAATTTATTTACAAAATGCCCAGCTACTTTAGGTGTGAAAATCCCCCAATTTGCAATGTATTCAATGCTTAAGTACTCTGAAGTTTTACATTTCTAACTCAAAATACTCATATACTGTACAGTGTGTTCATCAACATCTTTATGCTTTCGTTAATAAAATAACGATAAAAAAATGCTTTCAAAATGCAGATGTTTATTTCAACTACTGTACATCTCAGCTACATTTTAGTTGCAATTTCCCCCAGCTCCACAACCACGGGTAAAACCTTGAGGTGATCAATGTATAGTTGCATTGTTGTATCGTCAGTTTCTAAAGCCAGATGAAAAATGAAAGAGTCCAGTGAGGATAGGGAGGGGGAAAAAGTTGGCCATATTTTCAAGACCTGGGCTACTTCATTTATATATGAAATGTACTAGTTTATTTAGGCAACATAATACATTTGTTTGGTCTTGGCCTATTTAGCAGGCTATTTCACAGCATAAAGCTATATTTGTCAGCATAAAACTGAGTGACTCAATCATTCGTGGCTTTGGATCAAAATAAATTAGTACCAACTTTCTTTCTGATAGTAAGACATTTTTTGGACCAGGTTAATCTGCTTATGTTGTGCGTGTTCAATTATTTGTGACAGTGGTTACAATTAAGAATGTAAATCAAATGAAATAAATCCTATTCATAATGAATAATCAGATGTGTTGCAAGCTTGTCATTTTCCATATTTACATTTTTTTTGTAAGATAAGATTTTATTTGATCTTTTTAGACAACACACACACAAAAAAAACTACATCACACCTGACCAGACCCCCATCTCCAGCGCCTGCGTCACTCTCCGCCACATGGCCTCAAACTGCACCGTTTGGGTTTAACCTTCTGAATGAATGATTATATTGCCGCCTCTTATTGAGATACGAGAGCTGATCTGTTACCCAACAAAGTAATATCAATTTATTTAGCCTAATTGTTTTATATACTAACACAATAACTTCAAAAACAGTCCATTCATCACTGAAAATGATGAATGGAATAAATGCTGTGCCGGAAAAGTATGTAATCCACCATACCTGGTCACAGACTCAAGGCTGGCTTCTCTCTGAAACCACACATCCATCTGAAGGTGAAGCTTTATCCTTTGGAACCACACAATTACCAGGTGGACAGTAGGCCTCTAGAAGCAAAAGATGAAATCAACAAGATCCCAAAATATTCTTTCACAATAGCTGGCAGCTGATTTTTTTTGCCTGATGCAGAGCTCTAGTGCGATAGGAGAGCGACTGACTGAAGCATTCACACCTTCATTAATTTTCAAAAGGATAGTCTAATAGCTCGGCTAGGTGTGAAAAGTCCTATTATAAAGTGTAGCCTCATGGCCAAAAAACGGGCAAACTTGCAATGTATTCGACGCTTACATTTCTAACTCAATTTCAATGAATGTGTCTAATGTGTCTTTAACCCTACATTATAATATAACTTATTTTGAGCGAAAGCCAGGAATGAGTGAGTCACCCAGCCCTATGCTGTTCCAGCTTCTGTTGCCTATTTGAGAGTTTATTTAATATCCTACTGATTCTGTAATCACCAAACATCATGCAACCGCAAAATGTTGGATAAATCAATTTCACAAATCCATCTGTTTTTAAACTTTGCTATGGGAGCGACTAAAGGTATTACAATTTAATTTGAATTAACTGAATGAGTATGAAGAAAAGGGTGATTTGAATATAATAAAATAGTGTAAGAATTGCTCTTCCTCTGTCTCGCACCAACACTTTGTCAGAAGAAGCTGTAACTGGACCATGTAACACGCATACAGACGCATATACAGTATTTGTTCATCAACATCTTTATGCTTTCGTTGATAAAATAATGATAAAAAATACAAAATGACTGTTTATTTCAAGTACATCACTGTAAGGCAGACCAGCAGAAAGAGAAACATTCTCTGAGGGCAGAGATACAGGCAACAGCTGATGCATTGTTCCAGAGCCACGCCGCATTGGCGGAAGGCGGAAAATTACTTGTCGAAGAGGGCTAGGAACGAGATGGAGTCGCAATCCATGCCAGGTACACCTGTGAGCTCTGAAACGCCACCTCCGACAGGCAGAGGCAACAAACGTGGTGGGTTTGTCAGTACACCCTGACATTTCCATTCCTCTTCTGACACCAGAACTTGACGAACTGCTAACCAGGGATAGCAAGGGCCGTCTGGAACATTATGCTGTTCTGCTATTCCAAGGATGTGTAACCGAAGAGAGAAACCACGAATGGACACAGAATAAAAACTGGGATGGATCCCGAGGCAAATGTGGCTTACCAGTGAACCTCAGTGTTCATCATGAATACTGTCTCAGAAGTTTCTGTCCATGGCTGATGTAACCAGACATGAACATTTCTAGCGCAGGAACCCACAACATTCTGCTGAAATTCAAAAATATTTTTTAGAAATATGTAACTTTCACACATTAACAAGTCCAATACGGCAAATGAAAGTTAAACATCTTGTTAATCTACCCATCATGTCCGATTTCAAAAAAGCACAACATATGATTGTTAGTTCAGAGCCAAGTCGAAAAAACACACAGCCATGTTCCAGCCAAAGATAGGAGTCGCGGCCTCCCGGGTGGCGCAGTGGTTAAGGGCGCTGTACTGCAGCGCCAGCTGTGCCACCAGAGACTCTAGGTTCGCGCCCAGGCTCTGTCGCAACCGGCCGCGACTGGGAGGTCCGTGGGGCAACGCACAATTGGCTTAGCGTCGTCGGGGTTAGGGAGGGTTTGGCTGGTAGGGATATCCTCGTCTCATCACGCACCAGCGACTCCTGTGGCGGGCCGGGAGCAGTACGTGCTAACTAAGGTAGCCAGGTGCACGGTGTTTCCTCCGACACATTGGTGCGGCTGGCTTCCGGGTGGATGCGCTCTGCGTTAAGAAGCAGTGCGGCTTGGTTGGGTTGTGTATCGGAGGACGCATGACTTTCAACCTTCGTCTCTCCCAAGCCCGTATGGGACTTGTAGCGATGAGACAAGATAGTAGCTACTAAAACAATTGGATACCACGAAATTGGGGAGAAAAAGGGGTCAAATAAAGAAACTTTTTTTTTAAAGATAGGAGTCACAAAAAGGAGAAATATAGATAAAATTAATCTCTAACTTTTGATGATCTTCATCAGATGACACTCATAGGACATCATGTTACACAATACATGTAGGTTGTTTGATAATGTGCATATTTATATCCAAAAATCTCAGTTTACATTGGCGCCTTACGTGCTGTAATGTTTTGATTCCAAAACATTTGGTGATTTTGCAGAAATACTCATAATAAACAAGTGTTATTCACAGAATTAAAGATAGACTTCTCCTTAAAGACAATAATCACGTTTGCAGATGACAAACAGGCTTAATTACTAACAATGACGAGACAGCCAACAGGGAGGTGGTGAGGGCTCTCAGAGTGTGGTGCCAGGAAAATAACCTCTCAAGCAACGTCAACAAAACAAAGGAGATGATTGTGGACTTCAGGAAACAGTGGAGGGAGCACCCCCCTATCCACATCGACAAGACAGCAGTTGAGAAGGTTGAAAAGTTTTAAGTTCCTCGGCGTATATATCACTGACAAACTGAAATTGTCCACCCACACAGACAATGTGGTGAAGAAGAAGTAACAGCGCCTCTTCAACCTCAGGAGGCTGAAGAAGTTTGGCTTGTCACCTAAAACCCTCACAACAATGTACAGATGCACAATTGAGAGCATCCTGTTGGGCAGTATCACTGCCTGGTACAGCAACTGCACTGCCCACAACCTCAGGGCTCTCCAGAGGGTGGTGCACATCACATAAGCGGGGGCAAGCTCCCTGCCCTCCAGGACACCTACATCACCCGATGTCACAGGAAGGCCAAAAGGATCATCAAGGACAACAACCACCCGAGCCACTGCCTGTTCACCCCGCTACCATCCAGAAGGCGAGGTCAGTATAGGTGCATAAATGCTGGGACCGAGAGACTGAAAAGCAGCCTCTATGTCACGGCCATCAGACTGTTAAACAGCCATCACTATCACAGAGAGGCTGCTGCCAACATACAGACTTGAAATCATTGGCCACAATAAATGGAACACTAGTCACTTTAATAATATTTACATATCTTGCATTACTCATCTGACATGGATATACTGTATTCTATACTATCTTAGCCTATGCCACTATGACAATGCTCATCCATAAATTTATATATACTTATTCTATTCCTTACTTAGATTTGTGTGTATTAGGTATTTGTTGTGGAATTGTTAGATACTAGAAGCACAAGCATTTCGCTACATCTGCTAACCATGGGTATGTGACCAATAAAATGTGATTTGATTAGAGTTAATGGAGGCATTTTGAAAACATGCTTTCAAACACTTGTTTTTCAAAAGTGTAGCAGGTTGTGAACTCTGCAAACAAAGTTTCCACTCCGAGAATGAGAATGGTAAATGACTAATTAATACATTCATTGTAATACAAAAGAAGCCAACCACCCATGATGGGCTATTAGCAGGACAAAAGACTCTTGCCAAGAGAGAGATCAAGGAGGGTAGGAAGAGCATTGTATCTAAAGACACTGCACAGTAGCCTAATAAACATGTGCATTTGGAAATATCGAATTCAATAGTATATTTCTACCACTGTAGATGCTGTGTTTTTGTTTGATGGCGAAGCCTTAAAAACAGATTTAATAAAAGTAAAACATGTTTTCACATATTTTGAATTAATTCCTGATTTCAATTACTTTAGCCGACAGGTTGCAGTTTATTTATTGTTTAATTATTCAAGGCTTATTTTTCTTTTAAGAATACAAAACAAGTCTTCCACCCTTGATGGGCTATCAGCAGGGCAAGACTCTGATACTCTGCTGAGTTTAGGGACTTTAAATGTATTTATGGATGTTTGTGAAGCATCTCCCGTCTCTTTACATAGCCCACCAAATGCATTGTTTTCTAACCACATCTGGATGGATCCATAACAAATTACTATGGGAATAAATATCACTGAATGACAGAAATATTGTAATAAGGTAGACTTACGAAGGCAACAAATTGTTGCTTATTGAAACACCCAAAGTCATCCAATTGTTACAATAGGTTTGAAGCAATAGCCTATCCACATGGTCAACTATTTCAGCACTGTTTCACACTGCTTTGAGACAAGAATGGGGACTGGTCTTTATAAATCAAACAGATTTGAATTTTCACTGAATCTCCTTTTGGGTATTGGTCAGCATACAATTAGGTTGTGGAAATGTTAGGATTATTTTTGCTCTTCACTCGGAGTCACTTAGGCTTACTCCCACGTTCTACAGCGCCATATTTTCCTAACAGAAACCCCGAGGCCTAAATACAGTGGTTCTTCATTTAATCCTGCATGCTGCTACAGCATTCTGTGGCACTTCATTTCATTCTCAGCCATTTCTTCTGTTACTGCAAGTTATTGCTAGTTTGGAATGGAAAATATGGTGCTGTACAACATGATTGTTGGCTACAGGATTGCAGGATTCTAAATTATTTGTCTTTATTAGACAACTTTGTTCCAATATTTCTGTAAATCAGTGATATTTATTCCCATAAAAATTCCCACAAACATTTTCCTATTCATGAAATCACAAGTGAAATATATTAAAACACAGCTTAGCCTTTTGTTAATCACCCTGTCGTCTCAGATTTTGAAAATATG
This sequence comes from Oncorhynchus kisutch, assembly GCF_002021735.2. Classification (NCBI taxonomy): domain Eukaryota; kingdom Metazoa; phylum Chordata; class Actinopteri; order Salmoniformes; family Salmonidae; genus Oncorhynchus; species Oncorhynchus kisutch. The sequence goes on from NC_034203.2 coordinate 6,464,646, forward strand.
CTTTACAGCCAAAGCAAGACAAGCATTTGTGTAAGTTTATCGATAGCCTAGCATAGCATTATGACTAGCTAGCAGCAGGCAACCTGGTCACGAAAATCAGAAAAGCAATCAAATTAAATTGTTTACCTTTGATGAGCTTCGGATGTTTTCACTCACGAGACTCCCAGTTAGATAGCAAATGTTCCTTTTTTCCAAAAATATGATTTTTGTTGGCAAAATAGCTCCGTTTGTTCTTCACATTTGGCTGAGAAATCGACCGGAAACTGCGGTCACTACAACGCCGAAAAATATCCAAATTAGCTCCATAATATCGACAGAAACATGGCAAACGTTGTTTACAATCAATCCTCAAGGTGTTTTTCAAATATCTATTCGATAATATATCTACTGGGACTGGTGGCTTCTTAGTAGGAGCGAGAGAATCAATGGCCGCATTTGTCCTTTACGCATAAAACACTGAGAGACTTCAGCTGATCACTGACGCAATGTTGACGTTCAGGCTCATTTTTCAAAATAAAAACCTGAAACTATGTATTGTGACACTAGACAAATTAGGGAAGCCATAGAAAAAGGAATCTGGTTGATATCTCATTCACTGCTCAACAGGGACGCATAGGAACGCAGAGCTTTCTAAATAAGAGTCCCTTCCTGATTGGATTTTTCTCAGGCTTTCGCCTGCAATATCAATTCTGTTATACTCACAGACAATATTTTTACAGTTTTGGAAACTGTAAGTGTTTTCTATCCCAAGCTGTCAATTATATGCATATTCTATTATCTTGTCCTGACAAAATAGCCCGTTTACTTTGGGAACGTTGTTTTTCCAAAAATGAATATAGTGCCCCCTAGTTTCAAGATATGCATGTCAAAGTGGAGGAGAGATTGATTTCATCACTACTTGTTTTTAGGTGTTGACAAGCTGAATGCACAGAGCTGTCTGCTTAAACTACTAGCACAAAGCTCGGGCACCCATGCATAATTTACATGCCACCAGAAGACATACCACCAGAGGTCTCTTCACAATCCCCAAGTCCAGAACAGACTATGGGAGGCACACAGTACTACATAGAGCCATGACTAAATGGAACTGTATCCTACATCAGGTAACTGATGCAAGCAGTAGAATCAGAAAAAAAGAGATAAAATACACCTTATGGAACAGTGGGGACTGTGAAGAGACACACACAAGTACAGACACATGCATACGAGCGCTAGCACACACAATCTACACACTTTACACATACATTGTAATATTGTTGCATAGTGGTATCATACATTTTGTGTTGTGGATATGTGGTGGTGTGACAGTGTTATAATGATGTACTGTTTCATATTTTGTTGTATGTGTAATATATTTGCCTTAATGTGCTTGGACCCCAAGAAGAGTAATGGGGATTCATAATTAAATACAAAAATGTGGAGTTCCGTTTTCACACATACTCTGGGCCGTGTTGATTTACCTGCCCAGGGTTTACCTTCCATTCCTAATCAATTATTTCCCCTTCCCCTCGTGAGATAAGTTAGAAAATAAATCTCACCTCAGGTGGCCTGGGGCCATAAATACGACATAATTTACGCTAACTGCCTTTACAAGTGACGGGAACATTGATGTTTGGCCATGTCATTAAAATGGATTATCGAGAAAATTACACCAGAAAGAAATTCCTATTCAGCTGTTTACTGAGCTGCGGAGCATCATTCCTGCTGCTCAGTTTCTATCGGGAGGGTGTTGAAGTGGATTGGAGCGGTTCAGATACAGAGGGAAACAAGGGAAAATAAGTGAGAGCACCAGGGACAGCCGCATCCTCTCACTCTCCTACCTTGCACTTTCTCTTCTTCATCTCTCAGAGTCTAAGGGAGATCAATACTTAATTAAGTCTAGCATTGAAACAACTTTTAAGAGTACAAACTACATTTCAATTCCTTGAGTAACGTGGGCCTCATTTCCAATCGCTGCTTTGGTTTCTTCAGTTCTACGTTGCTTGATTGCCTCTTCATTTCGATATGTTACTGGTGACTTAGGCTCCTCATTCGCAAAAGTAAAGGGAGTAAAGAGACATTTAGGTGATCCATAAAAATAAAAAACTTGGGCCAGAAGTGCAATGAGATGATGTGTTGCATATCAATTTTTTTATGAGTAAAAAAAAAAAAGATTTGTCTCTATATCAAAGGCCCAGTGCAGTCAAAAACATTTTCCTGTGTTTTATATACACTGCTCAAAAAAATAAAGGGAACACTTAAACAACACAATGTAACTCCAAGTCAATCACACTTCTGTGAAATCAAACTGTCCACTTGGGAAGCAACACTGATTGACAATAAATTTCACATGCTGTTGTGCAAATGGAATAGACAACAGGTGGAAATTATAGGCAATTAGCAAGACACCCCTAATTAAGGAGTGGTTCTGCAGGTGATAACCACAGACCACTTCTCAGTTCCTATGCTTCCTGGATGATGTTTTGGTCACTTTTGAATGCTGGCGGTGCTTTCACTCTAGTGGTAGCATGAGACGGAGTATACAACCCACATAAGTGGCTCAGGTAGTGCAGCTCATCCAGGATGGGACATCAATGCGAGCTGTGGCAAGAAGGTTTGCTGTGTCTGTCAGCGTAGTATCCAGAGCATGGAGGCGCTACCAGGAGACATGCCAGTACACCTGGAGACGTGGAGGAGGCCGTAGGAGGGCAACAACCCAGCAGCAGGACCGCTACCGCCGCCTTTGTGCAAGGAGGAGCACTGCCAGAGCCCTGCAAAATGACCTCCAGCAGGCCACAAATGTGCATGTGTCTGCTCAAATGGTCAGAAACAGACTCCATGAGGGTGGTATGAGGGCCCGACATCGACAGGTGGGGGTTGTGCTTACAGCCTAACACCGTGCAGGACGTTTTGCCAGAGAACACCAAGATTCTCAGGCATTTGCCAGAGAACACCAAGATTGGCAAATTCGCCACTGACGCCCTGTGCTCTTCACAGATGAAAGCAGGGTCACACTGAGCACGTGACAGACGTGACAGAGTCTGGAGACGCCGTGGAGAATGTTCTGCTGCCTGCAACATCCTCCAGCAGTACCGGTTTGGCGGTGGGTTAGTCATGGTGTAGAGGGGCATTTCTTTGGGGGGCCGCACAGCCCTCCATGTGCTCGCCAGAGGTAGCGTGACTGCCATTAGGTACCGAGATGAGATCCTCAGACCCCTTGTGAGACCATATGCTGGTGCGTTTGGCCCTGGGTTCCTCCTAATGCAAGACAATGCTAGACCTCATGTGGCTGAAGTGTATCAGCAGTTCCTGCAAGAGGAAGGCATTGATGCTATGGACTGGCCCGCCCGTTCCCCAGACCTGAATCCAATTGAGCACATCTGGGAAATCATGTCTCGCTCCATCCACCAACGCCACTTTGCACCACAGACTGTCCAGGAGTTGGCAGATGCTTTAGTCCAGGTCTGGGAGGAGATCCCTCAGCAGACCATCCTCCACCTCATCAGGAGCATGCCCAGGCGTTGTAGGGAGGTCATACAACGAACTGCTTTGCTTTATCTTGGCCAGGTCGCAATTGTAAATGAGAACTTGTTCTCAACTTGCCTACCTGGTTAAATAAAGGTAAAATAAATAAATTAAATAAAATACAGTGCCTTGCGAAAGTATTCGGCCCCCTTGAACTTTGCGACCTTTTGCCACATTTCAGGCTTCAAACATAAAGATATAAAACTGTATTTTTTTGTGAAGAATCAACAACAAGTGGGACACAATCATGAAGTGGAACGACATTTATTGGATATTTCAAACCTTTTTAACAAATCAAAAACTGAAGAATTGGGCGTGCAAAATTATTCTGCCCCTTTACTTTCAGTGCAGCAAACTCTCTCCAGAAGTTCAGTGAGGATCTCTGAATGATCCAATGTTGACCTAAATGACTAATGATGATAAATACAATCCACCTGTGTGTAATCAAGTCTCCGTATAAATGCACCTGCACTGTGATAGTCTCAGAGGTCCATTAAAAGCGCAGAGAGCATCATGAAGAACAAGGAACACACCAGAGGCAGGTCCGAGATACTGTTGTGAAGAAGTTTAAAGCCGGATTTGGATACAAAAAGATTTCCCAAGCTTTAAACAGGTCGCAAAGTTCAAGGGGGCCGAATACTTTCGCAAGGCACTGTAGAAGCACGTGGAGGCCACACACACTACTGAGCCTCATTTTGACTTGTTTTAAGGACATTACCTCAAAGTTGGATCAGCCTGTAGTGTGCTTTTCCACTTTAATTTTGAGTGTGACTCCAAATCCAGACCTCCATGGGTTGATACATTTGATTTCCATTGATAATTTGTGTGTGATTTTGTTGTCAGCACATTCAACTATGTAAAGAAAAAAGTATTTAATAAGAATATTTCATTCATTCAGATCTAGGATGTTTTATTTTAGTGTTCCCTTTATTTTTTGAGCAGTGTATATTGCCACACTACAAGTTTGGAATATTACTGTGAAATTGTGAAAATTCCCTTTCACTGTTAGAGACATTTCAAACGTTTTGGAGTTTTGGCCTGCCTAGTGACATCCCAAGGTGGTAAATGAGTTAATAGACAAATAAGAAAGATAGTTCCAAAACCTGTCTGCCAATAACAGCTAGTTTTCAGTTTTCCCTCTCCCCACTCAGACAACTTCCAGACAGTCCTAGCTAACTTCTTGTTTGAGAAAGCTATTTTTGTTTCTTTTTGACCATTTTAATGGAAAACAATCTCGGTAAGTTACCCAATTGTTACCCAGAAATTATTTCATATTGAGATAAAAAGTCACAATAGTATGTGAAGCTGCAGCAGACTGAGCGCAGAATGCTGCGTGCTCTCTTAATGCACCAAATTAGTGGATGCCTTACTCTTAATAATCTTAATAATTATGTTATTGATGGCAATAAGCTTTTCATTTGAGTAAATGTTGCATATGATCTTTCAGGGTTAGAAAATAGCTCAGAAACACGCATCGCACATCACCCTCCTTTGACCTCCACTACAGCAGCCACCCTGAGTCACAAGCACCAGTGTAACTTCATAGAAACCCAGACACAACACATAAAGAAAATATTTTAAGGAGGTTTGGTTTTACGTCAATATCCAATGACAATGTCTGCGAAAGGCACAGCTTGCAGGGTGTGTTGGCTTTAACTTGGCCTCCGACCTTTGAGTAAACACACTGTGGTACTCCTTTATCTGATTCTATCTGATTGAATTGGGGCCTGTCTGTTAGCTTTAGGAGTTAGTCTCTTAGGACTAGGGGGCAGTATTCGGAAATTCGGATGACTGACATGCCCAAAGTAAACTGCTGTTACTCAGGCCCAGAAGCAAGGATATATAATTGGTAGCATTGGATAGAAAACATTCTGAAGTTTCTAAAACTTTTAAAATAATGTATGTGAGTATAACAGAACTCATATGGCAAGCGAAAACCAGAGGAGAATCCATCCTGAATTTTTTTTTAGGTCACAGGCCATTTCAATGCTTGTCTATCGGATATTCAAAGGAATTCCTCCCAGATTGCAGTTCCTATGGCTTCCAGTAGATGTCAACAGTCTTTAGAAAGGGTTTCAGGTTTGTTTTTTGAAAAATGAGCAAGTAGTTGCAGTTTTTCAAGGTGTCTCTCATTAGGACTCTAGTCTTGTGGTGCGTGTGAATGAGGGCGAGCACTTCGTTATTTATCTCCGGTATTGAACAGACTACATTCCGTCTTAAATTGTATTATTTATTTACATATTAGGGTACCTGAGGATTGATCAGAAACGTTGTTTTACTTGTTTGGACGAAGTTTACCGGTAACATTTGGGATTCCTTTGTGTGCATGTTGAACGAGTGGAACGGTGGATTACTGAATCAAATGCACCAACTAAACAGACTTTTCTGGGTTATAAAGAAGGACTTTATCGAACAAAACGACCATTTGTTGTGTTGGGATTGCAAACATAGGAAGATCTTCAAAGGTAAGTGATTTATTTTATTGCTATTTCAGATTTTTGTGACGCCTCTGCTGGTTTGAAAAATGTTTTTAATGCTGGTGTATGCAGGGCACTGTCCTCAGATAATCACATGGTATGCTTTTGCCGTAAAGCCTTTTTGAAATCTGACAACGCGGTTGGGTTAACAAGAAGTTAAGCTTTTAAACGATGTAAGACACTTGTATTTTCATGAATGTTTAATATTACGATTTTTGAATTTTGAATTTCGCGCTCTGCAATTTCACCGGATGTTGTTGAGGTGGGACACTGAAAACACACAAAGCTCGCCAGGGAACTTCCTCGCATATGAGAAGGAGCACAATCAGCCTCCATATTCCAGCAATCCAATCAGATGCACTCTGTGGTCAGCAATGGATCTCTTTCAGAAGGAAAAGGTGCTCTTCGCTTCATCAGAGTACCTATTTTTTCACAGGCATCCTAAACTTCTAAAGGATCAGTGACACGTCTGCGGGGAGGTTGAGCTAACGTAGGCTAATGTGATTAGCATGAGGTTGTAAGAACTTTTTTTTTTTTATCACAGAACATAGACATATCTGATATGGGCAGAAACCCTAAAAGGTTAAGAGCAGTTGGAGGCCACAGAAGGAGTGTTGTATGGCATTTAAGCTTGTTTGGAGGTTGGTTAAACCTGTTGGGAACTCCACCCCCCCCCCCCCCCCCCATTCAGCTGAAAAGGTGGCACAGGGAATTCAAAAATATTCTTTAGAAATATTTAACTTTCACACATTAACAAGTCTCAAATGAAAGCTAAACATCTTGTTCATCTATCCATCATGTCAGATTTTTTTAATGTTTTACAGCGTAAACACAACATATATTTATGTTAGACCACCACCAAACCAAAAAAAAACGCAGCCATTTTTCCAGCCAAAGATAAAATCACAAAAGCAGGATAAGAAATAAAATGAATCACTAACCTCTTGAAAATCTTCATCAGATGACAGTCATATGACATGTTACACAGTACATTTATGTTTTGTTCGATAATATGCATTTTATATCCACAAATCTCGGTTTACATTGATGCGATGTTGAGGAATTCCTCCAAAATTATCCGGAGGAATTATAGAAAGCTACGCCAGATAACAGAAATACTCAACATAAACTTTGACTAAAGATACATGTTCTACATATAATTAAAGATACACTGGTTCTTAATGCAACCGCTGTGTCAGATTTATTTTAAACGTTACGGAAAAAGCCTAACATTACAATAATCTGAGACGGCGCTCAGACGTAACCGCCATGTTGGAGTCAACAGAAATACGAAATTACAACATAAATATTCCCTTACCTTTGATGATCTTTCATCAGAATGTAGTGCAAGGAGTCCTAGTTCCACAATAAATCGTTGTTGTGTTCCATAATGTCCAATACTAGTGTCCAAGTAGCTGCATTTGCTATCACTTTCAGCTCACGTGCCCAAAAGCTGACTGCTGGTCCAAGATAACTTGCACGAAAACTTCCAAAATATATATTCCAGGTCCTATAAACTAAGTAGAGAATCAATCTTCAGGATGTTATTATCATATATATCCAATAACGTTCCAACCGGATCATACGTTTTCATCTGTGCCGAATGGAACAGCCGTAGCACCCACAGAGAAATGCGCCACAGCAAAATGGCATTCTGTCGGGACTGACTATTTTCCCTCCCATTAGGTCAAAGTTCACAGCAAATGCTCCATTACACTTTCTACTGAATGAGGACATCTAGTGGAAGGCGTAGGAAGTGCTTCCAGATCCATATCTTGTCGGGAAAGGAGGGGGCGATGACATCAAAGTAGCCCCAACTTTCAGAATTTCACTTCTTGTTTGGAAGATTGCCTGCCCTGTGAGTTCTGTTATACTCACAGACATAATTCAAACAGTTTTAGAAACTTCAGAGTGTTTTCTATCCAATAGTAATAATAATATGCATATATTAGCAATCTAGGACAGAGTTTGATGCAGTTCACTATGGGCACGCAATTCATCCAAAGTGAAAATACTGCCCCTTATCCTCAACAAGTTTTAACACAGTGTCCAAAGAAGGGCCAGATGTATACAGAATGGTGTCGTCTGTGTAGAGGTGGATCAGGGAATCACCCGCAGCAAGAGCGACATCGTTGATATATACAGAGAAAAGAGTCGGCATGAGAATTGAACCCTGTGGTACCCCCATAGAGACTGCCAGAGGTCCGGATAACAGGCCCTCCGATTTGACACACTGAACTCTGTCTAAGAAGTAGTTGGTGAAACAGGTGAGGCAGTCATTTGAGAAACCAAGGCTGTTGAGTCTGCCAATAAGAATACTGTGATTGGCAGAGTCTAAAGAATTGGCCAGGTCAATGAAGACGGCTGCACAGTACTTTCTTTTATCGATGGCGGTTATGATATCGTTTAGTATCTTGAGCGTGGCTGAGGTGCACCTGTGACCAGCTCGAAAACCGGATTGCACAGCGGAGAAGGTACGGTGGGATTCGAAATGGTCAGTGATCTGTTTATTAACTTGGCTTTCGAAGACTTTAGAAAGGCAGGGCAGGATAGATATAGGTCTATAACAGTTTGGGTCTAGAGTGTCACCCCCTTTGAAGAGGGCAATCAGGTCTGGAGTGAACCAAGGGCTATATCTGTTCTTATTTCTACATTTTTTGAAAGGGGCATGCTTGTTTAAGATGGTGAGAAAGTTACTTTTAAAGAACGACCAGGCATCCTCGACTGTCGGGATGAGTTCAATATCCTTCCAGGATACCCGGGCCAGGTCGATTAGAAAGGCCTGCTCGCAGAAGTGTTTTGAGCGTTTGACAGTGATGAGGGGGGGTAGTTTGACTGCGGACTCCACGAGGAGCCTGCCTGTTACAGGCGAAATGCCTGTTTCAATGCCTTTCTTGAAATCAATACACAAGTATATATTTTTAAACCTGCATATTTAGCTAAAAGAAATCCAGGTTAGCAGGCAATATTAACCAGGTGAAATTGTGTCACCTCTTGCATTCATTGTATGCAGAGTCAGGGTGTATGCAACAGTTTGGGCCGCCTGGCTCTTTGCGAACTAATTTGCCAGAATTCTACGTAATTATGACATAACATTGAAAGTTGTGCAATGTAACAGGAATATTTAGACTCATGGATGCCACCCGTTAGATAAAATACGGAACCGAATAAACTTTTGTTTTCGAGGTGATAAGATTCCGGATTTGACCTAAGGCTCGTATTTCTGTGTGTTTATTATAGTTAAGTCTATGATTTGATATTTGATAGAGCAGTCTGACTGAGGGGTGGCTGGTAGGCAGCAGCCGGCTCGTAATAGTCAAAGGTATATGGTTTAGAGAGAAATAGTTGATGTGTTATAATTCCTGTAATAACTTGCGACTGAACTTGAAAGGGGTTCCTTCATTATTTTACCGTTCATGTCTTCCATAGAGAATGTCTTGATCTACTTCAAATAAGGTCTGTGTTTCGTGCAGGCTTAAACCGCCTCGGCGTTTTGATACCCGTGTAAATATCACTAGGATAAGGTAACGTTCTGACCTTAGTTCTTTTGTTATGTCTTTGTTTTAGTATGGTCAGGGCGTGAGTTGGGTGGGTTGTCTATGTTCTTTTTTCTATGATTTGGGATTTCTGTGTTTGGGCTGTTATGGTTCTCAATCAGAGGCAGCTGTCAATCTTTGTCCCTGATTGAGAATCATACTTAGGTAGCCTGGTTTCACCTTTGAGTTGTGGGTGATTATTTTCTGTTATGTGTATGTCACCTTTCAGAACTGTTTCATTTCGTTTCTCCTTTGCTATTTTGTTTAGTGTTCTCGGATTAATAAATATATGATGAACACTTACCACGCTGCGCTTTGGTCCTCACCTCATTCCAACGACGAAGGACCAAGCAGCGTGGTAACGGGCAGCGGCCTTAATCGCAAGACTCCTGGACATAGGAGGAGATTTTGGACGGCAAGGGACCCTGGGCACAGGCTGGGGAATATCGCCGCCCCAAGGCAGAGCTGGAGGCAGCTAAAGCTGAGCTGCAGTGGTATGAGGAGCCACCACGGCAGCACAGCTGGGACGAGAGGCAGCCCCAAAAATGTATTGGGGGGTCCCCGGTGCGCAGGCATAGCCCGGTGCGGTACATAGCAGCGCCTCGTATCGGCCGGGCTAGAGTGGGCATCGAACCAGGTGCCATGAAGCCGGTTCAGCGCATCTGGTTCCAGTGCGTCTCCTCGGGCCGGGGTACATGGCACCAGCCCTACGCATGGTGTCCCCGGTTCGCCAGCACAGCCCAGTGCGGTCGATTCCACCTCGCCGCACTGGCCTGGCTACGGGGAGCATCCAGCCAGGTAGGGTTGGGCAGGATCGGTGCTCGAGACCTCCAGTGCGCCTCCACGGTCCCGTCTATCCGGTGCCTCCTCCACGCACCAGCCCTCCGGTGGCAACCCCCCGCACCAGGCTGTCTCTCCGTCTCCTCCCTACAGGTGCTCCCGCCTGCTCAGCGCTGTCAGAGTCTCCTGTCTGTCCTGAGCTCCCAGAGTCTCCCGTCTGTCCTGAGCTGCCAGAGTCTCCCGTCTGTCCTGAGCTGCCAGAGTCTCCCGTCTGTCCTGAGCTGCCAGAGTCGCCCGTCTGTCCTGAGCTGCCAGAGCCGTCCGGTGCTGCCGGAATCGCCCTTCACTCCGGAGCTTCCGGAATCGCCCGTCACTCCGGCGCTGCCGGAATCGCCCTTCACTCCGGAGCTGCCGGAGTCTCCCGCCTGTCCGGTGCTGCCGGAATCTCCCATCCATTCAGGACCTGTTGCTAGGGTCCCCAGTCCGAGGTCGGCAGCGAGGATCGCCGCTCTAAAGAGGCCATGGAGGCGGGTAAAGAGGCAAAGACTATGGTGGAGTGGGGTCCATGTCCCGTGCCAGAGCCACCACCGCGGACAGACACCCACCCAGACCCTGCCCTATAGGTTCAGGTTTTGCGGTCGGAGTCCGCACCTTTGGGGGAGGGGGGTGTACTGTCACGTTCTGACCTTAGTTCTTTTGTTATGTCTTTGTTTTAGTATGGTCAGGGCGTGAGTTGGGTGGGTTGTCTATGTTATTTTTTCTATGATTTCGTTTCTCCTTTGTTATTTTGTTTAGTGTTCTCGGTTTAATAAATATATGATGAACACTTACCACGCTGCGGTTTGGTCCTCACCTCATTCCAACGACGATCGATCCACACTACAAAAAAAATGTAGAGTGGAACGAAGGGCAATGAAGGAGTGGCTTCGTAAGAAGCATTTCAAGGTCCTGGAGTGGCCTAGCCAGTCTCCAGATCTCAACCCCATAGAAAATCTTTGGAGGTAGTTGAAAGTCTGTGTTGCCCAGCAACAGCCCCAAAACATCTGCTCTAGAGGAGATCTGCATGGAGGAATGGGCCAAAATACCAGCAACAGTGTGTGAAAACCTTGTGAAGACTTACAGAAAACGTTTGACCCTTGTCATTGCCAACAAAGGGTATATAACAAAGTATTGAGATAAACTTTTGTTATTGACCAAATACTTATTTTCCACCATCATTTGCAAATAAATTCATAAAAAATCCTACAATGTGATTGCAGGATTTTCTTTTCTCATTTCGTCTGTCATAGTTGAAGTGTACCTATGATGAAAATTACAGGCCCCTCTCATCTTTTTAAGTGGGAGAACTTGCACAATTGGTGGCTGACTAAATACTTTTTTGCCCCACTGTATATATATATAAAACATTTAAAATGGGCTTTTTTTGTCCTCCAATAATCGGTATCGGCGTTGAAAAATCATAATCGGTCGACCTCTAATGGAAATGCCATTTTGATTCTCAGTTAGTGTTTTTATATTTTGCATCAAATAGAAATTGTGTGAGCAATAATAGGACCAAAGTGTAGTTTACATTGTTTGAGGGAAATATCAGAGAAGACCACCTCTTCCAGGGAAATTGGAGATACCAAATTTCTCTCCATACTCAGACAGGGAGTGGAAGAATCATGTTTAAACCAATTTAGGATGGGACGAAATGCTAATGCCTGGAAATATAATTTAAAGATTGGTAGGAAGAGTCCCATGTCTTTCACTCTTTGCAAGTTTGGTCATTTTTCTGGGTTCACTTACCTTGCCATTCACTGTACATTTTGAGACCGCGCTATGGATTTTATCGCAATAGCCAGAAATTCAGCCATGGCCATATATTAATTTTGACAATAGATATTCTTCCGGTTAACTTCTTGACGTACCCATCCCGCTAGGGGGATCATTTTCAACACCCTCAATTGCAGCGCACCAAATTCAAATTAAATTAACAAATATATAAAATTTTCATGAAATCACAAGTGCAATATAGCAAAACACAGCGTAGCTTGATGTTAATCCACCTGGCGTGTCAGATTTCAATACAGATTTTCGGCTAAAGCATAACAAGCATTTATGTAACAACATCTCTCTCAGTAGACAAAATATTACAAACACCTAGCAGCCAAGTAGATTGGTCACGAAAGTCAGAAAAGCAATAGATTAAATGACTCCCAGTTACACAATAAATGTTCCCTTTGTTCCATAAAGATTATTTTTATATCCAAAATACCTCCATTTGTTTGGCGCGTTATTTTCAGAAATCCACAGGCTCGAGCGGTCACGACATCGCAGATGAAAATTCCAAGTATTGTGTAACTGGGAGTGTCGTGAGTGCAAACATCCGAAGATCATCAAAGGTAAACGATTCATTTTATGAGCTGTTGATGAAAATGATCCGGCTAACGGGATGGGTGCATCAAGAGGTTATTAATATCTGTGTTTATTACCATCACTACCTGGTCTGAATTTTTTTCAAATTCTGATATCTTCTTTAATTGTGATATATTCAGCCCAGATAAAAATGCCGTTGCATTGTTTATTATAAAAACTTTAATGGCTTCCCATAAAATCAGAGGATCAAATGACTGCATTTTTGTTAATCATTATGAATGAATTCAATTCCAAATTGTTCACAGAAAGTAGGATTTTGTAGTAAGGACACATTATATCATCATCTTGTGGTTATTTTAGGAGATTCAGAAATGTTTCTCTGGCAGTAATAAGGACAATGATCAGATAGGCTCATACAGTGCATTCGGAAAAGAATTCAGACCGCATCCCTTTTTTCATATGTTGTTACATTAGAGCCTTATTCTAAAACTCATTAAATAAATTAAATCCTCAATCTACACCCAATACCCCATAATGACAAAGCGAAAAACAGGTTTTTAGAAATGTTTTTGTATTCAGACCCTTTGCTATGAGACTTAAAATTGGGCTTAGATGAATCCTGTTAACATTGATCATCCTTGAGCAGTTTCTACAACTTGATTGGAGTCCACCTGTGGTAAATTAATTTAATTGGACATGATTTGGGAAGGAACACACTGGTCTATATAAATGGTCCCACAGTTGACAGTGCATGTCAGAGAAAAAACCAAGCCACGAGGTCAACGGAATTGTCCGTAGAGCTCAGAGACAGGATTGTGTCGAGGCACAGATCTGAGGAAGGGTACCGAAACATTTCTGCAGCATTGAAGGTCCCCAAGAACACAGTGGCCGTCATCATTCTTAAATGGAAGAAGATTAGAACCACCAAGACTCTTCCTAGAGCTGGCCGCATGGCCAAACTGAGCAATCGGGGGAGAAGGGCCTTGGTCAGGGAGGTAACCAAGAACCCGATGGTCATGCTGACAGAGCTCCAGAATTACTCTTTGAAGATGGGGAGAACCTTCCAGAAGGACAACCATCTCTGCAGCACTCCACCAATCAGGACTCCCACACCTTAATAGGATGTTTAGTATTGACAAGTTTTAGGAAACAAGTCCATTAGTTCATTGTAATTTGCAAAAGAAAGCTACAAAAAGGCCAAACGTTTCAATGAATGCCACCAAAACGCTCTATAGTGCACTAGTTCTCTTCTAATTTTTTGCAATATTACTGTGACAAATTCCATATTGTCTGCATAATGAAATACAATTCAGCTCAAGACACCCATACATACCCCACAAGACATGCCACTAGGGGTCTCTTCAGTCCAAAACTAAGTCACGTCAACGCACAGTATTATACAGAGCCATGATCACACGGATCTCCCTTCCATCTCAAATTACTCAAGCAGACTTATTTTTAAAAATGACATATTACAAAAAAATCGACCATCTAATGGGACAGCGGGGACCGAGACGGGACACAGACACTTTGTTGCATTGTTTGTGCATCGTTATATTTTTTATTTGTGTGACTGTCCTTGTCTATCAGTGTATCAGCATTTTGTTACTTGTCATGTTTTGTGGATTTTTTTGTGGACCCCAGGAAGAGTAGCGGATGCTTCTGCAAAAGATCAAACAGTCAAATGTGGCAGGGTAGCCTAGTGGATAGAGTGATGGACTAGTAACCAGAAGGTTGCAAGTTCAAACCCCTGAGCTGACAAGGTACACATCTGTCGTTCTGCCCCTGAACAGGCAGTTAACCCACTGTTCCTAGGCTGTCATTGAAAATAAGAATTTGTTCTTAACTGACTTGCCTAGTTAAATAAAGGAAAAGAATGTGAAGCAAATTCAAATATTTCCTAATAATGACAGTGAAAACATGTTTATAGAAATGTTAGCAAATGTATTAAATTAAATACAAAAATATTATTTCCATAATTATTAAAGAGGTATGTCTGTATCAGCTTTGCACATCTGGATTTGGGGGATTTTCTCAAGCTCTGTTAAGTTAGATGGGGAGTGGCAGTGAACAGCAATTTTCATGACTTTCCACAGATTTTCAATGGGATTCAAGCCTGCGCTTTGGCTGGACATCTCAAGGACTTTCACATTCTTGTTCTGAAGCCATTCCAGCGTTGCCTTGGCTGTATGCATAGGGTCATTGTCCTGTTGGAATGTAAGTCTTCGCCCCAGTCTAAGGATGTTTGCACTCTGAAGCAGGTTCTCATCATAGACTTGCTTGTATTTGGCTCCATTCATTGCTCCATCTACCATTACCCGTCTCCCAGCCCCTGTCACTGAAATGCATCCCCATAGTATGATGCACTCATCACAGTGGGGATGGTGTTAAGACAGGTGATGAGCTGTGACCGATTTTCTCCAAACAAAGCACTTTGCATTCAGGCCAAATAGTTAGATTTTTGTCTCATCAGACCACAGAATCGGTCATATGTCTTTTTGCAAATTCCAGGTGTGCTGTCATGTGCCTTTTTCTCAGGAATGGCATCCGTCTGGCCACTCTCCTATAAAGCTCAGATTAGTGAAGTGCTGTAGATACCGTTGTCCTTCTGGCACGTTCTGCTATCTCAGCCAAGGAACTCTGTAGTTCTGTCAGTGGTCATTGGTCACCTCCCTGACCAAGGTCCTTTTTAACCGGTTGCTCAGCTTGGTCGGACGGCCAGTTGTAGGCAGTCTTGGTAGTTCCATATTTTTTCAATTTCCTAATGATGAAGACCTGTGCTCTTGGAAACTTTCAATAATCTAGAAATAGTTTTATACCCTTCCCCAGATTACATGCCCCACAACAATTCTATCTCAGAGATCTACAGACAGCTTCTTGAACTTCATGGTATAGATTCTGCTCTACTCTGTCAACTGTGGGACCTTAGACAGGTGTGTTTCTTTCTAAATTATGTCCAAACAATTGAATTGGCCACAGGTGTACTCCAATCGAGTTGTAGTGATAAGGATGATCAAAGGAAGTTGGATGCACCTGAGCTCAATTTGGAGTGTCATAGCAAAAGGGTGTGAATTCTTATGTATAGTACATTTCTAAAAACATGTTTTCACTTTGTCATTATTGGGTATTGTGCATAGATGGGTGAGGAAAATATATATTTAATCCATTTTCAATTCAGGCTGTAACACAACAAAATGTGGAATAAGTCAAGGGGTATGAACATTTTCTGAACGCACTAAGTTCTGACTGTAGGCCGCAACGTCATGGCATTTTCAATTTCATTAACACACCTCTGTTGAATGTTGGCAGCTCAGGGTTTTCTAAATGACTTTCACACACACTCCTGCCCAAGGCAAGATGTGTAATTCCACCACGGTTTTACACCAGAAGTTAATGAAAACAGACATTGCTTCACCCCTTCTAATGTTATGCCAATATATATTTGCAAGTCTCAGTTAAGATATTTAATCTCTTGGGACTTCCGGGTTAACGAAGATCACCATAATAGTTCAGGTGTATTTGTGGTCATATAAGATGAGGACTTACAATCAGGGATGCAAACTGCCGATGGCACTAAACATGCAAAAAAAAATCCCTGCTAGGGGGAAATGCAGGTTTTAACTAATTAAACAACAAAGAATATGATCTACATGATCAGTCTCTGTGTGTAAAATAACAAGTGGTTAATGTGAACCTAACTCACAGCTAAAACATGGAAAGAAAGCAATCCAATGTTATTTGCTGCCTAGACTTTACTGCAAATGACACTCTCAAGGCTTGAGAAAAAGTCAAGTTCAACACAACAAAAACAATATATTTGGGCTACACTGCACATTATTACATTGTACACTTTCTGCCTGTGGACATGTGTTCTACAATGTGCCAAGCAAAAGTGAGAAAGAGGGAAAGTGTGTGGTGTTCCATTCACCTCTATAGTGGCATCCAGCTAATGCCAGGCCCAGCTCCAGCTACACTTGATCCCTGAATGCACTTGCTTAACAAGCAACACCTCATTTTCACTTAATCCTCTCATTCTAAAAATTAACCACATACTGTAGAGGGAAACATTGCTTAACAGATAGTGGTTAGTTCGTTATCTAATGAACTAGTTAACATTACACACAGATTGCCAGGGTCCAGTAAGCACCTAACGCGTTATAACTTGAGGAACGGCAAGGAGTCAAATACCAGTTATAGCGAATTGGTTAGGTTACTAATGTCAGCTCATCTGATGTTGTAACGTTAATGTTAGCTGTCTGACTTTATTAGCAAGCTGATTTTCACACCATAAACTTGATTATTCGATCAGATAAGTTGGCTAATGCTGCTCAACATTTCTCTGGCTAGCTAACTGTGAATTCAATCCAGCTAGCAAGACACTAATAGTTGTTCCACCACACTTTCTCTCTCCCCCCCCCCCCCCCAAAAACGGCACATTTCGTGGATCTACACGAATCACGTAGGTCCCCTAATTTGGATTAAAAACGGCACATTTCGTCGAATGGTGACTAGTTTACATCCCTGTTAAAGTTCGATTTGTTTTTGTAATTGCATAGTAATGGGACAAGGGTTTTGGAATAACATGACCTATTTCTCTTGTGTAATTACACAAATCGCTCAACTCCTATGCTATGCAATTACTATAATATGTAACTAACATGTTAATACAAATCGCTGAATCAATGACACAAGGAAAGCCTATGTGTTGAGCTTGTCATATAGAGAGGGTCACCCCAGTTCATTGGCACTTGGGGAACCTTTTCCACAAGCCAATAAATCGCCTTATGTTTTACATAAACTATGTGGCCTCTAATGACCCCCTTGGAAAGGTTATAAAAATGCCACATATTTCACCTTCGATTAATCACATTCGTAATATTGTCTGGAAGTTTTCACAGGTGACCTTTATTAGAAGAGGGCAGAACAGTCTTGCAGACTCCCCGGGTCAGTAAATGTTTCTGGGTGCCTGTGTTATTTACTTGCCCATATTCACTTTCTGTATACAACCTCGCCTTAATAAATGTAATTACAGACAAACAGGTTTTACATCTTTATAAAAGCCTCGCTACTCTTTCATCTCAGCCTTTTGTTGATAACGTATGCAAATAGCATTTCTCAGCACTGCTTTGCCCCCTATGTGGAAATGCCTTGGCCTCCATCCACCTGTTGGTCAGGACCAGTGAAAGGAGTGAGTAAGAGACTGAGAATTTTAAAGAGTGCAACAAGTGTGCAAGGGGTATTTATTTCTGCAGATTCTTTGCTATCTTTGAAGTGGCATCACATTTACAAGTGATGTGTGTATACCATCTTTATCCACCTTATTAATTATTCTTTGAGTAATTGTTTAATTGTGAATTGTAACATGATGGGAGACTTGGGTATGTCTAATTTGTCAATATGGGATTAGAATAAAAAGGTCTCCAACAATTTACCAAAAAGTCTTATGATCTGCAAGCATTCGAGCATTCTCTACAATAAAACATTTCATTTGCTTTGGAAAAAATTACTTTGATCCTGTGCTTTATCTTTAGGAACTAGTTATTTTATTCCTTTGAACTGTAGACCTGAATAAAACTATTTTTTGGGGAGTTTTCCAGGTTATGAAATCATGACTCTCACGTTAGCGGAGAGCATACGGTCCTAAATGCATTTAAGGGTCATTCTGATATTAATGCCCGATATGGAAACACCCTACTACGGCCCTCTCTCTGTCGGGGGCGACCTGAGTGCATTATGGACACTTTGAAATTTCACGATGGATACTGATTGTTGTGCACCCCCGTGGTGATTTTGTGTTAGTGTAATTTTACTATGGTTAGCATATATATACTGAACAAAAATATAAATGCAACATGCAACAATTTCAAAGATTTTACTGAGTTACAGTTCATAGAAGGAATCAGTCAATTTAAATAAATAAATTAGGCACTAATATATGGAATTTCACATGACTGGGCAGGAGCACAGCCCTTGGAGGGCATAGGCCCACCCACTTGGGAGTCAGGTACACCTACTGGGGAGCCAGGCTCAGCCAATCAGAATGAGTTTTTCTCCATAAAAATGCTTTATTACAGACAGAAATACTCCTCAGCACCCCCCTCCTCCTCTACATCAGTAAATTGCTTATTGTATTATTTAAATTCACTTACTTGGGGGAAATGAAATAGGAATCAATCCCACCCATCTCTGTACCCAGGGAATTGTCAATTGGTTTTCAAACTTTCCGGATTATAAACCATGATGGTGATGTTTTAGATTAATGATTAAGATAAAACTTTGAGTGAAACTTGTTTTTAACCAATTCTTTAGCGCTCCTCAGTGAATTGTGCTGAGCTATTATTTTTAGCGAGTCAGAATTTAGAGGAAAGTAAAAGTTTTGCTTATTTACCAACAGTCAGTTAGAAAAGGAGCAATCAACATGTTCATAGATTACTTTTCTACTGAGGCTAAGGTTGGTTTGAGAAATTAATATAGATAAATGAACGATTCAGACAGTGAGGGTGCATTTATTTGCAATTGGAGCAGCTCCTCACCCACAGAGGAGAGGTTGTGATTTGAATGGTGTATCAGAGAATATTTGTGTTGGATGAATAGCAAATATGAGAGTTCTCTGATTATAATTGGCAGATAAGGTTTATGACGGTGCCTCATAGTCTTTGTCCTGGAGGGCCATCTACACTTCCCTATTTATTTATTTGGACAGTGAAGCTAAACATTTTATTTAGCTCTATAGTCAAGCATTTTGGATTTGAGATCAAGGGCTCTATTTTAACAAACCTAACCGAATGGTAGATCTAAGCACTGGCTCTATAGGTCTGGAAATATTTTTGCTATTTTCACAGCTGGAATTATAAGTGCAGTAGCTGGCAGTGCCGCGAAAGGACTGGGTTTTGATGAATAACAAGTTGTAGGTCTGATGAAGGCTTGGCCATTCACTGGACAATTAATGAGCTCCATGGCTTAATACTGAATGTGTTTGTCTCAAGTTCTGTAGGTTATTGACGGTCTTTGTGTTGTCATCAACTCTTATTCGGCTGGGTTAGTGCAACACCCGGATCTTTGGGACGTCCCTACCCTAAACCCTAACCATTTTAAATATCAACTTCAAATGGGGTAAGGACGTCCCAAGGAACCCGGATACTAGGCTTCTGTCGATTGTATTGTTGCCTATGTGCGAGGCAGATTATTTTAAACATCTGCAGTTGATATGCCATTAGAGGGAGGACTGAATAGTTTGGAGGAGCCTTTGGTAATCGGACAAGGGGCGCTCTTTGAAAACGGGGACGGATAGAAGTTATGTGAATTGTGAATAATGAAAACCTCAAATATTTCAAGGCACTCTAAGTAGACCATTTAAAACGCCTTTATTCATAGGCTACTTGGCTAATGGCCAGGGTAAAAATAAGCACCTTATGCGATACTACTAAACCAGCCTTGATTAAGGGGAGGGGAGGCTATGCTTGGTTTTTAATCAAATTAAACGGAATGGGGGGAACCAATACATTTCTAAATATGAGATTCAATGGCATAGAAGGCACATCTCTCTTCCATGGGCACTGTGTGTCATGGCAGGATAGGCTGTGCTTCCGCTCTCAAAATCCATGTCATTACCTTAGCGCTAGTGAGGTGATGATACAGGTAAATTGCCAAACCTGGCGTTAAGGGCTGGAAAATACCCGTGTGTCAGTTTTTACATTACGAAATTGCAAACTAACTTGCGTTTCACACCTGCGCCTCCTTAGCGCCAGACAAAAATAGAGCCCCAAATGTTTTATAAGGCGACAGTACAGAAGGTGAATGGTAAATGTAGTGTGTCATAATGTATTGTGTCATTTTGGAGTGACTTTTATTGTAAATAAGAATTTAAATGTTTCAGGTAGTCCTGAATTAATCGGGAATAATGATGATCATAATGATGAGTGAGAAAGTTAGATAAATATCATACCCCCCAAGAAATGCCATCTTCTAGTGTTATTTGTAATGGTGAGAGGTTAGCATGTTTTTTGTGCATCTGTAACTTTCTCACTCATTATTAACAATCCATTCATGTTGATCCGTAACCATAGTAGCATCTACATTAATGTATAAGTGTTTAGAAACATATTACATTCTTATTTACAATAAAGGGGACTCCAAAATGACACCATACGTTATTTAGCATTTATTTATATTGGCCACATCCGAAACACAACCAAAACAAACTGCAAATGCATCCAACAAGTTTGTAGAGTCACAAGTTTGATGTAGATATTGCTTGCTATTGTAGGAACATGGCAGAAAATAGTTGACTAAATGTAATACACCAAGTGAATTTGTCCAAATACTTAAGGCACCTTCAAATAGAGCACCACAGTGGTGGTGTCATAATTCCCATAAAACCTAGTGGTCAAACAAGGAAATGGTTCCAATCGTTTTTCCATCATTCATTTTTCCCCATTGTGAATTTTAGAAACACTTAAAATTAGCAACTAATTAGCATTTCATTTTGGAGGTGTAAATACAAGCGAATATATTGATAAAAGTGACCCTATCCTAGAGAGATTTACACAGTTATTAAAACGTCCCACCAGGCCTACACAAAACACAGCCCTTATTTTAAGTGTTTTAAAATCCTCTATGGGAAAAATTAATGGTGGAAAAACGATTGCAATTATTTCCTTGTTTGACCTGTGCAGCCGAGGTGAGTAAGACATTTAAACGTGTTAACCCTCGCAAGGCTGCAGGCCCAGACGGCATCCCCAGCCGCGCCATCAGAGCATGCGCAGACCAGCTGGCCGGTGTGTTTACGGACATATTCAATCAATCCCTATACCAGTCTGCTGTTCCCACATGCTTCAAGAGGGCCACCATTGTTCCTGTTCCCAAGAAAGCTAAGGTAACTGAGCTAAACGACTACTGCCCCGTAGCACTCACATCCGTCATCATGAAGTGCTTTGAGAGACTAGTCAAGGACCATATCACCTCCACCCTACCTGACACCCTAGACCCACTCCAATTTGCTTACCGCCCAAATAGGTCCACAGACGATGCAATCTCAACCACACTGCCCTAACCCATCTGGACAAGAGGAATACCTATGTGAGAATGCTGTTCATCGACTACAGCTCGGCATTCAACACCATAGTAACCTCCAAGCTCGTCATCAAGCTTGAGACCCTGGGTCTCGACCCCGCCCTGTGCAACTGAGTACTGGACTTCCTGACGGGCCGCCCCCAGGTGGTGAGGGTAGGCAACAACATCTCCTCCCCGCTGATCCTCAACACTGGGGCCCCACAAGGGTGCGTTCTGAGCCCTCTCCTGTACTCCCTGTTCACCCACGACTGCGTGGCCACGCACGCCTCCAACTCAATCATCAAGTTTGCGGACGACACAACAGTGGTAGGCTTGATTACCAACAACGACGAGACGGCCTACAGGGAGGAGGTGAGGGCCCTCGGAGTGTGGTGTCAGGAAAATAACCTCACACTCAACGTCAACAAAACTAAGGAGATGATTGTGTACTTCAGGAAACAGCAGAGGGAACACCCCCCTATCCACATCAATGGAACAGTAGTGGAGAGGGTAGCAAGTTTTAAGTTCCTCGGCATACACATCACAGACAAACTGAATTGGTCCACTCACACAGAGAGCATCGTGAAGAAGGCGCAGCAGCGCCTCTTCAACCTCAGGAGGCTGAAGAAATTCGGCTTGTCACCAAAAGCACTCACAAACTTCTAAAGATGCACAATCGAGAGCATCCTGGCGGGCTGTATCACCGCCTGGTATGGCAACTGCACCGCCCTCAACCGTAAGGCTCTCCAGAGGGTAGTGAGGTCTGCACAACGCATCACCGGGGGCAAACTACCTGCCCTCCAGGACACCTACACCACCCGATGCTACAGGAAGGCCATAAAGATCATCAAGGACATCAACCACCCGAGCCACTGCCTGTTCACCCCGCTGTCATCCAGAAGGCGTGGTCAGTACAGGTGCATCAAAGCTGGGACCGAGAGACTGAAAAACAGCTTCTATCTCAAGGCCATCAGACTGTTAAACAGCCACCACTAACATTGAGTGGCTGCTGCCAACACACTGTCAATGACACTGACTCAACTCCAGCCACTTTAATAATGGGAATTGATGGGAAATGATGTAAATATATCACTAGCCACTTTAAACAATGCTACCTTATATAATGTTACTTACCCTACATTATTCATCTCATATGCATACGTATATACTGTACTCTATATCATCGACTGCATCCTTATGTAATACACGTATCACTAGCCACTTTAACTATGCCACTTTGTTTACATAATCATCTCATATGTATACTGTACTCGATATCATCTACTGTATCTTGCCTATGCTGCTCTGTACCATCACTCATTCATATATCCTTATGTACATATTGTTTATCCCCTTACACTGTGTATAAGACAGTAGTTTTTTGGAATTGTTAGTTAGATTACTTGTTCGTTATTACTGCATTGTCGGAACTAGAAGCACAAGCATTTCGCTACACTCGCATTAACATCTGCTAACCATGTGTATGTGACAAATAAATTGTGATTTGATTTGATCGCTAGGTTTTATGGGCATTATGATTCATACCGTGGCACTCTATGGGGGGACTAGACTCATAGTGCATTAATTTCTAAATGTTAAAACAGATATGGGAATAACCTCAAATAAAAGGTGACATTCTGCACAAATTATAGAGCCAAATTAAAAGTTTTAGCTTCACTGTTCAAGTACATTTGTAGGGGAGTGTATCTGATATGGTGTCTGTAAGGGGCAAAGTAACATTTCTCTAACTTGTATTTGTTGAGGCTTCTTCTTCCAGGTGTGAATCAGATGACTGAGTAATCAGTTCTAAGGTCCTCATGACTGTCGTAAATTTGAGATTTGTATCCACATTATTATAAAGCCCTAAACACTGTTTACAGTTACTAATACACTGATGTCACAGAGAATAAATAAACTGACATTTCAGGTTTTTCAAATAACTGGCGTTAACATGTCCAGTTGATAGCGGACAATGATACAAATGTTTTCAGATGAAAATTTCCACCACAAATGTGTTAAGTGTGTCTGACAACACCATGTCTACATGACAAGGCAAACAAGTAAAGATAGCTTTGTGGATCGGTTGTCTTGGGAACGAGATGATTCACGTCAGGAGTTTTGTGCCACACATATTTGGAATGGCAAAAAAACATTAGCCCTCATTGCTCAAAGGTTTCACCAGGTAAAAAAAAAAGAGATTATGCTGTTTCTGGAGAGAAATCGGTCACCTTAAGACCCCCCCCCCCCCCTCCCTCTAAGTGACACTGTGACTAGGCTGGCAGAGAGTCAGAGTGGACAGCCAGGGTTAGGGGGAGGGAAGGAGGGGGCACTCTAATCCCCACTGCCCTTTTGGATCAGCAGGCCCATAAATAAAGTAGGACAGAGATAAATATAGTGTGACAGGCAATCAGTAATAAGTTACACATGTCCCCCAAGGACACTGACCACAGGACAACTGGACTGTGACACACTGCAGCCTCTGAGTGAGGGTGGTTTTCTTAGGGGACGCCACTGAACACTCGCCTCTCCGAGGGGGAAAAACATAGACAAGGTAAGGGACTGTAACCTCTGACCTTTGTGGCAGGTTTACAGGTATTGGCAAAGCATGTGATCAGATGATGTTATCGCTAGGGAGAGGGGGTCAACTGTCCAGGGGAACACTTTTTACCTATTCCCTGTAAACATTTTGGATCCAAATTGATATGAACCTATTTTGTAATTGAATCCTATTTCATACAACTTTTGAGGTATTTTCTTTGAAGTTGTATTGTATCTTTGCTGGTAGATGGCAATGATTTTGGCCACCAAGAGCATTATATGTATAGCTATTTGTTCATTCGCCTCTTAACTGCAATAGCATCTTTCATTTAGACGTTAAGTACCTAGCACAAAACCAGACATGGCTGTACAGCGTGTGCCTTACAATCAATAGCTGCCGGGCGCTCTGGAATTATATGTTTCACAGCATTTAGCACATGTCCAGACCCCCCAAAAATGTTTTTCTAGCATACATGTAGCAGGCATAAAAAAGTTTTGGGGTCTTACCATGCCTTAGAAGTATTCCATGTTGTCATTATAATGCCAGTCAAAAAATGGTCAGAGGTCAAATATGGGTCAGATTACAGTAATATTGCCAAAAAAAAGATCCAGTAAAGCTTCTTCAACACTATACATGTCCTTTGCTCAAAGCAAGCACTTTGCAGATGGACTCACCACCAAGTGACCTCAATATGTCATGCAGTTTTAACTAAACACTAAAAGGTGGAACTTGTCAGAGGTTTCTCCTTATCCAATATCCATTTACAAACCCTCACTCTCAGGGACATTGCATGCCTTGGGCATGGGGCCTAACCTTGACCCAAAGTGAGAGAACGCTTGCTTTATTTAACTAGGCAAGTCAGTTATGAACTAATTCTTATTTACAATGACAGTCTACACCGGCCAACGATGGACCAATTGTGTGCCTCCCTATGGGACTCCCAATCATGGACGGTTGAGATACAGCCTTGATAGCACTAACCTGTGTGATACTGATGTGTGTTTATTGTTCCATCAGTGTCAAAGGTTATACAGGTTGAGGGGTTATATAGAAAGTGCCATGAAGCCTCTGTGGAGCCTGCTGCTGCTGGGCCTGCTGCTGGCTGGGAGCTTTAGCGTGGCTCAGGAGGAAGATGGAGGAGAGGCAGAGGAACCATCCGAGGATGCAGCTGTAGAAGATGAGGCAGCTGCAGACAATGAAGAGGCGGCGGTGGAGGTGGAAGAGCCTGAGGGTCCTGGGACAGAAGCCGGCATGACTGACGACCGGCAGCCTTGTGCCATGTGGATGGGAGGAGTGCCAGGCACTCCAGGGCACAGTGGGCACCTAGGGAGAGACGGTAGAGACGGGCACGATGGCCCTCGAGGTGAGAAAGGAGATACAGGTAAGAAGACCAACTGTTCTTTGCTGTTGCTACATCATCCAAAGTTCACAGTAAATCTAATCACAGTAACCCGCATGAGGCACAGTCAACGAACACCAGTACAGGCCTCTAAGTTCTCCCTGACTCTGGTGATGTCTTTGTGTGTACAGGTGAACCAGGTGAGAAGGGAGAGCCTGGCGAAAAGGGCGACAACGGCGCTCCGGGACCTCGCGGTTTCCCGGGCAACCCCGGTCTGAAGGGGGCACAGGGCGAGAGCGCCCTGTTGTATCATTCCTCCTTCAGCGTGGGCCTGACAGATCCCGTCCCCGCCACCAACGTGCCCATCCGTTTCAATAAATTCTTCCACAACGAGCAGCACCACTACGATGACGTGAGCGGAAAGTTCCATTGCCTCCTCCCCGGGGTCTACTTCTTCACATACCACCTCACAGTCTACACCAAAGATGCTCGGGTGAGCCTGTTCAAGAACGACAAGCCAGTCATGTTCACCTACGACCAGTACCACGAGGGCAACGTGGACCAGGCCTCGGGGGCCCTCATACTGAGGCTGCAGTCTGGGGACGAGGTTTGGCTGCAGATCTACGGAGATGAGGATTTTGGGGGGGTGTATGCTGACAACACCAACGACTCCACCTTCTCCGGGTTTCTTTTGTATCCCGACATGGGAGAGTTGGAGGAAAGGAGACGTCGCTCTGTTGGAGTTAGTAGACACTGAGGTTGTGCAGGACCTGAAGGGTGATATTTCGAGCTGGGTGGGCTGTAGTGAATTTTTCCTGACTGCTCTATATGCATACATTGCCCTCTGACTGGGGACTGTGGGGGGAGGGGTAATAAGTAGCTTCTTAAATTAGTATGTTTTAAAAGAGTGCACCAAATGTTTTAAATGTGTTAGTTCTATGATCTATAACATGTTCCATTTCAATTGTTAGGTGGATTCTAGCATTAGAGACATTTAGTATTCAATGTAATAAGTTGTGCACTAACAAAAAGCTTATTGCCTGGATGGCTTTATGGCAGTGTCACATATTTGGGCAGTGTCTGTGAAATAATAAAATGTGTTATAGCAAATGTAAAATGTCATCAGATATGCTTTCTTTGTCAGATAGCCATTTCACATATCAGTGAACAAGTGAAGTGAACAAGATCAGCAAGTGAGTTTTGCTTTGCTGCTACGATAGGGGGTGGGTAGGTTTGAGCAAATGTGTCCAAAACACTTCAGGAGTGTGGCAGGCAGGCCCCCTTTGGACATTTGCTGGCTCCCATTTAGCCAAACAGTCAGTGAGGGTTTATCAGTAGTATAGCCTACTTATGGTTTGATGACTAGAGCTTTTATCTTTATCATTGGACAAAGTTACTTGTGGTGGGATGCAATCCCCAAACTGAATAAATCTGTACTCTAGTAAAAACCTGCTGAAAGAAGTTTCACTGTGCTTGTCTCTATGCCAACATTGAGGCTTAAATAAAAACTGGAGATCAGTGCAAACTGTTGTAATGTGAGCAGTGGCTTCTAGATGTGACTCAGGGAACCCACCTCCAGAGCCAATGGGTAACCTCCATGTACATTGCGTCACTTGCTCATGAACCAATTATAACTAAGCTCTTCATTCTGCAGGGTCTATATTGCTAAGACTAAATAGTAATGAAATTGTATCGTGCTGCTCTTGGCCACTGAAATGGTCAGGGAACCACAAGAGACTAGTCAGGACCACATGAGTACTGTCAATAGTACCAATAGGTGTGCTGAGGAATTTCTAGAGTAGACAAGTGCTTTGTTCAGGGACTTGATACAATAAGTGTTTACATGATCGGCATGAGGTTTGCTAGTTAAGACACTTATTGGTTGAGAAGAAAAAAAAAAAGACCAAGTCAATGACAGAATGCTGGCCATAACACCTGCCTATGAAGGCCCCAATGGAAAATTGATACCTACCCATCTCCTGTTCAATGTTTACGACCCACTTCCTAATGTTGCTAAGGCTCTTGAACAAAATTATGACGATGAGAGACAGAAATGTAAATATGTATTTTATACCTCAACCTTCAAATCACGGTGCTCTAAAAATATCTCCATACCATAAAGTAAAAAATAATAATACACAATTGCTAGTGAAGAATGCAAATGCTTATGAAAGATAATCTCTGATTCATTGCTTTAGGCACCATCAAATCAATAATAAGGGCCACTATACATGCATGTATCCAGTGGCTAAGGTCCACTGATTGGATTCATATTTCCTGATTGAAACATAGGTTGAAGATATCTTCAACCTAGATTAAAACCACCCATCAAAAATTCGGAGGAATATCACAATGCAAAACTTGAGATCAGACAGCATGAACAGATGGCAATCAGCAGTGAAAGAGAGGTAATGACAGGAAAGTATTCAGTAACCATTGTTGAGAAATATGCTAAATGTTAATTAAATGCCTACAAGGGAATCGAGGAGACAAATGTAAAAGACGAGCCACAGAACAGAATGATCATTGCCATTTCCAGCTATATATTGCCATCTAGTGTCGCATGACGGGAGCAACTGAGCATTATGTTTGAAATAGCACAACTGTACTTTTATGTTTGCAGGTTAAGTACGACCAACATTTCTGAATTCATGCAGCAATCATTAAATGACGAGCATGTTTACAACATACAGAAAGAAGAAAGATTCTGCTTTGTCATGGAGGGTTTAAAGGATTGGGGATTTTTGTGTTATCTTTGGCAGGTTTTGCAGTTGGAGGCAAGATACCATTTTGTTTTGAACCACTCTGGAATAATGCATATGCCTTCTTGCAAACATCAGTATAACGGTGATAAATAAAATGAGAATATCAAGAGATTTGTGGTAGAATAATTTATTTTATTCTGATATACTTTTAAAGAAATAATATACAAAGCTATTTTCGCCCCATCCTCACAAAAACCTCTGGTCCCCCACTATCTGATAAGTGTGTACGTCACTCCTGTTCTACAGACCAACGCTTTGGCCGGTGCCTTCCCAATTTCAGCATGCCACTGATCGATCAGAGGGGTCTTAGAAGGAAGGCGAAGCTAAGTTTGTGGATGTGGAAGAGTGAGACAGCATTGTCCTGTGAACGTTTCATTGTAAAATAGTTACTTTATTTAGTGAGACCTAAAAAAGTTTAACTTCGGTAAAACGAAATGTTGCAAACGTTAACTACGGAATCCATTCAACTACTGCTGTACTGGCTTAGCTAGTATAGTCAAGACAAAGGTGAGTCCCATGAAAAAATGATCCCATCCTGTTCACAAGGACAAAATGAATAATGTGCAATAATTTAGGTTTACATAACCACATAAAACTAAAGACCCTTTCACAATTTCGCAATAAACTGCACATGATAAGGAATGAATTATTCTGCAGACTCAAGCTAGACAAAACAGACAAGCTTACAAAACATCAAAGTTCAGGAGAAACTGGGAAAATAATCAAGTACAGATCAAATGGGGGTTTAGATGCAGGTGCGCGTAGGAGGATATTCAGAGGGTGTGGAGGATGAGAACGTTGCCCTTTATTGTAGGATTCTGTTGAGGGTTTAGTGATATGGACTGGGAGATTACCGGAAGGTTACTCCATGGGGCAGCATGTTCTGAGAAGTCACCTGGCCCAACGTTAGAGGGGGTCATAGTCATGTTGGGGTGGGAAGTTAGGAAGTCTACAGACTATTTCCATCCAGCAGGAAAGTGGGGAGAGAGCATGGACAGACAGACAACTTCCATCAAGCAGCTATGCATCTTAGTCAGATCACATTAAAAAAAGTACTCCGCTAATAATGAACCCATGATCCTGGGACTGCTAAATTCATGATTCCTAACTATACGAGTCTGGAAGGAATCAAAGTTGGCTCCTTCAAGTCTATGCTTTAGACGTGTTCATGAATCAGTTGATTCATACATCTCAAGCCAATCTGAGTTCACGCTAGAAACTTCAGTTAATGCATTATGCATAATGTATGCATTCCCAACCAAAACTGGCTATTCCAGAGGAAAAGCCAGATATTCTCAGTTTCTCCAGTGCAACAAACAGTCCATGATTCCAAAAGGCGGCAGCTGTTTCTCAGGTAAGAAAAAGTTATGAGCTGTAGGTTCCTCAGAATCGACCGGTTTGGGTGTCCATGAAATGCTCAACTAGGCTTCGTAATTCTTTCAGCCTGCAATTTCATAGAAAATTTCAATCTTGGGCGCCTAATAAAATCTACACTTTCAGGGGCTTCGGCAATGGTACGCTTCATTGCTTGGCCCATGATGTTTTCAACAGGCCCAGACTCTTTTCCGTATTCCTCATTTGCCATTTGGTTCATGACGTTTCAGAAGTGTTCAGACCAGGGCACAGAGGACCTCGTTGAGGGCTTCGACTGCAGTCTTAAGCAGTTCACCGTCCTTCGTCTCCCACACAGGTTCTCAGACCATGTAAGAGTTCTGGTTCTTCAGCTTGTCCAGTTCTTTGCTCTGCTGTCTAAGGAACAGTATTCTGGGAGAAAGAAAAGGACAGTTTTAAGAAAATAAGCAATTTATCATGTGACAGACACAATCACTACACAAGACAAGTATGATGTGTGTGCTCGCTTGTCCTGTTCTCACCTCTGTTCCCTCAGCGTGGCCTGGATCTCACACACTCTGACTAATGATCTGAGGTTTTTGAGTTCAGTGCAGATCTCAGACATGTAGAGACTGCCCATGTTGTGGGCATCTTCCCGTAACCGTGCTGCCTGAAAGAGAAAGGCGGAGCTGGTTGAGAGAGTGCACCAAAACACAAATGAACCTTTAGCATGGAGAGCAAATATCAGAAAGAAAAAATAAGCTTCTTCAGAAGGAAATCCCCAATCAGAAATGTGTTTCAGTACCGGTTAGTCAGACTACCAAAAAGCCTACACTCACTATGTATAGGGTCATAGGCCTGCCTATTGGTTCCATAACCTGCTATCAATGTGTGCAAAAGAAGTGAAAACAAGTGAACCCTTGTTGTCTGAGTACCCTAAGGCAGGCAGCTTATCTGCTGCTTCTGACTAGCCAGCCCCAGCATTTTTTGGTAGTTCAGCTCTTTGTAGTTGAAGTGATGGCTAAATACACTGCTCAAAAAAATAAAGGGAACACTAATATAACACATCCTAGATCTGAATGAAATATTCTTATTAAATACTTTTTTCTTCACATAGTTGAATGTGCTTACAACAAAATCACACAAAAATTATCAATGGAAATCAAATGTATCAACCCATGGTGGTCTGGATTTGGAGTCACACTCAAAATTAAAGTGGAAAAACACACTACAGGCTGATCCAACTTTGATGTAATGTCCTTAAAACAAGTCAAAATGAGGCTCAGTAGTATGTGTGGCCTCCATGTGCCTGTATGACCTCCCTACAACACCTGGGCATGCTCCTGATGAGGTGGAGGATGGTCTCCTGAGGGATCTCCTCCCAGACCTGGACTAAAGCATCCGCCAACTCCTGGACAGTCTGTGGTGCAACGTGGCGTTGGTGGATGGAGCGAGACATGATGTCCCAGATGTGCTCAATAGATTCAGGTCTGGGGAACGGGCGGGCCAGTCCATGGTACCTAATGGCAGTCAGGCTACCTCTGGCGAGCACATGGAGGGCTGTGCGGCCCCCCAAAGAAATGCCACCCCACACCATGACTGACCCCCCGCCAAACCGGTCATGCTGGATGATGTTGCAGGCAACAGAACGTTCTCCACAGCGTCTCCAGACTCTGTCACATGTGCTCAGTGTGAACCTGCTTTCATCTGTGAAGAGCACAGGGCGCCAGTGGCGAATTGGCCAATCTTGGTGTTCTCTGGCAAATGCCAAACGTCCTGCACGGTGTTGGGCTGTAAGCACAACCCCCACCTGTGGACGTCGGGCCCTCATACCACCCTCAGGGAGTCTCTTTCTGACCGTTTGAGCCGACACATGCACATTTGTGGCCTGCTGGAGGTCATTTTGATTTCACAGAAGTGTGATTGACTTGGAGTTACATTGTGTTGTTTAAGTCTTCCCTTTATTTTTTTTGAGCAGTGTATATACTATAATGTCCCTTTTCTATCCATCAGGTCAACTCCAAATAGGAAATTACCTGAGTATAGCTACTGCCATCTACAGTTGAAGTCGGAAGTTTACATACACCTTAGCTAAATACATTTTTCCTGACATTTAATCCCAGTAAAAATTCCCTGTTTTAGGTCAGTTAGGATCACCACTTTATTTTAAGAATGTGAAATGTCAGAATAATAGTAGAGAGAATGATTTACTTTAGCTTTTATTGCTTTCATCACATTCCCAGTGGGTCAGAATTTTACATACAATCAATTAGTATTTGGTAGCATTGCCTTTAAATTGTTGAACTTGGGTCAAATGTTTTGGGTAACCTTAAACAAGCTTCCCAGAATAAGGTGGGTGAATTTTGGCCCATTCTTCCTGGCAGAGCTGGTGCAACTGAGGCAGGTTTGTGTATGACTCCCTCCTCGCACATGCTTTTTCAGTTCTGCCCACAAATTTTCTATGGGATTGAGGTCAGGGCTTTGTGATGGCTACTCCAATACCTGGACTTTGTTGTCCTTAAGCCATTTTGCCACAATTTTGGAAGTATGCTTGGGGTCATTGTCCATTTGGAAGACCCATTTGTGACCAACTTCCTGACTGATGTCTTGAGATGTTGCTTCAATATATCCAATTTTCCTACCCTCATGAAGCCATCTATTTTGTGAAGTGCACCAGTTCCTCCTGCAGAAAAGCACCCTCACAACATGATGCTGCCACACCCGTGCTTCACAGTTGGGATGGTGTTCTTTGGCTTGCTAGCCTCCAAGCATATGGCCAAAAAGTTATATTTTTGTTTCATCAGACCAGAGGACATTTCTCCAAAAAGTAAGATCTTTGTTCCATATGCAGTTATATTTTTTGGCAAACCGTAGTCTTTTTTTTTATGGCGGTTTTGGAGCAGTGGCTTCTTCCTTGCTGGGCGGCCTTTCAGGTTATTACTGTGGATATAGATACTTTTGTACCCGTTTCCTCCAGCATCTTCACAAGGTCCTTTGCTGTCGTTCTGGGATTGATATGCACTTTACGCACCAAAGTACATTCATCTCTAGGAGACAGAACGAGTCTCCTTCCTGAGCGGAATGACGGCTGTGTGGTCCCATGATGTTTATACTTGTGTACTATTGTTTGTACACATGAATGTGATACCTTCAGGCATTTGGAAATTGCTCCCAAGGATGAACCAGACTTGTGGAAGTCTACAATTTTTCTGAGGTCTTGGCTGATTTCTTTGATTTTCCCATGATGTCAAGCAAAGAGGCACTGAGTTCAAAGGTAGCCCTTGAAATACATCCACAGGTACATCGCCAATTGACTCAAATAAAGTCAATTAGCCTATCAGAAGCTTCTAAAGCCATGACATCATTTTCTGGAATTTTCCAAGCTGTTTAAAGGCACAGTCAACTTAGTGTATGTAAACTTCTGACCCACTGGAATTGTGATAGTGAATTATGAAATAATCTGTCTGTAAACTATTGTTGGGAAAATGACTTATGTCATGCACAAAGTAGATGTCCTAACCAACGTGCCAAAACTATAGTTTGTTAACAAGACATTTGTGGAGTGGTTGAAAAACTAGTTTTAATGACTCCACCTTAAGTGTATGTAAACTTCCGACTTCAACTGTAGGTACGAAATGTGATTGTATGGTAGTGCTATTTAAAACTGCCGTTACGTAATAATATATACACACAACTCAATGACATGCATATATCCTACTAACATCAATGCATGACTACTAAATTGCAATCACAAATCTTAATTTAACAACTAACATGACCTTCTGTGTATTCCCGTTATATCCACACAGTATGGTACTATTTTCATGATGAATATTGAACCCATTAAAATCGTAGTCATACAGTTGACAGATATTAACATACAAACTACTAACTCGGTGTTCTCATATGTTGATCATCCCGTTATCGCACTTAACAGTGGAGCTCCTACCTGCTTCTCGATGTGCTCGGCGGGCCAGTTCTGGACGTGCCTGATGAGGTTCTCATCAAAGTGAGAGGCCAGAGAGGGAGTGAAGGAGCCGGGAGTGCTGGACTGGGCTGAGGCGACGTTGAGAACCGAATGGCCGCCGGTGGCGTTGCCGTTAGGTCCTGATGGCGGACTCCCCTGACTGCTAGACAAGAGAGAAAGCAGAGTCGTTATAAGGAGAGTAAGGCTCCATCCAGAAACAACCTCCAGTCTACCACCTACACACTTGTGTTGATTGGAAAGGTTTGGATAGGTGGCTACTACAAAAGCACTTTCATACATTCAATCCTTCCAGATATACACAAGTGCCTCTACATTTCAAACTACCTCCGCTGTCGGAGAGTTCGGGGGTCCTCTGGATGTTTCTCTGCTGAAGCCTGTTGAGAAACTGGTCCTGGTTTCACTGGGGTAACCTACAGAGGCACAGAGGGGAGAGGGAGGGAGGGATGGAGAGAGTAAGCCATTAAAAGGGAGTGTGTAAGATAAGGAAACAATTAAGAAAATTAAAGCAAGAAACAGGGAAGGAGAGAAGAGAGCAGAGGTGAATGGAGATAAAAGAATGGTGACGTGGCGAGAAAGAAACAGATCACAGGGTTGAAATGGGAAAAAAAATGGAAAAAAATACACCCTCAATCATAATATTATTTGACAAGTTTAGAGTTTCCGCGGAGGTGCTGACCTTTGGTTGGGAGGAGGCAGGAGGCATGCTGAGTGGGGGTTTCTGGTTATGGAGGTTGGTCTGGGGCGTGCCGTTCCTGGGTGACACATATGAGCGGGGTGAGGAGGTGTCCGACATTAGCGATATGGGTGACTGACTCGCCTGCTGGGCCGCTATTGGTTCATGTCCAGGAGGGGAATAGGACAAAGGAGGAAATATTTTTAATGATAGCAACCTTAATCTCACATACAAAGGTTATTACTATACGGGAAAAAAATAAATGCAACATGCAACAATTTCAAAGATTTTACAGTTCATATAAGGAAATCATTTAATTTCAATAAAAGCTATGGACTTCACATGAGTGGGCAGGGGTGCCCACTCAATTTGTAGGATATTTTATTTCTGATCATGAAACATGAGACCAACACTTTACATGTTGTGTTTATATTTTTGTTCAGTATATAAATTATACATTTGCCTATAAGGATCATCATTTTAAAGGTTTTATTTTTCTTATGCATCCAAAACTTTGTGAAACTCAGTGGCTATTGTTGCTTTGAGAACTACCCTGGTTAAATACGTCAATAGCAACATTTTCTAGATTATTCAACAGAAAACCAAATCAGATGTTGCCCTGAACTGAAGGACGCCCATACACCTTTGAGAGATAAGTAACATTTCCAGTTAGATTTTAACAATAACAGCTTCCATGAAAACATTTAATAGGAAAATGCTTACAATGTATTTATTTCTGAATAACATGTCAGAGTGCAATGTAAGCACAGCTCTATTTACCAACCACAAGACACTGAAAAATCTGTAAAACCAGTCTAGCTAACAAAAAAGGCATCAAAAAGATCACCAGAAAGGTGACATAAGAGCGGCCATACCTTGGTTGGAGGATTGTTGAGCAGCTTGGGAAAGCAGAGAAGTGATGTTGAAAGCAGACGGTCCAGCAGTGAGGAGTTTATGAAGCATAGACTGCAAGGAAGCTTGGGTGACAGCAGCCGCGAGGACTGGAGGAGGGAAAAAACACACAGGACAATGAGAAAAATACAGATACGTACACACGTAAACAGGCAACAAACTTGTGTATGTATGCATGTAACACATACACAGATGGGTCCCGTACACATACATTAACAAAGAGCAAGACCTCTCTTGAGGGGTTGTTGAGTGACACAGTGAAGAGGTGAGCAGACATGATATAGGCTATACAAAACTGTCATTGAATGGGTGGTTTAATTTGATGATTTTACATTTTACAACCCAGTTGGTAGGCAAGAATCCATTTTCTCAGGATCACTCATCCACAACAATAGAACCCACCAACCCTTCGCCTCGATTAAGCTACTCCCTATATCGTGAATTAAGCCGATTCAATATCTGGTCGGAGTAAGAGAAACTAGAAACCAAATGGGATCAGACTGAAGATCAAATCCACGTCTGTTTTATGGTCATATAATTACTCCAGATATCAGAAAATCCAAATGTGTGTTTCACATTTCAGTACAGCGGTGTTGGGGGGGGGTGTAACTCCCATTTTTTACAATACTTATGCTCCATGAACATTTACATAGAAAACATGACTCAGATTTGCCCTTTGAGCCCAAAGTCCTATTTTGCGACTTGGGGCTCGTGCCAATTAAGCCTTTTTCAACCGGTGAGCCATTTGAACTCCGGTACGCTAAAGATCAAGCAGGAGAAATGTGGAATTGGCCAACTCACCCTCATTGATCTTGGCCATGTCCATGCTGCCGTTGTTCATCTGCAGAGTGGCTTGCAGCGCTGGGAGGAGCTGCCGCAGGAGGGCGGGGTCTTGGAGCAGGCCCGAGGCCTGGGTTTGGACAGAGGGGGACACCGGGACCGTGGAGGAGGAAGATGAAGGGGTGGGGTTAGAGCCAGAGGCTTGGTTCAGGCCCGGATTGGTGGAGGAAGAGGACTGAGAAGGTGCAGAGTTGGAGGACTTGTCCCCTGAAGTGCTCTCTGTGGGGCAAAAAGAACAACAAGTTAGGGCTGCGAACACTGGCTTGACACATAGGATGCACCTCTATAGTTCATAGTGACTTCCTTTCCACCTCAATGTTTTTCACAAATTGAAAAGGTGATCGCCATAATGCATAGAGTTGTCAATTCTTCAGATCAGTGCAGAGGAAGGAGAGGACACAAGGAAAATAAGTCACTTCTCACTATTGACACATTGGCCATATTGTAAGACTGTAGATGATTTCATATACAAGTAGTCATAATATCACAACAAAAAGGTACTCTTTAAATTAGGCAGGCAAGTCAAAATCCAGATGTTACTGCTGCATCTGAAACCTAGACTACACCTCCCATACGCTCTACCTCTGTAGTTTTTATACTCACTTGTGGTGGCTGTGTCGACAGACTCTCGTCTGTAGTCCCGGTCTTTGGGGAAAGTGTTAGACTCCCTCTTAGATGGGTCTTTCTGCCTCTGCTCTCTGACCACAATGAAACACAAACGCAAGGTCACTGTCAGGTTTAAGTTAAATTAAGCGGAGTGTAATTGCTGGTTGAATACAGATTGGGAATGCAATTTCATGTTCAGACTTCTGTCAGAATGTGTAATCTACCAATCTCCGTTTTGGGACATTTTAGCATGCTATATAGTAGGGCCCAAAAACTCTGTTTTGTTTTTCCCCATTTAGAATTGTTCCATTTTTTTTCTTCAGGTTTTCGCTCCCAAAATCACTTTAATAGAAAAACAAAATCCAAGTCCACAACAATGCTTAAACCACATCAGGAGACCACTTTTGAGATCCCTTTAAATCAAGTTCGCAGAGACTTGGTTAGCGGTGTTTCTGTAGCACACATGTGATTGCATAGTTTGCAAAACAAATTGCCACTGGATTGATTACAATAATCATGATATTCTGCCAGGTAGGCATAGGATACTTTGTAGTGAAAATGTAATTGAAAAGGGTTTTGAGAAAGCCTTTCCATCGTTGACCGTTGTCATTAGCATCATCGCTAACGGCTAGGCATACACAAAGTAGACAGATGCAAGCACAAATACAGGGGAATTCCCACGTTGCTCTACAGAAGGTTGAAAGAAAATATCAATAACTGATGCATTTTGATTCTTGTCTTGTGAAAATATTGGGCAAATTGAATACATTTAATATTGTTGAATTCCACTTTAATGTCTGGATTCAGAGATTCCATCTGCGATTTTCCGCATCAGGGATGTTATAGGGCCCTACTCAATCAATGAAATTAGGCTCATAAATATGTTAGAATGTGGCAGTCAGACTATGGCAGCCACGCGGCTATGGACTCTGTATTGAGTTTTAGGGTAGAAACGGAAGAGTTGAGGGAAAAGAGGAGAAGAGTATGGCGCTTAGAAGTGACACTTTTTCCATGATTCAAGGCCTTTTACCTCTCCAGCCAGTCTTTGGGCTTCTCCCATTGAGAGACCTCAGTCCTGCAGTTGTAGTAGTACTTCTTGCCGGAGGAGCTGATGTGCTCGGACCAGTCGTCTGCAGGCTCATGAGGCTGAGGGAAGAAGGCACGACAAATAGGTTAACACTCTAGGGTAGGTTTTGCAGAGTGCAAACAAAGTTCGAATCCGCATGTGGGGAAACAGCACTACTGTACTCCCTAGCACTTTTCCAATTGTTTTTATTTTGATGAAACTGAGGAGAGGGGTGTCAGGCAGTGGGAATGTTGTTGTTTTTTGCAGTAAAGATCTAACGTGCATGCAATGGAATAAAATCAGTGTTCATTGTTTGCAGTAACTTCATTGTTGTTGTAATATCCCAAACGGACATGGCAGTATCACCAACTAGGGATTCTAGCTTTAAGATCAAGTAGGCCTACATTTGGGGATGTGATCAGCACTACATGGAAAATCAGGGGAAAGGCTGGTGGCTAGTGATCAGATTCACATGTAAAATCCTGTGTGGGGATCCTTGCTTAAAGTATTGGGCCTAACCGATTCAAATGTAAGAAACAATGTGGTTTATCTGGAAAACACATTTTAGTCTAATTTGGAGAATGGTCAATACATTTTTCTTTTACAACATACAAAAAGCAATGTTAGAAGGCATCAGGTATATACAATACAATAAATAAATACAGGATGTGAGCATATAGGCCTAGACTTTGCACTGTTGTTAAGAGCAAGTTACCTAAACCTGCACACTATTTAGGCTAGTCTGCCTCTGTCAAATGTGTTTGTCAGGGTGTATGCCTATATGCTGAAACATTTAGGTCATTTACAGGTGTTTTCTTGACAGTGTTGAAAGACTTGAAATGCATGCGGAGCTAACCCTTCAGTTCGAGGGGCTGATATCTCGATGCAAAAGTAAATCTACCCCATTGTTTCTCTGCAGAATTGTATGCATGTACAGTGCCTTGCGAAAGTATTTCGGCCCCCTTGAACTTTGCGACCCTTTGCCACATTTCAGGCATCAAACAAAGATATAAAACTGTATGTTTTTTGTGAAGAATCAACAACAAGTGGGACACAATCATGAAGTGGAACGACATTTATTGGATATTTCAAACTTTTTTAACAAATCAAAAACTGAAAAATTGGTTGATTCAGCCCCTTTACTTTCAGTGCAGCAAACTCTCTCCAGAAGTTCAGTGAGGATCTCTGAATGATCCAATGTTGACCTAAATGACTAATGATGATAAATACAATCCACCTGTGTGTAATCAAGTCTCCGTATAAATGCACCTGCACTGTGATAGTCTCAGAGGTCCGTTAAAAGCGCAGAGAGCATCATGAAGAACAAGGAACACACCAGGCAGGTCCGAGATACTGTTGTGAAGAAGTTTAAAGCCGGATTTGGATACAAAAAGAATTCCCAAGCTTTAAACATCCCAAGGAGCACTGTGAAAGCGATAATATTGAAATGGAAGGAGTATCAGACCACTGCAAATCTACCAAGACCTGGCCGTCCCTCTAAACTTTCAGCTCATACAAGGAGAAGACTGATCAGAGATGCAGTCAAGAGGCCCATGATCACTCTACAGCTGAGGTGGGAGACTCTGTCCATAGGACAACAATTAGTCATATATTGCACAAATCTGTCCTTTATGGAAGAGTGGCAAGAAGAAAGCCATTTCTTAAAGATATCCATAAAAAGTGTCGTTTAAAGTTTGCCACAAGCCACCTGGGAGACACACCAAACATGTGGAAGAAGGTGCTCTGGTCAGATGAAACCAAAATTGAACTTTTTGGCAACAATGCAAAACGTTATGTTTGGCGTAAAAGCAACACAGCTCATCACCCTGAACACACCATCCCCACTATCAAACATGGTGGTGGCAGCATCATGATTTGGGCCTGCTTTTCTTCAGCAGGGACAGGGAAGATGGTTAAAATTGATGGGAAGATGGATGGAGCCAAATACAGGACCATTCTGGAAGAAAACCTGATGGAGTCTGCAAAAGACCTGAGACTGGGACAGAGATTTGTCTTCCAACAAGACAATGATCCAAAACATAAAGCAAAATCTACAATGGAATGGTTCAAAAATAAACATATCCAGGTGTTAGAATGGCCAAGTCAAAGTCCAGACTGAATCCAATCGAGAATCTGTGGAAAGAACTGAAAACTGCTGTTCACAAATGCTCTCCATCCAACCTCACTGAGCTCGAGCTGTTTTGCAAGGAGGAATGGGAAAACATTTCAGTCTCTCGATGTGCAAAACTGATAGAGACATACCCCAAGCGACTTACAGCTGTAATCACAGCAAAAGGTGGCGCTACAAAGTATTATTTTGCACGCCCAATTTTTCAGTTTTTGATTTGTTAAAAAAGTTTGAAATATCCAATAAATATCATTCCACTTCATGATTGTGTCCCACTCGTTGATTCTTCACAAAAAAATACAGTTTTAGATCTTTATGTTTGAAGCCTGAAATGTGGCAAAAGGTCGCAAAGTTCAAGGGGGCCGAATACTTTCGCAAGGCACTGTATGTATGTGGTGAGCTGTGGAAAGAATCTCCTCTTGAAAGACTGATTATCCTCACCATCAACATCTTGATGGAGATGAACACCAGAGAACAACCAACCAAAATCTCATCATTTGATTAGATTTTTTCATTTGATTTGATTTTACATAGACATTTGGATGTGTAGTCCAGTTTCATGTGACAAATGACCTCAATTGTCTCTGTCATCCGGACAGAGCCAATTGAGGTCATTTGTCAAACGAAACTGGACTACACATTCAAATGTCTACATCAAATAACATTTTATTTGTGACTTTGTAAACAGGTGTAGACTAACAGTGAAATGCCTACATATGGGCCCTTCCCAACAATGCAGAGAGAGAAAAAACTGGAAAGATAACAAGGAATAAATACACAATGAGTTACGATAACTTGTCTATATCCATGGGGTACCAGTACCGAGTCGATGTGCATACTGGAAGGGGTAAAATGAATAGGCAACAGGATAGATAATAAGCAGTAGCTCAGCATTTAACACCATATTACACTCCAAACTCGCCACTAAGCTCGAGACATTGGGTCGACCCTGTGCAACTGGGTCCTGGACTTTCTGACGGGACGCCCCCAGGCGGCGAGGGTAAGAAACAGAATAGCCACCCCGCTGGGGCCCCACAAGGGTGCGTTCTCAGCACTCTCCTGTACTCCCTGTTCACCCACGACTGTGTGGCCATGCACACTTCCAACTCAATCATCAAGTTTGCAGACGACACTACAGTGGTAGGCTTGATTACCAACAACGACGAGAATGCCTACAGGGAGGAGGTGAGGGCCCTCGGAGTGTGGTGTAAGTAAAATAACCTCACAGTCAACTTCAACAAAAGGAGATGATCGTGGATTTCAGGAAACAGCAGAGGGAGCACCCCCCTATCCACATCGACGGGACAGCAGTGGAAAATGTGGAAAGTTAAGTTCCTCGGCGTACACATCACGGAGAAACTGAATTGGTCCACCCACACAGACAGTGTGGTGAAGGCGGCGCAACAGCACCTCTTCAACCTCAGGAGACTGAAGAAATGTGGCTTGTCACCAAAAACACTCAAACTTTTACAGATACACAATCGAGAGCATCCTGTCGGGCTGTATCACCGCCTGGTACAGCAACTGCTCCGCCCACAACTGTAAGGCTCTCCAGAGGGTAGTGCGGTCTAAACAACACATCACCGGGGTCAAACTA
Source organism: Oncorhynchus kisutch (assembly GCF_002021735.2). Taxonomy (NCBI): domain Eukaryota; kingdom Metazoa; phylum Chordata; class Actinopteri; order Salmoniformes; family Salmonidae; genus Oncorhynchus; species Oncorhynchus kisutch. The sequence continues at coordinate 6,506,137 of NC_034203.2, forward strand.
CCTGCCCTCCAGGACACCTACATCACCCGATGTCACAGGAAGTTCAAAAAGATCATCAAGGACAACAACCACCCGAGCCACTGCCTGTTCACCCCGCTATCATTCAGATAGCAAGTTCAGTTCAGGTGCATCAAAACTGGGACCTAGAGACTGAAAAACAGCTTCTATCTCAAGGCCAGCCGACTGTTAAACTGCCATCACTAACATTGAGTAGTACAAAAAGGGGGGAGGCGTCAATGCAGATAGCCCAGGTAGCTTTTTGGTTAAATATTTAGCAGTGTTATGGCTTGGGGGGGTAGCTGTTCAGGGTCCTGTTGGTTTCAGACTTGGTGCACTGGTATCGCTTGCCGAGAACACTATGACTTGGGTGGCTGGAGTCTGACAATTTTTAGGGCCTTCCTCTGACACCGCCTGGTATAGAGGTCCTGGGTGGCAGGGTGCTTGGCCCCAGTGATGTACTGGGCCGTCCGCAGTATCCTCTGTAGCGCCTTACTGTCAGATGCCAAGCAGTTGCCATACGAAACGCTGATGCAGCCAGTGAAGATGCTCTCATTAGCGCAGCTATAGAACTTGCCTATGACTTGTATTTGAGTTTGTCCTGTGGCTCAGGGGCCCATGATGTATTATTATAGCCATAGCCTGGTGAATGCCTACTTTCATAAATAATTTGTTCAAGAAGAAAGAAGTCTTACTGTGTCTGACGCCTTGCTTTGATTTGAGTGGGAGCTGTGGTTGTGCACATTCTCTTGCGGAGAGCAGCTGGTAGCTATAAAATAAACAACATGAGAACACTCATGAGAAATAAAACAGAATTAGCAATGATAGACATGACAAGTGAGGCTACCCATCCATTGAACAAAATATTTGTGCAGTAACATGGAATTTACAGCAGCTATCCATTTGATGAAGTACCCGGGTACAGTATGTCAAAAATGTATACTTTAGTGGACAAGAGAATACTAATATCACCTAGGTGCATGTCAGTTTTAGCATTCTACAGCGCTTGCTCATTTGGCAAGGCAGTAACAAGTTAACTAGCTATAAACTGGTGCCCAGGCTACCATATACTAGCACTTGTGGAACACCAGCTACATAACTTATTATGTTAATGTTGCATTGATGTCTGTGTATATAGACTTGACCGACAGTTGTGTGTGTATATCTTCAGTCAGGAATTGGGCCTTAGACTAGACTTCAGTGATTTAAATATTTCCAGTGGTCAATGTCTTGTTGTACGCGACTATCTATGCATGTTTTGAGCAGGTGACGTGTGCAGAAGTTGTCCAAGTGATTTTAATAGCCCAATCAACAGTGTATATATATTTTAAGCAGCAGAACAAGATAACAGATTATTTTAATTTGATGTAGGATCTCGCTAGCCTAGTCCCAGATAAAGCCAACTCCAAAAGGTTGCTTGGCATAACGAAGACCACAGGAATTGGCTAAACAGCACAAATATAACTAGGACCAGGTTAAGCTCTCATCTGGCTGAACAAACGTACAAGCTACTCTGTGCACAGTACTGTTGACAAGCATACAGAGAAGGGAACATCTGCATTTGTGTGTAGCTCGGTTCTCTTTGGGCTTACCACCATCTTTGCCTCGGAGTGTGTGAAATGTTTTTGTTTTGCTGTGCCCATCGCTGTACTTATTGACCGGACTTTCATCAGAGCGCCGGAGCATTTTGTAGGGCGGTGTAGGATCTGATAACCCATCTCGCATTTTATCGTGACCGTGAAGGGTGGTAGATTGACTCTTTGGCTGGGATTTGTGAGTCTGCAATAAAAATAGACTTGTTTTAGTCAACATATCAATAGAAAGCCACCTCTTCTGTTTGATAAACACCTGACATTATACTGTAGGCCTATTTCCCACTCTTGACATTGTGCTGTAATTCTCATTCCTGCCTATGTATGCACAACCGTTTGTAATGTTTTTTTATTCCCTAACCTTGACCCAATTATTTTTGCCTGCATTTGTCATTACGGTTCTGTAATTGTTGCACTTTTATAAAGCATCTTACGGTGGGTTAATCCTTGTGCAGTATTCAGACTAGCAAGCTAACTTTCGGTATAGGTCGTTATCAATAAAACGCCACAACATGATGAAGAGCGTTCGATTTGGCTGCTGGGGGGGGGAAAGGAGACCCCGAGCTCTGCAAAAACCGTTGACAGCTACGGTTTTAATATCATCACCTCTTGATGAGCATAGTCAGGACTACACATTTCCACATTTAGCTCTGTAAGAGTTATATTGCAAGTAACAATGCTTTTTTTATGGTCAGTAGCTAAACATCAATGCATAATGTATTTTCAAATACGTGAGTGTAGCCTATCCATTTGTCACGTCGCTAGCTAAACAACCGACGTGTCATTTCGCTTGCTTCATCAGCGATTGGTATTTTGGAAAGAGTTTGACATCTGCAACTCCTCATCCTTGTAAAAAGTTGTCAGTCGGACTACTGTCATCACCACCATAGATCAAACAGTATTTGGATATCGCCATCTTGTTTGTCCCCTCAAAGTTAGCTTGTTAAACTAGCCATATGTGATTAGCTAGCCAATTTGATGTGGTCCATCATGTCTGTCAGAAATTGTGATTAAACACTCTTTAAAGCAATGTTGAAAATGGGATAGCGTTATCTAACTTCGCTAGGTAACAGAGCTACGTTGGTTGGAGAGAGAAAAAAGTACACTCACGTTACTAGGTCTACTTACCACACTGTTTAGCCAACTGTACGTTTCTACCCGTAGCTTGCACAATAAACATTATCAGCCAACAGTAGGGCCTACATCGGCAAATGCGCCCTTCTGCTGCTTGACAGGCAAAGCGCAAAGGCTTGTCAGGTAGCTATCGTTCACATATATCAAATTAATGGTGGCCAATATGAGATATCGTGAGGCTACCCTCACGTATCTAAAAGTACATGATCAATTGATATTTGCTTACCGTTTTAAAAAATGCGGTTACTTGCTGTATAACTTGGATTCGCGCTAAATGGGCGCAATTGATGTGCAATGGAATAATCGGAAATGTGTATTTCTGACTACGCTCTTCAAAAGGTTATTACAACCAAATAGTTCATATTTATTTAACAATCCCTTGAAAACGTCATGTAGTTGTCAATGGTTTCAGCGCTCTCCACCTTGTGATGTTTTATTGATAAAGACCTAGCTATAGTTATCTGGCTAACGTTAGTAAGAGCTAACGTTACCGATCAGAAGATAATTATCCAGCTACACTAGCTAGCAAATTGGCTATTTAGTTAGTTAGTTATACGATATGGTAATGCTACTTTCGTTATCCTGCTGGGTATCAAGGCCTGCAATTTCAAGCTCTCTCGTAAAGGTAAACATGGTTAGCGTTGGCTAGCTACGTCACGGGAAAACAGCAGTTAGTTAAGTTAGCTGGCTAGTTAACCATCAGTTGTTTCTAAACACATTAACGTAGTTCGCTAGTATAAATAGCTAACGTTAGATGTAGGCCAGCGTATCTTCAGTGACGTAATTTTGCACAAAACTGAGCCATGGCTTGGGAGTTGCAAAGCCAGGCTGAGGCCTGCCTAGCTTACGAGTTAAGTTAGCTAACGTTAGTTAGGTTGCTATTTTAACCAGTTATAGTAGCTAACTAAGTTAGCTAGATAATACTTGCTAACCAGGCAGCTAGCTAATTAGCCTGTATTCACCATTTACCTGATAGGGTTGGGAATCCCTTCGGTCGTTGCACCTGAAATATAGGAAAATAAAGTTAGCCAAGTTATAGGGCACGCATCTAAAATGTTGATGCCTTCTCTGCTCGCGCTGCAAGTAGCTAGCGAAAATCGATTTAGCTGTAAATAGCTAGACATGCTAGTTGGCAGCATTGTTTTAAAGGAGTGGTGGAGCCGTCAATGAGAAGTGGCAGTAAAATGTATTGTCGTTTACCCATCGCTGAGTCTCGGTTGTTTCCTTGCATGCATTACCATCAATGCCGTGTTGATGTGTGTGTGCGCGCGAGGGGGTGAACTATGGACAACAAAATAGTATTCTCGTCTTTGGTAACTTGATCTTGGCGATGTCTCTGTATTTAGTTCGCCAGCTAGGGACGCTAGCAACTAAATTTTTACAGTGGCTAGCTACGCTATGTTGAAAACGGCCTTTGGTACATTTTTTTGCTCGCCTAAACTGCACAATCTCTCCGGTGCATTGCAAGGAAACAGACGAAGCAATGCGAACTGCCCCGCCTCCAATGTCTTAGCTATTTCCGGGATACTCCCATATCGTAAAAGAGTCGCAAATCATAATTTATAAAGGGTTTGCAACGCAGTCTTACAAATAACTTTCTCACCAAGAAAGGTGGACACAGAGGAAATACAGTGGTTGAAATAACAACACAGCCCACCTAACTGCTAATGCACATGGCTAAGAAAAGGAGATGATGAAAGCAAGGTTCACAAAAGTAATTATAAAAGTGGTAGGCATATGCACTTTCCCCTACCCCAATAGCCTATTTCGATAGTAAAAAAAAAACTCTCACAGTGCCCAATGCAACATTCCATTATAAATCAATCACTATCCCCTTCCCCTAGTGTTCTTAGTTCATCCATGGGCTTTGCAAAGCATTTCCCAATCTAATCAAAGTGATAGTTTGTTGAATTTCACAGCACTATGCTGAGACAAAAGCCTAAATAGACCCTTCTGGGCCAGTAAGAACACTTCCCAGATCAGGGATTGACCCTGATCTGGATAGCCTACCAATCAGGACCAATGCTGTTTTTATGTATCGCTGTCTGTCAAGTATGTCTGTCTGTTCATCTATATAATGGCAAGGAGACATCAGACCATGCCTTTGTTTGGCCTCTGCTTTCCAATGCCTGTTCTGGTCCACTCAGATCCAAATGAACCGACCTCGTGATATAGAACTGATGGGGAAACGTGTAGGGCGAGGGGGACATTTGCACCAAAGTTTATTGAACCTTTACGCTTGCCTGGTAAATGTGGGTCAGAGCTGGTGACAGGTCACATGGACCAATACTGTCTGGATCAGACTGGCTCTTACTGCTTTTACTCTATGTTTGTCTCTTATTTTGTTCACGTGTGGATGTTCAAATGGACCCAACGTTTTAGAAGGATAAACGTCCATGGAGTCATTTTCTCTCTGGTGAGTGTTACCTAATTTGTACTGTGCTGAGCTTGCTGAATTGCATATTGACACCATCACTATTTACATTATTTACTTTATTTTGATCCAATAGCTGTAGAGGATGGTTTGTAAAAAAATAAACAAACAAACTGTTAGGGATGGAAAAGCCATCTGTTCTTTTCATTAAGAATAAATTCAGCACTTTTGGTCACAAACAGTGTGCAGATTTCCTTAAATTCAACACAGTTCATCTGATTTATCAAGCACCATTTTTTGTTGTTTCCGTTCTCTTTAAAGTATTGAGTCATTTTCCACTCACACAGTACAATATTCATATTTTTATTGTCAACAAAAGTCACAAACTGACTCAGTTGCTTGCTAGTCAACTGCTTAGGAATATAGATCGCAGCCATATACTTGCTTTCACGTATCCCACAGATGCATTTGCTTGATCGGTTTCAGTGTACTTTCAATCGGTGTACATCAATCAATGATGTCACATGAAGGACAGAAAAGCTATGATTCTGTGGTGAGAGAGCATATACTTGTATAATTGGTTGGGAGAACTTACACTTCAATAACATGGCACTAGGTGGAGTGTAGAAAGAATGTGGACTATTGAAAGATTTGGTTTCAATGAGAGTCACAGATCTACAACTCACATTTCTATCTGAAATCAGTCTGGTCTTACACTGAACTACATAATAGATCTTCAAAAAAGGACATGTCAAATCTGCTAAATTGCAAACATTTGACCTATCTTATCCACTTGGTGGCAGTAATACCATATAACAGAACATGTTTTCAGACCATAGCGGTTTTCTTTTCTTTTTCTACAATTTTAAAGGCCCAATGCAGCCATTTTTTTAAAATCTCAATATCAAATAATTTCTGGGCACCTTACTGTGATTGGTTTCAATAAAAAAAAGTTTGAATAAAAAAAGAAACAAAATAGCTTCTTAGCAAGAGCAATTTCTCAAACAATAATTTTGTTAGGACTGTCTGGGATTTGTCTGAGTGGGGAGGGGAAACTGAAAACTAGCTGGTTTGGAGCTGTCTTTTTTATTGGTCCATTAGCTAATTTACTGCCTGGTGATGTCATAAGTCAGGCCACAACTCCTTCCCACCAAAACAGACTGAAATTTCAGGCGGTCTTTTCAAACAGCACTTACACCAAAAGGGCATTATCGTCAATTTCACAGTATTATTTCAACCTCATAGTGTGGAAATATATATAAAATACAGGAAATAACGTTTTTGACTGCACTGGGCCTTTAAGATTGTTGGACACTAGAATGAAATACTGAGAACAAGACATACAGAACTGTTTCAGTGTATGCTCCAGTAATTTTAGTCTCTTATACTAGGTGAGATCATAATTCTGTTGTCCTTTGTTTAGGATGTCGTGCCAGCCACTGCAACAGTCCAAGTTGGCAAACCAGTACATATTTAATACGTTTGTGAGGCAGCCAATTGATAATAAAAAAAAGGGCCTGCCTTGATAGAGAATTAATGGATGAGTGAATACAGGCCAATCTCACTACAGTATGCAGATATATACATTCTCACATTGCAGTGCTATTTTCCAATTATGGAAAAGTTATAGAATAATTTAACAACATTCTACCTGAAACTTGCAAATAATAAATATGGCAGAAAATACACTTACAAGATTCATAGAAGATTCTTGTATTCCTGACATAACAGAAATGTTGAATGTATTTTATATGCCTTCTAAGGTCTCACCAACATGAGACATACACATTTCAAGCACTTGGATCATAGTAATAGCAAGCTGTTGCATGTATTGTATGAAAAACATACAAGAGCCATGTAAGCTAAGCCATCTAAGGCAGAGGCGGCTCCAGGCACATGCGACATAAGCCATTTATTTTCGGAATTCAGTCTGGGCCTCAACTCACTGTTGAGAGTTAGAATAGTAGAATACACAGTGTGCATGTCAAAATACTGGGCTTGGTTAAAACCCTGGATGGGAGATCAAAGGCATAGCTGTAGATAAATCAACTGTCCAGTAGGAGGTGCTGCCCAGCCTTAACCATGGAAACTCATACCTAAAAATCTAAATGTATATGCAAATAATAAATTTTTCTTCGAGATATTGTCATGTTTCTTTTTATGTGTTGATTTATAAAAAACAATGTGAAACATATAAGGAATGCATTCCCAGAACATACTCAGTACATCAACTTTTCTTATAATATAGCCTTTTGGTGCCCTATGCGAGATTTGGTTGGGGGGCCACCCACCTTGTGACAAAACATTTTTGTGGCTGCCCTCTTGATGGTGGAGAGAAACATTTTAAGGTTAATATCCTGCAATTCCACACATTTTTCCATGGGGCGGAGAGAACATTTAGCAATATTATAACAAATTTCATGCAATTATACTAATTTTCCATGGGGCAGAGATAATGTTTTGCACTTTTAAAGCAAAACCTGTTTTGATTTTTGGGGGTAGATCAGCTTTAATATTGCAGATAGATTGTAGCTTCCATCAAAGTAATTGTCTGCATCATTTCTAATCCCCCATATACAGTATATTTTTTGTAAATATATGTCAGATAACAACACAAAACATTGTTACCTGACATGGCTAATTGAGTGACTGTGACAACAGAGAGAAACAGCTGATGAACAACCAAATTTCGCTGGTGTATTCTACTATTCCTACTCTCAATAGTAAGTTGTGAGTCCCCCCACCTTCTTATAATATTCATAAATTACTCATTTAATTAATATATTTTGTCTCAAATATGTCATATCATATCTTTGTAGGAATTGCACCACAATCATTCAATTGTGTATGTCATATAAGGTATACCTTTACATTTAAACACGTATACAGTGTACGTACTGAAAATGGCAGATTTGGGCACTAATAAGCTCCTATGTAGTGGCTGTACAGTATACTATGCATGACGTCAGAGCCCTGGCTCTGCGCTTCACAGCACCCTGTGGGTTTTGACTGACAGCTGATCGGAACTTGAGCACTGAGCGACAAGAAGTTGCCCCGATCCCTCCCGGTAATAAGGCAACTTTTGCAAATGTTTTGTTGTCTGAGTGAGGTAAATGCTGTAAATTAAGATGGCTCAATATATTTTGAAAGATAATATGTGGAGGATTATAATAAATACCGCTTGGATGTCATAAAAGAAAGCCAAACACCCATGAGTCCAAATGTGCTCTTCACATTTCCAAATCATAAAACTTGTGTCATATACAGTGTCAACATTTCTGACACTATGTTTGATGTACAGTTACAAGATTACATGTGGTCATACAGGTTGTTCTGAACAGAATGAGCATATGTTTGTTTATTGTGTCGATCAAAAAATTTGCTGCAGCACACACACTTGAATGCACTCATGACTCCTTTCTATGCGAACCCCAATTACGATCTGTTTCTCTGAATTGCCTTGTGAAAGCCTAACACTGTAATGTCGAATTTTGCAGAGATCTGTTTCCACTTGGCGACACCAAGACAAAAATATATATATATGTTTTGACTACCCCTCATTTTCCAGGAATAGTCATCATGTTACTGAATGTATGCAGAGTATATTTTTCAGATTTCGTTATCAACAAATGCGGCAAAGTACAGTAAATGTAAAATGCACATAAATCAACAGTGTAATGTTTGGATTCAGTCTTGTCAGGTGAACTGTTGTGTACTCACCTTTGGTCTAATATTTTTTCCCATTGTCTCCAAACCGTTCCCTTTCGATTGCTACCATGGTTGCGCATATGGTTTTCATATTTCCTCAGTAAGAATATATTTAATTTAGCCCTATACATATACAGTGCATTCGGAAAGAATTCAGACCCCTAGACTTTTGCCACATTTTGTTACATTACAGCCTTATTAAAAACATTTACACACAATACTCTAAAATGACAAAGCCAAAACAGGTTTCTATACATTTTTGCAAACGTAGAAAAATATATATACCTTATTTACATACGTTTTCAGAGCCTTTGCTATGAGACTCAAAATTGAGCTCAGGTGCATCATGTTTCCATTGATCATCATTGAGATGTTTCTACAACTTGATTGGAGTCTACCTGTGGTAAATTCAATTGATTGGATATCATTTGGAAGGCCTGTCTATATAGGTTCCCACAATTGACAGTGCATGTCAGAGTAAAAACCAAGACATGAGGTCGAAGGAATTGTCCATAGAGCTCAAAGACAGGATTGTGACGAGGCACAGATCTGGGGAAGGGTACCAAAGAATTACTGCAGCATTGAAGGTCTCTAAGAACACAGTGGCCTACATAATTCCTAAATGGAAGATGTTTGAAACCACCAAGACCCTTCCTAGAGCTGGCCGCCTGGCCAAACTGAGCAATCGGGGGAGAAGGACCTTGGTCAGGGAGGTGACCAAGAACCCTGTGGTCACTCTGACAGGGCTCTCTAGTTCCTCTGTGGAGATGGGGGAACCTTCCAGAAGGACAACCATCTCTGCAGCATTCCACCAATCAGGCCTTTATGGTAGAGTGTCCAGCCTGAATACCAAGAGACACTTCTGGAGGAGACCTGGCACCATCCCTACAATGAAGCACGATGGTGGCAGCAAAATGCTGTGAGGATACTTTTCATCAGCAGGGACTGGGACACTAGTCAGGATCGAAGGAAATATGAACGGAGCAAAGTACAGAGATCCTTGATTGAAAAACCTGCTCCAGAGCACACAGTACCTCAGACTGGGGTGAAGGTTCATCTTCCAACAGGACAACGACCCTAAGCACACAGCCTAGACATTACAAGTCTCTGAATGTCCTTAAGTGGCCCAGCCAGAGCCCGGACTTGAACCCAATCGAGCATCTCTGGGGAAAGCTGAAAATAGCTGTGCAGCGACATTCCCCATCAACCTGACAGAGCTTGAGAGGATCTGCAGAGAAGAATGGGAGAAACCCCCCAAATACAGGTGTGCCAAGCTTGTAGTGTCATACCCAGGAAGACTTGAGACTGGGATCACTGCCAAAGGTGCTTCAACAAAGTACTGAGTAAAGGGCCTGAATACTTATGAAAATGTGATATTTCAGTTTTACATTTTTTTTTATACATTTGCACAAATTTTGTGTTTGCTTTCTCATTATAGGGTGTAGATTGATTAGGGTAAAAAAAACTATCATCATTTCATAAGAAGGCTGTAACGTAACAATATGTGGAAAAAGTCAAGGGGTCTGAATACTTTCTGAATGCTCTGTAGGGCAATTCAGTGTATAGGGATAACACAAACATATACAAATACACAACTGAGATATAAGGAAAAACATACCAGATCCTTATTAGATTACTTCAATTTTAGTTTCATTATTCTTTTCGATATGGGTTTCCACAGACAAGGAGTATGCTGAGTCTTTCTTTTGGACCAGGAGGTAAGTTTGAAGGTGTGTGTTTGTCTGATGGAGCGACCTGCACATTATGAGTATTCTCCCAAAAAGTCAGGCCAGATCAGTGTTTGTGAAGGAAATGGAATAAAGGAAAGGAAGACATTGAAGACTATTTGGGCATACTGAAATGTAGATGTGGGAGAGTCTGTTTGGGAATACCTTATATGGGCTTCCCTATTTGATGTTTTCACCACACCCTTGGTTTGACCTTTGACACCTCTGACTCATCCCACATGACCCCTGACTTTGTCCTCTGACTGGCAATTTATGAACCTCCCACTGACCCTCTTGTAAATGGAGGGAGAGGAGTAGGTGGACAGCGTCTGTGTATCACGTCTACTCCCCTCCGGCGATCGACATCGCCGGTATACTAACCACCGGTCCTGGATTCATCATTACCCACACCTGGCATCAATCATTACACGCACCTGCACGTCATCGTGATACTCACCTGGACTCCATCATATTCCTGATTACCTCCCCTATACTGTATCTCACTCCCTTTTGGTTCTTTCCACAGTCAGTATTGTTTCTGTGTTTATGCTTAGACGCTACTGTTATGTTGTCTCGGTTCATGTTTGTTGTTTTATTAAACGTTTCCCCTGCACCTGCTTCTCGACTCTCAAGCATCTCCATTACAGAATACTGACTCACAACATAAGCAGCAGGAAAACAACATCTCCCAGACGGTCGATGAGCAGGGAAACCTAAGTCAACACCATGACCAGCTAGTCCAACTGGGGACAGCTATGGAAGAGGTTCTTCGCAGTGGGCAACATCGCAAAGAACACACTGGGTCGACTGGTTGTAGTGTCAGCACAACAGCCCATTCAGCAACCCGCTCAGGTCGGCGAAGCCTGCTTGTTCGTCCCGGATAAATATGATGGCACCCCATCTAAATGCTGGGGCTTTCTACTTCAGTGCTCCTTTACGCACAATATGGGAGCTCCCACCACCGAGAGGTCCAAGGTTGCCACAGTTATTTCTCTGCTGACTGGGCGGGTGTTGGAATGAGTTTGACAAAGAAAGAGTGTGATGGAGTGCTGCGTCAGATGACCTGGCCTCCACAATCACCGGACCTCAACCCATTTCAGATGGTTTGGGATGAGTTGGATCACAGAGTGAAGGAAAAGCAGCCAACAAGTGCCCAGCATATGTGGGAACTCCTTCAAGACTGTTGAAAAAGCATTCCTCATGAAGCTGGTTGAGAGAATGCCAAGAGTGTGCAAAGCTGGCATCAAGGCAAAGGGTGGCTACTTTGAATAATCTAAAATATTACATATATTTTGATTTGTTTCACTTTTTTGGTTACTGTATGATTCCATATGTGTTATTTCATAGTTTTGATGTCTTCATTATTATTCTACAATGTAAAAAATAAAAACCATTGAATGAGTAGGTGTGTCAACTTTTGATTGGTACAGTGCACATGTTTGTTAACTCCTTTCTCCTCTACTTCAGGTGTGTTTGAACTGATGTCCTTGGTGATCTCTGGGATGAAATCCATAATGGACAGAAATGAGGACTTTACATTTCTTAAAAGCATGATCATGGAAAGGAGATTCCATCTACTGGTCAAGGTGAAACTGGCTTTAACTACTGTGACGTAATGGCAATGCTACAGTTCTGTTATAGTAATGATATCTGAGAGTTTATCATGTACAATTACAGTATGTCATAGTGTGTAGCTATGGAAATGTACTGGGTAGTATTTACTAGGAACTAACCGGAAGCAAACGGTCCGAAACAGGGAGGGACTACCTGAACTTTTCAAAATCTAATTTTATTTGTCACATACACATGCAGATGTTATTGCGGTGTAGCGAAATGTGTTTGTCTCGAATTCCAACAGTGCAGTAATATCTAACAATGCACACAACCTAAAAGTAAAATAATGGAATTAAGGATTATAAAAATTAGGATGAGCAATGTCAGAGTGGCATAGACTAGAATACAGTATATACATATGAGATGAGTAAAGCAGTATGTAAACATGATTAAAGTGACTAGTGTTCCATTATTGAAGTGGCCAGTGATTTCAAGTCTATGTATATGGGGCAGAAGCCCCTGAGCCCCTCATATTCCTGAGTGGCCAAATTATAGTCGCCTTGTTTCCTCATTTTCCCTTGCAGAACGTTTGGCTGTGGTGTGCACTAATGAATACAACAGATGTACATCACCGGTGATGCACTGTAATAGTAACCCCCAGTGTCATAGCCTGACTCATTCTCTCTCTCAGATCCATGCGAGGTTGAGGCGGTTTGGATCAAGGAATCCTGTCCCGGTCCGCGATAACGCAAAGAGTCTGGCCTGTAACGTAAGTCTTTCTCTTTGCACTCTTCCTTAGGATGGATGGATGAATGGATGGCTGGATATAAATATAGATAAAGGAAGAGATATTTTGCACAAGTGTCCCTACATACAGTGCCTTGCTAAAGTATTCAGACCCCTTGGATTTCTTCACATTTTGTTGTGTTACAAAGTGCGATTTAAAATTGATTTAATTGTCAACTACACAAACTCTGTAATGTCAAATTGTATTTAAGGTTAATAACAAAGGAATTACTAAAACATAGTTGTTGCATACGTATTCAGCTCCTTGAGTCAATACATGTTAGACACCTTTTGGCATCAAATACAGTAAGTCTTCTTGGGTAGGCCACCTGGATTGTGCAATATCTGCCAAGATGTTGGGATTATGGCTAGACAGAAATGTTCATTTCTTGCCATAGATTTTCAAGCAGATTTAGTTCAAAACTGTAATTTGGCCACTCAGGAACATTCACTGTCTTCTTGGTAAGCCACTCCAGTGTAGATTTGGCCTTGAATTGTAGGTTATTGTCCTGCTGAATGGTAAATCCCTCTCTCAATCTCTGGTGTAAAGCAGGTTTTCCTCTAGGATTTTGCCTGTGCTTAGCTCTGACCCGTTTCTTTTTATCCTGAAAACCTCGCCGGTATTTGCCGATGTAAAGCATACCCATACCATGATGCAGCCGCCACATGCTTGAAAAAAAGGAGGCAGTTACTCAGTGACGTGTTGTGCTGCATTTTCCCCAAACATAAGGTTTAGCATTCATTTATTTATTCATTAATTTAGCATTTTCTTGCAGTATTACTTTAATGCCTTGTATCATTAAAGATACATGTTTTGGAATATGTTTTTATTCTGTATATTTGTATTTTCACTCTGTCATTGTGGAGTTACGACAATGTTGTTGATCCATCCTAAGTTTTCTCCCAATACAGCCATTGAACTCTGTAGCTGTCTTAAAATCACCAATGGCCTCATGGTAACATCCCTGAGCAGTTTATTTCCTGTCCTGTAGCTCAGTTCAGAACAAAGGGGCTGACACTATATTGTAGTTATGAATTTAGTGTTTTTTTTCTGTGTATTGTTCTGGCACTTTGACGTTAGTTTAATTTGAATCTATATAAAACACTGTCTTTTTTTGGTCAACAATCACACTTTGTAATAGTAAAGTGAATATTATTCATGACATCCATGGACTATGCAACTGAGGCAAAGCCTTGTTTTACAGTAATATTATTTTATCTCCTTTATACAGAGCGACATCATGGGACAGTTTTCAGCATTAAGGTGTTAAAATAATTTCACCCCAAGTGTAATGTTTCAGCCTTGAGAACTACCATTAATGTCAACTATATAAAGTGACACTGAGATTTGCCACTCTCCCATAATCCTCTACTTCACCCCTGCAATGACGAGACTGGTGACATCGTGTGGAAGCTGTAGGAATTGCACTCTCGGCCCCATTTAATTTAGTTTCCATTCAACAATATATGCAAGTGGCGCATTGATACTTTTTTCAGTTTTCAGTGACCAGATTTTCTTGCGCTTTTCGATGAAACACACACTCTGTTATAGTCACAGCCGTGATTTAACCAGTTTTAGAAACGTCAGAGTGTTTTCTATCCACACATACTAATCATATGCATATACTATATTCCTGGCATGAGTAGCAGGACGCTGAAATGTTGCGCGATTTTTAACAGAATGTTCGAAAAGGTAGGGGGTAGGCTTAACATTATTAAGTACTTCTTCTTATCTCACTCCCCTACCCCACTGTTCTGTAGTATGTCCAATGTGGGCATCCTTGTGTCTAACAGGCAGAGTTCAGTAAACCGGTGGAAAAGATACAGTTGTGGTCAGTGACTCCTCATTTAATTTCACTATAGTTCCAATACCCCCCCCCCGCCCCTTTTCCTCTTTCCTTATGCCCTGTCCTTGTTCCACCTCCCAGTCCCCTTACTCAAGGTCCTGTCTGAAAGCCACTCCAGGCCTGGTTTAAATCGTCAATGTCTACTGAAGGGGCCAAACCAAAGAGCTGTTTTTCTTCAACATGGCTTCTGTTTGCTCACAGCGGAAAGTAATGACCTTCAGGCAGATTTATGGATTCTTTGGTGTGTGTGCGTGCACATTACATCTTGAAGCACATTCTTAGAAAAGGGTTCCAAAACCGAAGGGTTCTTCGGTTGTCCCTATAGGACAGGCATTCCCTAACTGGGATATATGCGCAATGCCTTCAGGGCTATGCCAACATAAAAATGTGATTCACATTTGGGAAAAAAAAATATAATCTTTACATTTTCAAACAGTACATTTATATTTTCTAACTGGCTATATATATATATATATATATATATATATATATATATATATATGAGATTTTTTTCTCCTTGCCTGAACTGCCTCGTTTCACTGCCAAAAGTAAAATTAAACCACCTAGTGTTCAGCGAAATAACACAATGTCAAATAATTAACATCCAATCACATTAACCGTTACTCTCTCGCGGGAAACCTTAACTCATGCACAGACATTTAGAAACGAAACATGACCATTTAAAAAATAAGCCAAAGGAGTTTTTTGAGCGAGAATTAAGATGACTTTCGAGTAGTAAGACATGTATGAAAGCAACCGTTACCATTTAATAAGAAGGGGCTAGAAGCGTCTATCGTGAGCTACCGAGTGGCTAGGACAGGCAAGCCCCATACTATTGTGGAGGACTTAATTGTTCCTGCGGCTGAGGATATGGCTGGGACAATGCTGGGGGAAAAGGCCCAAAAAACTATACAGACAATGTCTTCATCAAACAACACTGTTTCACGATGCATCAATGACATGGCAGGAGTTGTTTTGAAACAATTACTGCTTCGCATACAAGCAAGTGAATTCTATGCGTTACAGCTGGATGAGTCAACAGACGTGCCTGGCACAGCTCCTGGTATATGTCCGTTATGTTTATCGGGGGTCAACTAAGGAAGACATCCTCTGTTGAAAACCACTAGAAACCAGGACATGAGAGGATATTTGTATAGTACTGGACAGCTTTGTGACATCAAATGGACTTTCCTGGTTAAGATGTGTTGGTATCTGTACAGATGGCGCAAAAGCCATGACAGGGAGACATAGTGGAGTGGTAACGCGCGTGCAGTTGCTCCCGATGCCACTTGGGTAGCATCTGTAGCACTGTGTGCATGTGTCTGTGTGTTCACCGAGGGGCTCTTGCTGACAAGGGGATGCCTGACAGCTTGAAAGATGTTTTGGACACAACAGTGAAAATGGTTAACTAAATGGTTAACTTTGTTAAAGCAAGGCCCCATGCACTCTCGTATTTTCTGCACTATATGGCAGCATTCATTATGGGCAGCAATCCTGTAACGCTTTTACAACGTACAGAAGTGCTGGTTATCAAGGGGCAAAGTATTGACACGTTTAAAAAAATTCAATAAGAGTCTAGCTTAATTTTCTTTACTGACTATTTTCACTTGTCTGACCGCGTGCATGATGAAGAGTTTCTCACAAGACTGGCCTATCTCGTGATGTTTTTTCTCACCTGAATGTTCTGAATCTAGGATTACAGGGACTCTCCGCAACTATATTCAATGTGCGGGACAAAATTGAGGCTATGATTAAGACGTTGGTGCTCTTTTCTGTCTGCATTAACAAGGACAACACACAGGTCTTTCCATCATTGTATGATTTAGTTTTTGTGCAAATGAACACAAGCTAATGGACATGTCAAGTGATATAGCGAAGCACCTGAGTGAGCTGGGTGCGCAATTACTCAGGTACTTTGCCGAAATGGACGACACAAACATTTGGATTCGTTATCCCTTTCATGCCCTGCCTCCAGTCCACTTGATCCACTGATCAAGAGAGCCTCATCGAAATTGCAACAAGCGGTTCTGTAAAAATGTTATTTAATCAGAAGCCCTGCAGATTTCTGGATAGGGCTGCGCTCAGAGTTTCTTGCCTTGGAAAATCGCGCTGTTTATACACGGATGCCCTTTGCAACCATGTACCTGTGTGAGAGTCGGTTCTCGGCCCTCACTAGCATGACATCTATGTATAGGCACAGACTGTGTGTGGAAAATTATTTAAGATTGAGGCTCTTTCCAATACAACCTGACATTGTAGAGTTATGTGCATCCTTTCAAGCACACCCTTATCATTAACCTGTGGTGAGTTATTCACAATTTTTGATGAACAAATAAGCTTTTCTATGTACGATGGCTGAATAACGAGCAACATGATTTATATTATTATTTGTGCCCTGGTCCTATAAGAGCTCTTTGTCACAACCCGGCTCGTGGGAAGTGACAAACTCACACTCATTCTTATGTTTAATAAATGTATCATATAGCAGGCTTACAATGAGGACAATGATGGCAAAAAACAACATTTGAGAGTGCGCTGACCCTGGTGCTAGAGGGGGTACGCAGCTGGAGGTTGAATGTTTGAAGGGGTACGGGACTATAAAAAGTTTAGGAACCACTGCTATAGGAGAACCCTTTTTGGTTCCAGGTAGAACCCTCTGTGTAAAGGGTTCAACATGGAACTCAAAAGGGTTCTACTTGGAACCAAAACGGTTTCTACCTGGAATCAAAAAGGGTTCTTCAAAGGGTTATCCTATGGGGACAGCCGAAGAACCCTTTTAGGTTCTAGATACACACCCCCCCCCCCCCCCCCCCCCCCCTGGAGGCTGTTCTTATCTGCTGTGGATGCATCTATGGGGAAACATTGCAACTGTCTTGAAGCAATAAGTTACAACAGTATCCCCCTAGACATCTTACCACAACATGCCATCCTCATTGTTATATCAGAGGCTGCATACTGTGTGCATGTGTCTGTGTGTCATAGTTGGCTGAGGAGCTGTGGACTCAAGTGGCTAGTGCTGAATGTTCAGAGTTGATCAGCCTGCTCTCCAACCCGCACATCAAGGTGAGTCTCCCATAAAGGATATGAAAGTAAATAATGTCAGACTGTCTCATTCAGTCAAACACACGCCTCATTCCGTTTCTTTTAGAGACACACATTAAGGCCAGGCACCACACCCTAATAAGGTATTTTTCCCCACCATAATCATTTCAAAATCAACTTTTACCAGAATGTGGACACAAATATAAACATTTTGGGGATTGCAATTCTTCTGAAATGTTGTATTAAAATGTGCAAAAATTGGTGATATCTGTATATACGGTATTTGCACATTACGCAAATACCTTTTTCTGGACACTAGATGAAGTCAGCCTAAATTTGTGTTTCATGTTGTCAAGACACTCCAGGACTGAACTTACACATAGCCGATTGTGGATAAGTAGGCCTACTTTTTTCAACTTTCTATCTGTATTTTAATTTTTTTAAGTTTAAATTGTGGGGAATGCAGATTCTTCTGAGGCTGAGAAAAATGAGTTGACATGAAAATTTGCTTTTAAATTATGTGTGATTCAATATAGCAAGCTTTGAAATGATGGATGTATGTCCATTTAAGTGGTTACAATTCATGACATTTTGATTTAATATGATAAACTAACAAAAGTATTAAAAAAGTTATCATTTTTACTTTTTGAAAATACACATTTTAATGGACCAATATAGAAAGAGTAAGTAGATGCAAAATATATAATTTTAGTCTGTGGTGCCTGGCCTTAAAGTAATCTGTTCCTCCTGCCAATGTTATTGCATGCATGGACACACCCACCCACCCACCCACCCACCCACCCACCCACCCACCCACACACACACACAACCTCTGCTGACTAATCAACAGGTGCTGTTGCAGTATAGCCTATAATTACTACTAACACAGCCCATTTAGTTCGTGAAAAATGTATCCAGGTGTGAAATGTAGTTTTGTTTCCCCCTCCCTTCATCTTCCCTTTACACACAGCTATTAACATCTTCAAATTAGCATCATTAGCAGCAAAGGTAACATAACCAATCATGTTCATTTTTGTCATTACAACTGCAGCCAGTCTGCATCGGGCAGAGAAAGAAACTGAGCGAATAAAGGGGCAATCTAGGATTGATGCAGCGATTTTTTGACTTTATTATATATACCTTTATATATAATATATACCAATTGATTCTTGAAAAATAACAACCTGTTTGAATCCCATATTGACCTTTTAATGCATGTGCTTCTATTCAATCCTATTGACAGTATCTCAGAAGCACTAATATTCTGGAACTGTTCAGTCTAATTAAAAAGCAGAGTGCCTGGTTTTCCAGGGCTGCAGTGGAGCTCCTTTATTAACGAGGGATTGTTGGCAGCCCAGGAATGCGTCCCAAATAGCACCCTACTCCCTATGGGCCCTGATCAAAAGTAGTGCACTATATAGGGCAAAAGGTGTCATTTGGGACAACCCAGGATTTCACTGCAGATTTATTTGGATAGCTTTAACGACCTGTTTGTTCCTGGCTCTCACTTGGTGGCTCACACGTATGCTTGTTACTGTTAACCTTACTGGATGTTGCTTTTATAAAACCTGTTATGAGCTGACCAGTATTGCATTGGCCTTTTTATTTTCAGACAGAGTGATAGATAGATATGTGTATTCTTTTCTTCCTACCTGGACCGACCGCCACTAATAGACACAGGGTGCAAAATGATTGACAGTGCAAAAATGAAAAGTATAAAATAAATCATTCAAATAATTGATGTGTGCTTAGGGTTATTGTCTTACTGGAAGATTCACTTGCGGACAAGTTTCAGCCATCTGGCAAAAGCAACCAGATTTTTGGCTAAAATGTCTTGGTACTATGTAAAGTTCTAGCCATTGATGCCGTTGACCTTAACAAGGGCCCCAGGAACAGTGGAAGTGAAATAGCCCAATAACATCAAAGATCCATCACCATATTTTACAGTAGGTATGGGGCTCTTTTCTGCTCATGCATTCTCATTTCCACACAAAATCCACCACTGGTGTGCGTGACTAAAGAGCTCTATTTTCATGTCATCTAACAAATGTAAACACCTGAAGTTTGCTAAACGGCATTTGCACTTGGATTATAAAGGGAAAGGTAAAGAGGGATACCTCGTCAGTTGTACAACTGAATGCATTCAACTGAAATGTTTGTTCCGCATTTAACCCACCCCCTTCTGAATCAGAGAGGTGCAGAGGGCTGCTTTCATCGACATCCACGTCTTCGGCGCCCAACTGGTGCTTTGGTCAGATGACATGAAAATAGAGCTCTTCGGCCACGCACACCAGTGGTGGGTTTGACTTCGAAATAAGAATGCATTATAGAAAAAGGCTCAGTGCCGTTAACCTCGCATGGTGAGGTATTGAAAACAAGGGTGTCAATCATTTTGACCCCTAAATGTTTGCGAAATACAAATATTACTTGTTAAACAAAATCTATTTCTCTGAGCAACTGTATTAGTATAAAATGATATGAATTCACATTTTTTTTTAACATGCATTATAGCTCAATATTTGACTTTTTTATTTTATGCAGTTCTTTTTGCTCATCTTTATCAAGGGTGTCAATAAATTCAGACTTCGCTGTATATGAAAAGCTACTCTTGATGTTTTCTAACGTCCTCTGTCCAGGGCCTTCTCTCTGTTCACGACATAGTAGCACAGAAAGGTTATGACCCCGAGCTGCCACCCCTACCTGATAACATCGAAGAAGAGGATGAGGACTCTGTGAAGATTATAAGCCTGTTCAAAAGCCAGGAGCCACTGGTGAGTGGATCATGGTCGTAGGGAAGAATCCTTAATTGAGATCTCTAGTTAGGATTGTGCTCATGCAGCCTGAAATCAGTGCCATACGTTGGATATTTGTGCACCTCCATTTAGTATGATGTATAAAAAATGTATTACGTTACAAATTAAATAAAAGGATGATGGTCGGGGATGATGGCTGGGAGTATAATGTGACTGTCTGGCAACACAAAGTTTGCGTGTTTGAATCTTGTCGGGGACAACTGTATGATCTGACCTAACCGTTTTCTAACCTTCCTTATTCTCCTAACCGATACGTGAATTCTCGCTACATTATCTGCTAACATTAGCCACAAATGCTAACAGCTAGCGGGATATACGCTGCACCAGCAAGATAGAATAGCACAGGGGGGGGGGGGGGGGGGGGGGGGGGGGGGCGCAGCGGTCGTCTGTGCATATTTGTAAGCAACAGCTGGTGCACAAAATCTTCGCCTGAAGTAGAGTATATTGTGTTAAATTGCAGGCCACACTACTTGCCTAGAGAGTTTCCAGCTATACTTTTTGTGGCTGTTTATTTACCACCACAGACAGATGCTGGCACTAAGATGCTGGCACTCAGTCAGCTGTATAAGGAAATAAGCAAACGGGAAACCGCTCACCCAGAGGCGGCGCTCCTAGTGGCCGGAGACTTTAATGCAGGGAAACTTACCAAATTTTTATCAACATGTTAAATGTGCAACCAGAGGGGAAAAAAAATCTAGATCACCTGTACTCCACACAGAGACGCGAACAAAGCTCTCCCTCGCCCTCCATTTGGTAAATCTGAACACAACTCTATCCTCATGTTTCCTGCTTACAAGCAAAAATTAAAGCAGGAAACACCAGTGACTCGGTCTATAAAAAAAGTGGTCAGATGAAGCAGATGCCAAACTACAGGACTGTTTTGCTAACATAGACTGGAACATGTTCCGGGATTCTTCCGATGGCATTGAGGAGTACACCACATCAGTCACTGGCTTCATCAATAAGTGCATTGAGGACGTTGTCCCAACAGTGACTGTACGTACATACCCCAACCAGAAGCCATGGATTACAGGCAACATTCACACTGAGCTAAAGGGTAAAGCTGCCGCTTTCAAGGTGCGGGACTCTAACCCGGAAGTTTACAAGAAATCCTGCTATGCCCTGCGATGAACCATCAAACAGGCAAAGCGTCAATACAGGGCTAAGATCGAATCATACTACACAGGCGCCGATGCTCGTCTTATGTGGCAGGGCTTGCAAACTATTACAGACTACAAAGGGAAGCACAGCCGCGAGCTGCCCAGTGACACAAGCCTACCAGACGAGCTAAACCACTTCTATGCACGCTTCGAGGTAAGCAACACTGAGGCATGCATGAGAGCATCAGCTGTTCTGGACGACTGTGTGATCACGCTCTCCGTAGCCGACCTGAGGAAGACTTTTAAACAGGTCCACATACACAAGGCTGCGGGGCTAGAAGGATAACCAGGACATGTGCTCCGGGCATGTGCTGACCAACTGGCAGGTGTCATCACTGACATTTTCATGTCCCTGACTTAAGCCTGTAATCAAATTGATTTATATAGCCCTTCGAACATCAGACTCTGATATCTCAAAGTGCTGTACAGAAACCAGGCCTAAAACCCCAAACAGCAAGCAACCAACATGTTTCAAGCAGACCAACCTGCCTAAATGACTACAGACCCGTAGCACTCATGTCCGTAGCAATGAAGTGCTTTGAAATGTTGGTAATGGCTCACATCAACACCATTAACCCAGAAACCCTAGACCCACTCCAATTTGCATACAGCCCAAACAGATCCACAGATGATGCCATCTCTATTGCACTCCACACTGCCCTTTCCCACCTGAACAAAAGGGACACTTATGTGAGAATGCTATTCATTGACTACAGCTCAGCGTTCAAGCTCATCACTTAGGTAAGGATCCTGGGACTAAACACCTCCCTCTGCAACTGGATCCTGGACTTCCTGACGGGCCGCTCCCAGGTGGTAAGGGTAGGTAACAACACATCTGCCACGCTGATCAGTCCCCTCCTGTACTCCCTGTTCACCCACAACTGCATGGCCAGGCACGACTCCAACACCATCATTAAGTTTGCAGACGACACAACAGTGGTAGGCCTGATCACCGACAACGATGAAACAGCCTATAGGGAGGAGGTCAGAGACCTGGCCGGGTGGTGCCAGGATAACAACCTATCCCTCAATATAACCAAGACTAAGGAGATGATTGTGGACTACAAGAAAAGGACCGAGCACGCCCCCATTCTCCTCAACGGGGCTGCAGTGGAGCAGGTTGAGAGCTTCAAGTTCCTTGGTGTCCACATCAACAACAAACTAGAATGGTCCAAACACACCAAGACAGTCATGAAGAGGGCACGACAAAGCTATTCCCCCTCAGGAAACTAAAAAGATTTGGCATGGGTCCTGAGATCCTCAAAAGGTTCTACAGCTGCAACATCAAGAGCATCAAGAACCTGACTGGTTGCATCACTGCCTGGTACGGCAATTACTCGGCCGCTGACCGCAAGGCACTACAGAGGGTAGTGCGTGTGGCCCAGTACATCACTGGGGCTATGCTGCCTGCCATCCAGGACCTCTACACCAGGCGGTGTAGACCCCAGCCACCCCAGTCATAGACTGTTCTCTCTACTACCGGAGTACCAAGTCTAGGACAAAAAGGCTTCTCAACAGTTTTTACCCCCAAGCCATAAGACCCCCCCCCAACCCCCCTTTTTCATGCTGCTGCTACTCTTTGTTTATCATATATGCTGACCAACCAGTGCTCCCGCACATTGGCTAACCGGAATATCTGCATTGTGTCCCACCACCTGCCACCCCTCTTTTACGCTACTGCTACTCTCTGTTTATCATATATGCATAGTCACTTTAACCATATCTACCATGTACATACTACCTCAATCAGCCTGACTAACCGGTGTCTGTATGTAGCCTCGCTACTGTATATAGCCTCACTACTGTATATAGCCTGTCTTTCTACTGTTGTTTTATGTCTTTACTTACCTATTGTTCACCTAATACCTTTTTTTGCACTATTGGTTAGAGCCTGTAAGTAAGCATTTCACTGTAAATGTTGTATTTTGCGCACGTTACAAATACACTTTGATTTGATTTGAAGCAACAAGCAGCCTGGCCTTCAATTAAGTGCTTATTGTGTAAATGTATATATGTTTTCAATAAATCTTTGGCGACGAAATATAGTTCACGTTGTCAATAATCCTTTGAAGTTGACAGTTTTGCCTCAAAGTTGCGCATGCATCGGTTTTGTTGCACCCGTCTATGTGTCTCCAATTTGTATGCTATTGTACGACCACTAGTCCATTCGTAATGTTATCTAAAGTAACCTATTATACTTAATGGAAGGACACAAATACCTACAGTATTTCAGACAGAATTCACAGTATGTTACCTGTAAAAAAAATCTGCCAATGTTTATATGACCCCGTTTCAAACAGTCCCATTTTTACCACTTTCTTGCCAGTATACCCCCTTATATACATCCCCATGTGTAACCGGCACTGAGGAGGGTGGGAGGGGTTGGAAACATGGGCAGGAATGGTACACCCAAGTGATCGTTGTGCGTCAGGATGTCGGAGTCGCAGCGCATAAGAGCCTAGTGTGTTCCAATGCTACTTCTCGATTATCGCTTTCAAGAATATACTGCAATCATGTCTACGTCCCTTGGCGTGTTTTACTGTACCGCGATTCTTACCCCCTACACCTTTCAGATATAAAGAAAAGGCGGTATAAAGAAGTTTGTATGGTAAAGATTGCAGGTTTTGTCTACATATAAAAGGGGTAAAATAAGCAAACCAAATCATACGAATTGCCCTGAGGCCAGGTTGGCTCATGTTGCAACAATATGGGACATTTGTTGAGGGTTAAAGCCATAGAAAATAGCTTTTAAGAACATTCCTATTGTCAAATTATTGTAGTCTACTTATAGCCTAAGTAGCTGAGAGTTTCTTGGTGCTAAGGTAAATTGTAGTCACACAACCTAGTCCATCGAAGCCACACATGTAAAGGTGTAACCAGGACAAAAGCCTCAAGTTGGAAAGACAACATAAGGAACAGGGTTACAGATAAACCTGGGGGCTGCAAAGTCTTTCCATACTAAAGCTTTGGAGAGTCAATTCTTCCATATCTTTGCTGCCATATATCTATAGTGACAGATTGCAGAGTTTGAGCATTGTTGTGTGTGGGTCTCTCTCTCTCTCTGTGTGTGTGTGTGTGAACAATCGTGGTTGGTTGGTATTTCCGGCCAATAATAGAAAACATACCGTTATGCAGACTGATAAGTATTACCAAACTTACACGTATGGATGTTTCGGGATCTGTTTTATTGATGCAATATGCCGCCATTTGTCTGAGCCCTAATGCAAAGTTCTCCACCTTGACGTGACCTGGTTTTTGGCAATGGCATGAGATGCTGTTTCCAATGTGTTTTTCCCCCCTTTGATAACATCTGGTAAAAAAAAAAAGAAAGTGCGATAACCTCTCCAGCTATGTGACTATGTCCATCACACACTCCCAAAATGGTTCTGTCTCTAAACAAATTACAGTTTCAAATTAAGTGACATTTAAGGCCTGGGGTAACAGCATCAATGTTCATGGCTTTATTAGAAGATTGCTAATTGGGAGCAGCAAACGGTGAGCAGACATGATTGTTTTCTCTGTTATTAACATCATTGAAGACCTTGTTGTACCATCCGCCTATCTTTTTGGCCCCCACTCACTTTCTCATCCCTCCTTTTTTTCTTCATGCTCCCTTTTGTTTATCCAGCTGTTTTCTCTCTCTCTCTCTCTCTCTCTCTCTCTCTCTCTCTCTCTCTCTCTCTCTCTCTCTCTCTCTCTCTCTCTCTCTCTCTCTCTTTCAGGGGGCCACCATAAAGAGAGATGAATCCACTGGAGCTATAGTTGTAGCAAGGATCATGAGAGGTGGTGCTGCAGACAGAAGTGGTAAAAATAATTAAAAAGTGAATTGATGAACAATTAAATTGTATCGCTAATATATTACATTGGGATGTGTGAAGCTTACTCCCCAGCCTGAAGTGTCCCCACTTGCGGCAGCAAATAGATAGCTTTTTGAGTGGCGCCAATTGGTAAGACACTTCAGGAGGGTGGTCACGTGTGCTTGCAAGTCAGAGGTCCCGAGTTCTTGCCAGGTATGGGCCGAATCAGGAGGAAATGGTACTAAGCAAGCAGAGTGATGTCCTTTACATATATACCATGTAATAGCAGTGCAATCATACATTTATAAAACGTTTCAGAGAATTTAGTGCTCTTTAATCAACGATATTTTGCAGGTCTGATTCATGAGGGCGATGAGCTAAGGGAAGTCAATGGAGTCCAAATGGAGGATAAGACACCGGAGGAAATCATTCCTATAATGGTGTGAGTGTGTGTGGTCTGTTTCAAGTCTGTAAGTCTGGCCAAGTGAGGCTAGTGTCTAGCTTAGATGTAATGTCAAAATGTAGATTTCCGCCTAAATAGACATACCCAAAAGTAACTGCTATTCATGTGTAATACATAATGCTGACATACCCAAACATGGTATAAGACATCTCGGAGATTTTGAGGAAATGATCAGAAGATAGATAAGAGTTACTTAGTTCAGAATACACAAGATCATGCACACACAAAATAACAGTTTTTAAAAAAGTAATCTTTCATTGACAAGCTATAAGTGAATTATTGATGCCCAGAGCTGGAAACACATCAGATGGCTTCCACAACATGTGAACAATATCAGAAAAAAACTGGGATTGATAGAAACGGGCAGATGTTTAAGTGGTGTCAGTGTTATTAATTCCAGTGCTATTACACATTTACTGTCACTAAATGCTATCTGTTCAGTATAAAAACACAATTTCTACCATATCAACCTCACTCAAACATTGTGGTGGTGTAATGGGGTATATGGGGTATATGGGGTACATTCAAGTGTCCTTTCAACCTCTCCAAAGTGTCTGCATGTGATAATTGCACTGTTTTTGCACAATGGATGTGCCTAAAAGTTATTGTTCACTATAAAAACTAAATTTCTACAACACCAACCTCTCTCAAACATTGTGGTGATGTCGGGGGACATACAGGGGATATCCAAATGTTAATCACATTTTTCATGCGCAAAGATATAGTTACTCAGTGGACATTCGATTTTGACATTAAGTCATACATCATCAGATAACATTGGCAATAGGCTAGAATTGTTCTGACCAACCATACCAACCATGTAGCTCCAACACAGACCAAATTGAAGCTTACCTTGTAAGATGTTTGGTGAAAATGTTGTGTAAAATAAACATTTTGACTCTCGGGGCTGGTGATCAATAACGGTAGGTCACAGGCAGACAAATAAGACCCTCATGGTCTGTGGAGTCCCGGCTTTCGGTGTGACTCAAACTATTCTGTATTTATTTTGTTTATGCTTTACAACGCTAACCGGAATGTAGGTAGCAGCCATCTTGAAGTGAGGTCATCGGCTTGGCCTGCCCTTATACATTCATATGCCCAAAAATGGTATTAAGATACCAAATATTTTAAGGCAAAGATCAATAGCCAAGATACTCAGCTTTCCGCAGACACCCTGCTTTTGCAGATAGGAGCTACCGTTCTCACACCAGACTGAATTGTATCAAATAAATCAAATAGGGTCCCCAAATATGGGAACTTTACATTTAAGAGGCTAGCTGCTTGTAAGCTTGGATCATTGTATGTATTTGCTTGCGTCACACATCCCTGATGTGTTTGTGTGGTCTAATGTGTACCTGTTTGTGTGTCAGTCAAGTCTACATTCTGTGATTATCTTTGTGCCAGGCTCAATCGCAGGGAGAGGTGACGTTTAAAGTGATACCGGTACCTGGCATCAAGGAAGAGCTGTCAGCCAATGAGACTATGGTAAAGCTATTGTGCTCTGCTTATATTGGTTCTTTGGCATTTCAGACAAATAACAGCATCTGAGTATGAGATAGCAACATGAAACCCATACACCACCTTCACAGCACTTTCTCCTAGGATGTTCAAGATGCTATTGTTGAATCATTGGTGGCAGGTAGCCTAGCAGTTAGAGCATTGGGCCAGCAACTGAACATTGCTGGTTCCAATACCTGAGCCCGAGATAAGGTGAAAGAGCTACCTAACCCTAATTTGATCCAGGGGCGCCGTACTATTATTGCTGATCATGTAAATTAACATATTTCATTGCACATATCTGGTAAAAAAAATTATGAAGTAAAGCACTTGTGTTTTTTTGTGGTTCTCAGTTATTTGTACGGTCGCTCTTTGACTACAATCCCGAGGAGGACCCTGCCATCCCCTGCAGACAGGCAGGGCTGGGCTTCAAGAGGGGGGACATCCTTCAGATCGTTAACCAGGAGGACGACACCTGGTGGCAAGCCTGTCGTCATGGTGACAGCAACTCCCGAGCAGGACTCATCCCCTCCAGGCAACTTCAGGAGAGGTGGGCCTCCATGTCCATGGGCAATCTATGCACAGACATTCATAACTACACTCACATCAGCTTTGTGTTAGTTTGGCTTATTATGTAGTTTTCTTAACTCCAATCTTAATCATTTTCTTAACTCTAGAAAAGTTATTTGACAGCAAAACAAATCGCTATTGTACGTCTATATCACTTTGAGATGACATCTCAAACACGAGAACAGTACATGAATGTTCAATTAGAAGATAAGAACACAGTAAAGTCCCCAGTTTCTATGGTCTTTTAAATTTGAATGTTTTCAGTCAAGCATGATGCTCCAGAAAGGTTTTAACAACAGTAAAAATAAAAATCAGTGAAGGGGGGTCAACCTGGAGTTCTGAACCCTTTGATAAATTGAAACTAGACAAATTGAGGTTTGAGGAACATTATTCCTAGTCTGATCCATTATGGCACCAAAATTGTTCACTCAGGTAAATTATACTCTATACAATGGCATAACTGTTCTCTTTTTCTTTCCTTTAGGAGAGTCGCTCTCCAGCGGCCCAAAGCCTTATTTAAACCTCAGAGAGTCCCAAACAAAGTGACAGGTGATGATCTCTCCAATAAACCCCCACCTGCAGGGAATAAACAGTCATTTAACACTCTCCCAGGACAAAGGCCGAAGGTCTAAGGTCATAGATGAAGGTCAAGGTGAAAGTCACATGTCAGGGACAAGCCACATGTGGAAGGGAATCCCTTAGGATCGCACCAAGGTCAATCCATAAAGCATCTCAGAAAAGGTCCTAGGAATCCTGTTAAAACCTGTTTTAAGACATAGCTTTTATTTTTACCCATAAGAGTATTCTCAGCACTTACAACCAATGTTCTATTCTGTTTGGATACAGGTCCAGAAATACACAATACTTTCAAATACTATACTGCAATACCATATTACTTATTACATTTTCACAAGGAGTAGCTCAGTTAATCAGTTAACATACTCAAGCACTATGTACTACATCAGTGTTTCCCAAATGGTAGCAACTGATGGGTCTTGAATAGTTAATCTAGAGCAGTGGTCCCCAAACTTCTTTGAGCCGAGATCACTTTCTGAGTCAAAAAGAAGACTGAGATCTGACACTCAGATCTTTTTTAACATGACTTAAAAACAGTTCTGTAGCAGTGATGTTTGTAGTAGGCTTATATGCCCAGTACATTATCACTGCATATTGGATATGCTTGAATTGCCCTGACAATGTTGTTCTTCTTATACCATTTAAAAATGATATTTCAAAACTTGAGGTATATTATCACACCGGTAATAGATAGATCATCATTTGTTGTGTTACTTGTGAGGCAAAGTTGAGTAAGCATACATTTAAATGATGTGCTTTCTTTATTTTACTGGACTGATTGTGTCTGCATCTGATTGCCAGTCTCAGCGGAGAGGGAGAGCATCAGAGGGTCCGCCTCTCACCGTCGGACCGCCCCTCAGCTCTCTCCTCTCCATTAATAGTGAAAGCGGCTAGGCGAACCAAACAAATGAGCTTGCATACTCCCTTAAGAGCTACACTTGAAAAAAGTGGCAATAGTACTGTTTGTCCATCTTGAGATGCCATAGCCAGTATACACTTCCTCAAAGTAGTCAGAATTATTCTAAGATAACTCAATAAATCTGTCATTAATTTTGATGCATCTAACTAAGATGTTTGGTGCAGTATTTCTCAAGTGAGAAAATGTGTATGGAAACAAGTCGTCTATCGTTGAATGACAACAAATGCTTAATTGAAGAATCCTTACTGTTGACCAATGACCGACGAAGGGGCGTAGACTTCAGCTCCTGAACTTCAGCTTGCCTCGAGAAAATATTTTGTGTGCACGAACAACCAAAAAAAAAATCCCTTGCCAAAGACTAAAACGAAGAAACATGTCATCACAATATAGTTTGCATGAACTGTTCCGAACTGTTTCGGATGGGAAGCATGCGGGCGCTTGCACAAATGTATGTTACTTATTTGACCAGAGAAAGTAAAATAACACTTGATATTAAAAACACATAGCCGTTAATAATAATAACGCAAGCCTATCGGTACACTTTGCTGCTCATTCATTGAAGCTGCAATGCTGGATGCAGCATGAGTGGAGGAGCACATTTCATGGCTTATAAAAGTGTTGAATAAAAAGTGTTGACAGTGAATAAAAACTTAAACATGAACTCACTCACAAAAACAGCAGCTTTTTGCTGTATTCCTTGACAGTCTGTCTCCAGTCAAGGTTTAAGACGTTTGTAAATCACATTATCAATTTATTTTGACACTGTGATCTAAGCAATCTGATTGGTTAGTGCTAGGTCTATAGGTGCACTTGATTTGCTCTCCGGGCACGCTGAGTAGGCAGAGTTTGTACCTTCAGACACATTAATTAAATGGTTCAAAATGCCAGAGCGAGTGGTTGTGTGCCGGGAAAATAAATATAATAATTTCGACACCGCAAATTGAACATAACTAAGCCCAAATGAGATTGTATTTGAAAATAACAATTTTATAGCTTGATTGAGACACGATCACATATCTCTTTTTTATTTTGTGGGAATACTTGGGAATGGGTTTCCTAAATTAAACACATTTTAAGCTGTATTCCTGGTGATTTTACAGTCTTTTTTTTACCCAAAACATTTGTATTATGTTTTTTACTAAAAACTTTGGGCCCCCCCAAAAAAATCACTCGTGGGCTGATTTTGGCCTGCGGACTGCCTGATGCCAACCCTTGCTTTATGGGTCTATTTATGAACCACTGTTTTATAAGTATTCCTTCCTTCATCTGTGTAGAGACATGACTAACTACTGTCTCCATGATTCACTTGTCTTGTTTTGTATCCATGCTTCTCAGAAAAGGAGGAAGGTACTGCTTGCTTGTCATAGTTGGTCTTCTTTCACTTTATTGTTCTATCAAACAATGTAAAAAAAAAACTATTTAAACCCTCTGTTCAAAATAATAATATAAAAAAAGTAATGTACTGTACTGATTTGTTTAGGAATTAAAACTATGTTCTGTTCCTTGATCCATCCTTTTCTCTCCCTCTCTCCCGTGTTCTGCTAGCTCTCTCTACAGTGGTGGAGGATGCAGACTATGGAGCTATTACTGGAATCCACATCGGTGAGATGTTACCTTTTCCAGGGATAGGGATGAGGGAAATGTATCATCACCTTACTACCAATAAGATCCAGACACGGAATGAAAAACCAAGCAGGGGTTGAACTTGAGACGGACTAGAACCATAAATCGACCCGGGCATTTCTAACATACCTGCCAATTTATTTATTTTTTCTAACATACCTGCATTTCTAACATACCTGCTAACATACCTGCCAATTTTTAGACAGACCCATCAGGTTAAAGATGGACCAGCCCATCTGGCATTTTCCCGAACTGCCATATGGTCAGTCCGTTTCTGGTTTGAAAAAAAAGCTCTATTTACAAACCAGATTATTCAATCAGTATGTGCTCCCCAGAGCTATAGGGGAAGCCAAGGAAAGACTATGAGTTTTAAACAGACAGATAATTTTCCCCATTTCTTCAGATCCCTTGGATGTGTTTGATGCCGGTTTAGCAATAGTGTGTGTGTCAGTGCGTTTGTGTGTGTGTGTGAGAGAGAATGTGTGTGTGTTTTTTCTTTATCGAAGCTTAAAATGCATTTCCCAGACAGAATAATAGCAACAATGGGTAGCTGTCTGATCCTTGTTCATGGTCACCGGTGCATTATTAGGTTTCAAGCAGCAAGATCATGAGAAGAATCGATACCTGCATATTTGAATAGCTACCCGCATATTTGATGTCAATGGAATCCTCGTATATCATTTTGCACTCCTGCTTCAGGTTTGACTGAGTTAAGTGTCAGGTGTTGTTTATTATTGGCTAGTGAAGTTACAGCATGTCATATATTTGTGCTTCGCATGTGTAGTGTCTGTCCAGATTCCAGAACAGGATGTGGTAGCGCTCTGTACTTTTTCTGAGTCTCAGCTCCAAAGTGATATTGATTGTTTAATGGATGCCACACGACTGACAGCACACTAGCTATCAATCAAATTTATTTATAAAGCCCTTTTTATATCAGCAGATGTCACAAAGTGCTATAAAGAAACCCAGCCTAAAACCCCAAACAGCAAGCAATGCAGATGTAGAATCACGGTGGCAAGGGAAAACTCCCTAGAAAGGCAGGAACCTAGGAAGAAACCTAGAGAGGAACCAAGCTCTGATTGTGGCCTGTCCTCTTCTGGCTGTGCCGGGTGGAGATTACAAGAGTATGTGGCCATTTAAGATTATTCTTCAAGATGTTCATAGATGACCAGCAGGGTCAAATAATAATCACAGTGGTTGTAGAGGGTGCAACAGGTCAGTACCCCAGGAGTAAATGTCAGTTGGCTTTCATAGCTGAGCATTCAGAGGTCGAGACAGCAGGTACGGTTAGAGAGGGAGCGAGGGAGAAAAAGAGCCAAAAACAGCAGAATTTGGAAGAGGAGATACTGGAGAGGAGCAACTGGTGTGCTACATGTGAAGTGCACTGAAGTACTCTAGATTATTTAGAGGGAAAAGGAACGTAGGTAAACTTCAGAGTGAAGGAGGATGTAGTGTGAACTTCATAGTAGTTTAGTGCTGTAGGAGGAAGTTTGAATTTGAGAGTGAAGCAAAATAATACACGCACTGACTGCAGGTTTTAGTATGTTAGAACAGTACTATATGGAGGGTGTTTGGCAGTGCAGCTAGGAGAGAAACACATAATTATTTTTCCTATTTTAGATTCTGTCGATAATTTCAGACTGACTCTTGGTGACAGTGTCTTGGAGATTGTTTTCAGCATGCTCAATATCCTATTTCCTTAAACTACATGAATATGCTGTTGTCAATGTAATCAAATTAATCAAATCTGATATTGGTTTAATTCAATCTCTGCCACCCTCTTCCAACTGTGCTGATTGATAAAGTCGGTAAAACTCATTCTTTAAAAGTGAAGTCAACACAGACAAAATGAAAGTAATTGTAGCATGCAACAAGGAAAACAGGCCCAAATTCCTGTTATGCTTACTGATTTAAACTGGAACTGATGTCATAGCAATGTAAGACCCACATCTATAGCAGGCAGTTACACCATGGAGGACATGCCAATCCGGGCCAGACCGCATACACATGGCATAAGCTCTGTTTTCATTCAAGCGAATGCCTGAGAGAACATTCAATCGTATGTTGTCCTCTCCTTAGTCTCCTCAAAGTGGTGGAGTTGAGCTGTTGAGATGGTCGACATTGCTTGTCAACAGCTTTGGTGGTGAGACTGGTGACAGTTCTGTGTGATGCTCTTTTAAATCTCATACACATTTGCCTGTCTGCAGTTCTTCCTTCTCCTCATCGTCATTGCTGTATGTCATCATACCCAGCACTTGAGACGCTTTTATTTTGCTCCCTGTTTGTGTAATTGCGGACATCTATTAGTCTGCTCATCTTACATTAAATATGGTGACTATATGCAGTAGGATTCATGTAAGACATGTACAGTACCAGTCAAAAGTTTGGACAAACCTACTCATTCAAGGATTTTTATTTTTATTTACTATTTTATACATTGTAGAATAATAGTAAAGACATCAAAACTATGAAATAACACATATGGAATTATGTAGTAACCAAAAAAGTGCTAAACAAACCAAAATATAGTAGCCACCCTTTGCCTTGATGACAGCTTTGCACACTCTTGGCATTCTCTCAACCAGCTTCATGAGGAATGCTTTTCCAACAATCTTGAAAGAGTTCCCACATATGCTTAGCACTTGTTGGCTGTTTTTCCTTCACTCTGCGGTCCAACTCACCCAAACCATCTCAAATGGGTTGAGGTTGGGTGATTGTGGAGGCCAGGTCATCTGATGCAGCACTCCATCACTCTCCATCTTTGTCAAATAGCCCTTACACAGCCTAGAGGTGTGTTTTGGGGTCATTGTCCTGTTGAAAAACAAGTGATAGTCCCACTAAGCACAAACCAGATGGGATGTTGTATTGCTGCAGAATGCTGTGGATGCCATGCTGGTTAAGTGTGCCTTGAATTCTAAATAAATCACCAAGTGTCACAAGCAAAGCACCATCACACCTCCATGCATCACAGTGGGAACCACAGATGCAGAGATCATCCCATCACCTACTCTGCGTCTCACAAGAACACAGTGGAAGGAACCCAAAAATTCACATTTGGACTCATCAGACCAAAGGACAGATTTCCACCGGTCTAATGTCCATTGCTGTTTCTTGGCCCAAGCAAGTCTCTTCTTCTTATTGGTGTCCTTAAGTAGTGGTTTGTTTGCAGCAATTTGACCACGAAGGCCTGACGCATGCAGTCTCCTCTGAACAGTTGATGCTGATGTGTTACTTGAACTCTGTGAAGCATTTATTTGGGCTGCAATTTCTGAAGCTGGTAACTCTAATGAACGTATCATCTGCAGCAGAGGTTACTCTGGGTCTTCCTTTCCTGTGTCAGTCCTCATGAGAGCCAGTTTCATCCTAGAGCTTGATGGGTTTTGCGACTGCACTTGAAGAAATGTTCAAAGTTCTTGAAACGTTCTGGTTGACTGACCTTCATGTCTTAAAGTCATGATGGGCTGTCGTTTCTCTTTGCTTATTTGAGCTGTTCTTGCCATAATATGAACTTAGTATTTGACCAAATAGGTCTGTCTTCTGTATGCCACCCTTACCTTGTCAAAACACAAATGATTGGCAAAAACACATTAAGAAGTAAAGAAAATTCACAAACTTTTAACACCTGTTAATTGAAATACATTCCTGGTGACTACCTCATGAGGCTGGTTGAGAGAATGCCAAGCGTGTGCAAAGCTGTCATCAAGGCAAAGGGTGGCTACTGAAGAATCTAAAATGTAGAATATATTTTGATTTGTTTAACACACTTTTTGGGTAACTACATGATTCCATATGTTATTTCATAGTTTTAATGTCTTCACTATTATTCTGCAATGTAGAAAATAGTAAAAATAAAGAAACTCTTAAATGCGTATGTGTGTCAACTTTTGACTGGTACTGTAGCTGCCAACTGCGTAACATCTAATACTGTGTTATTTTGCTCTGTTGCATGTGCTGCCTCTGGTGAGACATTTGATTTGACTGTTAGAACACACAGACATTGAAATTAACATTCACACACCCCCACCCCCACACACATGCACATGCACACAGTGACAGGTGTGTGACAGGTATCTCTTTCCCTGCAGCTGGTCTGAGAAGGAGTTTCCGGCTGGGCAGGAGGGGCAGTAGGAGTGGGAATGTTGAGTCTAAAAGGAAGAGCCAGGAGATGGGAGGAGCCACACAGACACCCACCTACCTGGAGGTGGCACCGTACTGCAGGGACCATAAAGAGGGACGTCGGCTGGTCCTGCTGGTTGGTGAGTAGGAGACAAGCATATACCAAGAAATACAGCCATCTAAAGACCAGTACAGCAATCTAAAGACCACCACAGCCATATGAAGACCACCACAGCCATATGAAGACCACCACAGCCATATGAAGCTTGTTCATGCTTAGGTATACAGTGCATTCAGAAAATATTCAGACCCCTTCTGTTTTTCCACATTTTGTTACATTACAGCCTTCTTCTAGAATGGATTAAATTAACTGTGTTCCTCATCAATCTACACACAATAGCCCATAATGAAAAACAAAACAGGTTTTTAGAAACCTTCCATTGATACGGGAAACAAATAATTTAATCCATTTTAGAACAAGGCTTAATGTACCAAAATGTGGAGAAAGTCAAGGGGTCTGAACATTTTCCAAATGCGAACTTTCCTGACTGCTTTTAGCAACGCCGAGTGGCACAGCGGTCTAAGCGGTTCGAATCCAGGCTGTATCACAACCGGCCATGATTGGGAGTCCCATAGGGTGGTGCAAAATTGCCCCAGCGTTGTCCGGGTTTGGCTGGTGTAGGCCGTCATTGTAAATAAGAATTTGTTCTTAACTGACTTGCCTCGATAAATAAAAGGTTAAAATAAAAATACAGTAGTGTTGCTCCCTATTGGGTTGAAAAAAAAAACTGAACAGTCCGGGTAAGACAGAAGTTAAATTAAATTTCAACTTACTGTGCCGGTGGGCAGGACTATTGTTCTTTAAACAGTGCGAATTTGAGACAAAAGATCTAAAGGTCAGTCTTATTTCCAAAGGTGGGTTTGTTGAAGACCAACTTACTCTTTGCTTACCTCATGTCAAAATAAAAGTCCCCTCCAAGTTATTTTTTTTGTGCACATATGGCACACCTGCAGGATTTTTTTATTTAACATGAGGTAAGCAGAGAGGACCACGTTTTGGAAAGCCTGTTTTTAATAATACGTTCCTTTAGATATTTTGACTCAAATTTCCGCCGTTTTAAGCACCAACCTTCCTGCCCACCGGCACAGTAAGTTAAAATGTAATTTTATTGAACTTTGTGTTCCCATGGACAGTTTGTATTTAACCCAATAGGGAGCAACGCTAGAGTAAATACACCAAAGTTGCTAAAAGCAGCTATGGTATAGCAGGCATCAAACGGCGTGAGCGATTACAGTGGAATTGGAATGAAATTGTAACATGCTCACTCCAAAATAGTTATATGCCTAAAGCATAGGTGTCAAACTCATTTTTCCCTGAGAGCCACATTCGCTCTTCAACGAGATCCGGAGGGCTGCACTGAATTTGTCATGAAAAAATAGTCCTCTATCCATTAGTTTGCCATTTTTTTTTTAATGCTTCCTGGTTGTCTCTAGCTTTCATTTCGGTGATTATAAGCGAGCGGAACATAGTCAAGAAACTATGAATGTAGGTCCATTATAATTTCTACACGTTTCGATTTGGTTGTAGTAATTTTGAAGTATACTGAAGTTGTCTCCCCCCCCAAACAAAGGATATATATCTAATAATAAATACTGGATAAAAAAAAACATGAGCTGGCACACACCCAGAATAATAGTTTGTGTGGAGGTGCTGACTAACGGCGAATGAATTATCGAAATAAAGTCGCACACTCCACGTATAATCTCCCAGCAATTTAATTAGTATTTACCAACGTTTCGTTGTCACTGTGCCTTCCTCAGGGTAATGTCATAAATACTTGAACCAGGTTATGTAGACACACAGTGCAATTAGTGTAACTAATGACAGTAGTGAGGGGTGTGTCATAATGATTAAGTTAATTAAAATCAATTAGTGAAACTGTTAAAAAATAGTATATGGCATATTAAATATATTACGCTATTGTTATCATATAAAAACATAATGGAATATTGTACATCATATTAGCATCAACATACATAATTGTTATATTCAATTTCACATAATTTCATTTTTATTACATGTAATCTTTTGGTTCAACCTTAATATATAATGAGCATCATCAACAGGGGGAACAGGAAGCAGGAAGCCTCCAGTGTGTGGGATGTTAGTGTACAAGCTCTCCACATCCAAAGTGGCCAGCAGGGTGCCCTCTGGTATCCTTCCTAAGCCCTCTATCAATGAGATCAATTGAAAAATTATTTTTACAGCTTATTAGCGTACACCTGATACAGTGGGGCAAAAAAGTATTTAGTCAGCCACCAATTGTGCAAGTTCTCCCACTTAAAAAGATGAGAGGCCTGTAATTTTCATCATAGGTACACTTCAACTATGACATATGCTATATTGCACTTGTGATATCATGAAAATTAAATATTTTTGTTAATTTAATTTGAATTTGGTGCGCTGCAATTCAGCGGATGTTGATGAAAATGATCTCGCTAATGGGATGGGTGCGTCAAGAAGTTAACCGGAAGAATATCTATTGTCAAAATTAATATATGGCCATGGCTGAAATTCTGTAGTTAATTTCTACCCTTCTGTCTATTGCGATAAAATCCATAGCGCGGTCTCAAAATGTACAGTATATGGCAAGGTAAGTGAACCCAGAAAAATTAACAAACTTGCAAAGAGTGAAAGACATAGGACTCTTCCTAACAATCTTTAAATTATATTTCCAGGCATTAGCATTTCGTCCCATCCTAAATTGGTTTAAACATGATTCTTCCACTCCCTGTCTGAGTATGGAGACAAATATGGTATCTCCAATTTCCCTGGAAGAGGTGGTCTTCTCTGATATTTCCCTCAAACAATGTAAACTACACTTTGGTCTTATTATTGCTCACACAATTTCTATTTGACGCAAAAATATAAAAACACTAACTGACAATCAAAATGGCATTTCCATTAGAGGTCGACCGATTATGATTTCTCAACGCCGATACCGATTATTGGAGGACAAAAAAAGCCCATTTAAAAAAATAATATATATATATATATATATATATATATATATATATATATATATATACACACACACACACACACACACACACACACACACACACACACACACACACACACACACACACACACACACACACACACACACTGGGCCAAAAAAGTATTTAGTCAACCACCAATTGTGCAAGTTCACCCACTTAAAAAGATGAGAGGCCTGTAATTTTCATCATAGGTACACTTCAACTATGACAGCCAAAATGAGAAAGATAAATCCAGAAAATCACATTGTAGGATTTTTAATGAATTTATTTGCAAATTATGGTGGGAAATAAGTATTTGGTCACCTACAAACAAGCAAGATTTCTGGCTCTCACAGACCTGTAAGTTCTTTTTTAAGAGGCTCCAATATCCTCCACTCGTTACCTGTATTAGTGGCACCTGTTTGAACTTGTTATCAGTATAAAAGACACCTGTCCACAACCTCAAACAGTCACACTCCACTATGGCCAAGACCAAAGAGCTGTCAAAGGACACCAGAAACAAAATTGTAGACCTGCACCAGGCTGGGAAGACTGAATCTGCAATAGGTAAGCAGCTTTGTTTGAAGAAATCAACTGTGGGAGCAATTATTAGGAAATGGAAGACATACAAGACCACTGATAATCTCCCTCGATCTGGGGCTCCACGCAAGATCTCACCCCGTGGGGTCAAAATGATCACAAGAACGGTGAGCAAAAATCCCAGAACCACACGGGGGGACCTAGTGAATGACCTGCAGAGAGCTGGGACCAAAGTAACAAAGCCTACCATCAGTAACACACTACGCCGCCAGGGACTCAAATCCTGCAATGCCAGACGTGTCCCCCTGCTTATGCCAGTACATGTCCAGGCCCGTCTGAAGTTTGCTAGAGAGCATTTGGATGATCCAGAAGAAGATTGGGAGAATGTCATATGGTCAGATGAAACCAAAATATAACTTTTTGGTAAAAAACTCAACTCGTCGTGTTTGGAGGACAAAGAATGCTGAGTTGCATCCAAAGAACACCATACCCACTGTGAAGAATGGGGGTGGAAACATCATGCTTTGGGGCTGTTTTTCTGCAAATGGACCAGGACGACTGATCCGTGTAAAGGAAAGAATGAATGGGGCCATGTATCGTGAGATTTTGAGTGAAAACCTCCTTCCATCAGCAAGGGCATTG
Source organism: Oncorhynchus kisutch (assembly GCF_002021735.2). Lineage (NCBI taxonomy): Eukaryota > Metazoa > Chordata > Actinopteri > Salmoniformes > Salmonidae > Oncorhynchus > Oncorhynchus kisutch. Next base: position 6,545,656 of record NC_034203.2, read on the forward strand.
AAGATGAAACGTGGCTGGGTCTTTCAGCATGACAATGATCCCAAACACACCGCCCGGGCAACGAAGGAGTGGCTTCGTAAGAAGCATTTCAAGGTCGTGGAGTGGCCTAGCCAGTCTCCAGATCTCAACTCCATAGAAATCTTTGGAGGGAGTTGAAAGTCCGTGTTGCCCAGCAACAGCCCCAAAACATCACTGCTCTAGAGGAGATCTGCATGGAGGAATGGGCCAAAATACCAGCAACAGTGTGTGAAAACCTTGTGAAGACTCTGTCATTGCCAACAAAGGGTATATAACAAAGTATTGAGATAAACTTTTGTTATTGACCAAATACTTATTTCCCACCATAATTTGCAAATAAATTCATAAAAAATCCTACAATGTGATTTTCTGGAAACAAAATGTTTCATTTTCTCTGTCAGTTGAAGTGTACCTATGATGACAATTACAGGCCTTGCACAATTGGTGGCTGACTAAATACTTTTTTGCCCCCCTGTATATGGTAGAGATACATAGATGATGTCTTTGTGCTCCGGGAAGGAAGTCAGCAGTAATTAAATTAATTCCAAACTCGACTAAACGAGAGCTCTGAATACCTCAGATTCGCCATGTACACTGATGAGCGAAATAAACTACCTGGCTTTGTGGATTATCGAAGAGGAATGACGCGTACACACAGACTTATACACAAAGCCCACAGATCGCAATACCTTGCTATGTGTGGATAGTATGCATCCCCTTAAGAATGGTCTACCATATAGCCGGTTATGCAGGGTTAAACGAATCTGTGGCCACCAGTCAGATTTTGACAACAATGCAAAAAAAATGACAGAAATTCAAAATGAGAGGCTACAAGGACAAAAGTCTTGATGCTGCCATGATGAAAATATCTCAAAAACCAAGAGGAATTACTAAACTCAACCAAAGAAGAAAAGCAATGCAACGTCTTTTGCATTAAGTACACCAAGAGTTCGGAGAAAATGAAAGCAATCCTGAAAAAGCACTGGCAAATTATGCAATCGGACAAAAAAATGGCACACCCCTTCAAGGAACCCCCACTGGTGGTCTATAAGCATTGTCGCAATATTGGAGATAGTTTGGTGAGATCTGACACGCCCCCTGAGCCTACTCAAACACTCTTGACACCTATCCCAAAAGGGAACGAATGTGGCTCATGCGCACAGTGCAATAGCACTATAAAAAACGTCTTTCTTCAGACACCCACATACAGGTTGAAAGATCCCTGCTAGGGGTATCATCTCATGCAAGACAAAGGGAGTAATCTATCTCATCACCTGTTCATGTGGAAAAGCCTACGCAGGACAAACGAAGAGACAATTAAAATATTGCATAGCTGAAAACGCAGCTCAATCAGGTGTAAGAACATTGACTATCCAGTAGAAGCTCACTTTGTTGAAGCTAACCATCCCATCTCCTCCCTCAAATACACATGCATTGAGCATGTTGCTCTACCAAGGAGAGGAGTTAACATTGAGATCCTACTACTACGAAGGGAGGCTTACTGGATATCCTATCTAAAAACATTGACCCCTAGTGGTCTGAATATTGACTTTGATCTCAGGTCCTTATGAACAAATTTTCCTTTATGAACAAGTCTTATGAATGTAAAAATATTTTTACAGCTTATTAGTGTACACCTAATATGTTCTCCCTGTTGATGATGCTTGATATATATTAAGGTTGAACCAAAAGATGACATGTAATAGAAATGAAATGAAATATGAAATTATGTGAAATTGGATGAAACAATAATGTATGTTGATGCTAATATGATGTACAATATTCCATTATGTTTCTATATAATAATAATAGTGTAATATATTTAATATGCCATATACAATTTTTTTTAACAGTTTCACAAATTAATTTGAATTGACTTAATCATTATGACACACCCCTGGTTACACTAATTGCACTGTTTGTCTACATAACCTGGTTCAAGTATTCATGACATTACTGATGCCAAAACGTTGGTAAATACCCATTAAATTACTGGGAGATTATACATTGGAGAGTGCGACTTTATTTTGATAGTTTATATTAATATATACTGAACAAAAATATAAAAGAAACATGCAACAATTTCAACAAATGTACTTACTTACAGATCATATAAGGAAATTTTGCTAGCTTGCTAGCTAACGTTACGTGTATGACCTTATTATTCATATCTTAGAGCCATTGTCTTAGCTAGCTGTAGCCTAATGTTACCTAGCTAACATTGAACCTGGTTGGTTAGCTACATGCAGGGTAGTAACGTCATGAGTTGTGATTATGCTTCATTGTTTTCCTAGCTAGCTAGCTAACATTACATGTATGACCTTATTAAATGTATCTCAGAGCCATTTGCTTAGCTAGCTATAGCCTAATGTTAGTTAGCTAACATTGCACCTGGTTGGTTAGCTACCCGCATATTCATGCAGGGTAGTATAACGTCATGAGTTGGGATTATGCTTCATTGTTTAGCTAGCTAGCTACATGTCTTAACAAAAGACACCACTATGCAAGTCACCATTTTGGGTGCGTTCGTAAATTCAGTCTGGCCATCTACTCCAATTTCAGAGCACTCTCGTCTGAGTGTGCAAGAGAGCGCAGAACAACTGAATTTACAAACGCTCAACACCCGTTGAATATGGCAAGTGTCAGTAAATGTTAAATTGTTGCCAGCAGCACAGTTCTATTAACCAATGCTCTGGATAACATGAAAACAGCCTGCTAGGGTGAGTAAAATGATCAGAGTGGGGAGTTCTCTCATTATGTGTCTGGAATTAGCTAGCAAGCAAGCCAGTGTTAAGCCAGTTAACTTGGGTGCTTGACTGGATCGGATCAACCCTACTCGTCGGCCAAAGCGTCCAGTGAATTTACGAACAGACAATCTGACAGCACAGTTGCAGTCATCAACGCTCTGGATAACATAAAAGCCTAACCAGCCATGCTAGGACGAGTTATGTTCAGTGAGCTGTTCTCTCTCTCACTTAGATATCTGGAAGTAGCTAGCAAGTTAGCTTGGGTGCTTGACTGCTGTTAGTACATTCGGATCAACCCTTAAAGGGATGAGTGGGGTTAAAGCTTAAGATGGTGTGAACGATGCAGAATGGGTGTAGACAAAGGACTCTCCAGTAGTAGTAACAAAACATTCAAAGGCCATTTTCTTAGTCTACCAAGTTTCAAAGCAAAGCTACTTTCCCATTGTTCAACTGTAGTGTATGATATACCATTTTGTAGCTCTGAGTCTACTTTTATCCATTGTAAAAAAATATATATTAGAAACATTTGCTACATAAGACCAATTTCAGTGACCAACCGACTCTATTCGGTCTAATGTAGCAAAATTTGAAATGCCATTTTTTTAACGGGATAAAAGTAGAGATTCAGAGTTAGAAAATTGTATATCATACACTAGAGTTGAGGAGCAATGGGAAAGTAATTCTGCTTTGAAAGTTAATACACAATCACTGGTAAAAGGTGAGCCCATTGAAATAGTGGAGGAGTACAAATACCTTGGGATAGACATTGACAACAAGCTGTTTGGGAACAGTGTACTGGCGCTATTTTTAAGAAAGGCCAACAGACTGTATTTCCTAAAAAGAAACAGAACTTTTATAACATTGATCTAACCACCATGGTCCTCTTTTATAAATCATTCATTGGGGGCATTATGTAAAGTAGTAGCTTGACCTGCTGGTTTGAGAATATCAAGTTTGCACAGAAATATTGGTTGGGAAAGATAGTCAGGACAGCAGCAAGAACTGTCATCTCTCTACCTGGGGTGAGCCAATAAAATAGAGGTTGACTCTTCCCATCCACTCCACCCTGAATTCCATCTCCTTCCCTCTGGATGCAGGTAAAGACTACCTAAGGTTAAAAAAAATAGGGCCAAGTACTCTGTTATTCCGAATGCAATTCTGCAACTGAACAAATGTTGGACTAATTGCACTTAGCACTTGCACTATGAAATTGCACTTACCCTGCCTATTTGTTTGTAAATATCCTTTACAAATTATTTTATATTTTTAGATGTTATATGTTTTATGACTGCTGCAAGATGAATTGCCTCTCAGGACAAAGTTTTCTGAATCTGAAAACCTTGAATGGCCCCACAAACCGGGGACTCTTCAGGAACCTCCTAAGCTCCTGGTTCCTCCTCTCCACCTGCCCGTTGGACTGAGGCTATACCCTGATGTGAGGCTAACCGTGACACCGAGCTTCTCCATAAAGGCTCTTCAGACCCGTGATGTGAATTGGGGGACGCGGTCGGAGACGATGTCCTCCTGAAGGCCATAATGCTGGAATAGTGCCCCAGCGAACTGGAGAGCAGTAGGGAGACCAGAAAGAGGGATTAAACGACAGGATTTTGAAAATCTATCCACAAACACCAAAATGATTGTAAAACTGGCAGAGGGGAGATCAGTACCAAAGTCAATGGATAGATGGGACCAAGGACGCTGAGGCACAGGAAGGGGAAGGAGTTTCCCTGCTGGAGCGTTCCAGGGGGATTTGGTTTGGGCACATACGGAACAGGACTTGACCTAGTGAGTGACGTCCTGCGCCACTCACTAGTGGTTGTGGGCTCCATCTCCAGAGCCTGGTGAATGTCCACATCTACGTCCCAGACCACAGGAGCTACGACTCGGGAGGATGGGATTATGGGTGTATTCCGGACAGGAGCCTCTCTCGAATCGTAGAGACGGTACAGGGCATCGGCATTCGTGTTTTTTTTAACCTGGGCGGCAGGTTAGTGTGAAGTCGAAACTTGTGAAGGAAAGGGCCTACCTTGCTTGGTGCAGATTCAGCCTCCTCGCTGTCCGTATGTACTCCATGTTCCGGTGGTTGGTGAGGATGACAAATGGTTCCTTGGCGCCCTCCAGCCAGTGTCTTCACTTCTCTAATGCTAACTTCACCACCAGGAGCTCTCAATCACTGACATCGTAATTCCTTTCTGCAAGGGATCTGGGTGTTTGAGCAATGGGGTGGAGGTGAAACGTCCCTTGAGTAGATGGAAGGCCTTGTCGAATGCTGGGCTCCACACCAACCTTGAGCCCATGAGGAGAGAGGTGAGAGGGGCGGCGACGGAGCTGAAGTTCCTGATGAAATGGCGGTAGAAGTTGGTAAACCCCAACCATTGTATACCCTTTATGGTGGTTGGGACTGGCCATGACCTGACCTCATCTACCTTCTTGTCGTCAATCGTCACTCCCTGCGGGCTGATTCGGTAGCTTAAGAAGGAGACAGCCCTCTGATGAAATTGGCAATTTTCAGCCTTGATGAACAGGTGGTTCGACAGGAGGCATTCCAGGACTGCTCAAACGTGAATGATGTGATCATCCAGGGTAGCCGGAGTAGACCAGGATGTCATTGATATAGATGACCACCTGGTATCCAAGCATGTCCCTGAACACCTCATTAATGAATGCCTGGAACACTGATGGAGCATTTGGCTACGCCAAATGGCATCACCAAGTACTCGTAGTGGCCAGACATCGTGCTAATTGCAGTCTTCCACTCACCCCCCTCCCGGATGCGGATGAGATTGTATGCACTCCACAGGTCCAGTTTGGTAAAGAACCGGGCCTGTTGTAGCTGTTCGGGAGAGGGTAACGGTACCTCGTGGTGATTTCATGGAGTCCTCTGTAATCAATACATGGACGTAACCCTCCATCCTTCTTGGCTACGAAGAAGAAACCAGTCGATGCAGGAGAAGTGGAAGTGCGGATGAAACCTTGTTAGAGCTTCTCTTCTCTAATCCTCCATGGCCTGGGTCTCAGCCACCAGCAGAGGGTAGATGCGTCTGCGCGGAAGCGCAAGAACCTGCCATTAAGTCGATGGCACAGTCCCAAGGGTGATGATGAGTAAGACAGGTGGCGTGGGTCTTGGAGAATACCTCCCGCAGTTCTTGGTATACCTCCGGGATGTTGGGCTGAAGGGCAACCACAAGACTCTCAATCGATATGGAACCACATGGGATGGGGAAGCAGGTACTCTGACATTCGGGTGACCAGTCTGTGATTCTTATTCTCGACCATGAGGTGGTGGGGTTAGGCGTGGAAGCCAAGGGAGGCCGAGGATGATCTTGTGAACTGGTGCACTGGTGATGAAGAAAGGGATGCTCTCCTGATGAATGGGCTCCACAGTCAGGGTGAGTGGTTGGGGGATGTGTGTGATGGTTCTGAATCCTAGTGGCTGACTATCGAGGGCTTGAACCGAGAAAGGAGAGGAGAGCGGGTATGAGATGATGTTAAGAGAGGAGGCAAGGGTCTTGTTACCGGAATCCAGTAACGCTGTAGACACAGTACACGAGGAACAGTCAACTAGTCTGATGGACATCAAAAAGAGTTTAGTGGAAAGTGATGAAGATGGAATACTCACTCCTGCCCCAGGACGTGGAAGATCACGTGAACATCCCTTTGCTCTTGAAGATCCTGGATTAGGAAGTGCCGTACACCGCTGGAGCTGGTGCCCTCCTTGAGCACAATACAGACAGAGCCCCAGCTGACTCCATCTGCGTTGCTCCACTGCGGGGAGGCGTGTGAGCCCTACCTCCATGGGTTCAGGCTCTGATCCGGCTCTGAGTGTTCACTGAGGGAGGGAGAGATGCGATGAGAGTACCGATGCTCCCGAAGTAGGTTATCCAGATGGATGGCCATCACAATGAGTGCATTCAAGGAGAGGTTGTCATCTTGACTGGCCAGTTCCCTCTGGACCTCCTCGCGCAGACCTCTCGTTCCATCCACTGGATTCTGCTACTGTACGGAAGGTGAGTGTGTACTCGGCAGCTGTCTAGTCCCAGCCATAATTGGAGTAGGTGCTCACCACCCTCTCTGCCCTCTGGGGGATGATCGAAGATGCATTTGAACAGAGTCATGAACCCCTCATATGAATCTAGCTCCTCCTCTCCTCTCTCCCAGACGGCCGTGGCCCATTCCAATTGGACCTCTCATGGTGGGGGCTCCCATCTGGTGCGTAAAAAAGAGGGAGCACTGAAGTAGGAAGCCACAGCATTTACATGGGGTGCTGTCATATTTATCCGGGAGAGACAAACAGGCATTGCTGACCTGAGAGGGTTGCTGAATGGGCTTTTGTGCTGTTTCGACTGAGTATCCTCCGCTAGTTGACAGCAACGCCTCCCGGGTGTGTTTGAGACATTGCACACTGCGAAGAACCTCTTCCATAGCCATCCCCAGTTGTGCCAGCTGGTCATGCTGTTGACTTAGAAGGTATCCCTGCTCGTCGACCGTCTGGTAGATATTCTGTTTTCCTGCTGCTTCCATTGTTGGAGTTAGTATTCTGTAACGGAGACGCTGAGAGTCGAGAAGCGGGTGCAACGTTTAATAAAACAACAAACATGGAATGAGACAACATAACGGTATCGTCTACACATAAACAAAGGAACAATACTGACTGGGGAAAGAACCTAAGGGAGAGCCAGATATAGGGGAGTTAATAAGTGAGGTAATGGATGGTGTGCAGGTGTGCGTAATGATTGATTGCCAGGTGTTAGTAATGGAGTAGACGTAACACTCTTGGAGCGTTCAGAGCGCACACTGAATGCTCTGACCAAGGAGTAGAGTTGATCTGAGCATTCTGACCTAACAACAGCAGTTACCCAAGCTAACTGGCTAAGGTTGGATAGCTTGCTAGCTATTTCCAGGCACAAATGAGAGAACAGCTCACTCTGACCATTTTCTGACCAAATTATAAATGTATAATATCTGAAAATGTAGCTAGCTAGACTATCTTACCTGTATACATGGATGGACGCTTCTCCCTCTCTGTCACAGATGCCATGGTTGCCCATAGTTTGAATATGTAATCTGTAAACAGGCGTTTTATACAACAGCCTTCTGTGTGTTCTCTTTTCGACTCCATCTGCATATTTGCAATCAAATAGCAGAATTTTCTCCATCTCCTAGCTATCATACTCTAATTCCATTGATTTAAAAACTTGTTCCTCCAGAAAGTGGAGAGCAACACTTATGCAGTTCTACTATGTGATATCTTTAAGAAAATCAGCACTACAAATGATTACCTGCACATACTGACCAGCTCATGTTGTAGCTCATGGCTAGGGGTAATGTTTCTTCCTTTTTCCGTGGCTAAACCAACTAGGCTCGTAATTTAAGAATTGTATTTGTATTTACAGATGGCATACAAGTTTGTTAATACGACACATGAAAGCTCACGTGTTCCAGAAGGCATTTCTGCCAAAAACGTGTAGTCACATATATATAGATATTTTTTTGTTAAAACTCGCGGGCCAGGCTGTATGTTTGAAAACCCTGGTCTAAAGAATGGGTTGCTGGTTCTGTGTAACAACATGGCAACTCTCCAAATTTGGAGAGTGCTAAGTTTGCTAAATGTGTTGGTGTAGCTAAGCAATCCAGACCAAGTACCAAGAAGTTAAAACATTTTTAAATACAGTGCCTTGCGAAAGTATTCGGCCCCCTTGAACTTTGCGACCTTTTGCCACATTTCAGGCTTCAAACATAAAGATATAAAACTGTATTTTTTTGTGAAGAATCAACAACAAGTGGGACACAATCATGAAGTGGAACGACATTTATTGGATATTTCAAACTTTTTTAACAAATCAAAAACTGAAAAATTGGGCGTGCAAAATTATTCAGCCCCTTTACTTTCAGTGCAGCAAACTCTCTCCAGAAGTTCAGTGAGGATCTCTGAATGATCCAATGTTGACCTAAATGACTAATGATGATAAATACAATCCACCTGTGTGTAATCAAGTCTCCGTATAAATGCACCTGCACTGTGATAGTCTCAGAGGTCCGTTAAAAGCGCAGAGAGCATCATGAAGAACAAGGAACACACCAGGCAGGTCCGAGATACTGTTGTGAAGAAGTTTAAAGCCGGATTTGGATACAAAAAGATTTCCCAAGCTTTAAACATCCCAAGGAGCACTGTGCAAGCGATAATATTGAAATGGAAGGAGTATCAGACCACTGCAAATCTACCAAGACCTGGCCGTCCCTCTAAACTTTCAGCTCATACAAGGATAAGACTTATCAGAGATGCAGCCAAGAGGCCCATGATCACTCTGGATGAACTGCAGAGATCTACAGCTGAGGTGGGAGACTCTGTCCATAGGACAACAATCAGTCGTATATTGCACAAATCTGGCCTTTATGGAAGAGTGGCAAGAAGAAAGCCATTTCTTAAAGATATCCATAAAAAGTGTTGTTTAAAGTTTGCCACAAGCCACCTGGGAGACACACCAAACATGTGGAAAAAGGTGCTCTGGTCAGATGAAACCAAAATTGAACTTTTTGGCAACAATGCAAAACGTTATGTTTGGCGTAAAAGCAACACAGCTCTTCACCCTGAACACACCATCCCCACTGTCAAACATGGTGGTGGCAGCATCATGGTTTGGGCCTGCTTTTCTTCAGCAGGGACAGGGAAGATGGTTAAAATTGATGGGAAGATGGATGGAGCCAAATACAGGACCATTCTGGAAGAAAACCTGATGGAGTCTACAAAAGACCTGAGACTGGGACGGAGATTTGTCTTCCAACAAGACAATGATCCAAAACATAAAGCAAAATCTACAATGGAATGGTTCAAAAATAAACATATCCAGGTGTTAGAATGGCCAAGTCAAAGTCCAGACCTGAATCCAATCGAGAATCTGTGGAAAGAACTGAAAACTGCTGTTCACAAATGCTCTCCATCCAACCTCACTGAGCTCGAGCTGTTTTGCAAGGAGGAAGGGGAAAAAATGTCAGTCTCTCGATGTGCAAAACTGATAGAGACATACCCCAAGCGACTTAAAGCTGTAATCGCAGCAAAAGGTGGCGCTACAAAGTATTAACTTAAGGGGGCAGAATAATTTTGCACGCCCAATTTTTCTGTTTTTGATTTGTTAAAAAAGTTTGAAATATCCAATAAATGTCGTTCCACCTCATGATTGTGTCCCACTTGTTGTTGATTCTTCCCAAAAAAATACAGTTTTATATCTTTATGTTTGAAGCCTGAAATGTGGCAAAAGGTCGCAAAGTTCAAGGGGGCCGAATACTTTCGCAAGGCACTGTATATATTTTTTAACATAATGTCAAATGTTAACCATAAGGAAATGTTGAGGAACGTTACTTAATGTTTTCACTTATTTAGAATGCCTTTACGGTCATCCTTGGGTTTTAGTCTCGCATCGGCCTTGCCATAATCTTGGTGGGATAACTGTTTCCTGTCTGATCTATGGCTGTCATCATTCTTAAATTACACTCATATATATATATATATATATATATACTTCTGGCTCTGATCAGATGTTTATTTAATGTCTATTTAATGACTCGATCAATAAAATCTAGGCAACCAAATGCATGGTCTTTGTCAGAAAGCACTCCAATTCTCTCCTTTCATACTAATGTAAATATTCTCAGACAGATTATATTTGGAACTCACCTTCAGGACTTTCCTATGGCCAAGGAATCTAGTCTGGTGTATGTATCTTTTACTATGTCTCTCTCTATGGGGTTCAGACATAGGCTTTGCTGAGAGCTCTTGGTAATGTAATCTCTATTGGCAACCTCTGGTTGTAACTGAAGAGGGAATATTATTTTGCGTCACCTACAGAATAATTTACTTTGAGCCTGTCTGGAGCGCCACTTTTGGGACTATTCCATTGGTTCCATTGTGCCAGACAAGCTCAATCGAGCTCAGTTTCTGTAAGAAAACAAATGCTATTTGAACCCAGGTCTGGGCTGCACTGTGAATAGGATCACAGATAATGACAGGCAAGCTCATCATCCAGACATACAGTAAGGGATGTAAAGAAAATTTTTAAAAAATTAATCCAATTTCACCCTGTAATTGAGTTGGACCAACTCCACCGCCGGTTTCCGTTTGATGTCATGTAGTCTCCATCCACCATTACCAGAAGTCATCATTGGGGAGGGAGATAAATGAGCCATATATATCTCTTATGAGTGGGGAGACCTTGCCTGGGCACTAATCCACAAGTGACACATTTATTGATGGATCAGATTTGCTAATTAGGTGGACGTTTTGCCATTTGTTTCATTTAGATATTTATGAGCAGATACATGCACACGTGCATACACAAGCATGCTCTCACTTTCTCAATCTTTCTAGCTTCCAAAGTAAATGGCAGCGTTCGATTAAGCTGAACCTCGATGCTCCGGTCTATGGCCCATGATGTGAACGGGCAAAGTGTTGAGGGAGGAGCATCCTTTGCAAATGAATGCACCTGGTGCAAACTCCTCCCACCCGGGGAACCTGGACCAAATAATATAGTTCCCTCATTGCTTGGTGCTATAGTTTTTCATAACAGACAAGATCATCTTACTATGAATCAGATATGTGAGGGAGGAGTAAAATATATTTTCCATGCTCGTTGTTCCACCACCTTTTTAAGCGGTTGTGAAAAGCATAATAAAAACCTTAAACTGATCTGCAAACTTAAGACTGCGTGTGCTGAAGTCATGCAACGGGTGATCGAGATGGCATGTATTTCTGGAATCTTACTTTGAGACACCACTCGGTGACTTGGGTAGCATTCAGTAGGGCACAGTGTTGTGGAGAGCTGAGATGTAAATATTTACATAGAACAAGACATGCCTCTCAAACATGTACAGTAAGAAATCATGTCAGCTTTATTCATGGTTTTTCTATCTGCAATGTTCAGTAGAGCACAGCGTTGTGGAACTATCAGATAGAAATACGTTACATAAAACAGTCATGCCTCTCTGACATTGTTGAGGTAGGTTATCATTCCAGCTACTGTAAATTCATGGCATTTCTATCTGAAATTGTCACACTGGTATAAAGGATTTGGAGACAGGCGCAGGAATCCATCATCTGGGTTTTTAATACACCCAAAACAAACACATATACAAAATACTGGGATGTACCCAAACAAAAGAGCGAAGGTAAACCTCATAGAACAACACAGGACTAGACCCGTAATTCAAAATGCAAAAAACACACAACACAAGCAGAGACAACGCATAGATACTCACACGACAAACAGACATGGGAACAATAATCGACAGCCCTATGGGGGAACAAAGGGCACATTCATACAAACACAATCCGTGAGGAATTGGAACCAGGTGTGCGTAATGACACAGTTCAGTGCAGCCTAGAAGGCTGGTGATGTCGACCTCTGGAACTGGTGAACAGAATGAGCAGCAGTACCTGGGGGATCTGTGACAGAAATGCTCAGTACGTTGCACTCTACTACTTTCCTGAGCGCAACCCAGATCCCTAAAGATGTTCCCAGATGCTGCATGTGCGTGTATGTAATCCTGTCCAAAGACGTGCCATGACATTGACATTATGTGGAGTCATTGATGGAATCGCATCAGTTCATCTAGATCGGGCGATATTGCTTTTCCAGAGCATCTGTGGACAGATACTGAACCACCTGGATAGAGAAGCAGGGTCTTTGGAGCAGTATAGTCACACTCTAAAATCAAAATAGCATCAACCTATCTTTTTCACGCACGCAGGCGCACACACACACACACACACACACACACACACACACACACACACACACACACACTTATCCTCTCAATGATTTGAATCACAGCTGTATCACTAGGATAAGGGACTTATTTCATCTCGAGGGTTGTTCATTCTGATGTTTTTATGTGAATGAAAGGAGGGTGGTATTGTGGAAGAAAAGTGCAGGTTGACAATATGAAAGGTGAGAGCGTTTTTGTACAGATTATGCTGACTGTTGTTATTAAGTGCTGTTGATATAATGTGTTGTGGTAATTAACACTTTATTATGGCCCAATGAAGCTGCTCACCTTTAATGTGTTGTGGTTAACCCTTTAGGTCCCAGTGGAGTTGGGCTGAGTGAGATGAAGAGGAGACTCCTGCTCTCTGACCCTGACCACTATGGTGTCACTGTTCCACGTGAGTTAAAACACCTAAAAATCTGAGCCTTTTGGATTTGGGGGGAGGTGTTATACTAAGCTAACATATGGAATTATTTTAAGATGATCATATTGTGCATCATGTTGCTGTTTGATTTAGAATTTTTGGACCTCTGTAGGCATAAAGAAATATCACATTTTTATTTTATTGAACTTGACTTTATTGCTATTAGCCCATAGAAACGCATTGAATAACATTCATACATGACAAAACAGATAGTCAAAAGGAATTTTGTTTTGAAGTGTCTGTCCAACTCTATATCTGAGCGATATAAGAAAGAGCAGGAAATTATTATGTTTTTTTACCCATATTTAACACCTTTTTCTGGAACTAAACTATTTCCATATACTGTACTTCCATTAATTTCCATTAACTGGTACTGGGCTACCTTCAGACGAGTCTTGTGAGTCATGTTGGCGTCCTAGAGCAAAACAGCTGACATGTACAGTACCAGTCAAAAGATTGCACACACCTACTCATTCAAGGGTTTTTCTTTATTTTTACTATTTTCTACATTGTAGAATCTAGTGAAGACATCAAAGCTATGAAATAACAGATGGAATCATGTTGTAACCAAAAAAGTGTTAAACAAATCAAAATATTTTTTATGTTTGAGATTCTTCAAAGTAGCAACCCTTTGCCTTGATGACAGCTTTGCACACTTTTGGCATTCTCTCAACCAGCTACACCAGGTAGTTACCTGGAATGCATTTCAATTAACAGGTGTGCCTTGTTAAAAGTTAATTAGTGGAATTTATTTCCTCCTTAATGCGTTTGAGCCAATCAGTTGTGTTGTGACAAGGTATTGTAGGTGTGGTATACAGAAGATAGCCCTATTTGGTAAAAGACCAAGTGCATATTATGGCAAGAACATCTCAAATCAGCAAAGAGAAATGACAGTCCATCATTACTTTAAGACATGAAGTTCAGTCAATCTGGTTCTTCAAGTGCAGTCGCAAAAACCATCAAGCGCTATGATGATCTCTCATGAGGACCGACATACAAAAGGAAGACCCAGAGTTACCTCTGCTGCAGAGGATAGGTTCATTAGAATTAACTGCAACTCCGATTGCAGTCCAAATAAATGCTTCACAGAGTTCAAGTAACAGACACATGTCAACATCAACTGTTCAGAGAACTGCATGAATCAGGCCTTCATGGTTGAATTTCTGCAAACAAACCACTACTAAAGGACACCAATAAGAAGAGACTTGCTTGGGCCAAGGAACACGAGCAATGAACATTAGACCGGTGGATAGCTGTCCTTTGGTGAGACGCAGAGTAGGTGAACGGATGATCTCAGTGTAGTTCCCACTGTGAAGCATGGAGGAGGAGGTGTGACGGTGTGGGGGTGCTATGCTGGTGACACAGTCAGTGATTTATTTTGAATTCCAGGCACATTTAACCAGCATGGCTACCACAGCATTCTGCAGCGATACACCATCCCATCTGGTTTGTGCTTAGTCCCACTACCGTTTGTTTTTCAACAGGACAATGACGCAAAACACACCTCCAGGCTGTGTAAGGGCTATTTGACCAACAAGACTGTTGGAAAGCATTGCAGGTGAAGCTGGTTGAGAGAATGCCAGGAGTGTGCAAAGCTGTCCTGAAACAAAGGGTGGCTACTTTGAAGAATCTGAAATCTAAAATTCACTTTTTTGCTTAGTACATTATTCCATATGTGTAATTTCATAGTTTTAATGTCTTCACTATTATTCTAAAATGTAGTAAAATAAATAAAAACCCTTGAATTAATAGGTTAGTGTAAACTTTAGACTGGTACTGTATGTGTTCGTGAGAGTCTCAACTTTCGCTGGTGGGGTCATATTACTGTGTAGCCCAAACTTTTCGTACGCTACAGACAGAAGTTGGTAGACCGGCAGTACCGACAGATGAGTCCCATGATGCTTGTGGGGGTCGTAGAGCAAAACAGAGAACACCATCGTGTTCGTGAGAGTCCCATAGAGGGGTCATATGAGTTTGTAGCCCAATGGGGGCTCTACAGACGTTTTTGTGAAAAGACAGATTTTTGAGATGTCTCCTGGTCTGCCACTTTCCACTGCAGGCGTGGACATCAACTCTAGTGGGGATTTATTAAACCACGTTAGGGCCCAGAAGTTTTCCTGACCTTTTTGATCTGTAAAAACTCTGGATCCTAAACCATGTTTCACTCTACTGCTCCTAAGGCCAGGATCTAGGGTCAGGGTTGTTTTTGCTCTCCTAATGGTCACGGTGAATTGGGGTATGGCGAGCTGATTCTAGAACTGTAATTAGGGTATTTTAAATTCCGCTCTATTTCTTCCCCACGGTGATGCTTTTTTCACAACATTACTCCACAATGTAAATGACAAATGACTCCCTTTTTAGACACCACCAGAGAGAAGAGGAAGCAGGAGAAAGATGGGGTAGAGTACCACTTTGTCTCAAGGCAGACGTTTGAAATGGACATCGTCAACCACAAGTACGTATTTCTTGATGGGAGTGAAAGTAGCCAGTGACCTTTACTGATTATGCTGTTCATTAGGCAGTGATCACCATATGGTTAAAGGCAGTTACTACATTAGTATATTGTTAATAAGTCATACCCTTTTTCAATAAAAAATGGTGGTACTTTTTACCCCTTTTTTTTCTCCCCAATCTCATGATATCCAATTGGTAGTTAGTCTTATCACTGAAACTCCCATATGGACATGGGAGAGGCAAAGGTCGTGAGCGATACGTCCTCTGAAAACACGACTCCGTAAGCCGCGCTGCTTCTTGACACACTGCTCGCTTAACCCGGAAGCCAGCCGCACCGATGTGTCGGAGGAAACACTGTACAGCTGTGAATGTGCCCGGCTGCCACAAGGAGTCACTAGAGCATCCCAGCTGGCCAAATCCTTCCCTAACCCGGACAACGCTGGGCCCAGGGTTGAACCCGGATCTGTAGGGATGCCTCTAGCACTGTGATGCAGTGCCCGAGACCTACGCGCCACTCGGGAGGCCCCAGTTATACCCTTTTGAGTAAGGTGTTAACATGCATATTTGCATGTTGAGTGCAGTGCTACCACACAAGCATTTCATTTGTTGGCATTCCATTTCACTAGAGCCTTGGATAAGACACATCCAGGCATCTAGTCATTGAACAAATAAACAAGCAGGTGGTTCCCATTTAATATGCAACAAGGGAGATCAGCTGAAACGCAAACATTCTAAGATATTTGGAACAGTCAGGACTCTTAAATGAAAAACTCACCAGAAGCAGGTTGGCAGAGCAAGCAGAGTGAGGTGGATGGGACAGGCAGAGCAATGACCGTATGCTAGCAGGATAGTCAAAATCTCCAATCATCTTTGCAGGTAGCAATGTTGTGTTTCCTCAAGTGGATGAATTGTTCTAATTTAGCATTTATGGTAAAGCCTCAGCCCTGACCTTAGATCCTTTTTATGTTTCTGTTTTGGGCATTCTATGTTTTGTGTTCTATGTTTTCTATTTCTTTGTGTTTGGCCGGGTATGGTTCTCAATCAGGGACAGCTGTCTATCGTTGTCTCTGATTGGGAACCATGCTTAGGTACCCTTTTCCCACCTGTGTGTGTGGGAGGTTGTCTCTGTTTAGAGCACTTTGCTTGTGATCTTCACGGTTTGTTTTTGTAGTGTTTATTGTTTTGTTTGGCGTCATTTTGCTTAAAATAAAGAAATTGTACGCCCACCACGCTGCACCTTGGTCTTCAACCTTCAACAGCCGTGACACTCAACCCTTACCTACCTTCATCATTTGTATAGCGATAAAAATGCAAAAATAGAGACATGTTCTAATTGAGGGATGCGTCAAAGCGGACATCCCGCCCACCTTATTTCGGTTAGGTTATTATAATTCAAAACAACGCATTCTAAAATAAATCGCACACATGCCTTGCATGCTTGCCTTTTGGTAAGTTTAGGCCATTGCTCAAAGAGAACTAGTGAACCTGATATTCCGATGTTTTCATGGCATTTACTATCTCTAATGCTGAACCAGGACAGGAGATGAAGAAAGGAGGTGACGTGGCATTCCAATAATGCCCTGGGATGGATTCCCATTTTTCTCATCCTTCTTTTATTTGTATTTTAATGCAAAGACATCAATGTAGGCAAGTATAAGGCATATATACAACCAAAACTGGTAGCAAGCGACAGGGAACGAGAATTTGGGATTTTTTTCTTAATTGGGAATGACATGTTATTAAAGAAAATTCCAATAGTTAAAGGGATAGTTCAGCGATTTTGCATATTTGGTTTATTTTGAAAGCTGTCTACGAACAAAGAAGGACATTAGCATTTTGGATCAATTCCCCATGTAAGTGTCCTCTGTTTAGCATGTACATTTGAAGCCAGAAGTTTACATACAGTTAGGTTGGAGTCATTAAAACTAATTTTTCAACCACTCCACACATTTCTTGTTAACAAACTATAGTTTTGGCAAGTCTTTTAGGACATCTACTTTGTGCATGACACAAGTCATTTTTCCAACTATTGTTAACTGACAGATTATTTCACTTAGAATTCACTGTATCACAATTCCAGTGGGTCAGAAGTTTACATACACGAAGTTGACTGTGCCTTTAAACAGCTTGGAATATTCCAGAAAATTATGTCAATGCTTTAGAAGCTTCTGATAGGCTACTTGACATAATTTAGAGTCAAGAGTCAATTGGAGGTGTATCTGGGGATGTATTTCAAGGCCTACCTTCAAACTCAGTGCCTCTTTGCTTGACATCATGGGAAAATCAAAGAAATCAGCCAAGACCTCATATTTTTTTGTAGACCTTCACAAGTCTGGTTCATCCTTGGGAGCAATTTCCAGGTACCGCGTTCATCTGTACAAACAATAGTACGCAAGTATAAACACCAGGGACGACGCAGCTTCCAACCACTCAGGAAGGAGACCCGTTCTGTCTCCTAGGGATGAACGTACTTTGGTGCGTAAAGTGCAAATCAATCCCAGAACAACAGCAAAGGACGTTGTGAAGATGCTGGAGGAAACGGGTACAAAAGTATCTATATCCACAGTAAAACGAGTCCTATATCATCATAACCTGAAAGGCCGCTCAGCAAGGAAGAAGCCACTGCTCCAAAACCGCCATATAACAGCCAGATTACGGTTTGCAATTGCACATGGAGACAAATATCTTACTTTTTGGAGAAACAAAAATATAACTGTTTGGCCATAATGACCATTGTTATGCTTGGAGGAAAAAGGGGGAGGCTTGAATATCCAAAGAACACCATCCCAACTGTGAAACACGGGGGTGGCAGCATCATGTTGTGGAAGTGCTTTGCTGCAGGAGGGACTGGTGCCCTTCACAAAATAGATGGCATCATGAGGACGGGAAATTATGTAGATATATTGAAGCAACATCTCAAGACATCAGTCAGGAAGTTAAAACTTGGTCGCAAATGGGTCTTCCAAATGGACAATGACCCCAAGCACACTTCCAAAATTGTGGCAAAATGGCTTAAGGACAACAAAGTCCAGGTATTGGAGTAGCCATCACAAAGCCCTGACCTCAACCATATAGAAAGTTTGTAGGCAGAACTGAAAAAGTGTGTGCAAGCAAGGAGGCCTACAAACTTGACTCAGTTACACCAGCTCTGTCAGGAGGAATGAGCCAAAATTCACCCAAGTTATTGTGGGAAGCTTGTGGAAGGCTACCCAAAACGTTTGACCCAAGTTAAACAATTTAAAGGCAATACTATCAAATACTAATTGAGTGTATGTAAACTTCTGACCCACTGGAAATGTGAAAGAAATAAAAAGCTGAAATGAATCATTCTCTCTTATTATTATTCTGACATTTCACATTCTTAAAATAAAGTGGTGATCCTAACTGACCTAAGACGGGGCATTTTTACTAGGATAAAATGTCAGGAATTGTATTAAATATATTTGGCTAAGGTGTATGTAATCTTCCGACTTCAACTGTATGAAAGTATTCCATTAAGTTCATATTTGTTTGGCTCAATTTTAACTAGTGTTTCTGTACGGTTTTGTCTCAGGTTTTTAGAGTATGGGGAGCACAGAGGGAACTACTACGGGACCAGTCTGGAGTCAGTGCACAAGGTCATAGGGGAGGACAAGGTGTGCCTACTGGATGTGCAGCCTAATGTGAGTGGCGGGCCAGCAGGCCAATCACAATCCCAGATCAGTAAATGACAGGTCAAGGAGCCAATGATTTGATTTATTAGATTTATTGGTCTTCTTATGATCACATCATGAAAATGGTGACATGGGGCCTAATTTGTGTGCTTAACTCTAATTGAATTATGTCTCTCTCTCTCCCTCTGCCTGGCTCTTTCTCCCTCTTTTCAATAGCACAGACTGTACAGCGCTTACACACAACTGAGTTCAAACCATGTGTTGTTTTTGTGAAGCCACCATTGATTCAGGAGCTACGTTTTAGCCGGAGGAAAGCTACATTAATTTCCACCCAAGATATGACGAAACTGACAAAGACATTTTCGGTAATGCCAAGGCTGGGTGAAACTGTTTTTGGTAACAGTTTATAATAACTTTCAGTAACAAACCATTTATAAGACATTTATAAATAGTTTACATCATTTATTAATCATTACTCCTACATTTGTAAATGAACGGGTTTCTCTTTACTTTGAAAGCTAGTTATTCACACATGCATTAATAATTCCTAAGATCAATCATAAGATGTTTAATATAGATCCTTCTAAATCATTTTCCTAATCGTTGTCGTTGTAAATAACTCGCTTACTAACATTTACAATGATTAATAAATGGTGCTCAAATTGTTTAAATGCATAATAAATGTTTTACCCATTTTTATTTTTTTTTTATTTTTATTACGTATGTTTGAATGGAAACGAATGGTTGAATGGTTTGTTTTTGCTGCAATGTAGTTTTCCTACACGTCATCATTGAGGTGGAGGGGAATACTGAAAAAAATGTTTCTGTTCTCACTTGTCGTATACACACACATGATCAAACGTGTTTGTGTCCCAGGTCTTGTAACATGGCAGCATCAGGTGGTGTGAGGTTACACATAACTCAGTTTAAACATGGTTGACCCTCTGACTTACAAGTGTGGCCAAAAGGTCACAAATAAAATGGCTGCGGGGTGGGCTGCATATACAGTGGAGTCCAAAATGATTGGAATCCTTGATAAAGATGAGCAAAAAAGACTGTATATTGTAGGACATTTTACATTTTTCTGCCAGGACGCTGACACTTGGCCGCAAGACAATAACCCCAAGGACACATCATAATCCACAAAGAAATGGTTAATTGACCACAAAATCAACATTTTGCATTGGCCATCTCAGTCTCCTGACTTGAACCCCATTAAATACCTGTGGTTTGAATTGAAAAATACAGTCCATAAGCACAGACGAAGGATATCAAGGATCTGGAATGATTCTGTATGGAGGAATGGTCTAAGGTCCCTCCCAATGTGTTCTCCAATCTCATAAAACATTTTAGAAAAAGGCTATTTTGTCATCCTCGCAAGGGGAGGGTGCTGGAGTACTGAAAACAAGGGTGCATAATTAATATACAACTTAGATGTCATTTAAAAATGTGGTTGTTCATCAGCCGTCAGTCAATTATCCCATGTCAGCTAATTTTCTTCTGATTTGTAAGTCAGCGTAGCGGCCAGCTATCTAAACTTGTAGTAAGCATGGTTGAATTATCGACTGAGGTAGGGCCCATTTGATCATAAGTTATCATATTAAAAACTGCAAACATTTGTCTCAATCCTATGGCAAAATGTGTTGAATTGCAGGAAATTAACTGTAACACTGCTCATTTTTCTCTCCGCCCCAAGGCAAAATGAGTAGAATTTCATGAAATGTGGGTACACATGATGGGTTATGTTTTATGTAGCCCGCACCGCCATCAAAGTCGCCCATCCCTGCCTTATGTGATGCTGGTCTTTATTGGCCACGTGATGTGATGTTTTCAACATAAACCCCTTTGCAGCTAAAGGCAGGATCCCCTGACAATGAGTGATAAAGGTCATGTTTTTGGATGGAAATACCCATATTACCATCCTTTCAAAGCATGACCTACAATTGGCCTACAGATGAGAACTCAGCTGTTGAATGTATGAACTCAGAATTCACACATGTACTTCCTGTTTCTCACAGGAAGAGGACTTTGAAGATATGATTAGCTCAGCAGAAGCCATGGATAGCCAGTACGGCCACCTGTTTGAGATGGTCGTCGTCAATGGCGATTTCGCCATGGCATTCAACAAACTGAGGGCGGAGCTGGAAAAGCTTGAGACGGAGGCGCCTCAGTGGATTCCTGTGGAGTGGACCAGTCACACCAAACAGAACACAGAGAGCGTGTGCTGAACACACTAGGAGGCTGGTTATGCATGTCTCATTCACACTCACAGGAGGCTGCTGAGGGGAGGATGGCTCATAATGTCTGGAATGGAATTAATGGAATGATATCAAATA
The DNA here is from genome assembly GCF_002021735.2 of Oncorhynchus kisutch. Lineage (NCBI taxonomy): Eukaryota > Metazoa > Chordata > Actinopteri > Salmoniformes > Salmonidae > Oncorhynchus > Oncorhynchus kisutch. Next base: position 6,567,047 of record NC_034203.2, read on the forward strand.
CATGGAAACCATGTGTTTGATGTGTTCGATACCATTCCATTTATTCCGTTCCAGCCATTACTATGAGCCGGTCCTCCGCAATTAAGGTGCCACCGGCCACCCGTGTTCACACTATAGTGTCAACCCGTACTGTGTGGGGTCAGATATTTTGTTTTCACATTTTCCTTTACAGCACAGTTCCAGCCACTTTGATGGATGCATAACCAGGCCAACCTAGTATAGCTAGGCTTGGCCCTATAGTGTGATTCAGGCAACAGCGACTGAAGAAATGTAGGGAGAGAGAATTGCACATCCATTTTTTCCTCCATAAGTTAAACTTACTTCATCTTTTGACGCACATAAAAAAAACTGATAGATTACACATGGCCGTCAACTGTTTTTAGTCAAAATTGAGAGTGGTTACATTTCTCAAGTCCCATCCCTTACCTGTGGTGTGACCACTTCGTTGTTGTTTGAATCCTAGATTTCCTCTTTTAAACTGGAAAAGGACTCTTCTGCCAAAACAGAGGAAATGTCAAGGAACATGGTCACACCCCTAAAGGAATACAGAAGTGTAAGGGGAACCACTCAAGGCAGAGAAAATAATGTACAAACTTTGACTAAATCTAAAATACTATAATCATTATTTATATGTGTAATATGTAGACAGAGTCTAGACAGCCTTCATGAGAAATAACTAGTCCCAACTTCAAGTTAGTCACAGAGCACGGCTCTTAAAGAACTATAGGAATCCAAGTCCCTACGCCTCCTGTCTGACCATAGTACTTACATGTCCAAAACAGTGTTATTGGTTCCTGCCGCCTACGTGCCAGCTTTTCTTTTCTTCGAGTTCGCATTTCTACATTGGCAATTAGGGTCGAAACATAAAAAACCTCCAAAAGCTTGTGGTCACACAGACCTTCCCCCTGCCAAGTTACAAACACGAGCATGTAATTACTTTGACAGCTGCAATACCTCAATTAACGGTAATGTATCCCAGAGCAAATATTACCCAGCCCAAACACTCACCAACACTAACAACATGCTGCATATAGAACAAGGAAACAGTGCACACAAGCATAGTCAACACTTAACAAAATATATGAAAAAAGTGTTAGTGAAACTAAACGAATTGAAGATATTTTGACAGGGAAAGGTTAACAAGGGAACATGGACAAGATGAAGCAGATTCATTGCTTTTGATGCTGAAATGGTAATAAAAAAATGAATTGCACAGACATTGTGGGAGGAGTGGTTGACTGTGAAAGGATTACGTTGTAAGATAACTCATTCGAATTTGTTTCTATTCATGTGTAAAGTTAAGTATGATTTCAAAGTCGTAAAGTGTGCACTTGTCAACATTTCATAATTACAGACAATGTCAGAAAATTGTCATAAGTGACATCATTGACAAACATTTCCATTCAACAATTCCATATTTCACGGTTAATGAGGAGAATGACATACAGCACACAACACGCCCAGTAAATCTTTAAGTGATTCCATTTAATGAATGCATTCCTGTGAGTACAGGGGGATTTCCTTCCTCTTTTGGATCATGCTGTCAATTGGGTGTGAAAGAGTGTAAATGTGTCCATCATGTCTTAAAGACGAAACCACCATCATGTGAAGTCAGTTTTGTGATTTAGGCTCTCGAGCCACCTAACATGCTGACCACACCACTCGAGCGCACTTGCATCTGCGTGCGCCATCGCGAGCATTTTGATTTTGTCCACCCTCACCAGACGCGATCAGGACACGCTGGTTGAAATGTCAAAGTAATATTAGTTGGGGGACAGGTCGAAAAGCATTAAACATTTATGGCAATTTAGCTAGCTAGCTTGCTGTTGCTAGCTAATTTGTCCTGGCATATAAACATTGGGTTGTTATTTTACCAGAAATGGTCCTGTACTCCGACAATTAATCCACAGATAAAAGGGTAAACCGAGTTTGTTTCTAAATGCAGCAAAAAAAGAAACGTCCTCTCACTATTAACTGCATTTATTTTCAGCAAACTTAACATGTGTAAATATTTGTAAGAACATAACAAGATTCAACAACTGAGACATAAGCTGAACAAGTTCCACAGACGTGACTAACAGAAATTGAATAATGTGTCCTTGAACAGGGGGGGGGGGGTCAAAATCAAAACTAACAGTCAGTATCTGGTGTGGCCACCAGCTGCAATAAGTACTGCAGTGCATCTCCTCCTCATGGACTGCACCAGATTTGCCAGTTCTTTCTCTGAGATGTTACCCCACTCTTCCACCAAGGCAGCTGCAAGTTCCAGGTCATTTCTGGGGGGAATGGCCCTAGCCCTCACCCTCCGATCCAACAGGTCCCAGACGTACTCAATGGGATTGAGATTCGGGCTCTTCGCTGGCCATGGCAGAACACTGACATTCCTCTCTTGCAGGAAATCATGCACAGAATGAGCAGTATGGCTGGTGGCATTGTCATGCTGGAGGGTCATGTCAGGATGAGCCTGCAGGAAGGGTACCACATGAGGGAGGAGGATGTCTGCCCTGTAACTCACAGCGTTGAGATTGTCTGCAATGACAACCAGCTCAGTCCGATGATGCTGTGACACACCGCCCCAGACCATGACGGACCCTCCACCATGACGGACCCTCCACGCTCCAGAGTGCAGGCCTCAGTGTAACGCTCATTCCTTCAACGATAAATGCGAATCCAACCATCACCACTGGTGAGACAAAACCGCGACTCGTCAGTGAAGAGCACTTTTTGCCAGTCCTGTCTGGTCCAGCGACGGTGGGTTTGTGCCCATTGTTGCCGGTGATGTCTGATGAGAACCTGCCTTACAACAGGCCTAAAAGCCTTCAGTCCAGCCTCTCTCAGCCTACAGTCTGAGCACTGATGGAGGGATTGCGCGTTCCTGGTGTAACTCGGGCAGTTGTTGTTGCCATCCTGTACCTGTCCCGCAGGTGTGATGTTCGGATCTACTGATCCTGTGTTGTTACACATTGTCTGCCACTGCGAGGACGATCAGCAGTCCATCCTGTCTCCCTGTAGTGCTGTCTTAGGCGTCTCACTGGCCACATCTGCAGTCCTCATGCCTCCTGGCAGCATGCCTAAGGCAAAATCACACAGAGCACATTGAGCAGGGACCCTGGGCATATTTCTTTTAGTGTTTTTCAGAGTCAGTAGAAAGGCCTCTTTTTTTGTCCTAAGTTTTCATAACTGTGAACTTAATTGCCTTCTGTCTGTAAGCTGTTAGTGTCTTAACAACCGTTCCACAGGTGCATGTTCATTAATTGTTTATGGTTCACTGAAGAAGCATGGGAAACAGTGTTTAAACCCTTTACAATGAAGATTTGTGAAGTTATTTGGATTTTTATGATTATCTTTGAAAGACAGTATCCTGAAAAAGGGTTGTTTCTTTTCGTGCTGAGTTTAGTAATCTCTCCTCCTTCAGGCTTCTTCTTCTTTGGACTTCATATGATCGTTGGCACCAACTTTAAGGTGCATTACAACCACCAACTGGACTGGAGTGTGGACTTCAGTTCATCTTTCAATCACCCAGGTGGATATATGCTCCTAAAAACCAACGAGGAGATTGGAGAGGTGGGACTCATATCGCGTCAAGAGTCACAAATATAACCAAGTTCTATTTTAGCGCCTGACTACGCAGACACTTATGGACTTGCGCGAGCAGTGTTGGTGCAATGATTTAATAGCATGTATTTTGCAAAGCTAGCTGTGTGGTCAGCATGTAAGAGTTTTTAGGAACATAAAAAGCCATACTTTATTGGATGTGGAGTCTCGACAAGTAGAATTAGACTGAGATTACCAAATCACGGACCTTACTGTAATTGGTCCTGCTCACTTAGGAGTTAGGAATTTAGTAATTGTATAAGATTGTTGATTGTTTGATGAAAATATGTCTGAATCGTCCAGAAGCATTGAAATAAAAATATTAAGAGAAAATGTGTTGTCTTGCCATCAAGTCAATTATTACCTGGTAACTATTACAATGGAAATCATGTTATTTCATGCAAATATTGCTAAGTTAAAGATACAGGCTTACTGTTGGAAATTATTTGATGAGGAAATAGTGGTTTATGGTTCCTAATCTTGCAGACCGTCTAATACCAGACTTTTGGAAATGTCCGTGGCAGCCTTGCTGCTAGACACTAGCCATGGATCCATCTGAGCGTGGCAATATAATTTTATAACCACATTGAGCATCCACAGGCACCCTCTGACATCATAACAATCCTATTAAAAAGAGTGTAATGATCCAATGAAAATCCTTCTATTCTTTGTTTACAATGGCTTGCAGTTCACCTATGATCTATTTTAGAGGACAAAGGAATGTCCAGTGCAATACTTTACTTTAAGCATCCAGGTATAATGCTTTATAACTTGTTGTAAGGGTGTATGAGCCTTTATAATGCCTCTATAAAGTAGACTGGTCATTAGAACCATTGATTTCAGTAGAGTTAAATATACACAGTGATATGATCGATTCCTATTTTATAAACGTGCAATATTTTACAAGCTAAAAGTATACGATGCTTCTTTGAGGATCCTAACTAATAATAGAGGGCACTTGGACACGTTACATTTAGTTACATTTTCAGAATTGAACGAGTTGAAATGGAATTGACTCTGACCCTTGTAGACTCAATAATGTAACCGTGTCCGGGCAGGATAGGTCCTTAACGCTCTCAAAGCATACAGACAGTTTTAAAAAGTAAGGTAACCAATGTGCTTCGTTTTATTGTGGAACATAACAGCTCCAAGCTACCTAAAAGAGACAAAGTCAATTCCCAATGTGTTTATTCCACAGGTCTCCAAGCTACTGAATGAAGAAAGAGCAGTCCAATGTATCGCTAAGGGACAGGACTTTATGAGCTGTTATGCCATGTAATATTCTCGGACTACCGCTAAGGAATGCATGTGTGAAATGTATGGTACCATGATGGGAGATGCAGCATGTGTTTTTCAGCTTTGAGATGTTTAAACCGAACCTTCCCTGTTGTTGCTGAATTATGGGTGTCATGAGAAGTCTACCTGTACTTTGGTACAAGCTGCCCTATCATTCCAAGTGTGTGTGACAAGTAGCCTAGTGCAGAGACAGGGACCGTATAGTGTTTTGGTAATCTGGTCTTCAATAGGGTATAAAACTTTATTTTATAGCGTCAAACTGCAGTGGAAGGTATGCGCTGTCTGCAATACAGATTTGAGATTGAGAAAAACAATTTTTTTGCTTGTGTTGGGAGTATTTGGAAGCCTTTATTTGACTCTTTTTCATTTGAGGGATTACTGTAAAAGTTAAATGCCCAACATGTTGCTGGGCACAGAGCCTGAAGGTTGTCATAAAGTAACTCATGAACAGTGAAATGTCTCTCGCTCTGTTAGAGCGAGTTTTCATCACCACACAGCTGACTATCAATTATAGTGCTGCTTCATTTTTTTTTTTACACATAAGTGTGCTCACCACTATATTTACACTCACTCTTCTCTATCTCACTCACTCTCACTAATGCACACACACTGTTGCTTGGGGTGGGGTCGGTGCACCGATGTTGTAAAATAAAGTATATATATTTTTCAAATGTCTGGTAACACTACATTAGGTTACTCTTACCCCTGCGTAGTAATGCTGATATTACAGTAACACTGATCTTACATGGTACTTTAGTTACATGTGAAATTAGGAACCATCCCTATTACTCTTAGATCAACCGCTCCACTCTATTACTATGTAATTACTTTGGTACCATCTAACAACATGTTACAAATTGTTTCTAGTGCAATTACAGTGTTACTGCACAGGTGTAAGGGCAACTTAGTGTAAAGTGTTCCATAAAACGGTTCCTTTTCTACTGTCTTCATTGTGAGCGCTTAACATAACTACCTCTCACTCTTATGATGATTTATGTTGATCTCCAGTTATAGACCCAGTTGAGCTCATACAAAACAGAGCTGAGGGGTTTCAGTGGACATTAGAAACCGTGTCATTACACCTATACATTTCCAGAATCCCTTCGTAAAAAGTATATTATCTGTAGACATGGCAGTTGAGGAAAAACACAAGGTTTCGTGATCCTTGTGAAGTAAATTTCGGGAGCATGTGTCAGACGACTTAAGAATGTATGATAACCTACATTCTTAATGCTTACAAACGTCAAAAAAGCTCCGTAAAGTGCTCAAGATGTGCACAATCCATACACGCTAGTTCATCTATTGGCGTTCTTGTGGCATGGTATTCATCCAAAGTCTTGGTATGACATACAGTGAACAGCTACCTCCACAGAGCAGAGAAATCGGTTGACTTTAATTGGATGTTGAAAGAGCCATAGCCAGCCAGTTAGACACAGGAGAGCAGGTTACTTGAACTACCCAGACAACACTCTCTCATTGGTAAAGGCAAGACTGGCATCAGTGTCTGGTTTGTAAAGGTCTGGTTCCAAGGGGCTCCTCCAGATGAGCTGTCTTTTGGACAGGTGGCCTGAGTCCTGAGCGCACCGAGACCTCTGGGTTACTTCTCTGCTTGTATATGTCACAGTGAGGATGGAAAGCTACTGCATGTATTCGGATTTGAACTTCTGCAGTTGCGTCTGATGTTGTTTGGATAAAACGAGCAATCAAAAAATGAACAACATTGTTGTGAAGAGGTCAAATCAACAAAATATTTTGGAGGAGCGCAGGAGAAACGGTGTGGACTGTTTGGTAACAGATAGACAGCATACAGACTCACAACCATGCCAACAGGCAATAGAAGACAACCCTGTTGTTAAGTATAGGAGGTATGGGTAAGCACAATTTAAATTTTTTTGGTCATATACATCGCAATTTACAAAGGGCAAAATAAAAAAAAACTGTACCTAGGTTTCCGTCCAATTATGCACATTTTCCTACCAGTGGTGGGTTTCCACTAAATGTAGTGCACACAAAATGTAATTTTTCGCTTAAGTTTTCATGTACCGAATAAAAATATAAAGTTCACCATGTTTCCTGTGCATGTTCAAATCTAACGAAAGTTCTGAGTTTGAGTTAAATGGCAAATGGCCAAGACTGGTCTTAGCACGTACACTCTAGCCAACAGCTCGTGGATACAGATACTGATGAGAATATTATGGATAAGAGCGAGAATATTTCTATTTGTCAAATGGTAGTCAAGTATCGATCATCCTGTCACCAGAATAAGACCCTAAATATTTATTGTATAGGAGCATCAAGCTCCATCACCATAATTGATTTAATCTGTAGCCTAATAAACTGCACGGTTTCCTGAGTCGTAGTGGAACACACACCACATCATCGAGTGACTCCAAGTTTACTTCTTGTTATTATATCAATATTTGCGCATAAATTCCACCACCATTTCTCACATGAACTAATTTTACAGACACAAAAAGATCCCATCATGTCGAACAAACAAATTCTCTGTCAGCATTTCTAAAACTGTACCGACATCTCCTGTTTCCATCACAGCTGTCGTGATTTGTTATATACCATATGACTTTACTCTCATAAAAACTGTGGATGGAAACGTGATAATTGATCAGATGTATTTTTGCACAGCTTAAATATCTCCAGTGCAGCCCCATATTTGCATTTATATGTTTTTTTTCACACAAAAAAACACTTTATATTTTATGAAATATATTGAACATTGTCTGTAATGCTGCAAAAATGTTGTCATATGGAAAATAAATTGTAAGTGTTGTGTATGTTAGACATTACTTATTCAAATTGCAAGGAGATGACGGATATGATCATGATCAAAAAGCATGTTCAAAATAATTGGGAGAACCAGGTTATATCTGTATATTTAAGGAACCTGACCCATCACTGAGAGCAAACTTTAGATTGCTTACACAGCCCAACAGTGACATCTATGGATTCCCACCAAAAATACATTTACATAACGTTTACATTTGAGTAATTTAGCAGACACTTTTATCCAGAGCAACTTAGTGCATGAATCTTAAGAGACAACTACACATCCCATTCATAGAAAGTACATTTTTCAACTAAGTTATCAGCAAAGTTAGTGCTATGCGCGGGCTGATTTTTGGTCCTAGTGAAATATCAGGTATAGCAACCCTATCCTTGTAATAAACCATGAAATGATGGCAACTCCTCTCCCATCAGAAGAATAAGCATAGTTCTATCATATTTCACCTTACACACAGGTCTTGTCTGGGCGGGGTCAAAGTTTGCCACAAGCGCCAGGCGCTTCAGGACATGGCGAGGCCTCTTAAGCAGTGGCTGTACAAACACAAGGAAAACCCCTACCCCACCAAGACAGAGAAGGTCCTGCTCGCGCTGGGGTCCCACATGACTTTAGTACAGGTGAGCTAAGGCAAACCACACACCCCTCAAAGCAAGGTATGGGTTTGGTCACATGGATACTACCATGGAAGAAAAAAGCAGAAGCTAGTCAGACATTTTGTTAGCTGACAAGTTGAAGTTCTGAAATTCATCAAATTAATGTTCCTTTTTTCCTTTTATTATGCTTATGTTGCAGGTCTCAAACTGGTTTGCCAATGCCCGGCGGAGGTTGAAGAACACAGTGAGTCAGCCAGACTTAAGTTGGGCTCTACGGATCAAACTCTACAATAAATACATCCAGGGCAACGCTGAAAGAATGAGTGTCAGCAGTGAAGACACCAACTCTGAGGGTAAGAGAGACTGGGGGTAGGCTAAGCAGGGTTATAGCTGGGGATGTAACCTCAAACATTCTAAGTGTTCGTTTTAACACTCCCCAAGTGTCTATAGTGTCCCATACCACACAGAGTTAATGTTACACTTTTTTCATTTCTGTAACTGTAAAAATGAACACCAGCCATTAGCAAGAAATTCACTCTACAATAACACTGAAGGGTGTGAATTTATGCAGTGGTGGAAAAAGTACTAAATTGTCATACTTGAGTAAAAGTAAAGATACCTTAATAGAAAATGACTCAAGTAAAAGTAAAACTCACCCAGTAAAATACTAATTGAGTAAAAGTCTAAAAGTATTTGGTTTTAAAAATACTTAAGTCTCAAAAGTAAATTGAATTGCTAAGATGTACTTAAGTATCAAAAGTAAATGGTATTGCTAAAATGTACTTTAGTATCAAAAGTAAAAGTATAAATTATTTCAAATTCCTTATATTAAGCAAACCAGACAGCACAATGTTCTTTATTTTATTGATGGATAGCCAGGGGCACACTCACTCAGACATATTTGACAAACAAAGCATTTGTGTTTAGTGAGTCTGCCAGATCAGATGCAGTAGGGATGACCAGGGACATTCTCTTGATAAGTGTGTGAATTTAACAATTTTCCTTTCAATACGTAACGAGTACTTTTGAGTGTCAGGGAAAATATTTGGAGTAAAAAGCACATTATTTTATTTCGGAATGGAGTGAAGTAGAAGTAAAAGTTGCCAGAAATATAAATAGTAAAGTAAAGTACAGACACCCACAAAAATACGTAAGTAGTACTTTAAAGTATTTTTACTTAAGTACTTTACACCACTGAATTTATGTTATGCGAAATGAACTCTCTGTGTATTTTTTTTACTAATAGAGTTGCTGACCTTTTAACACTGCAATTGAAACTTAAAAATGTATGTTTGAGATGTTGAGCCTCTTTTGGAGACCAAAGGCAGTTGACGGAGGACCAACATTATTATTTTATATATATATTTTTTGCAGATGATGAGTGTCACTTACAAACTCCAGCTAGCCAACCAGAGCTCTCCAGGCCCTCACTTAAGAGTGTCATCAAACAGGAGAACAGGACTGATCCTGCCTTCAGTGACGACTATGTCTCTCCACCCCCCAAGTACAAGAGCAGCTTGCTGAACCGGTACATTAACGACACCCTACGACACGTGATGGCAACCCCTGATGACGTCACAAAGTCCCACCTGAGGAACCACTCAGGGTCGTTCAGCTCCAACGAGTGTGACGACGACCTTGTCTCGCCTTCTTCCTCTGAGGCAGAGGCAAACTCTCTCTACCATATGGGTAAGGGATTTCTTATTCTTTGGAGACACTTTACTTGAAATGCTGAACAAAGTCTACAGAACGCTGCCATATGCAGGATATAAGAGATGTCATATGCATATGCAGACATACTAGCTAACATACCATGTCACTGATCCACAACCGAGTCCAGTCATTGTAAAGCTACAGTATGTTAGCTAGTATGTTTACTTCAAGGGTTAACGGTAGAATATGCAGAAATAGCTCCACCATTTCCTGGTTGCTAAAATTCGAATAGTTTGCCTAATTTTAGTTTACGTGACAAAACAAGCAGTCATTATGTAGAGAATCATTGTATCGTCTAAACCAGGGATGGGCAACTCTGATGGGGGTGGGGACCACAAAGTTACATTTTATAGTTCATTTTGTACAATTCTGCACAATTTGCCATGGCGTTTAGAGAACATTTAGCTTTTTTACAGCAAGTTTGCTGCATTTCTACACATTTTGCTATGGGGCAGAGAGAAGATTTTGCAATTTTATAATACATTTCATGCAATTTTGCAAATTTTGAGGCGGAGGCATAGCCATGGGAAGATATTGTGCATAGAAGGGTGCTCTGAGGAGTAACCTAAGCATAGGAACAGATTTGGCAACAGTATCACTGCAGCCTAGAGTAAATGGAATTACATTTGCCAAAAATATATAATTACTCCTGCCTACTGTATACAGAAATAAAATTATTCAAAATACTTCACCAGAGAGCATGACTTCATTAGCTTATTTTAAAGCTTTATTGTTTCATACCTCAAGCGTGTAGGCCTATGCCTAGTTGGGAGGACCTCAATTTGGGCAGCGCGAGTGGCAATAGGTCTAGCTGATTATTAAGATGCGGCTGTCAGTGAAACACAATGCATCTAAAATATGTGAAGATAATGTGTCTTCAGTATAATTGGAAATGTTGTGACAAGAAGAAGGGGAGGGGTGTGTGTGGCAAAGATATAGGCAAGTCTCTCTCCAGATTGGCTCAGCTGTCTCCTGACAGTTCTCGCACAATATTGTTTTTTGCAAATTGTTTTCCCTTTGAATGTTTATTTTCATAAATTCCCCATTACACGTCACCAGTAGTACATTTATCGTTAGTCATTTGGTTACATTAATTTCTGTTAATGCATGGATTAAACCTCTCTAGGATAGGGGGACAGTCGCATCTCACTTGGCCAAAAGCCAGGGAAAATGCAGAGCGCCAGATTCAAATAAAATTATATAAAAATCTAACTTTCATTAAATCACACATGTAAGATACTAAATTAAAGCTACACTCGTTGTGAATTCAGCCAACATGTCAGACTTTAAAAAGTGTTTTCGGTGAAAGCATAAGATGCTACTATCTGATGATAGCACAACAGTAACCAAAGAGAGTCGCATATTTCAACCCTGCAGTTGCTACACAAAACGCAGAAATAAAATAGAAATCATGCCTTACCTTTGACGAGCTTCTTTTGTTGTCACTCCAATATGTCCCATAAACATCACAAATGGTCCTTTTGTTCGATTAATTCCATCCATATATATCCAAAATGTCCATTTATTTGGCGCTTTTCAAGTATTGCCCAACTCTCAACAGCGTTACCCTTTCCAAAATGGCCGTATTTCTTCATTGCACAAAGGAATAACCTCAACCAAATTCTAAAGACTGGTGACATCCAGTGGAAGCGGTAGGAACTGCAAACAAATGCCTAAGAAATATCATTTCCCCATGCGAACCCAATGAACAGACAGTGACCTCAAAAATAAATAATTCTGAATGGTTAGTCCTCAGGGTTTCGCCTGCTACATAAGTTCCTGTTATACTCACAGACATGATTCAAACAGTTTTAGAAATGTCAGTGTTTTCTATCTAAATCTACTAATAATATGCATATCTTATATTCTTGGCATGAGTAGCAGGAAGTTGAAATTGGGCACGCTATTTATCCAAAAGTGAAAATGCTGCCCCCTATCCCAAAGAGGTTTTATTTAGGCCTACAGTAATTTACTGTGAAGTTGGAGTGAAAGCGTCACAACCAGCTACACTTCTGAGAAACAAGTTTTGTTTGATTTCATACCATCATTTACGAGTTTTGTCAATGTTTTCATTGCATTTTGTTTGAAGCGCTCCATGTGAGCAATGAGCACATATCTGGTTTTTCTATCCTATGTTGATGGAGCGTGCGAGCATTAGCACACATAGGCTAACTGGATGTCTGATTTCTGATTGTCTTAACTCACCACTGCTAAAAAGCTGAGCTTCTCAGTAATTTTTTCAATAAAGTTAGTTTAAAAAAAATGCATCCATTGTGAACAATATTTGCTCACAGTATTTGAAAAATCTTTCCAACACTCTCCCCCTCGATAATCACCAGGCTTCGGTGTGAAAGACCAAAACGTCATGCTTCGAGTATCCCATATATCCAGTGGAAACCTCATAAATTAGCCTACCTGAACACGTTTCCTTTTGCGCAAAAACAGCTGTGTCTGTCCGGAGCTCACTGGTGTGGAAACTCTCAGGGTCCAGAATAGGTTAGTTGATATAATGTTGCAAGTATGCAAGCTTAGGGCTGGACCTTCATATACAGTCATTGGGCTGGACCCAGTAAGACAGATAGAAAGGTGACAGACAGGCGGAGTATAGAGAGATAAAAGTACCTGCATTTTCATCAGGATATTTTACGTTTTTATTTGTCAGATTTATGCATTTTTACTTAGTTAACAATAGAAGTTATAGGCCTACTGCTACATTGGCCTAGGCTGCCTCATTTATTTAGCTGCCAATGGATCATGGTGAACCAATGTGTCCATATTGCAGAGGTGGCACTTTAACTTTTAGATGTTTATCATTTTTATTCCGATTTGTATTATTAACCAAGTGAAAATGATTTTGAGAAACAAAAAGCACAGATATAGCATACATAGAACAGATCTACCGCTTCATAGACTTGCTTTCAATGAGAAGGACAGATCTATAACTCACATTTCTACGTAAATTTGGTCGTGTCGCCCAAAAAGTTGTATTGCAGCTTTAAGATTTGCCGCTTTAGGTTTGCAGAACTTCTGTTCATTCAGTTGGTCTTATCTGTCAATGTTGAAAGCTTTCACAACTAGGTTAGAGGGAGATATGTTTGACACTTGGGTGCACTTCAGGACCTGAAGTTAGGAGCACTGCCCTAAATCAGGTTGACAACTCTAAACTCCAGAAAGGTCCTGGAACCAAAGCAACAGCTAATAAGAACTTGTGCTGAAATCTAAATCCATTGCTTATAAAATCCTTGATCTTGTTGAGCCAAAGACAAAGTAGTAGACTACTTCATTGGTCCTATGATTTCCATGATCCATATTCTAGTGTGTTGCCTCCTTGCCATGGTGGAAAATAGCAGATATCAGGGTAAATTACAGAATGTCTGAGATTTTATTGTCCCCAAGGTGAGACATGAGGACCTTTGCCAAAGTTTCTGATACAAATGGCGTTTCAATGTGGATTTTTGCTTAGACCCTGTTACTAAAGCACCACAGACTTGCTTCTGGAAGTTCAAATAATTATCTCTACACTCAAAGTTGCAAGTATAGTTTCTCAAATTGGTTTATAAAGACATTACAGTATATATCACATACATTTCTTACCTCATTAGCCTATGTCACAAAATACCTAGTTTTAGGGTAGGCTACCAACAGAACATTGGTAGAACAGAACATTACATTCAGATATCAAGAAACATTTCAGATTTCTATACAGGCACACAGCAACTTTTTTGGTGTGTCCCTGGAGTATTTAGAGGGTGCTCAGAGCTTCTCTGGAATGGGAGTGGAGAGCAGTGCTGAACCTTGATGCAGTCACGAAAGAACTCAGAACGTTAACGCTTTTTTACACTGCACTGGGGAGGGGTAAAAGAGTCACTACGCCTATCTGGGACATGCTAATTAGTGTTGTTTCTTGGATGTCCAATATAACGACAGGTCATCAAACACTAAATCTGCCTGCCAAGTGAAAGTCTTCAGAAAGCGTCTACACACTGGGGATCTTGACGTTGAAATATGCTGTTAAACTATAACAAGTGGTCTTTCCCTTCAAGGAGCCAGAGACTAATAAATCTTACTGGATTCATGTTTTATATGGAGTGAGGACACTGCACCTTTTTTTAACCTAGTTTGTTGCAAAATGAAAACATTCATGGCGAGACAGAAGTTCCTCGTTTTCTGATACCCTAGATGAACAGTTATACTTCTTGGTAGCTTGGTTTCAATCTCTCTCAATTAGCAACTGATTTCGATCTGTAGTGCCAATCCAGCTCTGACTAACTTTGGAGGGCAAGTGAAAACTCTCTGCCCTGCATCCCCTTGAAGTCCAGGGTTGTGCAACACTACTTTATGAGTTCATGACTTCTATGATCAGAATGGTAATGTTATTTTCAGAGTAAGCAAAGGAATTTAATATTTGTTGTAGTTGATGTCCCAGGTCAGATGACTGGATAATTCTTGTAAAACATAAATGACGCAGAGAAAAACACAGCAGAGTACAATTTCCCCATAATGATTTACATGTGCATTTTTATTTAGTAATAGGTCTCCAGAAAGTACTGTTGGTTTTTTTTAAACATAAATGTCAGAACCACCAAAAAAGTGTAGAGACATTCAGTAGCAAAATGTGAGAGGCTGATTTATTGTCTGCCTATAGTTGCTCTTGGCCTGGGCCTTGTTATAGAAATAGGAGTCTGAGATGTTTCAGGCAGCGAATATTGAAAGCAGCATTTTGTATGCTCGCAATTGGCCTCTAATTTTCCTGCTCATAGCTCCCTGAAGAGAAATATATTTTGGTCCTTCTGACTTGTCTCAACAAAACAGATAGCCCTACTGCTGTGTTCACATGAAAAACGTGTGAGCAAACATGCAAATCAACACACTATTTCTTACTCATTTATAAACCGAATCATAAAAAATGATGATAACACCCAAACTATAAACAAAGTGCATTTTGTAGATTGATAAACCAACATTTGAGCTCAAATCAATATGTTTAGTGGAACCAAAGACACCCAGAAGGTGAGACACTGCCACTAAAGATCCATAGAGGGAGTATTACAGTACATGTCGCTCATTCACACAATACTCCCATACACATTTCTATGATGTATGATGATCTGCAGTCCTCAGCCAAACATAAAGGGAGAGGGCAGAGGGTGGATTGAAAAACAGTGAAATAACTTTATGGATGCAAACGAGCTCTAGAGACCTGGAAACAGAGTGTCTGCATTCATGACACTGCACAGATATTGTATTTTTCCATCTGAAAAGGCACAGGAGAAACATAATTGCATTTGTTTTGGCCGGAGTGCTTATGAGCAGCCAGACTGGAGTACTTCAGTGAGTTAAGGCCCTCTGGCGCAGTTAAAGTGCACATGTGCACACACACACACACACACACACATATGTAAATACTGTAATGCACACAGAAACTGAAAAATATGAATAGAGAACACAATGCCAACAAACACTCATACATAGTACCAGTCAAAAGTTTTGACACACCTACTCATTGGTTACTACATCATTCCATATGTGTTATTTCATAGTTATGATGTCTTCACTATTATTCTACAATGTGTGCAAACTTGACTGGAACTGTATGTAAATAAATATTTGCGAAGTATAGGTTCCAGAAAACTCCATACTTTATCATTAATTGGCCTTTCCTGTACAATAAATGTAAGTCTGGCTTTTTTCTATCCATGTTTTCAGACACAGTGAACTATGCATCAACTAGATGTGACAGGTAAGAGTATGTTTGTTTGTTTGTTTGTTTATGGACCCCTTCTATCCAGTGTACCATTCTTTATAGCGAGTATAAGCGCTCTAGATGCATAAGAAAGAAGACATATTCACTTCACAGTCTGGCATAAAGATTTAGTATTATTCATAAACATGTAATAATGCAACCTTTTGTTGTGGCACACCCACATTGGGATGAGCAAATAATGGCAGTCTAGGCAGATGCATTTCTATGGCTGTTGTCTGTTAGTAGGAAGTCTTCCTGTTGTGAATGATGATTTCATCTTGGGGAGTGTGCATTAATGATACGGTCT
The DNA here is from genome assembly GCF_002021735.2 of Oncorhynchus kisutch. NCBI lineage: Eukaryota > Metazoa > Chordata > Actinopteri > Salmoniformes > Salmonidae > Oncorhynchus > Oncorhynchus kisutch. The sequence goes on from NC_034203.2 coordinate 6,583,093, forward strand.
AGGCTCTAAATCTCAAAATCTCTCCTTTATGTCATTCGCAGTGAGGGGAAGAGTGAGAGAAGCCAGAGGAGGGAGGAGGCAGAGTGGAGAGAGATCCACGCTGCCATGGCTCTGACTAACTTGGCCCAGGGGCAGTGCTGCGCCACAGGGACTACCACCACCAGCTGCATCATCCAAAAGTCCTCCCACATCTCAGAAATAAAGACTGTCAAAGTGTCCCTGCCAAACAATGTCTAGACCATTACGGGGTGAAGTTTCTCTTGATCTAGCCTTCCCCTCCGCCAATCATAACCTTAACCATTAGTGGGGAAAACTCAAAACTGACCCAAGATCAGCATCTAGGGACAACTTTACCCTTCATCGTCTGGTCCCTTGAATTACATATAATTTATATAAGAAGTGTTTACACCCTCATGTTAAATGGTAGTAAGGAAAAAATATATAAAATACTAAGATGGAATCGATTTAACACTTAAAACCAATGTAGAGTGAAGACAATAATAACCAGTGTTGGCCAGAGTTACATAAACTCTGAAAATTTTAAAAGTGCACTATGCCATTTTCTGGTTTACTAATACTTCACCACCTAATTTCAGTTTGTGACAAAACAAGCAATTATAGTGTAGAGAATCATTGTACCATCTAAACAGCTGTGAAATATATTTTCCATATCCAAAAGTATTGTATTTTCAGATGTTTGAAGTTTGTACAACACTGAAAGTAAAAGATACAAAAGCTTAACTTAACCTTAAGCATAGAAATAGTGCACATACAACAGATATACTGCTTCTTAGACTTGCTTTCAATGAAATTACAGATACAGTAACTCCCATTTTTATGTGAATTCGGTTGAGTAGCCCAAAAAGTTACATATTGCCATTTTTAAAAAGCTTACACTTTCAAAGGTATAAACATGTATCGTGGGGCAATAGACAGTGTTCATTTTAATTAAAAAATCTTGTTGTGAAAGAGAAATCTGAAAGGACAAATGGTTACCATGATGTAAATGTAATTATTAGATCAATAGTTCTGTAGCAGTAATGCATAATAATGTGCTATTGAAATCATGAAAGAATATAGCAGCAAATTTCAGAGTAAAAACAGAACTGAGGATTTTATAACACAAAATACCCATTTTGGAAACCTTTCCTTTGGTAGTCTCACCTCATGGTCTGGGTAACACTGTTTTGCTTAGTTTCTCGCAGTTAACATTGCCCAAGTAACCACATAGCTTTACATTTGCTTAAAAGTGCAGTAGACTCCGTGTTGATTCTTGTTTCTTTAGAATGCTGCTGGCTAGGGGTTTTTCATCCAGAAACCAGAAACCAACAAGATAACCTACATTAAGCCAGAAGCCTACAAGAAAACATATATTGAACCTGCCGAAAAGATCATAGTTATTTCCATTAACCACGCTATGCCTTACAGTATTCTTCTGAGTCAGTATTTCTATCGGCTGGTAGATGGTGACATGTTTTGGGTCAATGTGTGTATTTTTCTATTGTAACCATGATATTTGTTAGATTACATGAGAACTATATTTTTCACTATAAACTGTATATACTGTATAACCATTTTCTATTTTTCTCAATGACTTAATTTATATTAACTTTAGGAGACTGGATTTGTATCCTAGGCAAAACTATTATCACAACGTAGAGGTGGAAATACTTTTAATGAACTGCAGCTATTTGAATAAATACTTAACTTAACTCTTGTTAATCCTATCCTACTATATATGTCACAAAAAATGATGAAATATGCATTTTGTTCTTTGCTCAAAAACCACTTGTGTCTTGGTCTTATAGAATGAGTTTTAAGGCTGCACAATCATATAACATCTGATAGTATTGGCTGGATGAAGGACATGGGAAGCCTTTGACATCTGACAGAGCGGACTTATCGTGTTCTATTTGGGAAAATTCTCCTGACACTGAACATAAGCACATAATCATACACTGGGCTCTGAGACGATTCCCTAAAACATAGCTTAGTAGTATTTTCCACTGGTCCCTTTCTCAATCAATCAATCAATCAATCAATCAATCAATCAATCAAATGTATTTATAAAGCCCTTTTTACCATCAGCCGATGTTACAAAGTGCTATACAGAAACCCAGCCTAAAACCCCAAACAGCAAGCAATGCAGATGTAGAATGACGGTGGCTATGAAAAACTCCCTAGAAAGGCTGGAACCTGCTTTGGTGACATCTTGAGAAGTGTGTTCTCAGTCTTGAATGTTGAGGTAGGCTTGTGGACATACACTACCGGTCAAAAGTTTTAGAACACTTACTAATTCAAGGGTATTTCTTTATTTTTACTATTTTCTACATTGTAGAATAATGGTGAATACATCAAAACTATGAATTAACACATATGGAATCATGTAGTAACCAAAAAAGTGTTAAACAAATCAAAAGATGTTATATTTGAGATTCTTCCATTAGAAAACATTTTATATTGATGACAGCTGCGCACACTCTTGGCATTCTCTCAACCAGCTTCACCAGGAATGTTTTTCCAACAGTCTTGTATGAGTTCCCACATATGCTGAGCACTTGTTGGCTGCTTTTCCTCTGCAGTCTGACTCATCCCAAACCATCTGAATTTGGTTGAGGTCGAGGTATTGTGGAGGCCAAGTCATCTGATGCAGCACTCTATCACTCTTGATGATTTCAATAGCACATTATTAAACAATACTGCTACAGCACTATCGATCAGCAATTTCATGTCTTCTTCAAGTTCTGTCAAGTTGGTTGTTGATCATTGCTAGACAGCCATTTTCAAGTCTTGCCATAGATTTTCAAGCCAATTTAAGTCAAAACTATAACTAGACCACTCAGGAACATTCAATGTCGTCTTGGTAAGCAATTCCAGTCAATATTTGGCCTTGTGTTTTAGGTTATTGTCCTGCTGAAAGGTGAATTTGTCTCCCAGTGTCTGTTGGAAAGTAGACAGCCAGGTTTTCCTCTAGGATTTTGCCTGTACTTAGCTATATTCCTATTCTTTTAATCCTATAAAACTCCCTAGTCCTTGCCGATGACAAGCATACCCATAACATGATGCAACCACCACCATGATTGAAAATATGAGGAGTGGTACTCAGTGATGTTTTTTTGTTGGAATTGCCCCAAACATAAAACTTTGTATTGAGGACATAAAGTTTTACTTTAGTGACTTGTTGCAAACAGGATGCATGTTTTGGAATATTTTCATTCTAAAGGCTTCCTTCTTTTCACTCTTTCATTTAGGTTAGTAATGTGGAGTAACAACAATGTTGTTGATCCATTTTCAGATTTTTCCTATAACACCCATTAAACTCTAACTGTTTGAAAGTCACCATTGGTCTCATGGTGAAATCCATGAAATCCATGAAAACCAAGTGATAATGCCCTTGAAGCAAATGTCTTGAGGGTATAGTGGCACGGTTGACTATTTACTTTGTCTCAGGCCTAACATACATGAAGGGCACTTTTCTGCATTTGCTGTATGATCGATGAGAATCTCCATATTGCAAATGTACTGTCCCTTACTAGACGTCCGTGAATGTGTTTAACATGTCCCAGTAAATTCCACCAGATGGCGAATGGATTCTTATTGCAAATGTACAAAACATCACCAATCACGACATGGCCATTTCTCCTAAACGGAAAAGTCTTCAAAGACGAAACTTGGTGAGCATAGGTTTGGCCTAATGGGCTGTTAGCCCAGAAACAAAATGCGTCGAGGCCTCAACGCCATTTTTCTGGGATTAAAGGTCAAAAATTAAAATAGAGCGCTAATTTGACCGTCTCACGTCAAAGTACATGAACCTTCGGTGTCAGGAAAAAAGGACCAGCCATTTATCTATCCTAATTTTTGAGAAATCGTACAATGTACAATCGGTGATGGTCAAAGAAATGTATTTTTGCGGCATGTTCAGACGAATCTGTTTAAGGTGGGTGTTGAAACTCGACGTGATTTCCGTGATTTTCTGAAATAACACTCACTCATTCAACCCTCTGTACATAAGTCAGTTCTTAATGTAAAGACTTAAAACTCAGAATTGTGTATGTGTTCCCTTTCAGCTTCCTGTGTCAACCGGAAGTACCTTAAATTGGGGTCATAGGGGCTGTTTGGAAGGGTTAAAAAGGTCAGATCGTTCCAAAATTTCATACGTGTGATTAGGCAACCCTCATGAACTGTAAATCAGTCATTTCTCCCAACAGATGTCAAAGAAAAAACTCACACATACACACACATAAAGGATGGAGTGACACAGTGCGGGGCTTAAAGACACACAGAGCCTGCAATAGTTACCTTTGTTCAAACTATCAAAGAACCATCTGACCTAGAGCTCTGAAACTTTAGAGCTCAAGTCGATAGTGCACGGTGAGTTATGTGGCTCTAGAAGGTTCTCAGACCGAGAAACAGCCTCTTACATTTGCAATAACTTAAATTCATTTTAACCATCATGAAAATTATGACATTTAGAAAAGTCCCAGAGTCGCAAGACTGGGTGCATTGAAACCGCCTCGGCCCATAGAGGCAGACCCTAACGTTTCTGTCCAACGCACGGAAAATGTGGATTTTCAGCACCAATCAAGGTAGCTTCTCCACCTCCAAATGACCTATTGAGCCGAAACCTGGGATTCAGGGTCGCCTCAGATAGGCCTACACATAATGTCAGAACTGGACCCGCAGCTGGAACGTAACTATGTATTTTATGTTTTTATTATGGTTTAAACAGAAGGCGCCGTGAATTATGGGTCTGCTCTGAAATATGTGATAGTTGGCTTCTAAACGAGTTGGAAAAAGTGGTTGTGGTGTCAGTTTGTATCAGTTTGGTGTCAGAATGATATCTAATTAACTGATGGATGGTGACTTGCTGGCTGACTTTGTCCAATTGCAATATGTTTAAGCAGTGATAGACCATTACCAAATTGACATTCTAAAATCAACACCAACGAGCGATGCAGAGGAACCACTATCAGTGTCCGGCCATCCCAAGCTCATCGGGCCAGTCAATTTTGCATTTCTGCAGTATTTTTTGAGTGTGTCAAATTCGTGATGGTAAATGCCCATTGAAACATATTGCAAATGGAAAGCCGTGCACCTGGTGATTGAAATGGGTTACCAGAAGCACATTGGGAAGGGAGCAACGGTTGGGAAGGGAGCACCCACCACCCGTGCCCATCCAATAGGGGGCGCCCCAGGTCATTTTGGATGTTTTTCAAAAAATTGTTAAAAGACAACACAGTCCCACTTCTCCCTCCTCATACATGACAAATAGACCATGTAGGTTGATTCATGGCTTAACATAGTGCTATATATCATTTGGGCAGTATAAATGCCATTTGGACATGGTTCACTGACTTTTGGGTTTGGAAACCGAATTCCTATGATCGTACATGGCAAATGGACATAACATCCTGATTTGGCACTTTCAATACTTTCATATTGCATTTGGACACTTCTTATGGCATTTGGCAATGGTTCACTGACTTTTAACTTCGATATTGTAAATGGACAAACATATGCCTTTATGGACAAGAAAAAAAATATGACAATAAAATATGACAAAGGTATGTTCATAGAGTTCTTATACATGTACAAATAACAAAGAAAATTGAAAGAATTTCAAAAAACGGTCCAGAAAGCACTTTTTTACAGGATGATACATTTTTTTGTTTTTTTGCCAAGACCCTTGGGTCTTGACTTGATGTGCATTTGCAATATGAAAATCTACTGTGGAGCACTCGCCATCTTTTGGATTTTTGCTGTTTGACACTTGGCATTTGCCATAAGCTTTGAATGAAATGCCGTCAATTTGAGTGGTATTGGACATCATGTATATGTTTCGTACGGTGCCAATATGTTCGCTTTAATTTTTGTCCATTTTAGGGGGGTCTTCCCTTACAATACCAGTGACAATATGTGACTGACCAGCTCAAATCGGTCTTATGTAGCAAAATTAGATTTTCTTTTATTTTATATTGGATAAAAGTAGAGACTCAGAGCTACAAAATGGTATATCGTACACTGCATTTTTTAGGAACAACAGGAAAGTAATTCTGCTTTGAAAGTTGATAAACTTTTAATCTCACTTTTGAGAAAAGGGCCTTTGAAAGTTTTGGTACCCTCTGGAGAGCTCTCCTTTGTCTACTCCCATTCAATCAATCAATCAAATGTATTTATAAAGCCCTTCTTACATCAGCTGATGTCACAAAGTGTTGTACAGAAACCCAGCCTAAAACCCCAAACAGCAAGCAATGCAGGTGTAGATGCACGGTGGCTAGGAAAGACTCCCTAGAAAGGCCGTAAACCCAGGAAGAAACCTAGAGAGGAACCAGGCTATGAGGGGTGGCCAGTCCTCTTCTGGCTGTGCCGGTTGGGCACTATAACAGAACATGGCCAAGATGTTCAAATGTTCATAGATGACCAGCAAAGAAAGAAAGAAAGAAAGAAAGAAAGAAAGAAAGAAAGAAAGAAAGAAAGAAAGAAAGAAAGAAAGAAAGAAAGAAAGAAAGAAAGAGAGAGAGAGAGAGAAGGAAAGAGAGAAAGAGAAGGAAAGAGAGAAAGAGAGCAAGAAAGAAAGAGAGAAAAAGAGAGATAATTAGAGCATACTTAAATTCACACAGGACACCGGATAAGACAGGAGAAATACTCCAAATGTAACAGACTGACCCTAGCCCCTGAGACATAAACCATTGCAGCATAAATACTGGAGGCTGAGACAGGAGGGGTCGGGAGACACTGTCCGACGATACCCACGGACAGGGCCAAACAGGCAGGATATAACCCCACTCACTTTGCCAAAGCACAGCCCCCCTAGAGGGTAATATCTTCAACCACCAACTTACCATCCTGAGACATGGCCGAGTAAAGCCCACGAAGACCTCCCCCACAGCAAAAACACAAGGGGGTTGTCAACCCGGACAGGAAGATCACGTCAGCGACTCAAAAGAAGAGTCGGAAGAGCATCAGTAAAGTGCTCTTAAGAGCACCAGTAAAGAGTCGGAAGAGCACCAGTAAGCCAGTGACTCAGCCCCTGTAATATGGTTTGAGGCAGAGAATCCCAGTCCCCTACCTCCAGCTGTTTGCTTAGAAATTCTAGGGATAGTAAGGAGGTACGGCAGGACCAAATCGGAACGATAGGTAGGAGAAAGCCCATGTAATGCTTTGTAGGTTAGCAGTAAAATCTTGAAATCAGCCCTTGTCTTAACAGGAAGCCAGTGTAGAGAGGCTAGCACTGGAGTAATATGATACAGTTTTTTTGTTCTAGTCAAGATTCTAGCAGCTGTATTTAGCACTAACTGAAGTTTATTTAGTGCTTTATCCTGTTAGCCGGAAAGTAGAGCATTTTGGAAAGAACATTTCTGATTTTTGCAATGTTACGTAGATGGAAAAAAGCTGTCCTTGAAACAGTCTTGATATGTTCGTCAAAAGAGAGATCAGGATCCAGGGTAGCGCCCAGTTCCTTCACAGTTTTCTTTGAGACAACCATCAAGACTAATTGTAAGATTCATCAGAAGATCTCTTTGTTTCTTGGGACCTAGAATTAGCATCTGTTTTGTCCGAATTTAAAAGTAGAACATTTGCCGCCATCCACTTCCTTATGTCTGAAACACAGGCTTCCAAGGAGGGCAATTTTGGGGCTTCACCATGTTTCATCGAAATTTACAGCTGTTGTGTGTCGTCCGCATTAGCAGTGAAAGTTAACATTATGTTTCATAATGACATCACCAAGAGGTAAAATATATAGTGAAAACAATAGTGGTCCAAAAACGGAGCCTTGAGTAACACCGACATTTACAGTTGATTTGTCAGAGGACAAACCATCTACAGAGACACACTGATATCTTTCTGACAGATATGATCTAAACAAAGCAAGAACTTGCCCATGTAGACCAATTTGGGTTTCCAATCTTTCCAAAAGAATGTGGTGATCGATGGTATCAAAAACAGCTTTTTCAAACAGTTCTGAGAGGAATGGGAGATTCGATATAGACCGATAGGTTTTTACATTTTCTGGGTCAAGGTTTGGCTTTTTCAAGCAAAGCTTTATTACTGCCACATTTATTGAGTTTGATACACATCTGATGGATAGAGAGCCATTTATTATGTTCAATATAGGAGGTCCAAGCACAGGAAGCAGCTCTTTCAGTAGTTTAGTTGGAATAGGGTCCAGTATGCAGCTTGAAGGTTCGGAGGCCATGATTATTTTCATCAATGTGTCAAGAGATATAATACATAAAAACTTGAGTGCCTCCCTTGATCCTAGGTCCGGACAGAGTTGAGCAGACTCAGGACAACTGAGCTTTGGAGGAATTTGCAGATTTAAAGAGGAGTCCATCATTTGCTTTCTAATGATCATGATCTTTTCATCAAAGAAGTTCATGAATTCATCACTGCTGAAGTGAAAGCCATCCTCTCTTGGGGAATGTTGCTTTTTAGTTAGCTTTGCAAAAGATTGTTCTTATTTTCCTCAATTTAAGTTGGAAAAATAGGATAGTCGAGCAGCAGTGAGGGCTCTTCTATACTGCACGGTACTGTCATTCCAAGCTAGTCGGAAGACTTCCAGTTTGATGTACCGCCATTTTCGTTCCAATTTTCTGGAAGCTTTCTTCAAAGTTCAGGTATTTTCTGTATACCAGGGAGATAGTTTCTTATGACAAATGTTTTTTGTTTATAGGGGCGCGACTTCATCTAGGTTATTACGCAAGGTTAAATTGAGTTCCTCAGTTAGGTGGTTAACTGATTTTTGTACTCTGATGTCCTTGGGTAGGTGGAAGGAGTCTGGAAGGGCATCTAGGAATCTTTGGGTTGTCTGAGAATTTATAGCACAGCTTTTGATGATCCTTGGTTTAGAGTCAGATGTGTTCTACTGATTGATGCTGATCCTTGGTTTGGGTCTGAGCAGATTATTTGTTGCGATTGCAAATGTAATAAAGTGGTGGTCCGATAGTCCAGGATTAGGAGGAAAAACATTCAGCATTGCTCACACCCTCTAAGGATTCACATGTGAGGTCACGTGCTAAACTGTGAGTAGTGTAGTAAAAGATGAAGACTAAAAGTGATAGTAGCCTACAATAAGGAACAATTCCAGGTAAACATTAGATAACACTTACCCAGACACACTTGTCTAAATTGATGGGTCATGTGAAATAAATTATATAACCCCCAGCCACATCCAGTGGTGGAAAATGTACTAAATGGTCATACTTGAGTAAAAGTATAAATCCTTTCAAATTCCTTATATTAATCCAGACAGCACAATTGTATTTTTTTCATTTTAAAATTTTATTGACAGATTTTATTGACGGATAGCCCAATGTACTTAAGTATAAAAACTACATATATAAACCATTTCAAATTCCTTAAATTAAGCATACCAGAAGGCACAATAAAAAAGCGACATTTCTTTTGTTGACGGATAGCCAGGGGCACACTCCAACACTCAGACAAATAAAGTGAGTCTGCCAGATCAGAGGCAGTAGGGTGGTTCACTTAATAAGTGTGTGAATTGTACAATTTTTCTGTCAAAAATTTAACTAGTACTTTTGGGTGTCATAGAAAATGTATGGAGTAAAAGGCACATTATTATTCTTTATGAATGTGGTGAAGTAAAAGTTACCAAAAATATAAATAGGAAAGTAATGTAAAGATACCACAGAAAACTACTTAACTTTCTTGGGGTAGGGGGCAGTATTGGGTAGCTTGGATAAAAAATGTGCCCAAATTAAGCTGCCTGCTACTCAGCCGTAAAAGCTAGAATATGCATATAATTAGTACATTTGGATTCTAGTTTCTAAAACTGTTTGAATGATGTCTGTGAGTATAACAGAACTCATATGGCAAGCATAAACCTGAGAAAAAATCCAACCAGGAAGTGGGAAATCTGAGGTTTGTAGTTTTTCAACTCAGCCCCCATTGAAGATACAGGGTGATGATATTAGTTATGTTTCACTTCCCAAGGCTTCCACTAGATGTCAACAGTATTTAGAACCTGTTTTGAGGATTCTACTCTAAAGGAGGGGCTCATAAGGGCTCTTTGAGTGAGTGGTCTGGCAGAGTGCCACAGACTCGGTCTGGCGCGCTCATGTGAAAGGTAGCTACGTTCCACTTCATTTGTACAGACAAAGGAATTGTCCGGTCGGAACATTAATGAAGTTTTATGTTAAAAACATCCTAAAGATTGATTCCATACTTAGTTTGGAATGTTTCTACGGGCTGTAACGGAACTTTTTAAACTTTTTGTCTGACGTTCGGCGAGACCTGAACGCGCTTTTGGATTTGTTTACCAAACGCCCTAACAAAAGAAGATATTTGGACATAACTGATGGACATTATCGAACAAATCAAACATTTATGGTGGATCTGGGATTCCTGGGAGTGCATTCTGATGAAGATCATCAATGGTAAGTGAATATTTAAAATGCTATTTCTGAGTAATGTTGACTACCCAATATGGCGGGTATCTTTTTGGCTGCTTTGTTGTCTAAAGGCTGTACTCAGATTATTGCATGGTTTGCTTTCTCCGTAAAGTTTTTTAAAATCTGACACAGCGGTTGCATTAAGGCAAAGTTTATCTAAAGTTCCATGTATAATAGTCGTATCTTTATCAATGTTTATTATGAGTATTTCTGTAATTTGATGTGACTCTGCACAATCACCGCATGTTTTAGAACTACTGAACGTAACGCGCCAATGTAAACTGAGATTTTTTTATATAAATATGAACTTTATCAAACAAAACATACATGTATTGTGTAACATGAAGTCCTATGAGTGTCATCTGATGAAGACCATCAAAGGTTAGTGATTCATTTTATCTCTATTTGTGCTTTTTGTGACTCCTCTCTTTGGCTGGAAAAATGGCTGTTTTTCTGTGGCTTGGTGGCAACCTAACATTTGTGGTGGTTTTGCTGTAAATCCTTTTTGAAATCAGACACTGTGGCTGGATTATTTTGATCTTTAAAATGGTGTAAAATACTTGTTTGCTTGAGGAATTTTAAGTATGAGATTTTTGTTGTTTTGAATTTGGCGCCCTGCACTTTCACTGGCTGTTGGGGGGGGGGAATGAAAAGCGTGTCCAAAGTAAATGGCCTGTTACTCTGGCTCAGAAGCCAGGATAAGCATATTATTAATAGATTTTGATAGAAAACACTCTGAAATTTCAAAAACTGTTTTAATGATGTCTGTGAGTATATCAGAACTTATTTGGCAGGCGTAACCCCGAGGACAAACCATCCATGATTTTTGTTGTTGTTGGGGTCACTCTCTTTTCAATGGGTGTTCATAGGGAATCTAGAATTCTAAGGCAGGGGCTTGCAGTTCCAATCGCTTCCACTGGATGTCAACAGTCTTTAGAAATTGGTTGAGGTTTTTCCTTTGTGTAATGAAGAAGTACGGCCATCCAGAACGAGGGTAACTTGAAGTGTACTGTTAGAGGTGCGTCACCAGAAATGCTCGCCACACTTTGTTATCATCCTGTATTGAACGCTGTTTATCCCGTCTTCAATTTTATCGATTATTTACGTAAAAAATACCTAAGTTGTATTACAAAAGTAGTTTGAAATGTTTGCACAATGCTTACAGGTAACATTTGAGATATTTTGTAGTCACGTTGCGCAAGTTGGGGAGGCAGGGTAGCCTAGTGGTTAGCGCGTTGGACTAGTAACCGAAAGGTTGCAAGTTCGAATCCCCGAGCTGACATGGTACAAATCTGTTGTTCTGTCCCTGAACAGGCAGTTATAACCCACTGTTCCTAGGCCATCATTGAAAATAAGAATTTGTTCTTAACTGACTTGCCTAGTAAAATAAAGGTAAACATTTTTTTATTTTATTAAAAAGTTGGAACCGGTGTTTTTCTGGATCAAACGCGCCAAATAAATGGACATTTTGGATATATATCGACGGAATTAATCGAACAAAAGGACCATTTATGGGACAAAGGTAAGGCATGAATTCTATTTTTGTGTCACGCCTGCAGGGTTGAAGTATGTGTTTCTCTCTTTGTTTACTGGGGTGCTATCCTCAGATAATAGCATCGTTTGCTTTCGCCGTAAAGCATTTTTTAAATCTGACATGTTGGCTGGATTCACAACAAGTGTAGCTTTAATTTGGTATATTGAATGTGTGATTTCATCAAAGTTGAATTTCTATAGTAATTTATTTGAATTTGGCACCCTGCATTTTCACTGGATGTTGGCCAGGTGGGACGCTACCGTCTCACATATAACCTGAGTTGAAACCTGAGTGAGGTGCACATGTAAAGTACATAAACAGATGCATGCGCCATATTTTTATGTGGTGGACACTGGATACGATCACATGATATTGCTGTGGTATGTCACAAAATCATGTTACGACCGCACATATCAATATTCATTTTATATATCAATATTTTGCTAAGTCTTGCTAAGTGGATGGTCTCTACAGAAGGTGTAAATGGTACAGCCAAATGGTTACTTGCATAGTAGCAATATCAGAAATAGATAGCATCAATATAAATAAAATATACAGTATGTACAAGAACAATATCAATAACGATATCGGTAACAGACGAGGAAGTTATATGCATACAAACGGGTAAAGTGGCTGAGAAGCAGGATAAACCACCAGGAACTGTAGACCATTTATAGGAGGAAGGATGTCAGCATTGTGCAGCAGCTGAAACCTGGTCCTGACAGTCTGAACACTCCTTGGCGACAACACCAGGCTCCAGAGCATCGAAACAGTAAAACAGGGAATAACAACATCAAAAAATCTGAAAACATTACAACATCAATTCACCTCCAAAGTTTAGATAAGAGTAACTTGTTCTTGTTTTGGCCACTGCTGTTATCACAATTCAGGTCCACACGTGTTTTCCCAACTCCATAGTTGGTAAAGAACTGGTGCATGACTGCGCTGCTGCCTTTGCTTGCCAGGGCCAGCTCTCTTTTTGATGACTGTATTACTGGTGGATTAGAGTCAGATGTGTTCTACTGATTGATGCTGAAAGACAAATTCCAGATATAAATATTTTAGCATTATTATACATTAGATGCGAAAGGCATTCTGAGATAACATCACTACATACAGGTAATGTTAGCTACTGTAGCTAGCCAGCCATCTAACTTCAGCTGGCTAGCTAACAGCAAGCTTTAACTAGCAATACAAACTGATTGTCATAGCTAGCTAAAGTTAGCCAATAGGTTCAATGTTAGCTAGTTAGCTAGCTAACATTAGGCTATAACTAGCAATACGAAATGGAATTTTGAGAAAACATCACTAACATTACACACACTTCATACACATAAGTTAATGTTAGCTAGCAAGCCAGCCACCTAACATCAGCTAATGTTAGCTAGCTAACAGCAAGCTTTAACTTGGGGTCATTTGTTTAGACATGTCACGTTAACGTTAGTTATCTAGCTAAAAAATTAACTATAATCCCAATCGATAGAGTAGCATTACTAGCAATACAAACCGGTTGTCATAGCAAGCTAAAGTTAACCAAATAGCGTTAGGTTCAATGTTAGTTAGCAAGTCAGCCATCAAACTCCAGCTGGCTAGCTGACAACGTACAACACAGGTATAAATACGCTGGGGATACTGGGGAAGATGGGCGACACCTGGAGTGGGGTGGAGTCAAGCCCAAAGACAGGTAAAACAGATCAGGCTGCTTGGCTGGTTACTGTTTGTAATAATTTGTCAACTGGGCTATGTTCTGGGCTAGGTATGCTTTCACCGAAAAGCATTTTATAAATATGATACTGTGGTTGGTTTAACAAGAAGTTAATATTTAAACCTATGTAAAATATGATTTGTTTTCTGAATTTTTATAATGAGCATTTCTGTAATTGTTAAGGGAATTTTTATGAATGATGACTAATTATGTATACATTTCAATCAGGACTGACTAATCAGAATACTATTATGTTACTGTATATGTACTAATCAGAATACTATTATGTTACTGTATATGTATGAATTTTCTTTTTAATCCTAGTACTGAATATAATGTGTGTAAATATAATCAAGAATTAGAACAATGACTGTCTGTACCATGGTAGAAATGAATGAACTTCTAGCCAGTCTGGCTAGAAGGCTTATCTACACAAGCTGACCTTGGCTCAGTCATATATTATCTTAATAGGGAGAGACATGTGAGAACCATACAGCCATTGTACTAGAGCGGAGATGACACGGGCTAGTACTGAAACTAATGACGTGATTTTCAGTTTATAACCTGTGGTAAAATGTGTAATGAGCAGTACTCACGAGAATAAACACAGCTGGTTGATTTCAAAGGCTGGTCTCTGTCCATTTTATACCAATAAGGGTCTTACAACCTCTTATGAATTGACAGAGTGATTCATTTTAATTGGTTATTAAAACAGAGGAATTTAATTCCTGTAACAGTAATTGAATTTGGCGATCTACAACCTCACTGGATGTTGGCCAGATGGGACGCTAGCTTCCCACATACCCTAGAGAGGTTAAGCAGCGCAGCCAGAGCCCGGACTTGAACCTGATCAAGTTGTGCACCATCCAACTTGGCCAGTTAAGGACATTCAGAGACTTGTCCCGAAGCCACTCCTGCGTTTTCCTGGCTGTGTGCTTAGGGGCTTTGTCCTGTTGGACGGTGAAACCCAGTCTGAGGTCCTGAGCGGTCTGGATCAGGTTTTCATCTAGGATCTCTCTGTAATTTGCTCAGTTGATCTTTCCCTCGATCTTGACTAGTCAAGAGTGCTCAGGACCTCGGACTGGGGTTCACCAGTACGACTCCTTGTGCACCGTGGTAGTAGCTGAGCGTCAGGGTCCTGAACCTCTCCTGTCCTGCTGTGTCCTGACAGGTCCAAGATAGTCAACAATAACGATCAATGAGAGAAAGCAGTGGGCTAACCAACAGCATTTAACACAGGTACTGTAAGCCAGGCTAGCATGAAGAGGATTTCACTTTGCAGAAAGTGTCAATAAGCTGCATTATGGAGTTATAACATGACCATTTCAATGAGTTCATCCTGGGTTGTGTTCAGGAGCCACGAAACAAACAATGTTTTAAATCTGAATTTACCTGTACAATAACACGAACCCACGGTAGTCAATAATTTCATCCTGCTTGTGCGCATCACCAAGCATCTAACTAGGATTCCCATTTCATCTGTGGGTAAATCATTAGAGAAACAATAAATGTAATAATATTTAGAAAATGACCATATGCATTTCAAGTAAAATAACAACCCTAATGTTCATCCCCCAGGTCAAACTAGCTAACAACAGCTAGTTAACTAAATGTCCATGAATGTTTATGTGTTTCGGCCTGCCCCCAAATGTCCTGATCGCATCTGGTGTAAATAGGCAAAATCAAAATTCATACGTCGACTCGTAAAATAGCTAATTTTCTTCTTTGCCCGCTTTGAGGATAATACAGTGCAACCGACGCGGCCCCCTACCAAGGTCTGTGAGCTCTCCTTCTCTGTGGCCGACTTGAGAAAGACATTTGATATGTTAACCCTCACAAGGCTGCTGGCCCAGACGGCATCCATAGTCGCATCCTCAGAGCATGCACAGACCAGTTGGCTGGGCGCCAAATTCAAAACAACAGAAATCTCATAATAAAAATTCCTCAATATAAATATCTTGTAACATTTTAAAAGTAACCTTGTTGTTAATCCCACCACAGTCCGATTTCAAATAGGCTTTACAGCGAAAGCACCTCAAACGATTATGTTAGGTCAGAGCCAAGTCACAGAAAAACAGCCATTTTTCCAGCCAAAGAGTGGAGTCACAAAAATCTGAAATAGAGAGAGAATGAATCACTAACCTTTGATGCTCTTCATTAGATGACACTCATAGGACTTCATGTTACACAATACATGTATGTTTTGTTCGATAAAGTTCATATTTATATTTAAAAAATCTCAGTAAACAGTGGCGCGTTATGTTCAGTAGTTCCAAAAACATCCAGTGATATTGCAGAGAGCCACGTCAATTTACAGAAATATCCATCATAAATTTTGATGAAAATTCAAGTGTTATACATGGAAGTATAGATAATCTTCTCCTTAATGCAACCGCTGTGTCAGATTTCAAAAAGCTTTACGGAAAAAGCAAACCATGCAATAAACTGAGGTGCTCAGAGACCCAACAGGCATATTGTGCAGTGAACAGAAGTCAGAAATAACATTACAAATATTAACTTACCTTTGATGATCTTCATCAGAATGCACTCCCAGGAATCCCAGTTCCACAATAAATGTTTGATTTGTTCGATAATGTCCATCATTTATGTCCAAATAGCTACTTTTGTTAGTGCGTTTGGTGAACAAATCAAAACTCACAAAGCGCGTTCACTAGTTGCAGACGAAATGTCAAAAAGTTCAGCAGTTACAGTCCGTGTCAAACGATGTATAGAATCAATCTTTAGGATGTTTTTAACATAAATCTTCAATAATGTTCCACCCGGAGAATTCCTTTGTCTTCAGAAAAGCAAATGGAACAGGAGATACCTCTCATGTGAATGCGCGTGACCAGCTTGTGACTGCTGGCAGACCTCTGACTCATTTTACTCTCATTCAGCCCCCCTTTACAGTAGAAGCCTCAAACAAGTTTCTAAAGATGGTTGAGATCTAGTGGAAGCCTTAGGAAGTGAAACATGACCAATATCCCACTGTATCTTCAATAGGAGCTGAGTTGAAAATCGACCAACCTCAGATTTCCCACTTCCTGGTGTATTTTTTCTCAGGTTTTTGCCTGCCATATTAGTTCTGTTATACTCACAGACATCATTCAAGCAGTTTTAGAAACTTCAGAGTGTTTTCTACACAATACTACTAATAATTTGCATATATTAGCAACTGGGACTGAGGAGCAGGCAGTTTACTCTGGGTACCTCTGGGAACCTTATTCATCCAAGCTACTCAATACTGCCCCCAGCCATAAGAAGTTAAAAAGTCTTGAGACAATTGAGACATGTCTTGTGTATGTGTGCCATTCAGAATGTGAATGGGCAAGACATCAGATTTAAGTGCCTTTGAACAGGGTATGATGGAAGGTGCCAGGCTCACTGGTTTGAGTGTGTCAATAACTGCAACGCTGCTGGGTTTTTCACACTCAACAGTTTCCTGTGTGTATCAAGATTGATCCACCACCCAACAAGTTATCCAGCCAACTTCACAACTGTGGGAAGCATTGGAGTCAACATGGGCCAGCATCCCTGTGGAATGCTTTCGACACCTTGTAGGGTCAAAGCTCCAACAAATTGAGGCTGTTCTGATGGAAAAAAGGGGTGCAACTCACTATTCAACTCACTGACAAGCTAGCTAAGGCATGAAAGCCTGAAGAGTCGGCTGAGGCATCCTCGGTTGCTCCGGCAGCGGAACCCAGACCCGACGTCACCTCCAAAACAAACAACATTTCCTTATGCTTCACTTTGGCAGGCGTGAAGCAAGTTCAGGGAGTGAATACATTTAATAAATGAACAGAGCACCAACATGAAACAAAAACAATAACGCCTGGGGAAGGAACCAAAGGGAGTGACATAAATAGATATAGGTAATCAAGGAGGTGATGGAGTCCAGGTGAGTGTCAATACGTGCTGGTGCGCATGACGATGGTGACAGGTGTGCGTAATAATCAGCAGTCTGGTGACCTAGAGTCCAGAGAGCTGGCAAAGAGCTTTACACACCTGGATTGTGCAACGTTTGCCATAAAGAAAGGGGTTGACGCAAGACATTTCAGATTTTAAAAAAAATCTTAATTTGAAAAAAAATTCTTCAAACAAAATTCCACTTTGACATTATGGGGTATTGTGTGTGTGTGTGTAGATCAGTGACACAAAATCTCAATCTAATCCCCCCTTTTGTAGGACGAATAATAATTTATTTTATTTTTAACCCAGTCGGGCTCTCAACATACTGTTGAGAGTTGGAATAATAGAATACACAAGGTGCGATTTCAAAATTTGGTTAGCCCAAGTCAGATTTTTTTTTTTTGACTGGTAAATTATTCTAGCGGCCAGCTATTTAAACTTGTAGTAAGCATGTTTCAAATTACCAACCGATGTGGGGCCCATTGATCATCAGTTATTATATCAACCCTTGTGTAATCTTAACATTCTGTATACTCCCCTTGTAAAAGGGTAAAAGATGACCCGCTTTCTCTAAATCCTTAAAATAAAGCAGCTTAATTGAATTTTGATTGAGTTAATTGAGTCTATTTTGCATGAAGAACCAACCTGTCATTCATCACAAACCTTGTGAATATCTGGGTTTTCCTTCTTCACAATGCAGAAAGACTGCATTTAATCAATGGACAACACTTGTTTTTATTACAACACCTGTCATAATTGTTTTCTTTACTAAAGTAGAGGTTGCTAAAGGTACTGCGTAAGTGTAAACATACATTTTTTAGCAAGAGATAGCACTTGTATAGCCCAAGAAAGTAGCAGAAATGTGCAGAAAGTAGTTTTGAATGCATTTTATTGAAGGGAAACAACAACAGTCTTGAACTTATTTGGCAATATAGTGATATATTCTTATATACTGTACAACGAGGAATTCAACTACAAAATATTAGTCTTCACCAATTTATTTTACCGTTGCCCCCACCCACAAGGTGTGTAAACAACATCAATAAATAAGAATAAAATAAGATAATACAGATTCAAAACAAAAACTCTAATTAGCACATGTAGGACAGCACGCAAGTGTGTGCATGGACTTTGCAGATGTATTTCTCACATGTGCAGCACATAGTATTTGTTTTACAGTCCTTCTTTGGGGGGCTGAATTGGCATCTCCTCCTGCAGCCTCAAGATTCAGCCCCCTGAACAGCTTTCACAAGCGCTGCAGAGGCTGCTGTGCAGGGGAGGTGCTCCCTTCTTTGAATGTGTGGGGTTACAAGTGCCTTTCCCAGCTGCTCCAGGAACACCCTCCTCTTGTTCCACTTATCAGGTATCCAGGTAGGGTTGATATTGTTCCTTATCATGAAGGCATTGAATGAGGACACATCAATGATGTAATGGAAGATGACCAGGGAACAGCGGGCAGTCATCCTCCTGCTGTAAGTTCCAATCACCCTGTCCAGGTTGTCCATGCCTTCTTTGTTGTGGTTGTAGTCCAGGATGATGACGATCACTGATCTCAGACGTTTTGTACAGTGTCCTCAGGAGGACCACATTCTTGTTCCTCTTTGGGAGGTAAGAAACTAAATTGGTGGTGGGGGTGAATGCAAACTTTGATGAGAAGGCCTATCTCCCCCTTGTTGCGAGGAGTGCAGGGGGAAGCTCAGGCTTGTTCTTTCTAACTGTGCCAACCATGGTGATCTTCCTCTTCAGGAGCTGCTGGCTGAGTTCATAAGAGGTGAAGAAATTGTCACACGTGACATTGTGCCCCCTCAATCCATCTGTCACATCAAGCACAACCCGCATCCCCTGGTTCTTCTCTGGGCCTCCACTGGTCGGCTTCCCTTTGTAGACTTGCATCTTCCAAGTGTAGCTGGCACAGGCCACCCATATCTTGATGCCATACCTTGCTGGCTTGCTGGGCATATACTGCCAGAGAGGACAGCGATCTTTTGTCAAAATAAATTACTATCAGTAATTAGTATGAGTGTCACAGAAAACAATGACATAAATAAATGATATTACAGCAATACATAATAAAATGAACAGTGAAAATCACTTATATTACAGATATGAAAATAAAAATGTACCTCTGAATGGAACCAGTTGCTCATCCACTGTTACTTCAGGCCCAGGGTTGTAAGAGCTATGGCAGACGGTCCTCCCACTTCTCCCAGACCTCTCTCATGGCTGCCAGTTTGTCACTCGCATGTCTCGCAGGTCTTGACTCATGGTTATCAAATCGTAGCATTCTTGAGAAAGTGTTGAAAGACTTCCAGTGGCATCGTGGCACGAAAATTGCCCTTTCACTCTCTGCATCCCAGAGACTACATGTAACCTCGCCTCGGGACCTATACACACCCGCTAAGATTAGCAGCCCTATGTAGGCACGCAGGTCAATCTCATACATCCTTTTCCTGTTGTCTCCATATTTACGGAAACCCTCCAAATTTGTAATCTCCAGGATTATATTTTTGATGGCTGGTGTGATGAACATGTAGAATGTTGAGGCGATGTCCTGGGCATGGGCAACTGCATGTCTTGCGGGCCATGGGGTCATCCTTATGACATTTTGTGCTGCCGTCCGACCTTGGTTGTCATATGGTGACAAGGGCCATGTTATTTTGCTGTTCTTTGACAAAAATTTCTCTCTTTCAGCTTGGGGGATTTCTTCTTCATCTGAAGATGATGCATCGTGCTCTGGGTTGTAATTCTTCAACATCTTCTTCTTCAGATACCTCCTCCTCTTCTAAATCATTGTTCTCTTGTTCCTCCGGGACATCTGAAAAAATCCGATCCACGACCTGTTGGGCACTGAAACATGCACTCATGGCTTCAGCAAAGAGAGAACTGGGGGGCTGTCATCTGCAGCACCTTTATAGCCTCTGACTGCTTTCCCCATTAGTAAACAATGCTTTCAAGAAATGTTTATTTTGTCAGAAATGTTGTTTATTTTGTCAGAAATGTTTATTTTGTCTGAAATTGTTTTTTATTTTGTCTGTGAACTTGAGTCATGTGTGGGGTCATGGAGGGCAGAAGCTGCACATGCACAAGAACATTTTAGTTTTGTCTGAGTTCAATCAGTAGCACATGTAATCTCAATTTCTCACTGTGTGTGTGTATGTGTGTGTCTTTGTGGTTTTTGTGGTGTGTAAATTATTTTATAACTGCCGGATCAAGACAATCTTTGTACCCTGGTGGTGTACAGCTTTCATGGAAATATGAACAAAGTAAATGTTTCACTTTTTCTAATGTTGGGGTCACTTTAGGGGCTTTTCTCTGTTGTTAAACATAGTGGCGGGACTTTTTTGAACCTTAAGACAACACAAGGGTTAAAAACTGCAAACATTTTTCTCCACCACATGGCAAAATGCATAGAATTGCATGACATTTTTATAAAATTGATAAATCTTCTCTGCCCCATGGCAAGATGTGCAGAATTGCTGTCAGGAGGGGGGCCTCAAACTGTTTTGCTCGCAAGGTGGGAAATGGGGCATGGATGTGGGTACACATACCCATGATCCACTGCGGCCCCTCATGACAAGTTCCTTTTTTTTGTGGCCCCCACCCCCATCAAAGATGCCCATCTCTGGCCTAGCTCAACACCTAATTTAATGTGTGTGTACTTTCTAAAGGCACCGTATAAAGCAAACATTATCCCTTATGTCAAGCTAAGCAAATACTTAAATTGTTAAAGTATGTTCCAGAACAGTGAGTACAATATTTTTTTCTGAATATTTACTCCCCGCCCCCCATGTTTAAGGGGGTTAGCCATCAGTGCCATTTTTGCCCCTAACATATCAGGTCTTTCAGCAGTCTGAAAGTTAGACAAAAAAATTGTCTGGAACAATGTGCCAGAAAAATCTAGATCAAGCATGCCTTGAACTTCTTTCCACAGTCCACAGACTCATCAGATGTATTTACATCTTATGTGTCGTATACTCACTAAGTGTACAAAACATTAGGAACACCTTCCTAATATTGAGTTGCACCTTTTGTGCTCTGAACAGCTTCAATTCGTTGGGGCATGGACTCCACAAGGTGTTGAAAGTGTTCCACAGGGAACAATGTTGATGCAAATGCTTCCCACAGCTGTGTCAAGTTGGCTGGATGTCCTTCGGGTGGTGGACCGTGGAAATTGTTGAGCACGAAAAACCCTGCAGTGTTGCAGTTCTTGATTCACTCAAACTGGTGCACCTGGCACCTACTACCATACCCCGTTCAAAGGCACTTAATTTGTTTGTCTTGCCTATTCACCCTTTGAATGGCACACATACACAATCCATGTCTCAATTGTCTCAAGGCTTAAAAATCCTTCTTTAACCTGTCTCCTCCCCTTCATCTACACTGATTGAAGTGGATTTAACGGGGATCAAAGCTTTCACCTGGTCAGTCTATGTCATGGAAAGAGCTGGTGTTCTTAATGTTTTGTACAGTCAGTGTATGTGTGGTGGGACGTTGCATGTCAGTGATTATTGAACTAAAACATAATAACGTATAAGACCTTGCTTGCTCAGTGGAAAAGCAGGTTTAGGTGGCATATACTGTAGAATCTGCAGTGAATACAATACAATGTACATGGGCTGCTCTCACACAAAGAATGGACATAAATATGGATATGGTTGAAAAGTAGCCTTGAAAAGCAGACTTTTCTTTCAGTCTCTCTTTGCTTATCAGAAAGGCATTTGGAGAGGTCCGCCACACATTAATGGTACCCTGGTTACCATGTTAAAAAGGGTTTTTGAGGCTCTTGAGTGAAATGTCAAATTACCATAAATGATGTGTGCAAGATGGGTCCATTAAACCACCCGCTTTGGGCTGGTGTCAATGTGCAGTTCATATATGCATAATCTATGAGCAGAATTATTGTATTACCTCAATTAGCCACGAAATCTCTATTTTGAAAGCGACTATTTTTCTGGACATTTTCCCAACATTGTTCCCCACCTGGGCCAGCCCCCTAACAATTTGTTTTCATAGCCAATGAGCTTAGCTCCTCGACATTAGAGCGACAGCTAGCAAGATGCACACACAGAAGAGTGAGACAGAGAGACCAATGACGTGGTGCACATATCTGCATGTAACATAGTACGCGATTTTCGGGGACCACTTTTGGCTTGTGAGCACTACTTTCAGAACTACTGGCTAAAAAGTATGCAAAAGTACTGAAGAATCTCTTTAATTACATTACCGGCATTTAACCTCTCTACAGATTGAAAAACATCTACATGGTTCAGATCCTCTTATGTTTATTACTCACTGATATGCATATGGAACATGGAGAACGAATACCAAAATAATAATTGTAAAATTAATTAAATAATTACTTTGTTGATCATGTTTAAGAATATTCCAACTCTGTGAAGCATATGCCATTTACTACTACATCTTTGGTATGAATTTTGACAATTCGTAACATTTTGTACCAGTTTCATCTCAGGAATTTTATTATGAAAGGGAATCACAGCGATCACATTCTTGTTCTTTGGGTGGACATTGTGCACCGCTGAAGGAAAAACACAACAGTGATTGATAACATAGAAAACAAAACCTAGGAAAAAAAGTCTAAGTAGTTGTGTCATATGCAAAACCGAACGGACCAAGTAACACTATGAGCAGAGTCACTAATCCTGGCATCCAAAGCGCTGGTTGGTGCACTAGGTGTTGGATATACAATGTTTTCAGTGATTTCCCCAGGAGAAGAAAGGAAGAAGGAATTAATTCAAAATTTCCCTGAAGCTAACCCAGTGAGAATGGAGGATACAAGGAGGAGAAATGCCCTTGTGATGCTGCTGAGGACAGTGACTTGGAAAGAGCATTTGAGGTGGCCAGAAATGGACCATGGGTGTGCAGAAAAGGACACCAGAAATAGAGAAATGATCGACCTGCTACCTTCTATTGAATGTCCAGATGAAGGGACAGATAACTTCAGCAGAGTGGAAGTGTAGGCCCTGCCTCAAACTTATGTGCTCTCTGTCACCTGGGGCTGCATGGGAATTTGCCCTAAAACAGCCCTTCCCCCTTTTGAGGGGCCAAAATGTATCTCTCCCTCTCTACAGTATCCAGCGGACTGACTATTGGAATGTGTGAGAATAATACTATGGCATCCATGTTTGTTATCTATTTGAAAGTTGTTCATTGAGAAGAACTAACTAATACCCTGGATTCTCTTCTCATTACCATTTCTTAATCTTATTGCACATGGTTTTACTATATTAAATGGAGTCAGATAGTAAGATGTATTAAATGTAGATTGTTAAATATTATTATCCCTACAGTAGTCACTGAGGCAAATCATCTGCCATTGGCCTATAATCTTGATGTTCACTTCCTGTTAAAAGACACAAGATGTTTGCTCTGACTTTGGGTATGAATGTAAAGGAGTGCAAGTGCTTTGTTTCATCACATAAGATAGTGTTAAAAATAAAAACATCAGTTTGCAAAATCCAATCCAAACAAAACATGTATTATAAGAATATTGTTGTTGGGTGATTAGCCATTGTTGCTGTAGATACTTTATTGTATGATAAGAGATCGTAAGGCACCTATAGGGTCATTACAGATAAGATAGTACTTTATTAATCCCCCAGAAGGGAAATGCTGATTGCACCAGCCAATACAGAGAACGCCAATAAATACATAATAAAACACAACTAAAAACACACTAAAAGCAGCACATACAGTTCCAGTCAAAAGTTTGGACACACCTACTTTTTCTTTATTTTTACTATTTGTCCAAACTATGAAATAACACATGGAATCATATAGTAAGAGAAAAAGTGTTATATTTGAGATTGTTCAAAGTATCCACCCTTATCCTTGATGGCAGCTTTGCATACTCTTGGCATTATCTCAATCAACTTCATGAGGAATGCTTTTCCAGCAGTCTTGAAGGAGTTCCCACATATGCTGAGCACTTGTTGGCTGCATTTCCTTCACTCTACACTCCAACTCATCCCAAGCCATCTCAATTGGGTTGAGGTCAGGTGATTGTGGAGGCCAGGTCATCTGAAGCAGCACTCCATCACTCTCCTTCTTGGTCAAATAGCCCTTACACAGCCTGGAGGTGTGTTTTGGGTCATTGTCCTGTTGGGAAAAAAATGATAGTCCCACTAAGCGCAAATCAGATGGGATGGCGGATCTCTGCAGAATGCTGTGGTAGCTATGTTGGTTAAGTGTGCCTTTAAATCACTGACAGTGACAGTGTAAATCACTGACAGTGTCACAAGCAAGCACCCCCACACCATCATACCTTCTCCTCCATGCTTCATTGTGGGAGCCACACATGCAGAGATAATCCGTTTACCTACTCTGTGTCTCACAAAGACACGGCGGTTGGAACCAAAAATCTAAAATTTGGAGTCATCCGACCAAAGGACAGATTTCCACTGGTCTAATGTCCATTGCTTGTGTTTCTTGGCCCAAGCAAGTCTATTCTTCTTATTGGTGTTCTGTAGTAGTGGTTTGTTTACAGCAATTAGGACCATGAAGGCCTGAATCACGCAGTCTCCTCTGAACAGTTGATGTTGAGATGTGTCTGTTACCGGAACTCTGTGAAGCATTTATTTGGGCTGCAATCTGAGGTGCAGTTAACTCTAATGAATTTATCCTCTGCAGCAGAAGTAACTCTGGGTTTTCCTTTCCTATGGCGGTCCTCATGAGAGCCAGTTTCATCATAACGCTTGTTTTTTTTCTGACTGAACTTCATGTCTTAAAGTAATGATAGACTGCCGTTTGGTCTTGGTCTTTTACCAAATAGGGCTATCGTCTGTATACCACCCCCTACCTTGTCACAACACAACTGATTGGCTCAAACGCAAGGAAAGACATTCCACAAATGAACTTTTAACAAGGCACACATGTTAATTGAAATGCATTCCAGGTGACTACCTATGAAGCTGGTTGAGAGAAGGCCATGAGTGTGCAAAGCTGTCATCAAGGCAAAGGGTTGCTACTTTAAAGAATATCAAAAATAAAATATATTTTGATTTGTTTTACACTTTTTTGGTTCCTACATGATGTAGAAAATAGTAGAAATAAAGAAAAACCCTGGAATGAGTAGGTGTGTCCAAACTTTTGACTGGTACTATAAGTGTTCATGTTAAAAACCCTCATAGCATAAGGTAAAAATGATCTGTGGAAACATTCTGTTTGACTCCTAGGTCAAATAAATCTGTCTACCATTACACTGCAACGGTCCGAACAGATACTGTGGAGGAGGTGGCCAGTGTTGGTCTCTATGCTCTTGAGCAGCTTGAGGATCGGCTTATTCAGAATGGGGTCTAGATTGTCCATGTGGGTGCTGATGGAAGAACCAGCTTTCTTTATGATTTTGTTCAACCTGTTGCCATCCTCCCTTGTGCTATTAATCCTTAACAACGCATCATTACAATGATTTTATATTGACAAATTCCATGGTCCAAAATATAATCAGTAAAATAAAGGTATTTCATAAGGTACCTTTCAAATGGAAACACATGGACCTTCATGGTGGAGACTGAACCACCACTAGAGAGCAGCAAATGCTTGGCTGTTACTCTACAGGTTGTGGAGGTATATGACACTGGCAAATCCTATTTAAACCTACAACATATGAGAGAGTGAGTGTGTATGTCTTTGTCTGTCTGTTTGTCTGTGTGTATTTGTGTGTTTTTGTGTGTGCATGTGCTCTGTCACAGCTGTGGGTTGTGCTGTTGTGTTAGCACTTCCAAGTTCTCAGGAGGCCTTTCTGTAGTTTTACACCTGCCTGTTCACACTTTAGTCGAGCCAGACTGCTCACGTCACTACCGCACCTCTCAACACTCCCTCCATCACACATTTCAGGGAAGACTGGCCGCTATTTTTAACTGTCTGGTATTTTTCCTGTTATACTCCTCACAAAAGTAACACATTCTTTGAGTAATTTGATTGACAGTGATATAGAAGGGCTTAATTAAGAAAGGTGTTCCTGGAACATGCGGACTGTGTGTGTGTGTGTGTCCAAATGAGTACGTTTGTACGTACTGTGTGTTTGCATGCATATGTACTGTGTGTATGTTTTTACATTTGTTTGTACAGGGAGTAATTTAGTTTAATTTAACTGTACAGGGAGGAGGATCCGATGAAGGATTAAAAGGAAGGGGAAGCCAAGCCTGGGAAAAAAGGCATATTACAACCTACGTGTTGTGATAATTGCATTGTTTGCTCTATAACCAATTAGTTAATACACCACTGTGATATACAGTGCCTTCAGAAAAAAATGCATACTCCTTGACTCATTCCACATTTTGTTGTGTTACAGCCTGAATTCATAGTTTATTAAATTGATTGTTTTTCTCACCCATCTACATGCAATACACCATAATGACAAATTGAAAACTTGTTGAACATGAAATACAGAAATATCTCATTTATATAAGTATTCACACCCCTGAGTCAATACATGTTAGAATCTCTCTGGGTAAGTCTCAGAGCTTTGCACACCTGGACGGTACAATATTTGCCCATTATTATTTTTAAAATGATTAAAGTTCTATCGAGTTGGAGAAGCAAGAGAGAGAGAGCTGGAGAGAGAAAGACATTTCGTCATTTTTTCCCCCCAGTTTCACCTACATAGCTAGAAAATGCAGCTGGCTAGTTTAGTTACTCAAACAACACGGCTCAAACAGAAGGATGCTATCTTAGCTAGCTGGCACTCTTCCAAGTCAAGGTAAGCTTTTGGTTTTATTAAGTTATTACCACCGGGGCCCGCCTGTCAAACTGCTTACTGCCTATACACTGTAACGTTACTGCATGATTGTAGAGGGTTTACTAATGCATTAGTTATATTAGCTATGCTGACTAGGACGTTATTTTAGCAAATATGGGGACAATTATGTAGGCTGTGTGTAGAGGTTATGACATGGTTGGGCTTCGAAAGGTTTTTTCGTCTGGTCACATACAGCTGTTCAAGTCCACAAACGAAGGGAAGAGGAGGAGAGTGCATAGAGGATAGAATGAATACAACGTGGCTGCTATGAAAGTGAACTCTGTTCCGCTGATTCTGTTGAAAAATGTTTCTTAAACGGAAGCAAGTGAAACGGGGATAAAAATACCTGAATTTGTCCAATAGAAACACTTGTTTGCACCCTAGATAAGCTAGATTCAGGAGTGTGCCAAGCGGTATTGAATGTGTCACTGTCTGTCATCTCAAATTTCTCTCTCGACCTGTGTGCACCTAAGCTGTAAACTTTCATTCATAGGCTAGGTTGTACCAACCTCATGTGTATAGGGAAAATGTGAGCCCCATGTAGGGGCCTAAATCTATCCATGTTACATTGAACTAGGTGAATGGAATATGAATGACAGTCATCCAACATGCTGTAATAGAAATAAGGCCATGCTTATGAAAAATAAATTGTCCTCCGTCCTCATAAACGGCACAGATCGCCACTGACACATGTCTTGTGTTCAAGATCCTAAATGGCCTGGCTCCCCCTCCACTTAGTACTTTTACTAAAACAGAAAACCCAAAGCCATGGCAGCAGATCCAAAACGTCTGCCATGAGAGGTGACTGTATAGTTCATTCTGCTTTCTCTGTGAGAGCTTCCCATGTCTGGAACACATTGCCATCAGACACACACAACTGCACCCCCTATCACACCTTCACAAAAACATAAAGACATGGCTAAAGGCCAATCAGACTTGAACATAATCCCTAGCTGTGTATTGCTGCTCTCCATGTTATCTGCACCATGTTATTGGGGCTCCCAAGTGATGCAGCAGTCTAAGGCACTGCATCTCAGTGCTAGATGCATAGCTACAGACCCTGGTTCAATTCCAGGCTGTATCACAACTAGCCGTGATTGGGAGCCCCATAGGGCGGTACACAATTGGCCCAGCGTCGTCGGGGTTTGGCCGGGACAGGCTGTCATTGTAAATAATAATTTGTTCTTTACTGACTTGCCTAGTTAAATAAAAGTTCAATAAAATAAAAGTAACAGGTGACAACCTTGGTATTCATGGTTTATTTGGTTTTGAGTAATCTTTCAGTGCAAGATATTGCTTCCATTTCTGTCTTGCTGAGAAAGACGACTTTTAGACAGAGTTTAGTGAAGACAGTCCCAAGATAGTATTGCAAACTAGAGATGCATGTGGAACAGTAGAGAGAAATCCCACTCTGCCCTATGGGATGGGTGTTAAAATAATCTTGCTGTCACGGCAGATTTCCTCCTCTTCCTCTGAATGAAGAGGTGAAACAAGGATCGGACCAATATGCGGCGTGGTAAGTGTCCATGGTATTTAATATGAAAACTCAACATGAACACAAATACAAAACAACAAAGTGAACTGGCAACGAAACAGTCCCGTGTGGCACAAAAACTGACACAGGAAACAATCACCCACAAAATACCCAAAGAACATGGCTGCCTAAATATGGTTCCCAATCAGAGACAAAGATAAGCACCTGCCTCTAATTGAGAACCAATCTAGGCAACCATAGACTTACATAAACACCTAGAAAGGAAACAGCCCCATAAACATACAAGACCCCTAGACAAGACAAAACACATACATCACCCATGTCACACCCTGACCTAACCAAAATAACAAGGAAAACAAAGAACACTAAGGTCAGGGTGTGACACTTGCCTGCTAAATTCATTACAGTACTTTCATACAAGTGAGAATTTTTCAGTTGATATCATCAGCAATATGAGGTGAAATTGCTACTACAACACATGCAAAAATGAGAATTTAAACTCAAAAGAAATTGACATGAGAATTTAGAGCTTCAACTATGGTTATATGGAAAGAAACAACAGACCCTCTGCAGTGAAGTTACTTGAGGGTTCCAATGATTTGGGATTAAATGCCATTCAGTCTTGGCGTCTACTATACAATCTACCACTTACCTTTGTTGAGTTGGTGTCTCCAAATGATCAACACTGGCATTTGCTGCTTTTGTTGCTTCAAATAGTCAACATTGTATTGTCTCCAGTGTTACAGTCGATTTGTCTACTTGAATTTGAGTTGATTTTTACAGGGACAGAGCACATTAATCAACGTTTCAATAAAAGTGACAGTTTTAGCCAGCCGGCTAATTTTCAACAGCAGTCCCTTTGCAGGTTATTAAAAGCCATTACAAAACAATACGAACAAACAATGAGCAGTGAGCACATGCAGAGCAACATAGGACAAGCAACACCTAGCACGCAGACAGAGCAACAACGCAAAATCCATAACAGCAACAAAGTGTTTCCACACCTCATCAGCTACAGCAACAGATTTTATTTTTATTATTTTTATTATTGATTATTTATTTTATTTTCATTAACTAGGCAAGACATTTTCTTATAGAAAATGACGGCCTACACCGGCCAAACCCGAATGACGCTTGGCCAATTGTGCGCCACCCTATGGGACACGTCCGGTTGTGATACACCATGAATTTGGTGATCGTACAAGGGAACCTAACAGTAACTCACTTTACAACATCTTTATATCTCGTACAATTGGGTCAAGTAGTGAGTGAAACCCATAGGTTTTTATGTCTTGAGCATTAAATAGAGAAACCAGGTGAATATTGAGCAGAGAAATTCCAATTTGGAGACAGTTCTTAAAGTCAATTGAACCCAATTTATGCATGCCACGCGTCGATCCAAGAGGATTAGCGATTAAGGTATTTTTGTCAATAAACTCTAACAGATGTTAGAGATGTTACAAAATGAGGTACGCACATTGGTTTATCTGTAACAATAAACTGGTCATATGTTCCAGTGGTTCTATTGCATTGTGCCAAGAACATATTCAACTGGATTTACAGTTCCCCACTTCTGAGAAATATTTCAACCTTTTGGTTTCAGAATTCAATACACTGAAAGAATTTTCAATTTGCCCAAAACACTGATTCTATTTTACACCCAATATAATTGTTGCCAGTTTCCTGTAAAGACTGACTCTTTAGCTTGACTGTGGATATCATCAACTATCTCTTCCATGGAACTGACTAAAGTGTTCACTGTTGTTTTACCAACTCCCGCTGATTTGAGTTGAGCTATTGTTGCGGCACAATTATCTGCAATACTCTTATTATACAGAGCTGAATCACAATGTGAGCTTGGGGCTAGCACATCACCAAAATAGTTTGCTGCAAGACTGTTAGCAGTGTTAGAGGGGCCTCCACCATAATTACCAGAAACTGCTACGGATCGCTCTTCATTTTCCTTGTTATGATACTTTCTAAATCCAGAAGAAAGTGACAAATACATGTGAACAACCAACATGACCACACTATAAACACAGAGATTTCCCTGGACAAAGACTGTGGATTAACTTCAGATGTTTCACAATGCTGTTGGCATTTGCCTGGCGGCATTTGCAAACAAAACAAAACATTTCTGTGTCTGAAACAGATCTGTTTAATGCAACATCCTGGCCCTCAGCTCTGCTACCCTGGGATTCGCCTTAGTTGTATCAACGTCAATGTCAGAAATTGTCATTTGGAGAAGTGTACATGTTTGCCAGACCCTGACTTTATGAGGTACCAAAGATAAAGTGAGCTTTGAAAAGCTCATCAAAACTGCCCAGTGAGCCAGATGCCTCACAAGGTACTGCATGTTTATCAATCACTACTTCCGGTGATGCCATCAAGATGCTGCTGGATGCTGGTCCCTGCCTATAATAAGACAATAATGTATTGTTAGAACATCTACTATTAATGATCACATCTACTAATAGTCTCAGAAGCCAGACAGTAGTGATTCTAATATGTATAACGGTGTTATAATGCCACATAGGGAAAGGGTATTATAGGGAAAGAGGGGTGAAGGAAGAGGGGGGGGTCAGGGATCAGTATAGCGCAAAACAGTTTGTCTACAGCAAATTTGTGTTGAATTGTAGCCTGACCTTGATGAACTTCACAAGATGTTCAGCTGCGTGTCTTGCTGACATCTTTCCCGGCTTGTTGCGGCCTTGAGAGGAGGGAGGCAGAAGATGGATGATAAGAAGAATGGACGACATGTCACTGTCACAGCCTAGAAGCACACATTGTAATTCTGACATTAGAAAACTTTCAGAACATGTCTGCCAGTGCCACAATCCTAAAATTATTCTCCCTCCCACATGTACATACTAGAACTTCATATTACAGTGTAAAGTGGTATGCCTCTGCCATTTTCCACATCAGCTGTGGACTCAGCGTTGTGTATCAGGTCCTGAAGCTCAGTTGGGTCATGGACAATTTTTTGGGAGTAGGCAAAGGTCAACTTCATCTTTTCTTCAACGGTTGCTTCATCAGAAGTGTGTTTCATCAGCACGATGGCCTCTGGACACTGCCCTTCTTCACTCAGCCAGTCTTTATCCGTGAAGGGGTCTCTGTTCAGCAGCTGGTCCACCTTCAACCAAAGATTAAAAAGGAGAGGAACACACAACACTGGTATAAACAAACCCCATTACACTGAATCTTGAGGAAAAACCCGTAACAAAAAAGTCTCACGCATTTGTGAACACACCCTCACATGCCTACACCCTCACATGCCTGCATCCAAGCGAGCACAAACCATACACACATAAATAAAATACAATTACAGTATGTATGCCAACCACCTGACCAGCCTGTTAGTCATCTGCGAGGGGACTTTATTCTTCCCTCTGCAGGCTCCTTTTGCAGGTGCTTCAGTCTCCATGCCAAGTAGCCACTCCCGTCTTCTGCATTGTAATAGTAGGCCTTGATAAACACAGAGAAATAAGAAACAAACCTTTTCTGGAAGAAAAGTTTAACAGTTGCAGTTTAACTGTTTAATATTTAACGCTCCTCAGTCACCTTGTCACGCCCTGACCTTAGAGAGCCTGTTTATTTCAGCCTGTTTTCCACCTGAGTTTGTGGGATCTTGTTGTTGCACAGTAGCTGTCTAGCCCTGCAGAACTTTACGTTCCTTTATATTTTGTAGTTTTGTCGGTGTTTCATTATTAAATTTATCATGAACACTTCCACGCTGCGCTCTGGTCTCACTCATTCAACAACGGACGTAACAGAAGATCCCACCACCAAGTGACCAAGCAGCGTGCCCAGGAGTGGTGGACATCCTGGACCTGGGAGGAGGTAACGGCAGGGGACAAGACCCTGCCATGGAAGCAGGCAGAGGCAGCGAGAGAGGAACGGTGACGAGACCAGGAATCAAGGACACAACGCAAGCACGAGAGGCAGACCCCAAATTTTTTTTGGGGGGCACACGGAGTGGTCGGCGGAGCCGAGGGGTGAACCAGAGCCAGTCAGGGAGTCGAGTGAGGAGCTTGACGCAAGATTCCGGAGAGAGGTGCTGGAGTTGGGAGCACTGCAGAGCGGGCGTGCTAAGGAGCTTGACACCAGTCCGGTGTCATGTGCACCGGTTTCACGCATCTGGCCTCCGGTGCGCCTTCCCAGTCCGGTGTGTCCTGTATCTCCTCCGTGCAATCGCCCTGAGGTGTGTGTCACCGTTCCGGTAAAATGTGAGCCGGTTCTTCGCACCATGTCTCCAGTGCGCCTTCACAGCCCAGTGCGTCCTGTGCCTCCTTCCCGCACTCGCCCTGAGCTGGGCTAAAGTGAGCATCCAGCCAGGACGGGTTGTGCCAGCTCTACGTTCCAGACCTTCAGTGCGCCTCCACGGTCCAGTATATCCGGTGCCAGCTCCACGCTCCAAGCCCTCTGTGCGACTTCCCAGCCCGGTGCGTCCTGTGCCTCCTTCCCGCACTCGCCCTGAGGTGCGTGTCACCAGCCCGGTGTCACCTGTATCAGCCCCACGCATCAGGCCTCCAGTGCGCCTCACCAGTCCAGAGCGACGGTCGGCAGTCCGGAGCCTCCGGCGACGGTCGGCAGTCCAGAGCCTCCGGCGACGGTCGGCAGTCCAGAGCCTCCGGCGACGGTCGGCAGTCCAGAGCCTCTGGCGATGATCCACGGTCCGGTGTCCCCGGCGACGATCTACAGTCTGGTTCCTTCGGCGACGATCCACGGTCCGGTTCCTCTGGCAATGATTCACAGTCAGGTTCCACGGAATCAGCAAGCGGAGCGGGGTCTACGCCCCGAACCGGAGCCGCCACCGAGGCTAGATGCCCACCCGGACACTCCCTCATAGTCAGGTTTGTGGGATCTTGTTTTTGCACAGTAGCTGTCTAACCCTGCAGAACTTTACGTTCCTTTATATTTTGTTGTTTTGTCTTTGTTTCATTATTACATTTATCATGAACATTTTCCACACTGCGCTTTGGTCTCACTCATTCAACGACGGACGTAACACACCTTCACACACCTGATGTGAATAAAGCCTGATTTATGTCATGTTCAAAAGCAAGTGACCGAGGAGGAGCATGTAAACTATGTAAACTAGCATGTAAACTTAGACAGCTTTGTAACTTGAAAAGAGACTAGAAAAATGCTGTTTATCATTTGAACATCTGGTGATGTTGCAGTGGCAGTTTCACTATCGGCAGTTTGAGCCTTCAAAACAGCAAAAACATTTTTTTTAAATTGTCTACACCACTCCCCATTGGTCATAATAATAATAATAATCCATAAGATGACAGCTTCACGACTACACTGCTTACGTCTATCCACACCATTCAAATCGGCAAACATCAAAGGGTTAGCGCTAAGGGGAAGTGGTAGGGAGTGAACTGGGAACCAGGTTTATTTCGTACTCACATAGTCAGTCATGCTTTTGGAGTTGTCCAGGTACTGTCGTGGAAATTTCCTCTATTTACCAAATCATGGGAGCAAACCACACACACAAGTCAGAGTTAGTTATCAAAGTCCATCTTTAATTATATCAGCTCTATCACAATCCGGTGACTCTCAGGTAATTCAGTGTCTCTCAATGAATTCTCTGAGAGCCTTTTGACTTTCAACAGTTCAGTATCTCTAATCAAAAGTTGAGAGTCCCAACATAATGGCAAATGGGATCCTTTATAGCAAAGATACACAGGATAAGACAGCATCGGCATAATTCATTGTTCAGCTTTGTCTCCTCTCTCAACCTCAGAACCATAAACAAATCCTCCATATCAACAGGCATATATCAAATTGTCATTTAGATACAACCAATTCTAAATACAACCAATCCTGGACAAACTCACGGAGAGGAGAATGAGGCTATATAGGTTAAGATAGAAACAACATTAGAGGGAGCATAGAATGATTCCAGACACTGCAACCCTCCTTTCCCCGCTGGGAAAGGTAGGGAGTAAAAGATATGTTTACACATGATGACACTTTGACCTCTCCCCTCTCTGCGGCCCATGTAACTTAGTCTTGACATAGAACAGATAACTGGGGCGGCAGCTTAGCCTAGTGGTTAGAGCATTGGACTAGTAACCGAAAGGTTGCAAGTTCAAATCCCTGAGCTGACAAGGTACAAAATCTGTCGTTCTGCCCTTGAACAGGCAGTTAACCCACTGTTCCTAGGCTGTCATTGAAAATAAGAATTTGTTCTTAACTGACTTGCCTAGTAAAATAAAGGTAAAAATAAAATAAAAAAAAAGGATGCTTCCTTCACATGTCGTGGTGGACTTGTTATGAACCAAAAATAATAATAATGACGAGATTGATCGAATTACGTCTGGTGCGGTCAGTCAAGCTTTTTGTCCGAGCACACTCGTTCATGATCCTTTCCCCTCCAGCTTTTCACTGGAGAATGTCCTCAATCATCTAACAAAAGGCACAACAGACACAGACCCTAGGGTTCTTTCTCAAAATATTTTTGGGTGATTCCTCGCCTCCTTCTCAAATCACATTTAATAATAAGACCCAATGTTCCTCTCCTAATTCATTGTTCCGTAGTTGGTTTTCAGAAGGATGAGACGAGGACACAAGGAGACAAGGATAGACAAATTGAGAAAGAGCTCAGTGTTAGCCAGCCATCCTCCTGGAGAGCTACTGTGCAAGCATTGGTTTCAGCCCTGCTCCAACACCTGGCTATATCACTAAGCTGCACATTAGGATCTTCCAAGATGATTTAAGTTGATAAGAGCAGGACTGAAAAAAGCCTACATACTAAGTAACTCTCCTGGAGTAGGCCAACCCAATATCAC
The DNA here is from genome assembly GCF_002021735.2 of Oncorhynchus kisutch. Taxonomy (NCBI): domain Eukaryota; kingdom Metazoa; phylum Chordata; class Actinopteri; order Salmoniformes; family Salmonidae; genus Oncorhynchus; species Oncorhynchus kisutch. Next base: position 6,618,711 of record NC_034203.2, read on the forward strand.
AAAGATGGAACCTCAGGAAGATCAATACAGTTTTGAATTATAAAAAAGACAATCAAAGCAAATAATGAAAGTGCAGCCAAAGTAAGCCTATCTTCCTCTGCTCTCCTGTTTCTGCTAGGAATTTGTGTCAGAGTAACAGTTTTATCAGAATCTGATGAACCAACAACATCCACAGAGCAGCTTGCAGAAGAGTTAAAAGAATCTGCTGATCACATGAATAAATAAATGCTCTGTTCTCAACAATGCTACAGGGATAATACAACCAAATTGCATATCTGTGTCTTTACATTTTAATGTTAGTCATATACTAAACCCCACTTAGCATGATATAAATGGCAGGCCCAAATAATCTGTTGAGAAATCAAGAACCTACAATTCTATATAGGATGTCGAGATAAGACACACAATTAATAAGGCCTGATGTGATCTGTGACATGCCACAGAATGTGTGACGTGTGACTCCATCCCTCCAAACCTTGGACCCCTGGTAAATTTCCCCCTCCGAAAAGTGTGTTTGGCATCTAAATGTCTCAGCGATGCCCCCCGTAGGCTTGGGGGACGAGGTGGCCCCCCCATTTACTGTACCATGCCTGCAAACACCAGACATCTGTCTAATTCCGGGTGCCAGAACTGGGCAAGCAGGATTAGATCTGACCTGATGGAGTCATTTGTGCTTGTATGAACGAATACATTGATCACATCTCTGTACTTTTGACAACTGTTACTCATTTCAGGAAACTAAGCGTATGTCTCATCCAAGCGAGCACAAACCATACACACATAAATAAAATACAATTACAGTATGTATGCCTCAGAAATTTACACACAATACTCCATAATGACAAAACGAAAACAGGTTTTCAGAAATGTTGGCAAAAAAATATATAAAAATACCTTGTTCAGACCCTTTGCTATGAGACTCGAAATTGAGCTCAGGTACACAATGTTTCCATTGGTCATCCTTGAGATGTTTCAACAACTTGATTGGAGTTCACCTGTGGTAAATTCAATTGATAGAACAGGATTTGGAAAGGCACACACTTCTCTACATAAGGTCCCAATCTTTGGTAGTAGTGTTGATAGTTGATTTGGCTTTACCACGAATTCGCATTGGAGTCCTGCTATTTACTTTCCATTCGAGGATGTCTCCAGCAGGGGCTACCACAGTACTGTTGGCTTTGGATAATGTGAGAGACGATGGATAAAGTTATGGACTGTGGACACAAGCTAGCTGTGGTCACAAGCTAGTTGTGCTAGCTAGCTAGTGCAGCCTATCATGTGATGCACGGAATGGCATAGCTAGCACAATACATTTGGTTATCAAAAGTAACTAGATGAGATGTGAAACAGTTGATTATACTTAGGCTAAAACCTATATTATATTATATTAGTTTACTTAGCTATACAAGCAAGCTAAAACTGCACACCTCTTAGAACAAGCCATCTAATTATGATAGCTAGCTAAATCAATGACGAGGGTGTGAGAGACATCCGCACGAGCTCAGCCATGCACACAGAGACCTGCTTGCAATTATTGACTGGGAGCATTTTTAAGCTGTGATATGTTTTACAATCACAACACAATCAGAACAATTGGGAAGATTTTTACATGACAACCTGCAGTTAAATGCTTTTGGGACAAAGTTACAACATTAATTTTAAAGAGCATAAATTTAAATATTCAATGGTCTTCAACCATTATGTTACTGTAACGACGTTCGTCTGTAGAAGGAGAAGTGGACCAAAATGCGGCGTGGTGGTTACTCATGTTCTTTAATGAAAAAATGAACGATACATGAAATAACTTAAATCTACAAAACAACAAACGGAACGTGAAAACCTATACAGCCTATCTTGTGAAAACAAACAGAGACAGGAACAATCACCCACAAAATACTCAAAGATTATGGCTGCCTAAATATGGTTCCCAATCAGAGATAATCACCTGACTGATTGAGAACCGCCTCAGGCAGCCATAGACTATGCTAGACCCCCCACAAAACCCCAAGACAAAAACGCACCACAATAACCCATGTCACACCCTGGCCTGACCAAATAATGAAGACAAACATAATATACTTCGACCAGGGCGTGACAGAACCCCCCCCCCCCCCTAAGGTGCGGACTGGGTGGGCGTCTGTCCATGGTGGCGGCTCCGGCGCTGGACGTGGACCCCACTCTATCAATGTCTTAGTTCCTCCCCCTCGCGTCCTAGGATAGTCCACCCTCGCCGCCGACCATGGCCTAGTAGTCCTCACCCAGAACCCCACTGGACTGAGGGGCAGCTCGGGACTGAGGGGTAGCTCGGGACTGAGGGGTAGCTCGGGACTGAGGGGAAGCCCGGGACTGAGGGGAAGCCCGGGACTGAGAGGAAGCCCAGCACTGAGAGGAAGCTCAGCACTGAGAGGAAGCTCAGGCAGGTAGTTGGATCCGGCAGATCCTGGCTGGCCGGTGGATCTGGAAGAGTCTGGTTGACTGGCAGATCTGGAAGAGTCTGGCAGATCTGGCTGACTGGCGGATCCTGGCAGACTGACGGATCCTGGCAGACTGGCGGCTCTGGCTGCTCCATGTAGACTGACGGCTCTGGCTGCTCCATGTAGACTGACAGCTCTGGCGGCTCCTTGCAGACTGGCGGCTCCTTGCAGACTGGCAGCTCCGTGCAGACTGGCAGCTCTGGCTGCTCCATGCAGACTGACATCTCTGGCTGCTCCATGCAGACTGACATCTCAGGCTGCTCCATGCAGACTGACATCTCAGGCTGCTCCATGCAGACTGACAGATCAGGCTGCACCATGCAGACTGACATCTCTGGCTGCTCCATGCAGACTGACATCTCAGGCTGCTCCATGCAGACTGACATCTCAGGCTGCTCCATGCAGACTGACAGATCAGGCTGCACCATGCAGACTGACAGCTCAGGCTGCTCCATGCAGACTGACATCTCAGGCTGCTCCATGCAGACTGACAGCTCCGGCTGCTCCATGCAGACTGACAACTCAGGCTGCTCCATGCAGACTGACATCTCAGGCTGCTCCATGCAGACTGACATCTCAGGCTGCTCCATGCAGACTGACAGCTCAGGCTGCTCCATGCAGACTGACAGCTCTGGCTGCGCTGAACAGGCAGGAGACTCCAGCAGCGCTGTAGAGGAGGAAGGCTCTGGCAGCGCTGAACAGGCGGGAGACTCCGGCAGCGCTGGAGAGGAGGAAGGCTCTGGCAGCGCTAGACAGGCGGGAGACTCCGGCAGCGCTGGAGAGGAGGAAGGCTCTGGCAGCGCTAAACAGGCGGGAGACTCCGACAGCGCTGGAGAGGAGAAAGGCTCTGGCAGCGCTGGAGAAGCGAGGCGCACTGAAGGCCTGGTGCGTGGTGCTGGCACTGGTGGTACTGGGCCGAGGACACGCACAGGAAGCCTGGCGCGGGGAGCTGCCACCAGAGGACTGGTGTGTGAAGGTGGCATAGGATGGACCGGACCGTGAAGGTGTACGGGAGAGCCTGAGAGCAGGGCGTGCAAGGCTAGGTAGGTACACAGGAGGCCTAGTGCGTGAGGCTGGCACAATTTTCACCAGCCGACTAACACGCACCTCAGGACGAGTATGGAGCGCTGACCCAGGTGCCATCAAATCCCCGACACGCTCCGTCGGACGAATATCGTACCTAAAGCACCAAACTAGCAACTCCCTCATTACTCTCTCCTCCAATTTCCCCATTAACTCCTTCATAGTCTCTGCTTTGCTCACCTCTAACACCGGCTCTGGTCTCCTCCTTGGCTCCTCACGATAAACAGGGAGAGTTGGCTCAGGTCTGACTCCTGACTCTGCCACACTCTCCCTGAGCCCCCCCCAATACATTTTTGGGGCTGACTCTCGGGCTTCCTTCCGCGCCGCCGTACTTGTCTCTCCAACTCCATTCTCCTATAACCCTCTTCGCACTGCTCCAGCGAATCCCAGGCGGGCTCCGGCACTCTCCCTGGGTCGACCGCCCACCTGTCTATTTCCTCCCAAGTAGTGTAGTCCCGATATTGTTGCTCCTGCTGCCGCTGTTGCTTCTCCTCATACCAGCGCCTCTCAGCTCTCGCCGCCTCCAGTTCTTCTTTGGGGTGGCGATATTCTCCAGGCTGATCCCAGGGTCCTTCTCCGAACAATTCATCCTCCCATGTCCATTCCTCTCTTTGTTGCTCCTGCCTGTTACCACGCCGCTTGGTCCTGTTAGGGTAGGTGATTCTGTAACGACGTTCGTCTGTAGAAGGAGAAGCGGACCAAAATGCGGCGTGGTGGTTACTCATTTTCTTTAATGAAAAAATTAACGATACATGAAATAACTTAAATCTACAAAACAACAAACGGAACGTGAAAACCTATACAGCCTATCTTGTGAAAACAAACAGACAGGAACAATCACCCACGAAATACTCAAAGAATATGGCTGCCTAAATATGGTTCCCAATCAGAGACAACGATAATCACCTGACTCTGATTGAGAACCGCCTCAGGCAGCCATAGACTATGCTAGACACCCCACAAAACCCCAAGACAAAAACGCACCACAATAACCCATGTCACACCCTGGCCTGACCAAATAAACGAAGACAAACATAATATACTTCGACCAGGGCGTGACAGTTACAGCACCTTCATAAAGTAGTCACACCCCTTGACTTTCCCCACATTTTGTGTTACAGCCTGAATTTAAAATTGATTGAATCAAGAATTTGTGCCACTGATCTAGATCATTTTCACCATAAAAACTACAAAAAACAGTTTAGTAGTACGCGAATGAATTCGTTGATCAATTTCAGTTTCCTAGTTCTGAGACCTGCCCATATAGGACCTGCCTCTCAATATTGGTAATCCAATCAAAAGACGTGCACGCACTACGCCTGCTAGCTGGCTCCTGTGTAACACTGGAGCCAGCCAGCAGGCGTACAATAGCCAACTCTAAAGCTGATTGGTTGACACAAAAATTTTAATTTCCATTCACTTTAAGCTTACAAGCGCCCGCACTGTTAATTCTGAAGGCCTGAGGGCAGATTTTAGACCTCTGGCAACACATGATGGCTGAATCTGATTGGATAAAAGATCTAACATAAAGACCAGCCCTCCAAATCTCAACCTGGGGCTGGAAGTAGTGCAACCAAGAGGAACGCTATGAAATGAAGAGTGTAACTCTTACTCTGGGGAATAATTTAATACATATTTGTGGGAAAATATCTTTAAAAAATATATATATTCTGATGATGTTTAGGCCAGCAGAGAAGGCCTTGCTGGCCCTGACGGCCCACCACTGTAATCACATTTGTGGTCCCTTTTGAGAATGGTGTTTTCCTGCTAATGGAACATTTGCGCTTATAGCCTACTGCCGTGTGGGCATTGCTGTGCTTATAATGTGATGAGATAATAGTTTATCAACATTTTAAGCTAAACGTTCACATCTGTTGCCTCAGGCTCATTGCTTAAAACAGTTTTTTTTATGCTAGTGGTTGTTTTCATCTGGGATCTTTCGCATCCCACAACTGTCCCAGACTATGTTTGGAAAATGTATTTCTCGCACAGAATAGGTACTATCAGGATAGTAGACAGCTTTTGCTGTCCATTAGGCCTACTTATCTTGTTGGCTGACAAAAAGTAAATGTGGACAGTTATTGCAATATCATCAATATGCGCATCGGAATTGGATAAGGACCCGCGCAGTTGCATTCAATATGTGTCTGTCTTCACTTATAGCCTGTGAGAAAGACCCGATCAGGTGACTGAGAGCCATGTGAGTGAGAGGTGCTTCGGCACACAGCCAGGAGAAGGGAATTATAATTATTATATTCAACCTAAGGGCACAACGGCCAATGGCCGCAAAAGGCATGGATTTTTTTAGGTGGCATTACGGCCACACAAAGGGGATGTAGCCGGAAAATTCAAGGCATTATCAAGTGCTTGTCAAATTTTTTATGAGAGACTGATGACGTGTGTACAGCCTGCGCAAAAAAAAACAAAGCAGAGCTCATGTCTTTCATGCAACTTTTTTCAAATCGTCATTAGAGTCGCATCATGGAGCCTTAGAATGTATTGAAAATCTAAACATATAGCCCAACATTTGTATCACAATTACAGTTACATAGATACCTGTAAATTAAGCATACTGTATAGGAGTACTTGTTTCTTTGTTAACCACTCAACACAAAATATTAAATATTTTGGATAAAATATAATTCTTATTTTGTTCAGCTATTTTCAATTGTATTCTTCATACTATAAAATAATGCCATGGAATTCTAAGCAAATTATGTCTGCTAAATGAACTAGTGTAGCCCACAGGCATATGGCATAGCCAGATCAGGGCCTAACATAAGGACAACTCAGAGTATGCTATTCTGTTCTTCTGAAATAGACTACATTTTTCTTCATACCATGTTTCTTTAGACCTGTCAAAAAAGATTTATTGTGATGGTGTAGGGTATATTAAATGGATTTATTAGACTTTTTAAAATGTAGATGTTCCAAAGGTATGCATCAGTGGCTTGTAGGCTATGTGTGGAAGCAAGGAGATGATACATGTGTTTATGTTAATTAATGGTCAATTACCAAGGGACCGGCAGTTATTTATTTGACAATCACCGGCTAGGTACAACTCAATATTAGGAAGGTGTCCTTAATTAATAATGTTTTGTATGCATTTCTCTGACATTTAATTTTTTACCACAGGTACAAGAATATATGTGAAAATATGAAATGCAAATATGATAACTGAATATTTGAATATATCTGCATTAATATTACTTTTAATGTTATACCTATATCTGTAACCGTCTTCTGAAAAAAAACTAAATAAACTAAATAAAAAGTTGGTCCAAAAAAACAAACTATTCTTGATATCTTGTCTAAATAACCGATGGAAAGGTTTGTTGATACCCACTCTATAGACATTTCTGTCAGTAAATAATATCGGAACACACACTTTTAATCAAGCCCCTGCAATATCGGCAGCTCTTTTAATGAAGCCCCTGCAGCTGGACTACCGGGGAGAAAGGTAACATTTACCAGTGTGGCATAGTGATTGATCACTTTGGGAGCCTGCCTTGAACTCACCAAAATGAATGTGTGAGAATGTTTACTACTTTGAACTAAATATCCCTATCTGTGTATCTGGCTTCCTACTGTTAAACTGTGAAAAGCTTATGTATTCTTAACAGTTGATTAAATAAGAAATTAGACTCGATTTAAAGTGGGGTGGCAGAGTAGTCTAGTGGTTAGAGCGTTGGGCTAGTAACCGAAAGATTGCTAGATCAAATCCCCAAGGTAAAAATCTGTCGTTCTACCCCTGAACCCAATGTTCCTAGGCTGTCATTATAAATAAGAATTTGTTCTTAACTGACTTGCATAATCATGTCACCATAAAAGCACAGCTAACAAACAATTACTTAATAGGGCATTGCCTACTATGTCTGATTAAGCAATTGTCAACTTAAGTATCAGATCTTCTTTATTCTTCACGGCTGTGTTGATGAATATCAAAAAGGAATTAAATAAAGATGTATGTTGATTGTAATTACGATATAGCTATAAACTAGATGTGGGGTAACATCTCAAAGACGTGATCATGTAGATGCGCATGACGCCTCATTTGCTTTAAAAGCTAGCTGTGTGATGTGTTGAGAGCCCTATAACTTATAAATTAACAAGGTAAGCTTTATAATTAAAACAGTGTCTGGCTTTGACACCTAGACACTGATGTGATGAAAATGCCCTCGAAGTTTCCAACAGCAAAACAAGCATTTATAAGAATGCTGTAGGTACTGAAATTGTTTCTATGTGTGAAATGAATATCCAACTAGTCAGTGACAACTGTGTGGAGTTTGGAGTTTGTGACAGCAACTATGTGAGCATATTATAGACACCATGTCCTGTGATTTCTTATGATATTCTATGTAGAAGAACCCCTTACCTCCTAACTATTTTTGTGTGACTAATTTGTAGCTCAAACCGTTCGGACTTTACAGACGATTTTGTGAGATCCGCCCTTGTCTCACAAACACTGCTGTAGTTCAGCCCCCCGTCAATTGGACAGGCTAATGGTTGCAAAAAGTGTTGCACCAGATCCCGACTGGTGATGCCCCGCCGGTACGAGAACGGTACAGACCCATTCCTCCCAGCCTCTATGCGGAGCTCCGTGCTCTACTACAGTACAAGGTATGCTGGACAGGTGGTGAAGGAAAGCACCAGCCCTGGTAAGCCCTGATAAGAAATACTATCGCAAACGGAATGCTTTGACTCACAAGTATGCCTTCCTTCTACCCAGGAAAGAGGAGCCCTTGCCCCGCCTGAAGGAATCCCTGCGGAACTCGACGCTGGACTTGGCCAGCGGATATTGGCAGGTCGGGGTGGATCCGAGAGACCAAGAGAAGACAGCCTTCACCACGTCTCTTGATCTCTATAAGATCGAACGGATGCATGTCGGTCTGTGTAATTCCCCTGCCACATTCCAGCATCTGATGCAGCCGTGCCTCTAGGAATAGGTAAACAATTTCTTCAGCTGGTACCTTCAATATCTTAGCTCTATGCACCATATCATAAAAATGTCCATGCATGGTCTGAGCTGCAGTGCCAGTCAAAAGTTTGGAAACACCTACTCAATCAAGGGTTTTTCTTTATTTTTACTCTTTTCTACTTTGTTGAATAATAGTGAAGACATCAAAACTATTAAATAACACATATGGAATAATGTAGTAAGCAAAAAAGTGTTAAAAAAAGCAAAATACATTTTATATTTTAGATTAGCCACCCTTTGCCTTGATGGCAGCTTTGCACACTCTTGGCATTCTCTCAACCAGCTTCATGAGGAATGCTTTTCCAACAGTGAGGAAGGAGTTCCCATATATGCTGAGCACTTGTTGTCTGCTTTTCCTTCACTCTGCGGTCGATCTCATCCCAAACCATCTCAATTGGGTTGTGGAGGCCAGGTCATCTGATGCAGCACTGCATCGCTCTCCTTCTTGGTCAAATAGCCCTTACATAGCCTGGAAGTGTGTTTTGGGTCATTGTTGGGTCCTGTTGAAAAACAAATCATAGTCCCACTAAGCGCAAACCAGATGGGATCACTACAGATCACTGCAGAATGCTGTGGTAGCCATGCTGTTAAGGGTGCCTTGAATTCTTAATAAATCACAGACAGTGTCACCTGCAAAGCACCTCCACACCATCATACCTCCTCCATGCTTCATGGTGGGAACCACACATGCAGAGATCATCCGTTCACCTACTCTGCATCTCACAAAGACACAGCGGTTGGAACAAAAATCTAAAATTTAGACTCATTAGACCAAAGGACTGATTCCACCATGAAGGGCTGATTCAAGCAGACTCCTCTGAACAGTTGATGTTGAGATGTGTCAGTTATTTGAACTCTGTGAAGCATTTATTTGGGCTGCAATCTGATGTCTAGTTATCTCTAATGAACGTATCCTTTAGAACAGAGGTAACTCTGGGTCTTCCTTTTCCTGTGGTGGTCATCATGAGAGCCAGTTTCATCATAGCACTTGATGCTTTTTGTGACTGCACTTGAAGAAATGATGGACTGACATTTCTCTTTGCTAATTTGAGCTGTTCTTGCCATAATATGGACTTAGTCTTTTACCAAATAGAGCTATCTTCTGTATACCACCCCTACCTTGTCACAATACAACTGATTGGCTCAAATGAGCTGAGGTCACGCAAACTCACATTCAAAGTCAAACACAGCCTCAGCAAAGAAACCTTTTCATGGACGGGTGGGAAGAGTACTGAAATATCCTACTCAAGTAGAAGTACTGTTACTTAAATTACATTTTGCTCATGTAGAAGTCAAACTACTGATGTAAAAAACTACTCAAGTAAAAGTAAAAAGTAGCTAATAAATAAAATTACTCCAAGTTAAGTAATTTATTTACTTTTAAAATAAAAACATTGACCTTATAGCTAATTTCACTAAGGTTACCTGAACGTTGTTACACCATATCTTTTCCATGCAATAAATGTAAAAAGGAAGAGAGGAAATTAATGTATAGTATGAACTAAGTTCATTTATGGTTTGAGTTGCCGCATGGCACATCAATACTATAAATATTTGCAAATAAATTAAACATTCAAAGCAATTCAAATGTATTGATGAATTATAAGCAATACAAACTAAAGTACATAATCCTTCACACCCTCCCTCATTGTAATGATTGTCGTCGGGAGAAGGAGAAGAGGATCAAGGTGCAGCGTGGTAAGTATTCATAATACTTTTAATAAATACGAATACATGAACAAGAAACAACAAAATGACAAACGAACAGTTCTGCAAGGTGCAATACACAAAACAGAAAACAACTACCCACAACCCATAGTGGGAAAACAGGCTACCTAAGTATGGTTCTCAATCAGAGACAACGATTGACAGACATTGAATGTTCCTGAGTGGCCGAGGTACAGTTTAGACTTAATTCTACTTGAAAATATATGTCAAGACCTGAAAATGGTTGTGTAGAAGTGATCAACAAGCAATTTGACAGAGCTTGAACAATTTTGAAAATAATAATGTGCAAATGTTGTACAATCCATGTGTGGAATTTTATTTGAGATTTACCTAGAAAGACTCACGGCTGTAGCGCTGCAGAAGGGGCAGACGGAGCGGTCTTCTGGTCAGGCTCCGTAGACGGGCACATCGCACACCGCTCCCGAGTATACTACTCGCCAATGTCCAGTCTCTTGACAACAAGGTAGATGAAATCCAAGCAAGGGTTGCTTTCCAGAGAGACATCAGAGGTTGTAACATTCTCTGTTTCATGGAAACATGGCTCACTCGGAATACGTTATCAGAGTCGGTACAGCCACCTGGTTTCTTCATGCATTGCGCTAACAGAAACAAACATCTCTCTGGTAAGAAGAAGGGCAGGGGTGTATGCCTTATGATTAACGAGTTGTGGTGTGATCATAACAACATACTGGAACTCAAGTCCTTTTGTTCACCTGACCTAGAATTCCTTACAATCAAATGCCGACCACATTTGCTACCAAGAGAATTCTCTTCGATTATAATCACAGTCGTGTATATCCTCCCCCAAGCAGACACCTCGATGGCCCTAAAATAACTTAATTGAACTCTATGTAAACTGCAAACCACATATCCTGAGGCTGCATTTATTGTAGCTGGGGATTTTAACAAGGCTAATCTGAAAACCTAAATTTTATCAGCATATCGAATACGCGACCCGGGCTGTCAAAATTCTGGTTCATTGCTACTCTATCTTCCACGACGCATACAAAGCCCTCCCTCACCCTCCTTTCGGCAAATCTGATCACGACTCCATTTTGTTGCTCCCTGCCTATAGACAGACACTAAAACAGGAAACGCCCGTGCTCATGTCTGTTCAATGCTGGTCCGACCAATCGGATTCCACGCTTCAAGATTCCTTCGATCACGTGGACTGGGATATGTTCCAGATAGCGTCGAACAACAACATTGATGTATACGCTGATTCGGTGAGCGAGTTTATTAGCAAGTGCATTGATGATGTTGTACCCACGGCGACTATTAAAACCTTCCCCAACCAGAAACCGTGGATTGATGGCAGCATTTGTGCAAAACTGAAAGCGTGAACCACTGCTTTTAATCAGGCGAAAGGAAACATGACCGAATACAAACAAACTATTCCCTCCCCAAGGCAATCAAACAAGCTTAAGCGTCAGTATAGATTCAAAGTAGAGTCACAATTCAACGGCTCAGACACGAGAGGTATGTGGATCCCAAGAAAGCTAAGGTAACTGAGCTAAATGACTATCGCCCCACAGCACTCACTTCCGTCATCATGAAGTGCTTTGAGAGACTAGTCAAGGATCATATCACCTCCACCCTACCTGAAACCCTAGACCCACTCCAATTTGCTTACTGCCCCAATAGGTCCACAGACGACGCAATCTCAACCACACTGCACACTGCCCTAACCCATCTGGACAAGAGGAATACCTATGTAATAATGCTGTTCATCGACTACAGCTCAGAATTTAACACCATAGTACCCTCCAAACTCGTCATTAAGCTCAAGACCCTGGGTCTCGACCCTGCCCTGTGCAATTGGGTCCTGGACTTTCTGACGGGACGCCCCCAGGTGGTGAGGGTAGGAAACAACATCTCCACCCCGCTAATCCTCAACACTGGGGCCCCACAAGGGTGCGTTCTCAGCACTCTCCTGTACTCCCTGTTCACCAATGACTGCGTGGTCATGCACGCTTTCTACTCAATCAAGTTTGCAGACGACACTACAGTGGTAAGCTTGATTACCAACAACGACGAGACGGCCTACAGGGAGGAGGTGAGTGCCCTCAGAGTGTGGTGTCAGGAAAATAACCTCACACTCAACGTCAACAAAACAAAGGAGATGATTGTGGACTTCAGGAAACAGCAGAGGGAGCACCCCCCTATCAGCATCGACGGGACAGTAAGGTGGAAAGTTTTAAGTTCCTCGGTGTACACATCATGGACAAACTGAAATGGTTCACCCACACAGACAGCATGGTGAAGAAGGCGCAACAGCGCCTCTTCAACCTCGGGAGGCTGAAGAAATTTGGCTTGTCACAAACCTTTACAGATGCACAATCAAGAGCATCCTGTCGGACTGTATCACCGCCTTGTACGGCAACTGCTCCATTCACAACCGTAAGGCTCTCCAGAGAGTAATGAGGTCTGCCCTCCAGGACACCTACACTACCCGATGTCACAGGAAGGCCAAGAAGATCATTAAGGACAACAACCACCGGAGCCACTGCCTGTTCACCCCGCTAATATCCAGAAGGCGAGGTCAGTACAGGTGCATCAGAGCTAGGACTGAAAGACTAAAAAACAGCTTCTATCTCAAGGCCATCAGACTGTTGAACAACCATCACTAGCTGCTGCCAACATACTGACTCAAATCTCTAGCCACTTTAATAATTAAAAATTGGATGTAATAAATGTATCACTAGTCACTTTAAAACAATGCTACTTTATAATGTTTACATACCCTACATTACTCATCTCACATGTATATACTGTACTCTATACCATCTACTGCATCTTGCCTATGCCGTTCGGCTGTCGTTCATCCATATATGTATGTGTTCATATTCTTATTCATTCCTTTACACTTGTGTGTAAAAGGTAGTTGTTGTGAAATAGTTAGATTACTTGTTAGATATTACTGAATGGTCGGAACTAGAAACACAAGCATTTCGCTACACTCGCATTAACATTTGCTAACCATGTGTATGTGACCAATAAAATGTTATTTGATTTTACAAAGTATTGACTCAGGGGTGTCAATACTTATATACATGAGATATTTCTGCATTTCATTTTCAATACATTTGCTAAAATGTCTAAAAACATGTTTTCATTTTGTCATTATGGGATATTGTGTGTAAATGGGTCAGACGATAAATAAATGTTTATCCATTTTGAATTGAGGCTGTAAATGTGGAATAAGTCAAGGGGTATGAATACTTTCTGAAGGCACTGTAGGCTAAATGTACAGAGTACGTTAGGTTATGTAGTGTTCCTTCAGCAAAAACAAAGGACTTCTCTCGGAGCTTACTGTTCAGTTTCAGCAGGCGCTGATTTCCAAAGAGAATAAAGTCTATCCTGGCTCGTTTTGCAGTGAATAGCCGTCCAGCACAGCTAAAAAGATTCTCAAAGGTGGCAGAGGCAGGCAGGCCTGTGTTCAGTTTGAGAGACAGCTTCTTTATGGATGGAAAGGAATGAAGCAAGTCTATCTTGTCTGACACAGGTATGGAAAGGAATGAAGCAAGTCTATCTTGTCTGACACGCAGGCAAGGTACCCATCCAGCTCCCCTTTGCCTTGTGATCTTTTGGGCATCAGTGATGACTTTATCAGATGAATATTCCATCTCTTGCTCTGTCTCGTCCTCTGTCACTGTGTCAAGATTATGCTTCAGGTAAACCAAACCTGTATAGTGGCAAATACACAACATACACATTGAATATTTCAGCAAATTCTGCTTTATGTGGTAACTTAGTTAATTACATCAGTGACATTACAGTAGCTTAAACATATACTTTCCATACTTGTTATTCTCAGATACTGAGATTGAAGTTAGTTTGTCAGATGTTCTCAGGCCTTAAAAGTTGTCAAAAGTTGTCTAATGTTGAGACTCACACAGTAATATGCACAGTTAGACTTACTGAGAGTCGCACACTCTATATATAAACTCCCAGTAATGTATTGGGTAAATCACCAACGTTTTGGCATCACTGTGCATTCTTCAGGGTAATGTCATGAATGCTTGAACCAGGTTATATAGACAAACAATGCAATTAGTGCAATCAATGACAATAGTGAGGGGTGTGATTGATTATGATTAAGTTCAAATCAAACATTATTTGTCACATGCGCCGAATATAACAAGTGTAGACCTTACTTACTTACAAGCCCTTAACCAACATTGCAGTTCAAGAAGAGTTAAGAAAATATTTACCAAATAAACTAAAGTAAAAAATAATAAAAGTAACACAATACAATAACGAGGCTATATACAGGTGGTACCGCTTGACACGAGGTAGCAGAGAAAACAGTCTATGACTTGGGTGACTGGAGTCCCTGACAATTTTATGGGCTTTCCTCTGACACTGCATATTATTTAGGTCCTGGATGGCAGGAAGCTTGGCCCCAGTGATGTACTGGGCTGTACGCACTACCCTCTGTATCGCCTTACTGCCAGATGCCAAGCAGTTGCCATACCAGGCGGTGAATCAACTGGTCAGAATGCTCTCGATGGTGCAGCTGTAGAACCTTTTGAGGATCTGAGGACCCATGCCAAATCTTTTCAGTCTCCTGAGGGGGGAAATGTTTTATCATGCCCTCTTCACAACTGTCTTGGTGTGTTTGGACCATGATAGTTTGTTGGACACCAAGGAAATTAAAACTCTCGACCCGCTCCACTACAGCCCCGTTGATGTTAATGGGGGCCTGTTTGGCCCGCCTTTTTCTGTAGACCACGATCAGCTCCTTTGTCTTGCTCACATTGAGGGAGAGGGTGTGGTGCCAGTTCTCCTCCCTCCTCCCTATAGGCTGTTTCATCGTTGTCGATGATCAGACCTACCACTGTTGCGTCATCAGCAAACTTAATGATCATGTTGGAGTCGTGTTTGGCAGGGTGAACAAAGAGTACAGGAGGGGACAAAGTACACACCCCTGAGGGGCCCCTGTGTTGAGGATCAGAGTGGCAGACGTGCTGTTGCCTACCCTTACCACCTGGTGGCGGCCCGTCAGGAAGTCCAGGATCCAGATGCAGAAGGAGGTGCTTAGTCCCAGGGTCCTTAGTTTAGTGATGAGCTTCATGGGCACTATAGTGTTGAATGTTGAGCTGTAGTCAATGAACAGCATTCTCACATAGGTGTTCCTTTTGTCCAGGTGGGAAAGGGCAGTGTGGAGTGCGATTGAGATTGCGTCATCTGTAAGATCTGTTGGGGCGGTATGCAAATTGGAGTGGGTCTAGGGTATCCGGATGTGTTGATGTTAGCCATGACCAGCCTTTCAAAGCACTTCATGGCTACCGACGTGTACTATGGGGCAGTAATAATTTAGGCAGGTTACATTCGCTTCCTATTGCACAGGGTGGTCTGCTTGAAACATGTAGGTATTACAGACTCGGTCAGGGAGAGGTTGAAAAAGTCAGTGAAGACACTTGCCAGTTGGTCCACGCATGCTTTGAGTACACGTCCTGGTAAGCCGTCTGGCCCCACGGCTTTGTGAATGTTGACCTGTTTAAAGGTCTTGCTCACATCGGCTACCGAGACCGTTATCACAGAGTTATCCAGAACAGCTGGTGCTCTCGTGCATGCTTCAGTGTTGCTTGCCACAAAGCAAGCATAAAAAGCATTTAGCTCGTCTGGTAGGCTTGCGTTACTGGGCAGCTCACGGTTGTGTTCCCTTTGTAGTCTGTAATAGTTTTCAAGCCTTGCCACATTCGATGAGCGTCAGAGCCGGTGTAGTAGGATTCAATCTTAGTCCTGTATTGACACTTTGCTTGTTTGATGGTTCGTCTGAGAGCATAGCAGGATTTCTTATAAGCGTCCGGATTAGTGTCCCGCTCATTGAAAGCGGCAGCTCTAGCATTTAGCACAATGCGGATGATGCCTGTAATCCATGGCTTCTGGTTGGGATATATACGTACGGTCACTGTGGGGACGACGTCGTCAATGACTGAGGTTGTATACTCATCAATGCCATTGGATGAATCCCGGAACATATTCTAGTCTGTGCTAGCAAAACAGTCCTGTAGCGTAGCATCCGCGTCATCTGACCACTTCCGTGTTGAGCGAGTCACTGGTACTTCCTGCTTTAGTTTTTGCTTGTAAGCAGGAATCAGGAGGATATAATTATGGTCAGAGCTTTGTATGATTAATCTGTGTGTGGAGTAAAGGTGGTGTAGTTTTTTTCCCTCTGGCTGCACATGTTACATGCTTGTAAAGAAAATTGTAAAACTGATTCAAGTTTGCCTACATTAAAGTCACTGACCACTAGGAGCGCCACTTCTGGATGAGCATTTTCTTGTTTGCTTATGGCCTTATAGAGTTGGTTGAGTGCGGTCTTAGTTCCAGCATCGGTCTGTGATGGTAAATAGACGGCTACGAATAATGTAGATGAGAACTCTCTTGGTAGATAGTGTGGGCTACATCTTATCATAAGGTTCTCTACCTCAGGTGAGCAATACCTCAAAACATCTTTAATATTAGACATCGCCCCTCGTCTTACCAGACGTAGCTTCTCTGTCCTGCCAGTGCATGGAAAATCCCACCAGCTCTATATTATCCTTGTCGTCGTTCAGCTACGACTCTGTGAAACATAAGATATTACAGTTTGTAATGTCCCATTGGTAGGATAATCTTAATCTTTCTCTGTCTTTTCTTCATGCAAATGATGGGGATTTGAGCCTGTTCCTGGGAAAGCAGTATATCCTTCTAGTCAGACTCGTTAACGGACAAAGCTTCTTCAAATTCGAGGGGAGTAATCGCTGTTCTGATGTCCAGAAGTAATTTTCGGTCATAAGAGATGGTGGCAGCAACATTATGTACATAATAAGTAAAAAATAAATAAGTTACAAACAGCGCAAATAAACTTGGACTTGCAGTTGGTCAGGAGAAGGTAAAATGTCAGCCATCCTCATCGGCGCCATCTTAAAGCCAGTAATTCATTCAGTGGTTTGTTCAAGCTATGCTAGGCGCTCAGTATCGCATTGCCCTGTCCGGTCAATCCATGTTCATATGTGTGGGATTTCTTTATTTTTAGGAATTGCAGATCTAAAACACGTGTATTATTTTGGAAAATGTTGTGCGTCCTGGGGATTGGTCAGGAGAAGGTAAAATGTCAGCCATCCTCATCGGCGCCATCTTAAAGCCAGTAATTCATTCAGTGGTTTGTTCAAGCTATGCTAGGCGCTCAGTATCGCATTGCCCTGTCTGGTCAATCCATGTTCATATGTGTGGGATTTCTTTATTTTTAGGAATTGCAGATCTAAAACACGTGTATTATTTTGGAAAATGTTGTGCGTCCTGGGGATTCGTCAGGAGAAGGTAAAATGTCAGCCATCCTCATCGGCGCCATCTTAAATGGAAAATGTTGTGCCTCCTGGGGATTTATAAAGAACCTGGTGTCTGATAGGCTGACCACACCGCTCGCGTCACGTGCGCGATCGTTGCAAAATACATTTAGAAATCTATGTTATTCAATTATTGTACCCACACTGCTCGCTCGCATCAACGAGCGTCTGCGTTACCAAGGGCTAAAATAGAACTCCTTTCTATTTCTGACGCAGATCAAGCTGCAAGTCCTGCCTCTCCCATCTCCTCATTGGTTTATAGAAGCAGGTACCTACGTGCCATTTCCTCATTGATTATACCAACGTGTGTGATTGAAAGACGAAAGATGAACTGTGTTGCCAGTCGGTGTAGTAATACTATCAAAGACGAAAAAGCCTGGAAGGAGGAGAGATGACTAGAAACTATTTGGTTGACCGTTTAATGTGTGGATTACTTGTCAGAGTAGAGGACCTTGTGCATTTCAGGTAAAATAACAACTCAATGTTTATATCCAAGGACAAATTAGCTAGCAACAGCAAGCTAGCTAAATAGGACAAATTAGCTAGCAAGTGCAAGCTAACTAGCTAAATTGCCATAAATGTTTAATGCTTTTCGACCTGTTCCCAAATTAATGTAATTGGTTCAGAGTTTGTTTTGATATTTTAACCTGCCTGTCTTTATCACGTTTGGTGTAGGGGAACAAAATACATTTTTGTTACACGATGGTGCATGCGCTCAGCCGGTTTGGTTCCGTGTTAGTCAGAGAGGAAGTTTGACACCATACTTACTATACTTACCTGGTTAGTCAGTCCTTCCTCTCTGGTAACATGAGCAGAACCCCCTCCATTTGAGCATGGGATTTCCTCACACTGCTAAATACACTGATGTAACCATGCAATTTGAATACATGTGCAACTTGCCCCAAATACTGCAGATGTAGCTATTCCCGCTGTCAGTTTTTTGGTGGGAAGGAAATCTAAAGAATCCTGTGGGAACATACATTCTACGTCCCAAATGGCACCCTATTCCCTATATAATGCACCACTTTTGACTAGAGCCCTATCGGGCCTGGTCAAAGTAGTGCACTATATAGGGAATAGGGTGCCATTTGGAACGCATTCAGAGAGTGAGGGTGAATGCTTTACTAGTAGTGCTGCTACTGCTACTGTCAGAAAGGCCCCAGTTGTAAGGCATGTAGATGAAGCACCCGATGGCCATGAAATATTCATAAGGCCATAAGAGGTTGTGGTGATTACAAGAGAGGAAGATGAAATGGAGGGAGCATGAGGAGTCTGCTGTCCCAAGGCCTGTATGCACTGGAACACACTGTCAGTATAGAAATTAAATAGTTAGATCTGTTAACACAGTATTATTACAGTAATCTGTGATTATAGGAGGGTTGGATAATGATGTAGGACTAGGTGGTGAGAAAAGACTGTGAAGGAGAAAAGAGGATGCCACCTTGTAGTCTGTACTGCAGTCAGCATAGAAATGGAATGAATAGAACATAGAAACAAACATCCTGCCAATTTGGCTGGCTATTTTTAATACTAATCTGAAATTATGTAATTGATTCCTTGCAGTGTGCTTATCATAACCAATTACAGGGAGAACATTTATCACTGCTCAGTGCAGATGCAACACCAATGCATCTTTAATGGTAAATATGAATGTGTCCAATACATTACATTACGTTCTCCATTTTACCTACCTACCTACCTACCTACCTGTCTGTCTGTGTCGGTGTGTCAGTGGAGCTGACCTGGAACTAGTGGACTGTGCCAGATGCACTGAACCTGTGAGGCGTGTTCTGCTCCAATGACTTGAATGCGCTTGCATGGGGGCCTCGGTCACCATGGTAAAGGCCCATCCTACACCCCAGGCGGCATGCCGCTCTCCTGGAACTGGCTTTAGATAAGCCCTAAAGACTACAATGCAACAGGATATGTCTGTGTGCGCAACACAGACATACACACACACACACACACACACACACACACACACACACACACACACACACACACACACATCATTGTTTCCCCTATATTAATTTAGCAGTGGCGGGTCATAATATTGTATTTATTAATTTGTTGTTGTCCATCATCCATTTCGTATGATATGTTATGAATTACAATTCGTATGATGTTACGAATTCCAATTTGTACAATATGCTAAAAATTTTCAAAATGTATACGTTAAAAATTCCAAATGTAGCTAATGTTAGCTTGGTGGCTAACGCTAACATAAACTAGGTGCTAACCTTAGCTAGGCAAGGGGTTAAGGTTAAGGGAAGGGTTTGCTAGCATGCTAAATAGTTTAAAAGTAGCTAAAAAGTAGTAAGTAGTTGTAAAGTACTAAAATGCTAACGTTGTCTGTGATGAGAATCGTACACAAAACATTTGGGTGGCTAGATATTCACATTATATGCCTACCCATCCACCCTGACCAACCACCCTACTTTTGTTTTTGCCTTAAAGAAACTTCTGTCTTCTGTAGTCATACCAAATGTAAAACTTCGTACAAATTTGAGTGTCCTTGAGTAGGCTAAACTAGCTAGCTCCATTCGCTTGCTAAGTAAGTGAAAGTGAAAGTGAAAAATTATCCGATTCTTTGATTGGGTGGACAACATGTCAGTTCAAACTGCAAGAGCTCTGGTTATCACGACTCAGGATATGAGCCAGATGCAGACACAAGAGGTAGATGGTTCGGTTATCAGAATATTTATTATTATTTATTATAGGCAAAAGGTCAGGTCAAGGGCAGGCAGAGGTTTGTAGTCCAAGGTAAAATCACAAAGGGAGAGAACGGCAGGCAGGCTCAGGGTAAGGGCATGCAGAAAGGTCGGAACCACCGGAAAGACTAGAAAACAAAAACTAGGAGACAAAGGGCTGTGCGACAAAGGTTTAATCCTAGAAACATGGGAAGTGGGATGTATACAGAGCGTACGGGGCAACAGAAGATGAATAGCAGAGGGGCTAAGGACTTGAGGAATGGACCAACAAAACGAGGGGAACGTTTTTGAGACTCCACCCAGAGGGGCAGATAACGGGTGGACAGCCATACCCTTTGCCCGGGCCAATAGTGGGGAGCCAGGGTGGCGATCCGCCTGTCAACGATACCTGGAGGTGGTCTTAAGAAAAGTGGACCGGGCTCTCTTCCAGGTATGCCGACAGTGGCGGATGAACATCTGGGAAGAGGGTATGTTGACCTCTTCCTCTTGCTCAGGGAAGAGCTGGGTCTGGTAACCCAATGAACACTTGAAGGGCATCAGTCCAGTGGCAGGGAAGGGAGTTGTGGGCCTACTCCACCCACACAAGTTGTTGGCTCCAGGTGGTGGGGTTGGTAGAGATGAGGCAGCAAAGAGTAGTCTCCAGGTTCTGGCTCTGTCCGATTGGCTGATGGACTGGGGATGAAACCCGGAGGACAGGCTGGCCGATGGCCCAATGAAGTTGCAGAATGCCTTCCAGAACCTGGACGAGAACAGAGGATCCCAAACGGAGACCATGTCGACCGGAAGTCCATGGATCCGGAAGACGTGCTCCACCATAAGCTGGGCCATTTTCCTGGCTGAGGGTAACTTGGGAAGGGGAATGAAATGTGAGGCTTTGGAAAACCTATCCAACACAGTAAGGATGGTGGTGTTGCCATCTGACAGAGGGAAACCAGTAACAAAGTTCAGGGATATATGGGACCAGGGGCGATGAGGAACGGAGTGAAGGAGGCGAGCTGGAGCTTGCCCCAGGGTCTTGTTCTGTGTGCACACAGTTCAGGCGGCGATGAATGCGGAGACATCTGGAACCATGGTGGAACACCAAAAATGTTGGCGGATGAAATCTAGGGTCCAACGGGAGCCGGGATGACAGGTTAGTTTAGAGAAATGTGCCCATTCCAGGACCGAATCAGGACCAGGACCAAATCTGGGACGAACATCCGGTTAGTCTGGCACCACCCGGAATGCTGCGCCTTGCAGACCAGGCTCTCAATAACCCAGACTAGTGTAGCTGCTAGACAGGAGGTAGGGAGAATGGTCTCATGGTCAGATGATGTAGCAGCGGAACTATACAGGGGGAGAAGACGTCAGGCTTCACATTCTTGGACCCAGGGCGGTAGGCGATGGTAAAATTGAGTTGAGTGAATAACAGAGCCCAATGAGCCTGCCTTGAGTTGAAGCTTTTGGCGGTGTGGAGATACTCCAAATTCTTATGGTCACCCCTTCAAGCCAGTGTCTCCACTCCTCCAGCGCCAACTTGATTGCCAGAAGTTCCTTATTTCCCATGTCATAGTTTTTCTCAGCAGAATTGAGATGGGAGAGGAAAGCGCAGGGATACAGCTTTGGTCCTGGACAGAATGTTGGGACAGGACGGCCCCCACTCCAATGTCTGAGGTGTGAAATGGTGCTTTAGATTAAGAAACGCTCGGGCAGCAGCTGGGGAACACATGAACTGAACCTTGGGAGAAGTGAATGCAGAGAGGTGGGAGGCCAGGGTGCTGTAGCCCCGAATAAAGTGGCAGTAGAAATGTGCAAATGTCAGGAAAAGTTGCAGCTGCACTCTGGATGTGGGTTGGGGCCAAACCACCACCGCTCTCATCTTGTCAGGATCCATCTGAATGTTCCCTGCAGCGATGACGTGTCCAAGAAAGGAGATAGTGGAACGATGGAACTCACATTTTTCCGCTTTAACAAACAGATGGTTCTCCAGGAGGCGCTGGAAGACTTGTCGGACAAGGATTTCGTCGAGATAGACAAACACAAACCGGTTCAACATGTCACGGGGGACATCGTTGACCAGGGCCTGGAACACTGTGGGTGCGTTGGTCAGACCAAACGACATAACCAGGTACTCGTAGTGTCCGCTAGCCACGTTGAAGGCTGTCTTCCACTCATCTCCTTCCCGTATCTGAACCAGGTGGTAGGCGTTCCGAAGGACCAACTTCGAAAAGTAGTCGCCCCCTAGAGAAGCTTGAAAGCCGAGGAGTGGTAGCGGGTACTGATTTTTTACAGTGATGTCATTAAGGCCCTGGTAGTCGATACCTGGGCGCAGGATTTTGTCCTTCTCCCCAAAGAAAAATCCTACGCCAGCAGGGGAGGCAGAAGGACGCATGATTCCGGCAGCTAGAGAGTCCTCAATGTATACCTCCATGGTCTTGGTCTCCGGGCCAGTGAGGGAATAAAGCCACCCCTGAAGTGGTGTGGTCCTGCATTCCCGCAGGTGCCCATTGATCCTTATAGTCGATGCTATGAGGGAGTCGAGGTCCCTGGGTAACTCCCGGGCTTCGAGCTTGTCTTTGAATACCTCCGATAATCCATGAAGGAAGGTGACGAACAGGGACTCCGGATTCCAGGCACTTTCGGCAGCCAGCGTGTGAAAGTCTACCACGTAGTCTGCCACACTGTGGTAGTCTTGATGCAGAAGAAGTAGCCTCGGAGGCGCCTCTCTCCCGGACAAAAGGGAATCGAACATCTTCCTTACCTCTGCCAGAAAATCCTCCAGACTAAGGCAAACAGCGGATTTCTGATCCCACACCGCCGTATCCCAAGTGAACGCCCTTCCAGACATTAGCGTTTTAAGATACGCTATCTTTGATCGATCTGAAGGAAAGAAAGAGGGCTGCAAATCAAAGATGAGGGAGCACTGGGAGAGAAACGGCCGGCAGGTTCCAGAATCTCCAGCATAGCGTTCCAGAGGAGGAAACCGAGGTTCTCTGAGTGTCGTTACTGAGCACCCGGGAGGCTACCGTTGTGGCTTGCTCCAGTACTGAGCTGAACATATGGTCATGGCGTTCCAAGGTGCAGACACAGTAGGTGGATGGTTCAGTTCTCAGAATATTTATTATAACCAAGGGGCAGGCAAAAAGGGTAGGTCGAGGGCAGGCAGAGGTTCGTAGTTCAAGGCAGAGTCAAAAAGGGACAGAACGGCAGACAGGCTCAAGGTTAGGGCAGGCAGAAAGGTCGGAACCAGGAAGACTAGAAAACAAGAACTTGAGAACATGAGAAACACGATGGTAAGACTTGACAAAACAAGAGAAAACTGGCAACAGACAAACAGAAAACACAGGTATAAATACACAGGGGATAATGGAGAAAAATACTGGGGGGAGGGTGGAGACAAGCACAAGACAGGTGAAACAGATCAGGGTGTGGCACTAGTAGGTTGGAGGTAGTCCTCCGGAGGTTGTCATAATTACTGTGTAATTCTATGGAAGGGGGTGAGGACCCCGAGCCTCCTAGGTTTAGTATTGAAGACAATGTACTCAGAGGAGGACGGAAACTAGCTGTCCTCCGGCTGCACCATGGTGCTACCCTACAGAATGCTGTTGAGGCTACTGTAGACTTTGATTGAAACAGTGTGTTTTAATCAATTATTTGGTGACATTAATATATTTAGCATAGATATATAAAAATGTTAATGTTTCACTATTTTTATGAGGATGAGGATGAGGAGGAGCCTCCATTGCACAATAAGCACTTTACTCCTCATCCACTACAATAGGATAGAAAAAGCTTGTCTAAGCAACCCAATCGCTCACAATGTTTGAAAAGTATTTCTGTGTGGTATACATACACCGTTATGAGCGACTGGGTTGTAGTCAGACCTACACATTTCTGATTATTCCATGCAAAACAATTGCCCACATTTAGCTCTATCATCAAAGTTATACTGAAAGTAATTGTATGCTTTTCATGATCAGTAAACAGAAATTCATCATGTAATTTCAGATATGTAGGGTAGCCTCATGATACCTCTCAATATTGGCCACCATTAATAGAATATTTCAGTGATATAAAATAAAAGTAAACTATACCTGACATGTATGAGTGGTTTAGGTTAACTTCTTATCTTTTTTTGCTCTGCCTGTCAAACAGCAGAAGGGTGCATTTGCTGTGGTACTGTTAGCTGATAATGTTTACTTTGTAAGCTACCGGTAGAAACTTTGTACAGATGGATAAACATATGGTGAGTGGTAAGTAGACCTAATGTACTTTTTCTCCAACCAACGGAGGCCTACCTAGCGAAATTAGGTAACATGATCCCCTTTTCAACATTGTTTTTAATTATGATTGCTGCTGACAGACATGATTTAGGCTACATTGATTGATGGACCATGTCAAATTGGCTAGTTAGCTACAGTAATAACAGTTATCAATATGGCTAGTTAACAAGCAAACTTTCACGGGATAAACTAGATGACAATATCTAAATATTGTTTTATTTGCATGCCATCTATAGTGGTGATGACAGTAGTACGACTGACAACTTCACCAGGACGAGGAGTAGCCGATGTCAAGCTCTTTCCAAAAGCCTAACCTCTGATGAAGCAAGCTAAGTTATGTTGTTTGCTGAGCTAAATGTGTGCTGTTTTGCATGGAATAATTGGACATCTGTAGTTCTGACTATGCTCAGTAGGTGATGAAAACCAAATAGTTATAACATTTATTTAGGGCTGACCCCAATTTGTCGACTGGTCGATTGTTTGGTCTTTAGGCTGTTGGTCAACCGAGATCTCAGTGAACTTATCCATTGCGGAGGCCTACACTAAAAGCCAATTTATGCTTGATTCAAAAATGGGGTGTGAGGCTCCATACGTGATGCAATGGCGGAGCCTCCAGAGGCATGCAGAGGCCAAATCGAGCTCTGTACCGCATCGCCATTCGCCTCTCAAATTTTGTAACAATGCAGAGGGCTCTGTATAGCTCCGCATCTGAACTGCTCCTCAAAGCGCAAGAAGTATGAATGTCCTTATTTCTGCTGAGGCCATTCTTTCCCTGACTTCTGCTGAGGCCATATTACCTTGAATGCGGCACAGTCAATGAAGACGTTGGATTGACCATGCGCCCAGATGCACAATGCACTTCTCTCTAGAATGCACTCTCTACCACCAATTTGTGCACATTCATTGTGTGATTTGTTTGCATTTTATATTTAGTGTATATCAATTCCCCATTACATATATCATCAGTAGCACATGTACCGTTAATTCCTATAATTTCTAATCAACCATGTTTGTTACTTTGGTTACAGTAATTTATTTGAATGCATTCACTGTTATTATTCCTGTCTCCTTGTTCTCATTGTCAGAGTGGACACATTGTTTGCAGAGTGCACAACCTATTCTACACTTGTGAGAAACAGTTTAGGTTTGTTTAATTTCATTTACGAGTTTAGTCATTGTCTTTTGTTTGGAGCGCTCCTGTAAATGTTGAGTACGGATGCGCACACAATGAAGTAGGCCTATAGGCTACCTGGCCTGTGCACAAACGCATATAAATGTACCCATTTCGGGATTGGCTTAACGCAGGACCACTAATGACATGGAGCTTCTCAAAGTAATGGTTTCTTCACCTCAAACAGCAAGCAAACAAAGTCTGTTTTCACATCCATTGAGAATTACAATAGTTCCTCAGTGTATTTGAAAAATCTTTTCAGCTCTCTCCCTTTCAATAAACACTCAGAGTGAAAGGGAAAAATGTCATGCTCTGATCCAGTGGAAATGTCATAAAATAGGCTTCTTATCAGTGCTTGACTTGGAATGAAATAGGTTCTGGTACTCATTTTGGGTGCTGGTACTGTTTATATTTAGGTGCACGAGCCCCACAATACTTTTGAGCTAATACTCTATAAGAGGAACAGGAGCTCAAGCAGTAGAAAATCTGAGGTGCTGGCTGCCCAAGTCAAGCACTGATTATTATCCCTTGTGCAAATAGATGTTTCAAGTTCATTGCAGACAGGCAGGGGCGCAACTTTGGTTTTATTTTTTATCCAGTCTGATAAACACTCCAAACAGCCTACCTGACCGCTCAGAGGTCATCCACATGGTCCTAAACCACACCGTTCCCTCCTGTTGTATCCAATTCCAATGATAAAACTGGGAGGGGGACAAAAATGCAATTTCAAAATGTCCTCCCCGTCCCCAGTGAAAGTTGCACCCCTGCAGACAGGCCATGTGTAGCCAATGTGATTCATAGAATATTTATTTTTATCAGGATATTTTCTACCTGCAGGCTGCAATGGTAGCCTAGTGGTTAGAGCGTTGGGCCAGTAACCGAAAGGTTGATGAATTGAATCCCCAAGCTGACAAAGTAAAAATCGGTTGTTCTGCTCCTGAGAAACGCAGTTAACCCACTGTTCCCAGTGCGCTGAAGACTTGGATGTCGATTATGGCAGACTCCCGCACCTCTCTGATTCAGAGGGGTTGGGTTAAACGCGGAAGACACATTTCAGTTGAATGCAATCAGTTGTGCAACTGACTAGGTATCCCCCTTTCCCAATGTTTTTATTTGTTGGCTTTATGTAGGCTATTTTTACAAAGTTGGCAATGGAAATTACTTTTTAGGTTTTCATTTAGATTTGGATAGAATTTTGATTTACCACATGACAGTGATTTTGAGATGTTATTAAAAATAATATTAAACTGTTTCCCGAAAATGTGCATATGAACACCATAACTGGCACGCAGATCTGTAAAAATTGTAAGATTAATTGGCATTTCACATGAGAAAGGTTGCTGACTCCTAGTGTAGGCTATTACCAGCAACTTCAGGAGAGTAATGGCAGAATCTGCAAAAGCCAGCAGGAGGAGAATAGTTGGGTCAGGTTAAGGTTTTTTTCTTCTGGCTATCTAGATCTCTGGCACCCTCTTGAGGCATCAAACTGTAACCTTAAAGCATCAGACAAGATGCGCCAGCTCTAGGAAGTGCCTTGGGAAAGTATTCAGACCCCTTGACTTTTTCTGCATATTGTTAGGTTACAGCCTCATTCTAAAATTGATTCAAATGTTTTTCCCCTCATCAATCTACACACAATATCCCGTAATGACAAAGCAAAAACAGGTTTTTAGAAATGTTTGCTAATTTATTAAAAATAAAAACAGAAATAATACAAAAAGTATTCAGACCCTTTACTTAGTACTTTGTTGAAGCACCTTTGGCAGCGATTACAGCCTTGAGTCTTCTTGGGTATGATTCTACAAGCTTGACACCCCTGTATCTGAGGAGTTTCTCCCATTCTTCTCTGCAGGTTCTCTCAAGCTCTGTGAAGTTGGATGGGGAGCATTGCTGCACAGCTATTTTCAGGTCTCTTGAGAGGTGTTCGATCAGGTTTAAGTCCGGGCTCTGGCTGGGCCACTCAAGGACATTCAGAGACTTGTCCAGAAGCCAGTCCTGCGTTGTCTTGGCTGTGTGCTTAGGGTTGTTGTCCTGTTGGAAGGTGAACCTTCACCCCAGTCTGAGGTCCTGAGAGCTCTGGAGCAGGTTTTCATCAAGGATCTCTCTGTACTTTGATCCATTCATCTTTGCCTCAATCCTGAGTAGTTTCCCAGTCCCTGCTGCTGAAAAACATCCCCAAAGCATGATACTGCCACAACCATGCTTCACTGTAGGGATGGTGCCAGGTTTCTTCCAGACGTGAAGCTTGGCATTCAAGCCAAAGAGTTCAATCTTGGTTTTATGAGACCAGAGAATCTTGTTTCTCATGGTCTGAGAGTCTTTTGGTGCCTCTTGGCAAACTCCAAGTGGGCTGTCAGGTTCCTTTTACTGACGAGTGGCTTCCGTTTTGCCACTCTACCATAAAAGCCTGATTGGTGGAGTGCTGCAGAGATGGCTGTCCTTCTGGAAGGTTCTCCCTTCTCCACAGAGGAACTCTAGAGCTCTGTCATATTGACCATCGGGTTCTTGTTCACCTCCCTGACCAAAGCCCTCCTCCCCTGATTGCTCAGTTTGGCCAGGGGTCAACTCTAGGAAAGTCTTGGTGGTTCCAAACTGCTTCCATTTAAGACACAATCCTGTCTCAACTCTCTATGGACAATTGTCAACTGCGGGACTTTATATAGACAGGCCTTTCCATATCATGTTAAATCAATTGAATTTACCACATGTGGACTCCAATCAAGTTGTAGAAACATCTGAAGGATGATCAATGGAAACAGGATGCACCTGAGCTCAATTTCAAGTCTCATAGCAAATGGTCTGAATACTTACGTAAATAAGGTATTTCTGTTTTTAATATTTTATACATTTGCAAAAAAAAATGAATTTTTTTTTTGTCAATATGGGGTATCGTGTGTAGATTGCTGAGGATTCTTTAAAAAAGGCTGTTATGTAACAAAATGTGGAAAGAGTCCATTTGTCTGAATACTTTCTGAAGGCACTGTAGTTTATTTGATTAAAACACATAGGGTGTGTCTATATATGGAAAAGTACACGTTTAAAAATGTTGAGCAAAAGTTTGGTCGAAAGAACAGACGACTTTCAGTTAGCCAAGATAATATTTTTTGGGGGACAGCCCTACTTTAACAATCCCTTGAAAATGGCACGTCTTTGGTTTTAGCAGAGCTAGGGGTCTTCTTGCCTCCCAGCAGCTAAATCTAACGTATTATGACATTTGTTTGAAACATTCAATAAAATCTACTTCATGAAAAGGGGCATAGTATTTTCAATTAAAATGTTGAAAGTAGTTGATTTAATGATTGAAGACATGGATGTTTACAGGCAATCAGTTCCTACAGTGAGCACCAGAGAACTAACCTCTGGTGGGCCAGATGGATACCAGGACAACAACACAAGGTTTAATGATGACTTACACATAAAAAAAACATTGTAACAAAGTCTACTGTGTATAGTGTTAAATTTAACCCTGCCTCGTTCAAATTCTACTGCCTTAAATAAAACTTACAAAATGAATAATTGCAGAAGAGCACTGTAATCAGATGAGTAAATAATAGGTTTAATGACAGCAAATTAAAATACTTTTCTACATTGAAACCTGTCTGTCTGTGTTTTTATTTTATTTTATATCCACTGCTTAAAATTGTGTATGTGTGTGTGTGTGTATAGAGTGAAATAAATATTTGAATACATTGGTAACTAGTCTTTACGTGGCCGATATGAAATGGCTAGCTAGTTAGCGGTGGTGCGCGCTAATAGTGGTTCAGTCGGTGACATCACTCGGTCTGAAACCTAGAAGTAGTTGTTCCCCTTGCTCTGCAAGGGCCGTGGCTTTTGTGGCCGATGGATAACAATGCTTTGTGAGTGACTGTGGTTTATGTGTGCAGAGGGTCCCTGGTTCGAGCCCAGGTCGGGGCGAGGAGAGGGACGGAAGCATTTACATAATGCTCAATCCTGCTATAGTAGTTCACTAAACTACACAGTACAGTATGTTGTCCATTGAAGTTGTTGTCTCTGGCTCTTTTGATATCAGATCCAGAATGAATAATAACAAGGTTTGTGGTAGTTTGAAAGGGCTTGATCCACCTGAGGCCAGGAGTGTTTCGAATTCACATGACCGGAGAAGAAAAACACCAGCCTTGTAGTCACAGATGAAAAAGGAAGCTATCTATAATGATACTATTTTGTAATTGCCTACAAATAGGAGCCAGAGTTTTACCTGACTAGGTCATGAGATCAGGAAAATCCAGGCCCCAGAAAAGACACGTACAAATTTTGCCACACCACTTTTGAACACCACTTTTGAACACTTTTGTCATACACCTGACATGCATTTTAGTAATGATAAAATAAAGATATCACTGTGGGAGATGACTGGCCAGTTATCAAGGAAAATAGAAAAATAATAGGCTCTATTTCATCACCTACAAAATCCCAATTAAAACCCTGCACGTTTCACTTTACTTGTCATGCATAAATCGGTCAATGTCCTTTCCCATACTGACAGGCTACTTTCAGCACAGAACAGCTCCTGCAGCTCGCTCCACCCATTATTATACCACTTCACAAAGAGGATTGGCAGCAATAGCAGCCACACGCGTGTGTCTACGACACTTCAGGTGCCCTATGCGGTATTGGAAGGGATGGGACTATGAAAGCAATTTGCTCGAGCCTCCAGTATTTCCTCTGTTTTCACTCTAATTCTCCTGCCTGCTCTAGGAGGAGTGAAGTAGGCTAGGCGGCTTGTGTTTTACCTCGCCCATGGCTCTGTGTAAAAGCGACTACCAGAGCTCACCGCTGCAATAACATAGCTTTTATAATTAGCGGCTTGTAGTTGGGAAGGCATCACGTCCAACTAAAAATGTCTGGGCAGTAAGAAAATTGGTTGACTGAAAACATCTGCCTGACACTCGGTTGCAAAGCGTGAACGGCGGTTGGTGGAAGCAAGTGAAGTCGAGCATCTCTTTATCATGGACAATTAGCAAGTAGCCTAGAGGTTTTGGTAGAAGGCTATCTTTAAATGGCACCTTATGTTATAAAATAGGGAAGATACGAAGTAATAGCATAGTAGTTTAACATTAGTGTACACAATATAGTCGTTGCTCGTAAGGGGTCAGTTTTGGTTTTCAACAGAGCAAACGGATTCTTCACTGTGTCGGTAAAAGAAGTCAAAGTATGTGTTTTTTCCTTATTCAAATGCTTTTGCAAATGGGATTTGTTTTCGGATCCAATTATGGGTATGTAGAATGGTCGGATAACGACAAAGACGCAGAAATACGAGGAAAGAACCCTTCTATTTTCAGCACTCAAAATATCAACAAGGAATCGCTGCACCATCCAACGTATAACCCAGGATCCGCCACGGAGCGCACGGTGGTGGCGCACAAAATCGAGGAGGACCTGCCTAGAGTGGTGACAGCTTTCCTACAC
Source organism: Oncorhynchus kisutch (assembly GCF_002021735.2). Classification (NCBI taxonomy): domain Eukaryota; kingdom Metazoa; phylum Chordata; class Actinopteri; order Salmoniformes; family Salmonidae; genus Oncorhynchus; species Oncorhynchus kisutch. The sequence goes on from NC_034203.2 coordinate 6,649,882, forward strand.
ACTGGAGACTCTTCGGCTCTTGAACAAGTCAACTGTTCTCGGAGGTATGAGTTGAGTAGCCTCCGCGGTGGAACCAATGTGGCCTCTCATTATTCTCTCCATAGCGTGCTGGACACTATAGCGCACGCGACCAACTTCCTGAACATGATTTTACAAGCCAACAGGTCGCGAGAGTACAGCCTTCGGAGGGATATTCACTGGTACCACGCGCTGGTTCGGAGTATTCTAGAAGGGGACCCCAAAATTCACAAGGCAGTGGTTACATTCCATAATGATGCTCCAACACCGGGTCCTCACGTTTTCCTTCAAGCGACAAGAACTGACAGGGAAGTGGTCCTCCAGGACCTTTCCAACTCTGCTCACCACCGTCTCAAGAGCAGGAGACCGGATTCTGAGTGGTTTAACGAGTTCAGGGACCGAAAGAAAATGCACAGTCAGAGAAGGGCGTCAGGCAGAGACGCCACAGCCACTCAAAATAGCTACATTCTGGACAAAAGTCAAATCAAGTGGTCTGCGCCTTACCTGGAATGCGAGCATGGGAATTTCGTACCACACTGGTTACTCACCTTGTCTGCGGGGTTCTATGGGTTGAAGACAAATTCCGCACCCGAGTTCAGGTGAGGCTAAGGCTGTCACTCGTGACTGTTTGTTTGAAAGTAACATATTCGGTTAAAATGTGCCGCATCTATTGTTTATTGATTGAAGAAATGGTAGGTAGGACTAAATATAGTTGTTCTGGCCCTGAGTATCAGCATTGCTGAACTGACCGCGCGCTTCCCGCGCTTTGAAGCAGGTGCATGGAAAAGGGCCTTCATAAATCCTTTCAACACAAACAGTAGGATAAAGCTGCTTCCCCACAACAACGTTTTAAAGTTTAGCTAGAGCATCTTATTACGATAGTAACTTTCGACCTATCCTCTATTCTGATGCTTGTGAATAGTTTGCACAGAGCTAGCCATTATTGAAAACAGCGTTTGGTCCTGCTGTGGTAGTCGAATCTTCAGTAGTTTATAATTGAGAAAGCCAACCCAAACATAACCCATAATATTCCCTCCACTTTACAAAGAATAGGTCCAGTGAATATGAAATAAAACTTACTCAGTGAATAACTATGAAAAAATGATTAGTCCCATCCAGTGATATGCACAGCAAGAGGGCAATACATTAAATTGAGGATAGGATAGACATTGTGGGATGTTTGAGTAGCCTATAGTTGTCTTCCTGCTTGTCTGATGCTTGTGCAATCCAGAAATCAGCCCTAGTGGAAGGAACAGATGGCTTGATAGAATCTCAAAGACATTTAACATTATACTGTCTATGAACACTGCTGTCTGTCAAAAACAGCTCATGTTTTTTTTGTAATCACACTGGAAGACTACACTTCCTTTTTGTGTTTGCTGTAAAAACGTAAAACTGAAACAGTAGGCCTAATTAGTTTTACTTTGCTATCATAGCTTGCATGGTTCGAAAGACCTGGCTTTGTTGTATGTTTTTGTGCGATAGGTGTTTGAAAGTGTAGGTTAGTTAATTAGGAAACACAAAGTACTTCATATTTCAAGGCTCCAGTCCAAGTGTGTCCAAAAATAGATGTAGTCATGAATAAATTATAAAAGACATGCAGTACAATGGCAATCTGAAACCACTTTGAATTTCAAGTCCACTTTACTCCCACTTAAATTTCAGTGCTGCTGTGTCCACATAATAATTCCAGCATGGTAGTTTATCACTGAGCTTGATTTGTTTAGGCAGGACTACAGATCTTAATTTGAACCATTTCTCACAGCAGGAATCTTTCAGCAACAGGAAATGTGAATTATTATGTGTGTTATAACTAATATACATTTTTGTAGGGGCGATATATTTTTAGTTAGTCTGATATTTCTAAGTGGAAATTACAACATTTTTAGAAGTCTTTTTAAACCATGAATACACTACACGTTTGCATATCAAGTCGTGAAGGATAATTATCTGCGACAACAGAGTGATCAAATTAAGATAGTACATCTGTATGTAAGTTAGTCAGTTTTGTGCATTTCTTTAGCATAAATGCAAGATGATCTCAAAGCGGTTGCCTGAGCTGATCCCAAACAATTACCAAGCCCATATCATTAAGCCAGGGGCTCTGGTATGGAGTGCTGCAGGTACAGCAAAAGTTTAGCCTTGTCCTAATCAAGCCCCACAACTGACTCTACTAATTTACAACACCAACTAAGCATTAGTATCAGTGATTGGCAAAATTTCACCTACCTGGCCTCCCAGGGATTCCATGACCAGGGTTGCCCACACTTGCTCTAGGGTCTTGTTGAAACCTCTTCACAGATTAAAAAGGTTTTGATAGGTCTCTGCAATAGGGTAGGAACTGCCATGATGCTTGCTCACACCGATCCAGACAATTCAGATCTGGAAGGGGATAAACAAAGGCCTATGTGTTGAAAGGTATTATTTGGCATTGGACCATTGTTGATGTGTCTCCACTACAAATTTGATACATTAGCAGCCAGACAAAGACCCCTGCTGTTGCTGCTTAGCATAAAATCATAGCAATCAACTCGAGCTCAACCATAGAGGAGGCATTATCGACCTTGGAGCTGCTTTTAAAGACTTTTCGGATTTCAAGTCCAATGTACTTGATTTTTAAAGTTCAGTCCTCTCTTTTTATGGCGACGAACACAACGTGACAGCCATTTTATGAGGACATTGGTATTAAGCCATCGGCAAGATGACCTTTAATTAGCTGCGAAAGTAACTGCTTCTACTGGTTTTTAAAGAGCTGGTTACTGTTCAAAATTTCAGAATGTCCTGAGGGCACATTAAAACTCAATTGACATTCCCACAAATGGATGTGGCATAGTCGTCTAGTGATTACCAGCAGCAGCATGACTTTAAGAACAGGCCTGTGGATTTGGTTTTACAACTACAACCCCAACGTGTCGAGATCAAAGAGAATCCCACTGCACTGTCTCGTCTTTCTTCCTTTTTCTGAGAGTTTGTGGGCCAACTCTTTAGATGTACATCCAAAGCAATCTATTCACCCCAAGGATAAAAGAAACCAAGATGGATCATGTTTTTTTGTAAACCTAATCAAAATGTAAATGATGCCAGTGTGCTTTTTTGGAGGATATGCAGAATGAGAACATTGGCTTTGAGCTTGGGGTATTGGTCCATGTCCTCAGAGGCGTCTCCTCTCTTTCCTCCCAGCTGGATACAGGTTCATTTAGATCTCTTTAAAAAAAAAATCTATTTAGTAAGCCTATAACACATTGGTCGAAAGATGATTTAATATAATGGCTGTTTGGTAATGGTTTGTTTGGATTAGACTGTTAGGCTAATCGAATATGGTTAAGTACTACTTAATTCATTTTTTGGGGTATCTTTACTATTTATATTTGGACAATTTTGACTTTTACTCCACTACATTCCTATAGAAAATAATATACTTTCTACACCATCCAGTTTCCTTGACACCCAAAAATACTTGTATTTTGAATGCTTAGCAGGACAGGAAAATTGTCCAGTTCACGTACTTATCAAGAGAAAATCCATTGTCATCCCTACTGCAACTGATCTGGCAGACTCATTAAACACAAATGTTATGTTTGTAAATTATGTCTGAGTGTGGCCCTCCCTGGCTATCCATACATTTAAAAAACAAGAAAATCATGCCGCCTGGTTTGCTTAATATAAGGAATTTGAAATGAGTAACACTTTTACTTTTACATTGGATACTTAAAAAGTATATTTAAAACCAAATACTTTTAGACTTTTACTCAAGTATTATTTACTGGGTGACTTTCACTTTTATCTGGTCATTTTCTATTATGGTACAGTATCTGTTATTTTACTCAAGTATGAAAATTGGGTACTTTTTCCACCACTGGTTATGTATGGCTGTATGGTTTTGTTTCTAGCAGAGTGACTTAAAAAGAAAATCCCTCCTGCTTGGTGGTTACCCCATGAGTCCTCACATTCTCACACACATTTTTTCTCACCTTCCTTCTCTCCCTCACTCCCTCCCACATGCACACAGATTATTCCGCTTATCAACACTTCCTCTATCACAGTTACATGTTCTTTCTTTCCCGTCTTATTCTTGCGCCAGGGGAAAGATGGCATGAGCCTCAGCCTTTTTTCTTCATTGGTGTGTGTTCCAGTTCCCACCAGACAGATGGAGCTAATGGTTATCAGACTCCTCTTGAGAACAACCCCTGAGGCCTGGGCATTATAAGAGAGGGAGAAAGAGAGACAGACAGACTGGGTGAATTGGGAGATAATGTTTGATTTTGTAATAAAGAGTGGCAAGATTGCCAGACACAGAAATACAGAGATCAGGGAGATTAGTGGCAGACTGAAAAAAAAAAGTTAAGAAAGAGAGAGAAAAGGAAAGCGAAAGAGACTAACAGACAGAGACTGAATAAAGTGGGCCCAAATGGGCCCACCTCGGGCCCATTTGATAATCTTAAACTTAATGAAAGAGAACACCTGATGGCAGGCTGGGAGCTAGCCCCTCCCCGTCTATATAATCATATTTACTGTAGTCTAGAAGTCTAAACTGATCCTAGATCAGCACTCATACTGACTTTTTATGTATACGGCCTGAACAATAGCTAGCCTGATTTAACTATAGCTTACTCAATATGCATCCAGCAGTCCATCTATCCAGTTGTCCAAATGCAAACTGTGGATATGTGAAGGTGCTTTGGATGCACGCCAATGCAGTAGCCTAATTAACCATGTGCCAGTAGATAGAGAGCGTGTGTGCAATATTGTCTCCCAGAGGTAAACAACATCAAGCGCACCATCAGTCTATTGATTTACTGTAAGCCTAAAATATATTTATGTTTTGGTTACAGTAAACATGATGCTCAGAGCTGGAGTCGACATAATTCAATTGGGCTATTTAAGCTTGGCTACTTCTCTCATTAGGGAACATTTAAATAAAGATGTTTATTTTACATAACATATAAACCAGATACACAGGATACATTTTTGTTGTTGTTGCAGTTGATGTTAAATTGGACAAAATACTCTGGCATTCAATTTCCCTCAATAGTTCACCTGTAGACATTGAACCAAAGTAGAGACCCTGTTATAGATGAGGTCACAATGGATTGCAACATTTGCCTTTCTTTCTTTCGTCTTTCTTTCTTTCTTTCTTTCTTTCTTACACAAAAAGAGACGTCTGCGTGTAAGCTAACTGCTCTGTCTAACCTCTATCCACCTCCCCCTCTCTCTCTGTGTTTCTTTCTCTCCTCTTACAGGGGTGTGGTTCGGGTGGATGTCAACCTACAGGATGTGGACATTGACCAGTGCTCCAGCAGTGGCTGGTTTGCTGGAACTCACCGATGTAACGTGACCAGCATGGAAGTGAGTCTACTTCCATTCATCCATTCAACTTTCCATCCATTCTTTGCAAACAATGTACTGTATGTCACTCTGAATATAATTGGTAATGCATATAAAAATTCTGGGTACTTGTCAAGATAACAAATACACATCCTAATATCTCTACTGCTACTGGGGAAATCAATGAAGGCATGAGAACAAAAACAATTGTGCTCTCAGTATTGTTTCTCTTGGTGTGAAGTTTATGGTTGAAATGTTGCTTGTCTCCATGTAGACAGTAAATTCACTCTTGTCAGCAGCAGTGCATGTTTATTTTTTTGTAGGTTTATCTTTGTTGTTATGTAAAGAATAGCAAGATTAACAGAGCTCTGTAGCAATATTTGCATTGAATATGCAGGAAGGATGCTGCATATAAGCCTTTGCTTGTGGGCGTGTATTGTTCACTGCTTAATACAGTGTAAAACACTCTGGAAGTGAAATGAGGAGGTTTTTACTAGTGTTTTCATTACTGGCACCGGAGAGACATCATGTTTTATCACACTCAGAGTGCAGGCAATATCGACAGAACCATCCGTCTTCCAAGTTGTTGATGCTGTGTCTGTGAAGTAGGTGTGTGTGTGTGTGTGTGTGTGGTTTGGTTTGGTTTTACTATCCTTGTAGCGACCAGAAGTCCTCACAAGGATAGTTAAACAAGGAATATTTGGACGTGTGGACATTTCGACAGTCCCCACAAGGAAAATATCTTTTTTAGGCTTAGGGGTTAGGTTTAGGGCTAGGGTAAGAATTACAGTTACAGGGGGAAAATGGCGGCACACTGAGGGGACGCGTTGTGCATAGCGCTCTGAGAAATTCATATAGAATTTCTTTTTTCAACCACATTTATGCTGTTAACCTACTAAAAAAGCAAGTAGACATAACGCTATCACTTATACCAGCTCCAAAACAAGATTCCTCCTAAAAAGACAGACCTTCCTAAACCCTCAATTACCTCCCCGTCAAAGACAATGAGGCAGCGCCTGCCTGGTTCAAGATGGAGATGGATATCGTTCAAATAGAATATCTGCCCGACTCAACAAAATTGATTAAATCATGCATCAACTACACCAAGAACAACTGGCCACAAGTGAGCGGTTAACCCAGTTGGAAATCAGGCACTCTAACCATGAAATCACAATTTGTGGAGGAAACAGACAAGAAGCTAGTTGACTCCATCTTGAAGCTAGAGGAAAAGGTTGATGTCCTCCAAGGTTGATGTTCAGGTTGGAGTTTTAATGACTCCAACCTAAGTTTATGTTATCTTCTGACTTCAACTGTATATATAATGTCAATAAATGAAGAGATTAGGAGTAAAAGTCACTTTAGAGTATCGAGAATGAGGCACCCAAGGTCTCCGGTGTGGCCATTCTGGTGGGGTGTCTCATTTTCAAATATATATATATATATATAAATATATATAATATATATATATTATATAAATATATAAATATATATATATAAATAATATATATATATACACACACAGTTGAAGTCAGAAGATATACATATATATTATTCAACAGAGGTGATGGCAATACACAATTAAAAAATGTATAATTTAATTTATCTTGGGGTCACCATGCATAGCAGGGTTAGGTAAGTGGGAATGTGTTACCACTTTGCTGTAATAGCCTCGATAGGGTTTTACTCTCTCTGTTGGGGAGAGAGTAGAGAGGGGGTTGGGGAGGGGAATTGATACTAGCTCACACAGGTTGGAGAGATTTATGCTTATATACCAGTTATTGTACCTTTTCATTTGTTTTACATTTTTCTCTGCACTCAATATATTTACATCTCTCATTCTAATTTGCTTCAATCTAACCCCTAAACGTCTGCCTCTAACACTCATAATCTCATAATTTGGAATGTGAAGGGTATAAACAGACCTGTGAAATGTATCTTAAGCTACCTGAAGCAGCATAAGGTGCATGTAGCCCTTCTACAGCAGACTCATTAAACAGACGCTGAGCACAGCAAGATTAGAATAGAATGGGTTGATCAGGTGTTTGTGATCATACAAGGCTGTATTGATTCTGTGCCCTTGTGCATTGTGAATGTTTATGGGCCAAACTATGATGACCCTACATTTTATCAAGATCTATTTCTTAAATTAAATTGCCCATCGTCACAGATTATCATTGGAGGAGACTTAATTTGGTTTTGAACAATTATAGATCCTCTAAGGGGACTAACCTCATACAGGCAGCTAAGAATGTTGAAAAGGGAAATTAAAACATTTGGACTCATAGATATATGTAGACTTCTCAATCAGTCAGCCAAGGAATACTCATTTTACTCTTCTGGCCATAACTGCTATTCAAAAATTGACCTTTTCCTATTACCGGTGGGTAAGGCCTCTTGATTCCCATTTGTGAATATCTAGCCAGAATCCGTATCGGACCATTCACCGCTGGAGGTTAGGGTCATATCTCCTCAATGACACTAACTTTGTAACATTTATAAATGCACAAATGTATATATTTTTAAGTATTAATACTAATTCTGCATCCCCTGCAATTGTATGGGGGACCCTAAAAGCATATGTAAGGGGACAGATAATCTCATTTAGAGCCAGTGAGTGGAAGATATATACAGTCAAAGTAGAATTCTTGAAAAGAGATATTAAAGACCTTGAGAACAAACACAGCACAACATTTGAGGATGCAACTAAACAAAAACTGACCTCAAAACAGCTAGAATACAACACCTTAATGACGTGTAAAGCAGAACATGCGCTCACTAGACTTAAACAGAACTATTACGAACATGGAGATAAAGCAGGAAAGTTACTAGCCTGGCAAATAACAAGGAAAGAGGCTGAGAGCCATAGGTTCAATTACATTGCCTAGTAATGTTGTAGTCCAGAGTACTGATTATATTAACTTGGCATTCAAGAGCTTTTATGAGAACCTATACATGTCAGAGTTAGAGAGAGGGTGAATAGACACAGAGAGCATGGGCTCCTGAGTTCTTCTGCAAAAATATATAATTAGAGTTGGATAAATGTAGATAAACTATAATTTTTTTCCATGGACTTAAACAGGATACTAACCTCAACATCAAAACCTTCATTCCAATTAACAATTATATAAAACATATATAAGCTTAATATATATAAGGCTACCAAGCTGCTAGGAAAGAATCTGACTGAAAATAGCACTGAAGTGTGAAGTGAGAGGTGTAAAAACTCTTGAGCCTAACAATGGAAGGAGAGTTTCACAGCCCCTCCCCACCTAAATGCAGAGGCCTTTGAAGCTCCCTTCATCTGTGCAGAGAAGATATCGTCCTCAGAATCCCCAAAATACAACAGCCACTGGACAACTTTGTTTGGATGTGGTAAAGGACCATTCGCCGATACTGATATAGCTAGCTAACGACCTCCTTTTCCACGTGGAAAAGACAGAGACTTGCTAGCTACATTAGCTAGCTTGCTGGAGTTTTCAACAAGGAATCTGCCTCCTGAAAAAGCTTCTCCCAAGTGGGTGTGACACCTACTCCCGTTGCCTGCTGCACTGCTGCTTGGATTCAACCTGGCAATCTGTTCACTGTCTGCCCTGGCCTGTCTCCCCTGTCAGGTATACAGTGCCTTGCGAAAGTATTCGGCCCCCTTGAACTTTGCGACCTTTTGCCACATTTCAGGCTTCAAACATAAAGATATGTTTGAACACAATCAATTGAACACAATTGAACACAATCATGAAGTGGAACGACATTTATTGGATATTTCAAACTTTTTGAACAAATCAAAAACTAAAAAATTGGGCGTGCTAAATTATTCAGCCCCCTTAAGTTAATACTTTGTAGCGCCACCTTTTGCTGTGATTACAGCTGTAAGTCGCTTGGGGTATGTCTCTATCAGTTTTGCACATCGAGAGACTGACATTTTTTCCCATTCCTCCTTGCAAAACAGCTCGAGCTCAGTGAGGTTGGATGGAGAGCATTTGTGAACAGCAGTTTTCAGTTCTTTCCACAGATTCTCGATTGGATTCAGGTCTGGACTTTGACTTGGCCATTCTAACACCTGGATATGTTTATTTTTGAACCATTCCATTGTAGATTTTGCTTTATGTTTTGGATCATTGTCTTGTTGGAAGACAAATCTCCGTCCCAGTCTCAGGTCTTTTACAGACTCCATCAGGTTTTCTTCCAGAATGGTCCTTTATTTGGCTCCATCCATCTTCCCATCAATGTTAACCATCTTCCCTGTCCCTGCTGAAGAAAAGCAGGCCCAAACCATGATGCTGCCACCACCATGTTTGACAGTGGGGATGGTGTGTTCAGGGTGATGTGCTGTGTTGCTTTTACGCCAAACATAACGTTTTGCATTGTTGCCAAAAAGTTCAATTTTGGTTTCATCTGACCAGAGCACCTTCTTCCACATGTTTGGTGTGTCTCCCAGGTGGCTTGTGGCAAACTTTAAACAACACTTTTTATGGATATCTTTAAGAAATGGCTTTCTTCTTGCCACTCTTCCATAAAGGCCAGATTTGTGCAATATACGACTGATTGTTGTCCTATGGACAGAGTCTCCCACCTCAGCTGTAGATCTCTGCAGTTCATCCAGAGTGATCATGGGCCTCTTGGCTGCATCTCTGATCAGTCTTCTCCTTGTATGAGCTGAAAGTTTAGAGGGACGGCCAGGTCTTGGTAGATTTGCAGTGGTCTGATACTCCTTCCATTTCAATATTATCGCTTGCATAGTGCTCCTTGGGATGTTTAAAGCTTGGGAAATCTTTTTGTATCCAAATCCGGCTTTAAACTTCTTCACAACCGTATCTCGGACCTGCCTGGTGTGTTCCTTGTTCTTCATGATGCTCTCTGCGCTTTTAACGGACCTCTGAGACTATCACAGTGCAGGTGGATTTATACGGAGACTTGATTACACACAGGTGGATTGTATTTATCATCATTAGTCATTTAGGTCAACATTGGATCATTCAGAGATCCTCACTAAACTTCTGTAGAGAGTTTGCTGCACTGAAAGTAAAGGGGCTGAATCAACCAATTTTTCAGTTTTTGATTTGTTAAAAAAGTTTGAAATATCCAATAAATGTCGTTCCACTTCATGATTGTGTCCCATTTGTTGTTGATTCTTTACAAAAAAATACAGTTTTATATCTTTATGTTTGAAGCAAATGTGGCAAAAGGTCGCAAAGTTCAAGGGGGCCGAATACTTTCGCAAGGCACTGTATGTACCCCCGACACACTCCCCCTCTCTCCCGAGCTTTCCCTCACCTCCAGCACACATGCACTGTTGAGGCGAGTGATTCTGAATTTACAATGGCTAGCCCCAAGTTGCCATATTTGTTGCTTGTGCTTTATGCTATTTGCCTCATGACTCCTGTGTGCTTTGTTGACTATGACCTTGCTTGTTTACCCAACCGTGGGACAGTCTGTTTTTTCCCACACACGGGACTCTGACTCTCTTTTGGTTACAGACTCTTGGCCTTCCATTCTATTCTAACCACTTCTCACCAGCTTTGTATTCATGTTACCTGATGAAATTGTTGTACACACAGGTGTTGTTGCCATCTAATTGCACATTCAAATGTTATAAATAAACATTGCAGAGCTTCCCTGTCCTCTGCCGTGCCCTGCTTGTATTACTGTTGATTTTATCTGGAAATGTGCATGTACACCCTGGCCCATCTACTGTTGCTAGCCCCAATTCTGATTTGTGCTCTGATATCTGCTTCACTGATTTCTGCTCTTGTAAAAGCCTGGGTTTTCTGCACGATAACACTAGAAGCTTATTACCTAAAATGGATCCATTGAAAGAGTGGATTTACTGCTCCAATCCAGATGTGTTGGTCATTACTGGGATGTGGATAAGAAAGAGCGTTTTGAACACTGATGTTAATTAACCTTTCTGATTATAACCTTTTTCGGCTAGACAGATCTTCCAAAGGTGGTGGAGTGACAATCTTTACCAAGGAACACCTTCAGTGCTCGTTTGTCTCCACCAAGTCTGTCCCCTAACAATTTGATTTGTTGGTTTAACGCATTAAACTTTCAAATAACTCTTTGTGGACTGTTGCTGGCCGTTATCGGCCACCATTAGCTCCGGCCTTTACCCTAAATGCCCTAAGCTCTCTCCTGGCCCCTTACACTAAGTCTGAATTTGTCCAGCTAGGTGACATAAACTGGGACATGCTTAAACCACCTGACCAGGTCCTAAAACAATGGGACTCCCTAAATCTTTCTCCGATTATTACCAATCCCACAATGTATGACTCTAAACACCCAGAAAAGGTTACTCTCCTCGATGTAATCCTTACAAATAATCCTGATAGGTATTAGTCTGGTGTTTTCTGTAGTGACCTTAGTGATCACTATTTTACAGCCTGTGTTCAAAATGGCTGCTCAGTGAAATGACTTATCCTGACTAGTCATAGACGCTTGCTAAAAACTTTAATGAGCAACCCTTCCTTCTTGATCCTCTGTCGAAGATGCTTTGACCTTCTTTTTTAATATTTTCAGTGGTATCATTTACAAATACGTGCCCATAAAGAAAATGAGAATTCTAGGTTCAGCTCCTGGTTGACTGGGATCTGGCTGCAATTGTTGTTGACTTAGGCAAAGCTTTTGATACGGTAGACCATTCCATTCTTGTGGGCCGGCTAAGGAGTATTGGTTTCTCTGATGGGTCTTTGGCCTGGTTTGCTAACTACCTCTCAGAAAAGAGTGCAGTGTATAAAGTCAGAACATCTGCTGTCTCAGCCACTGCCTGGCACCAAAGGAGTACCCCAAGGCTCAATGTTAGGCCCCACATTTTTCTCAATTTACATCAACAACATAGTTCAAGCAGTTGGAGGCTCTCTCATCCATGTATATGCAGATGATAGTCTTATACTCAGCTGGCCCATCCCTGGATTTTGTGTTAAACACTCTACAACAAAGCTTTCTTAGTGTCCAACAAGCTTTATCTGCCCTTACCCCTTTTCTGAACACCTCCAAAACAAAGGTGATGTGTAAGAAGAATTCCCCTCTCCCCACTGGTGTGATTACTACCTCTGAGGCTTTAGAGCTTGATGCAGTCACCTCATACAAGTACTTGGGGATATGGTGAGATGACTTAATCGCTCCTCTTTCACCACAGCTGCCAAACTAACCCTGATTCAGATGACCATCCTACCCATGCTAGATTACAGAGAGGTAATTTATAGATCGGCAGGTAAGGGTGCTGTCGAGCGGCTAAATGTACCTTACCATTCGGCCATCAGAATTGCCATCAATGCTCCTTATAGGACACATCACTGCACTCTCTACACATCACTGCACTCTACTCTGTAAACTGGTCATCTCTGTATACACGTCGCAAGACCCACTGGTTGATGCTTATTTATAAAACCCTCTTAGGCCTCACTCCCCCCTATTCTGACATACCTACACTGCAGCCCTCATCCTCCACATACAAAACCCTTTCTGCCAGTCACATTCTGTTAAAGGTCCCCAAAGCACACACATCCCTGGGTCGCTCCTCTTTTCAGTTCGCTGCAGCTAGCGACTGGAACGAGCTGCAAAAAACACTCAAACTGGATCGTTTTATCTCCATCTCTTCATTCAAAGACTCAATCATGGACATTTACTGACAGTTGTGGCTGCTTCGCGTGAGTTTTATATATATATATTGTTTTTAATCCCAGCCCCCGTCCCCGCATAAGGCCTTTTGCCTTAACTGACTTGCCTAGTTAAATAAATAAATGTCTAAAGGAGTTTCGTTTTGTCAGAAATGATGCAGGGGTCTCTGCATAGAGAAAATGAGGAAAAGTCCTTGCCTAATGAGGACAGAGAACCTTGAAGAGGTAATTATATCTGATGAAATTCAGGAGGCCATTTTTTGCATTGCAGGGGAGAAACAACCTGGGCTGGATGGATTTTCCATTTAATTTTACAAGGCTTTTCTTCCCAAGTTAATTGACCCACTGTGTAATATGATCAAGCCCTCATTACTGTATTCCCTGCCCAGTGCAACTAAAATTCTTGTTAAACAAAATTCTTGTTAACCCATAGACTTGATGGGGTCTTACCAGGCCTGGTTAATGTAGATCAGACGGGCTTTGTACGAATCGTCACATAATATTAGGAGATTATTCGATATTATGTATTGTGTGGAGGGTATACAGGAGCCCGATGGCTGCCTTGGATGCAGAAAAATAATTTGATCTGGAGATTTCTTCTGGGCGTTTTAAAGTGTATGAATATAGTATCAGACTACAATATAACCGTCCTGTTCGCCAGATTCTGACTAACAACAATATTTCCTCTCAGTTTAAGCTTTCTTGTGGGATCAGGCAGAAATGCCCCCTTTCACCACTTATTTTTGCCCTGGCTATTGAACCCTTAACGGAAGCTATTAGGTAGCTATCCATGGTATTCGGGTAGGTGAACGGGAACACACTATTTCTCTCTACGCGGGCAACATCTACTTATCCAAACCAGAGCACTCATACCAAGCACTAGTAGAAACGTTAAATTAATTCAGTTCCTTTTCAGGCTACAAGATCAATCTGACGAAAAGCATAACCCATTTCCTGGAGGTCTCAGATAATTACTTATTTAGGACAGCAAATTCCCACAGAAATGACTAACACCTGTAAAGTAAATTATGTGCCGTTACTGAAAAAGGCTGGGGAAGATAGGTGGCATGATGTCACAAATGTTACTAATTGGACGTGTTAATTGTATCAAAATTAATATTTTGCCAAAAGGTGAATATCTGTTCCAAACTCTACACAAACTCAAAATACTTTTTCTGACAAATTACAGTTTTTCCTAATTGTTAGCACACGTTTGCTGAAACATCTCAGGTACTCAAAACTCTAAACAAACAGTTAGTCAATTTCCCCAAAGCCCACAGACATCTTGCAAAATGAAACACAGCAGTTAAAATCATGTACTCCCTGCTAAAAAGGAAATTCTGCATACAAGTGAGACACACACACACACACACACACATCAAATTAATCTACCCAAGTGAGAACCAAGATCACACTGTGACGTATTCAAAACACTACTATTAGAACCTATTTCAGTGTAAAGACTAATATTTTGTTGTTATACTGTGTATTGTTTGTGTGTACTCAAACAAGAAAGGAACACAAATGCAAAAATGTAAGTTTTATATTTCAACATGACTCAATTCATGTCAAACAGCATACTGCAAGCACACATACAGTAAAAATGCAATATAAATATTATAAATATATATAAATATATTTTGCATATGCTTTGGAACAAAAATAGGCCTATTTGTACTACTTTACTGTATGTTAGATCAATTGAACGGAATAGATAAAGTAACTGTCAAAACACAGTAAAATCTAAATCATAAGTCAAGACACAAATACTCCATTGCTAAAACAATATCAGTCATGCATGTTGTTTTTGTCCGGCCACAGATCTTTAGCAACATCACAGGCGATATTCTCCTTGGCCAGACAGCAGGAGAAATATCTTCTGGCATGACGCATCCACCCCTGGACTGGACTCAAAATGAAATGTCACCACAGGCCTTCTCAATTTCCTGGAGAAGGGCATTACGTTCATGGGGTTTGCGATCATACACCTTCCACCGACCGCCATGCTGAAAACAACTTTTCAAAGGGTTTGACAAATGGAGAATTGTAAACCTGGGATGGTGATAGAACCAGTTGCGGACCTGAGCAGCCCGATAGAAACTCACGTTGTCCCAAATTAGAACATACAGTACATTTGCTGCTCAGGATCACCTGGACCTCTCTGCACTGACTTAAAAAAACGGTCATGTAAGGTGTTCAGGACATTAAAGAGATGGGCAGTGTTGTATGGTCCAAGGGTGGCATGGAGGTGGAGGATCCTATTTTGGCTCATAGCTATGCATATGGTGACATTTCCCCTGCACTGGACAGGTACCTCAATTATGGTGCATCGTCTTCGCTAAATTGAATCCAGCCTCATCTATGAATATGAGGTACCTGGCCAACGCAGAGGGAACTCCATGATTATCTGACATTACAGTAAATACTGTAATTGCTGTATAGTAAAGTTCACTGGCAACATCAATGAGTCTGTAATGTTTAAAGAGTGTAATGCTACTTACTTGCACATATTCGTACCGTTTGTGCTTCACTCTTTGGGAATTCCTTTTAAATGGGACTGTAGATTTGCTTCGTCCGGAGATGGTGTTTGTTAAGGATGCGGGGCTAAAGCTCACTCTGATGTTATGGAAGATGGCAGGGTTTTTAATAATCTGCTGTTGGATTTCCCACAGTCTCAATGGCATGATTTTCGACTACCATTTTCACAATGGTAGCCTCCTGTTCATCTGTAAATAGACATGTTCTAACACCACGTGGTGGTCGTCTTTCAGTTGTACAAAAACAACATAGCATACAGTACAGTAAACACTATGGTAATATAGTATACAAGATAAACATGTTACAAAGTAATATAACTCCCAATTTCGTACAGTAAATGCATGAAACATTTACTTTGTTGCCCCTTACAGTATGTATTGGAATCTACAGTCTTTACTGTGCTTAATGTTGTACTACTGTTAAGTAGTAAAAGTAGTAGATAGATCCAATGTATGCAGTACATACCTATTCTCATTTTGGAATGGATGCTATACGGTGAAGCGGCTCAGATTGGTCTGTACTCTCTGCCCACCCACATGGTCCACCACAGCTGCCCGAATTTCATCAGAGATTACTCTCCTTGTTCATGGTCTTCCTCCACCTCCACCTCTACCTCTCAGCCAAGTTTGCTTCCATTGTTCTCCAAACACAGGAGTACTCACCTGTCCATACCAAAGGTCTGATTGCAAAGTGAACATTTATGCAAGTGTTTGTACATGTGAAGAGTGAAAGTGATCAATTGGTATTTGAGCTTAGCTTGTTGAACAGTGTTGCTTTTAATTTGCACACAATAGATTTGTGGTTGTGCCAAAGGTAGAGAATTGTGTGTTGTGTTTTGCCAAATGTTTCTTATAGAATTGCAATCTGAGTGTAAAGCAAAACGTGTGCCAGTATTATTGCAGATTTGGTGTATGGTTCTGCTAAATGAGTTACAGGTTTGGGTCATTGTGCCTCATGGACCAGTTTTAGTGTGTAAACAATTGGGAACCTGATTTTTAAATTCTTATGGAAAAAGGAAGCCCCCCAGAGTACTTTGTGCAGACCATATTAAAAGGGTGGTCTTTCTTTGCCCGATTTGAGGATTTATTACTGAGCGTCGCAAATGAAGGAAATATGGGTATTGTAGGACACCAGTTCTGATCCACTGGCTTGGAGGCAAATAGAATAAAACTCTCTTCATTCCATGTCACCAGGCAACCGTGCCTTATCACCACCCAAAGCATTTAGTAGCTCCATACATAATCCCTTTATAAAACATTACCTTATTGACAGAAGTTCGCAAGCTGACTGGAGGAAATAAATCAGTATATAAGCGAACTCCATTTCATGAAAATCCTATTTTACCAAAAGCCTTAAGAGATGGTATCACTCTCTTCTGGTTCAAGAAATATATAAGGTCATTTGGTCAATTATGTGAGGTTGGGGTGATGCTCTCTTTTCAAATATTGGCCTCAAGGTTCCAACTTCCCCAATCTCACTTTTCAAGTATTTACAGGTCAGACACTACATAGCTTTTCAACAGGGAAGAAGATCGCAACCTTTCACCTCAACTGCAGCTGACAAGCTGTGGCAGGATAGAATGGGGTGAAAGGCTTTATAGCATGCATATACTCTGGTCTACAGACCTTGATAGAAAATGAAGCCCTGAATGTATGTTCTAAATGGCAAGACGACCGTGGCCTCATTATTGAAGAAAAGACGTGGGAGACACTTTTCTTAGATGCCCAACAGTTAGTTGTCTTTTAGCACTAGGCATAGAATGATGCTGTTTAATTTGCTGCATAGGGTATACTTCACCCCAGAGAGGCTTCATAAGATTTACGCAAAATACTGAAAATACTGCCCTGTGTGAGACAGAGATGGGAACCCTCGTAAATATGTTTTTGGCATGTCCAGAACTTGATGTATATTGGGAGGTCATATCTCACGTGACCTCTTTTGAATATTTCAATAATTCCTTCCCTGGTAATTTTAGGAGATGAATCTCTATTGCCAACTAGAAGTCAAGCTAAATTAGTTAAATTAGCAATTATAGCTGCTAATAAATGTATTGCTCTTAATTAGAACACTAATTCCCGTGTGAAAGGATTACATACAATACACTGAAGAAACCTTATGTATTTATGGTGGTTTGGTGAGACTTCATAGACTTACTAGATTATGTAATTAGGGTTGACTTTGGATGTGGGGCTTTAAAACGGATCCTTTTTTATTGAATAATATATATTTTTTAAATATATCTTTAAGTTAGCTAGGTTGATTTGTGTTAAGTAATAAATTATGTATCTAAAACCTTATTCATGTGTAAATACGATCTGATGACTGTGTTTATATAAATCTATTTTGTTTATGCATTTTTTTTCACTGCAATTTTTTTATGTAGGACTATCTGTCGAGCTAGTACTGGGGGAATAGGGAAGGGAGGGATCTAGGGAAGGGATGGGAGGGAGGGAGCCCAACGTGCAGTTAGGATACTATGGACTCGGGGAGGGGGATATAGGAACTAGTTGTTCTTGTTGTATGTATATGGAACATTTTCAATAAACAGAATGTAAAGAAATAAGACAAAAATATAAGAATTAGGGTTACAAGTTAGGGTTAGGATTAGTTTTAGGGGTTATGGTGTTCTGGGGGTTAAGGTTAGTGTTAGAGTTAAGGTTACGTTAAGCGTTTAGGGAAAATAGGATTTTGAATCAGAATTAATTGTTTGATCCCCAACAAGGGTGTGTGTGTGTGATGTGTTGCAGCTCAATTCAATAGTGGGGTCGGGCTTGCTTTTCAGGCTTGCGTGGCATTGCCCTGGCTATATGATGCATTATAAATGCAGTGTAATGGATTGCAGCAAGAACACTGAATTATTGACCATGCTCTTTGTCTGTGTGCTCCCCCTCCTAGGCGTCTCCCCTCTTATGGGAGTTCCACTGAAGGAACATTCCAAGATTCCATGTATACCACCAACCTGTCAGGATGTGTTCTATTGTTCCACTTTAGAGTCTAACAGGGGGAGGGGTGTCTGTCTCATATCTAAGAGGTATAAGAAAGATCAGGAATTGTTGTTGTTTTATACACCTATTTTTACACCTATTTATTTTAGGCACTAAACTATAGTACTTCCATATATACTTCCATGTATTTTTTAAACTTGTACCGGGGTACCTTCAGACGAGTCTTGTGAGGCTTGTGTTCATCCTAGACAACAACCAAAACAACCTTTCCGTAGAGGGGTCATATTAGTGTGTAGCCCAAACTGTTTGGACGCTACAGACAGAAGATGGCAGATCTGCAGTATTGTTGGGGCCATAGAGGCTAAACCGTTCGGACGCTACAGACGTTTTTGTGAGAAGACAGATTTTCGGGATGTCTCATGGTATGAACAACACCGCAGTATCTCTGTCACCTTTCACTGCAGATGCGGAGGTGTAACATCGGTGGATGCGATGCATGTGTGCTCAGCCCCTCCTGTACTCCCTGTTACACATGACTGCGTGGCCAAGCACGGCTCCAACTCAGTCATCAAGTTTGCAGACGACACAACAGTAGTAGGCTTGATTACTAACAATGACGAGACAGCCTCCAGGGAGGAGGTGAGGGCTGTGGGAGTGTGGTACCTGGAAAGCAACCTCTCACTCAACGTCAACAAAACAAAGGAGATGATCGTGGACTTCAGGAAACAGCAGAGGGTGCACCCCCTATCTACATTGACGGGACCGCAGTGGAGAAGGTGGAAAGCTTCAAGTTCCTTGGCTTACACATCACTGACAAGCTGAAATGGACCACCCACACAGACAGT
Source organism: Oncorhynchus kisutch (assembly GCF_002021735.2). Classification (NCBI taxonomy): domain Eukaryota; kingdom Metazoa; phylum Chordata; class Actinopteri; order Salmoniformes; family Salmonidae; genus Oncorhynchus; species Oncorhynchus kisutch. The sequence continues at coordinate 6,669,169 of NC_034203.2, forward strand.
GTGGTGAAGAAGGCGCAACAGATGCTCTTAAACCTCAGTAGGCTGAAGAAATTTGTATTGTCACCTAAAACACTCACAAACTTTTACAGATGCACAATCGAAAGCATCCTGTCAGGCTGTATCACCATCTGGTACGGCAATTGGGTGATGCAGTCTGCCCAACTCATTACCGGGAGCAAACTACCCGCCCTCCAGCACACCTACAGCACCCAAGGTTACTGGAAGGCCAAAAAGATCATCAAGGCAATCAACCACCCGAGCCACTGCCTGTTCACCCAGCTATCATCCTTAAGGCGAGGTCAGTACATGTGCATCAAAGCTGGGACCGAGACTGCAAAACAGCTTCTATCTCTAGTAGAGGTCGACCGATTAAAAGGAATGGCCAATTTAATTAGGGCCGATTTCAAGTTTTCATAACAATCGGAAATTGGTATTTTTGGACACCGATTTTGCAGATTTTTTCTTTACACCTTTATTTAATACTTATTTAACTAGGCAAGTCAGTTAAGAACACATTCTTATTTTCAATGACGGCCTAGGGACGGTGGGTTAACTCCCTCGTTCAGGGGCAGAATGACAGATTTTCACCTTGTCAGCTCGGGAGACCCAATCTTGCAACCTTACAGTTAACTAGTCCTTGTGCACTCCACAAGGAGACTGACTGCCTGTTATGCGAATGCAGTAAGCCAAGGTAAGTTGCTAGCTAGCATTAAACTTATCTTATAAAAACAATCAACCATAATCACTAGTTAACTACACATGGTTGATGATATTACTAGATATTATCTAGCGTGTCATGCTCAGTCAGATATAATCTGACTGAGCATACAAGCATACACGTATCTAAGTATCTGAATGAGCGGTGGCAGGCAGAAGCAGGCGCGTAAACATTAATTCAAACAGCAGTTTTGTGCGTTTTGCCAGCAGCTCTTCGTTGTGCGTCAAGCATTGCGCAAGCCTATCAACTCCCGAGATGAGGCTCGTGTAACTGAAGTGAAATGGCTAGCTAGTTAGCGCGCGCTAATAGCATTTCAAACGTCACTCGCTCTGAGCCTGTGGTTGTTCCCCTTGCTCTGCATGGGTAAAGCTGCTTCGAGGGTGGCTGTTGTCGTTGTGTTCCTGGTACGAGCCCAGGGAGGAGCGAGGAGAGGGACAGAAGCTATACTGTTACACTGGCAATACTAAAGTGCCTATAAGAACATCCAATAGTCAAAGGTTAATGAAATACAAATGGTATAGAGGGAAATAGTCCTATAATTCCTATAATAACTACAACCTAAAACTTCTTACCTAGGAATATTGAAGACTCATGTTAAAAGGAACCACTAGCTTCCATATGTTCTCATGTTCTGAGCAAGGATCTTAAACTTTAGCTTTCTTACATGGCACTTTTACTTTCTTCTCCAACACTTTGTTTTTGCATTATTTAAACAAAATTGAACATGTTTCATTATTTATTTGAGGCTAAATTGATTTTATTGATGTATTATATGAAGTTAAAATAAGTGTTCATTCAGTATTGTTGTAATTGTCATTATTACAAACAAAAAAAATGTAATTGTCCGATTAATCGGTATCGGCTTTTTTGGTCCTCCAATAATCGGTATCGGCGCTGAAAAATCATAATCGGTCGACCTCTAATCTCTAGGCCATCAGACTGTTAAACAGCTATCACTAGCACGTTAGAGGCTGATGCCTATAGGCATAGACTATAAATCACTGGCCACTTTAAGGAATGGAACACTATTAATAACGTTTACATATCCGGCATTACTCCTCTCATTTATATAGTGTATTCTATACTATTCTACCGTATCTTAGTCACTTAATAATGTTTACGTATCTTGCATTTACTCATCTCCTATGTATATACTCTATTCTATACTATTCTACTGTATCTTAGTCTGTTCCGCTCTGACATCGCTTGTCCATATATGTATATAGTCTTATTTCATTCCTACCATAAGTAGAGATGATGAAGTCCTCCATCGGGGTCCTGAGAGACAGTAGGGCAGATTTGGTTAGGTTTATTTTATAACTTGAGATGTAGCTGAATTTGTCTATGATCTTCAAAGTGTTTGGGAGGGATTGAGATACATCGTCTAGATAAAGAAAGACATCGTCAGCTTATAATGAGCTGAGGTGATCTGTAGAATTGAGAGATATTGTCGAATTGCCTGGGCCAGGGGCTCTATAGACAAAAATAGCATAGGTGAGATGGGATCACCTTGTCTGCTACTTCCAATTATCCTGAACAGAACAGAATATCTAGAAGTTATTACTATGGCTGAGGGATTGGCATGTAGTATCTTAATCATATTAATGAAATTGGAGCCATGTCCCATATGTTCCAAAACCGATATAACCATTCTAGTCTATCAAAAGCTCTTTCTGTGTCGAGAGATAGAACTGGTATTTTATTAGAATCTCCATTAGCTGTTGCAAATGCAGCAGCTACTCTTCCTGGGATCCACACAAAATGTGAAACATGACTTAATACAGTATGTTAATAGACAAGAACAGCTCAAGGACAGAACCACATACATTTCTGATGAAGCATATAAGATATGTAAAAGACTGCAGAGGTTATCTGTGTTTAAGCATTTTTAAACAAACATGCTTTGGTCTAGATGTACTAATTTGCGTAAGTAAGTTTCGAGACGGGATGACAGAATTTAAAAAATAGTTTAATATCTGTGTTTATCAAGATAGAGGGCAATAGTGAGTGTACTGGCGGCCTTCCCTTTTTTAATAAAAGCGAAATTAGTACGGTATTTACATTCCTTCCAAATGTACCTTTGTGAATGTCTGTGTTAATCATTTCAAGTAACAGTATACCTAATTGGTTCCAAAATTTTAAATAGACCTCAGGATTTTGTATTCCTCAGTTGAGAGAAGAGGACTTCTTACATCTTTTAAAAAGGACTAAATCCAGCTTGGTGTGAATTTACAATCTGAGGTGTACAATTCTTTATAGAAACAGGAGAATCTTTGGTTGATGTGCTTCAATAAAGTACTGAGTAAAGGGTCTGAATACTTATGTAAATGTGATATTTCAGTCATTTATTTATTGCAAAAATGTCTAAAAACCTGTTTTTGCCTTGTCATTATTGGGTAATGTGTGTAGATAGATGAGGGGGAAAACAATTGAATCAATTTTAGAATATGACTGTAACGTAACAAAATGTGGAAAAAGTTAAGGGGTGTGAATACTTTCCGAATGCACTGTAAATGTATTACAAAGCATCAATAACTGTATTTCATGCTTTATAAATCACCAATGTCAATTGTGTCAAATATGATATAAACATGTGCTTAAAGCGGAAATTTCAGAGTGACAACTAATAGTACTCGATACAACTCAAACTTTCATTAAAACACACATGCAGGGTACTCAATTAAAGCTACACTCGTTGTGAATCTAGCCAACATGTCCGATTTTTAAAATGCTTTTCGGCAAAAGCATGAGAAGCTATTATCTGATAGCATGCAACCCCCGAAATACCCAAAGAGGACGTAAGCAGAATAATTAGCGTAGCCGGCGCTACACAAAACGCAGAAATAAAATATAAAACATTCATTACCTTTGACGAGCTTCTTTGTTGGCACTCCTGTATGTCCCATAAACATCACAATTGGGTCTTTTTTTCCGATTAAATCCGTCCATGTATGTCCATTTATGAAGCCCGTCTGATCAGGAAAAAACTGCTTTCCAAAACGCAACGTAATTTTTTTAAATTAAAAAAGTTGCCTAAAAAATTTGACAAAACACTTCAAACTACTTGTGTAATCCAACTTTAGGTATTAGTAAACGTTAATAATCCATCAAATTGATCAAGTCTTGAAATCATGGTCCATATTCTCCCTTTCATAACTTCCTCCGGTGTACCCGAAGACAGGAAGTGCCTATTCCTCATTTCACCAAGGATAAACTTCAACTCAATTGCCAGTACTGGCGACATCGTGTGGAAGCTATAGGCATTGTAAACTGGACGCTATCTATTTTCCCTTGCCATAGACAATACAGAGACTGGCGGAGGGATATTTTTTTTGTGAACAGTTTTCCTTGGGATTTTGCCTCCTACACACGTTCTGTTATAGTCTCAGACATGATTTAACCCGTTTTGGAAACTTCAGTGTGTTTTCTATCCACACATACTAATCATATGCATATACTATATTCCTGGCATGAGTAGCAGGACGTTGAAATTTTGTGCGATTTTTAACAAAAAGCTGCAAAAATTCGCCGCCTCTTTAACAGGTTTTAAGGGTGTAGTCTTTCTTCTTCTTCTTCTCTGTGAGGCCATTAGCTAGCTAGCTATGTCTTTGCTAATTAGCTAGCTGGAAGGTAGGACCGGTAGTTTTCTTCTCCCTTGAGGCCAGGGTGAATGTTTTCCAATAGATAGCACAGCCATAAAGTCAAGTGGCTACATCATAAATATTTATTTTATTTTATTTATTACATAAAGGCTAAGGGAGTTATCACAGCTAAAACAAATAAAGATTAAAGACAAGTTTAAACCATACATTTAAAACAATGTAAATATATAAAGTTTCAAAAAGTCCAGCAATGCAATAACATTGAACATTACACAGGGCTGTGAATAGCTTGTTCCTGAGGTGGTGGACGAATGGTTCTTGCCTCTCTGCCTGATGGAGGTATTTAATGTTGATTTCAACCTTTTTATAAGTAACAACAAAGAAAGTAAGCAGGTCTGTTAGGATATGCATTTGTCACACCATCTGGACAAGGGCATTTCTGTTCTGCACCAGAAATACTCTAAATGGGGAGATGGGGAAACTCCATTTTATTCTTACTATTATATTCCTCTCTAGTTTACAAATCTCATGACTTGACCTATGACACGTAGCTAGCTAGCTAACAATTGCTGTGAGGTCACTGAAATTATTTGCAATAACGATTGAGGTAGCTATGTAATCTAACTCAACACTTAAATGCTACAGACTAATTTAAATGTACAATAAATAAAGGTTAACTTACTCAGTTTTCTCTGTCCAGTGGCACCACAAGTCAGCATTTGATTTGCAAACTCCATCACCTGTGCGCTTACTGCACTACAGAAACACATGTATGTGGACTGAATTAAAGTGTAATTACACTTAGATTTTTCCCAGACCTCCAAAGTGGTCCCTTGGTGTAGTTTAAGCATTGCTGTGAACACAACAACAACAAAAGATTTATTGTTCTGTTAAAGTGTGGAAAAAATTACTCCCAGGTGGCACAGTGGTTAAGGGCGCTGCCACCAGAGACTCTGGGTTCGCGCCCAGGCTCTGTCGTAACCGGCTGCGACCGGAAGGTCCGTGGGGCGACGCCTAGTGTCGTCCGGGTTAGGGAGGGTTTGGCCGGTAGGAAAATCCTTGTCTCATCGCGCACCAGCGACTCCTGTGGCGGGCCGGGCACAGTGCGCACTAACCAAGGTTGTTAGGTGCACAGTGTTTCCTCCGACACATTGGTGCGGCTTGGTTGGGTTGTGTATCGGAGGACACATGACTTTCAACCTTCGTCTCTCCCGAGCCCGCACGGGAGTTGTAGCGATGAGACAAGATAGTAGCTACTAAATAATTGGATACCACGAAATTGGGGAGAAAAAGGGCTAAAATGTACATTTAAAAATGGGGGGAAACCTGGAAAAATAAGGAAAATCTGAAACCTGGAAATACAAAACGCCAAAGTTGAGAAAAAAATGGAATTAGGCCAAGTTTTTTAAAACTGATTTTAAAAGGCCCTAACAATGTTTTTTTTGATGCTGCAGCACAGCATTTTGGGGAAAGTTGAGGTCAGGTCCAATATTGCCTAGGCTGGGCCATCCTAGAAATGTTAAAGAGTAATATAAAATAATATATGCCATTTAGCAGACGATTTTATCCAAAGCAACTTACAGTTATGCGTGCATACATCAGAGTAAATTGGCACCCGCAAACCATTTCTCAAGCACAGACTTTCACTTTGTGGAGCACTGAAAAATACCCATAGCTATTCTGAATGCTCTGTGTCCTTCTCTTTGAAGTAAATTGATTAGTCACCATAGCGCTTCTCTCCAGTAGACTGGAATCCATGGTTACGGAGCTCAAGGTGATTGTAATCCCACAGCGAGTCAAGTCATAATCATGCCTGGCGATCTCTTATGAGCTCATTTGAAAGAGGGAAACAGTTATTACAGTAGGGATCAATATGGAACCGTATAAATCTGTCAGTTCTTGTAAGGGATTCTAAATCACATTAGTGTTTCACTTAGCATTGTTCAGGCGGGGCACCCTACGAAAGGGTTAGCTGTTGATTTTGGGGTTTTGTGCTCTAGCTGGAAAATAATTAAGGATGAACACGATCACGTAGGTGATATTAGTAAGCCTATGTCAAGGCCATAACCTGAGCTGGTTTAATTGTATCTGTTTTCGAAGCTCCCTGTCCTCTTCTCTTACTTGTTGTATTATCTTCTCTACTTTCCCCCATTCAGTATCTCAGTGCTTCTACCTATTCATGACTCATTGGCCCAATTCCCCCCTATTATCTCTATTATCCTCCTATCTCTATTATCTGGTTGCAAACTGCCTTTTTGGTTGAGAAGACATAATAGAACCAGATTACAGCCAATTGGTCTCTGTATAAACCAGGTAACGACATATTTGTCATGGCAAGATCAAGACATCATGGGAAAGACGTCATAAAAAACGTTAACAAAATTTCCCTTTACAGCCTGACAATGTTGCAACCAGTTTTGCCCAATGGGATATTATTATCAGACCAACATGTTTGTTGAATAGCTATAGAAATCGTATGCAGGGCTCATCAAGTACCCAAAGACTACAAAGACCTCCTCAGGCGCTACCCAAGATACCTCCCTTAAAAGAGCAATTTGCTGCTCTATCCTGACGCAGGGGAGCTGTCATGGACCGACAAATAACCAAAATAATCCCTACACACAGCGTGCAACTTTTTGGCAACTATTTGATGTGATTATCTGGTTGCAACAGAGAGCTGTTGGTTATTCTGGTTGTATGAGGCCTTCTCAACCAGACAACCAGTTTACAACCAGAAAACGATGTCATTACATGGAGCTGCTGTTGCCCTTTTCTCATTTGCCCCGAAACAGGGAGCATGCATAGGAAGTGCCTGTGTTAAGAAAACAAACACAAGCGCTCATGCATTATGGATCCTCTGTTGTAGGGAAGTATGTTACAAAAGGACTGTAAGCATATGTAATTAATGGGAGTTAAGAATGTTTTGAGTCTGTATTAGGTGTGTGTGTGTTTTCCCTGCAAATCCTCTGAAACCTGGCGATGGAGATAAACAGCTTCAAAGTGGTCGTTTTGCTTATGAGCATGAGCTGCTGTGACAGCTAAGGAGGGTAGTCTGCCTTCGACTCTCCTCCATTCCTCCCTTCCTCTATTCATCTGCAGTTTCTTCTCTCTCTCTCTCTCCATCTTCATGGAGGCACTTACAGTTTTTCTCAATTGCTAAAACACTAAAAACCCATTGGCTGAACAAAGTTCTCAGTTGCCTGGATACATTTAGCTAATTATGCAGTCTGTTTTTAATACCTTTAAACCATTTCACATGGTGAAACACAATTTGCAGATCTCACTTAGACTTTTCAGCAAAACTCTAAACACATTCTCATTCTCAAAACACATTCTGCACTCTAATGCACATGTCATTCGTACTGGTAAACACAAGTGGCAACAATCAAATACAAATAGAGAACACATGTCATTGCTTGAACACAACCACTCAAAATTGATTTAACCTGTTTCAAATGATGCGACACAATCAATATAAGCCAGTTCAGAGAGCAAACAGGTTGTTGAAGGTGGGAAGGAGAAAGTCTGAGAATGGATAGAAGAAACAATGTGAGAGGATGAGGACGAGTGCGTATGCGAGATGGGCGACGAGGAGGAAGAGGGGGAGGAGGGCAAGAAAGAGGAAGAGGAGGAGGAAGAAGAAGAGGAAGACAAAGAGTGGAAATATCTGATGAAATTCGAGCAACAGTTATAGACCATGTTCTTGTCCATGGACTACCAATGAGGGAAGCAGGACTTAGAGTGCCACCCAATTTGAGACGATTTTCTGTGTCCACCATAGTAAGGACATTCAGAGAAGAGAACAGGTACAGTATACTACTGTATTTTTGTAATTGCAAATTTACTGTAACACACTATATGCAGCTGTTTCAATAGACATTTTTTAAGTTAATCACTGTATGTATTGTACTGCATGAATATGTTTTGTAACTGCACAACTACTTTTTGTAGAATTGCAAGGCTGCCACATGCAGGTGGAAGGACAGCTATATTCACTCGGGAGCAAGAGGCCGTTATTTTTGGCATGGTCCTTCAAGATAATGCAATACGACTCAGAGAAATCCAGGAACGAGTGATACAAAACATTATTTCCACAATTGATCGTGTCCTCCATCGTAACAGGATGCGAATGAAACAAGTATACAGAGTACCTTTTGAGCGCAACTCACCAAGGGTGAAAGAACTGCGAGCTCAGTATGTGCAAGTAAGTGTACATTCAGAAACATTTACTGTAATCCAGATTGTCTACAGTACTATGTGAATGACATTACTCTTCAGTACATACAATGTATGTGAATCAGAAGCCTAATTGTACTCTACAATTATAGCACTGTCTCTGTACGACTTACAAAATCCTACATACAGTATATTTTATTTCTACACAGACAATATTTGACTTGGAGTCCTTGGACAGACCCCATGAGTTCATCTTTGTCGTTGAAGCAGGCTTCAATCTAACAAAGAGGAGAAGGAGAGGCCCAAACATGATTGGACAGCGGACCATTGTTGAAGTCCCTGGTCAACGAGGTGGCAATGTTACAATCTGTGCTGCTATCAGCAACCATGGTGTTCGACATCACCATGTTACACTCGGCCATATAACACCCAGCACCTTCTAAGATTTATTGCCAATCTAAGAGAGATTTTATTTGAGCAGCAGGGTCAAGAGCTAAATGAGAATCCCATTCCCACCTATGTGATAGTGTGGGACAATGTCAGTTTCCAACGAGCTGCTCAGGTAAGGGAATGGTTTAACATCAATGGGCAGTTTAGGAACTTGTACCTCCCTCCATACTCGCCTTTCCAGAATCCGATTGAGGAGTTTTTCTCCTCTTGGAGATGGAAAGTGTATGATAGACAACCCTACACCAGAATAAATCTGCTGCAAGCCATGGATTTAGCCTGTGGTGATATAGGTGATGAATCATGTCAGGGCTGGACATGGCACACAAGAGGCTTCTTCCCCCGTTGCCTCAGGAGGGACAATATTGCTTGTGATGTCAACGAAGTGCTCTGGCCTGACCCAGCCCAAAGACAAGAAGAAGCACATTGATCACATCCTTTGATTTTTGTCCCTTTTGGGACAAATTGGGCTGTTATTGTATACTGTAGTACAGTGCATTGTAGGCTGTATACTGTACAATGGACAAATTGTATGGCCCTGAACATTGTGCATTCCATTTATTACAGTTTTTTCCAATTGCTAACACAATAAAATGACATGCACAGCACAATTATTTAAACTGACACACAGAGAGCAAAACCTATTCTCAAGTCTCCAAAAGTCTAAACACATTCTCTGCTTTACACACATTTTGCAATTCAAAATGGCACTTTTTAAATGTACTGCACACGGTTCTATGCATAAGACACAACAATCTGACAAAAAGTCACATGTTTGCCATTTCAAAACACTGCCATTCAAAATGACACTACATGAGCTAATTGGCCAATACATGTGCCACCTGGCCAAACACCTCAATGGTTAATTGTTACCACTTCAATCAGGAAGTAAGCACTATGAAAAGACCACAGGTGAGCACCTTTTGTTTTACAACAACAATGGAAGCTGTTGCAGAGAGAGGAAGAGGGAGGGTGAGAATGAGAGGGGGGGGGGGATAGTGAGAGGTATGGGTAGAGCTGGTAGAGGAGTTCATAGCCAAAGAAGACAACATCTTTCAAATGAAATCAGAGCAACCTTAGTTGAGCATGTCATCAACCATGGGCTGACAATGCGAGAGGCTGGACAGAGAGTGCAGCCCAACTTGAGCCGTTTTACTGTCGCCTCTGTCATCCGGACATTTAGACTGGAGTACAGGTATGTAACTAAAATGTATTTCACACTATTTAGTACACCCCATGTCATAGTGTATCAGTTGGGTGACACCTGTTTACTTCATGAATGGCTGATCAAATCAAATCAAATCAAATTTTATTTGTCACATACACATGGTTAGCAGATGTTAATGCGAGTGTAGCGAAATGCTTGTGCTTCTAGTTCCGACAATGCAGTAATAACGAACAAGTAATCTAACTAACAATTCCAAAAAACTACTGTCTTATACACAGTGTAAGGGGATAAAGAATATGTACATAAGGATATATGAATGAGTGATGGTACAGAGCAGCATAGGCAAGATACAGTAGGTGATATCGAGTACAGTATATACACATGAGATGAGTATGTAAACCAAGTGGCATAGTTAAAGTGGCTAGTGATACATGTATTACATAGGATGCAGTCGATGATATAGAGTACAGTATCTACGTATGCATATGAGATGAATAATGTAGGGTAAGTAACATATAAGGTAGCATTGTTTAAAGTGGCTAGTGATATATTTACATCATTTCCCATCAATTCCCATTATTAAAGTGGCTGGAGTAGAGTCAGTGTCATTGACAGTGTGTTGGCAGTAGCCACTCAATGTTAGTGGTGGCTGTTTAACAGTCTGATGGCCTTGAGATAGAAGCTGTTTTTCAGTCTCTCGGTCCCAGCTTTGATGCACCTGTACTGACCTCGCCTTCTGGATGACAGCGGGGTGAACAGGCAGTGGCTCGGGTGGTTGATGTCCTTGATGATCTTTATGGCCTTCCTGTAGCATCGGGTGGTGTAGGTGTCCTGGAGGGCAGGTAGTTTGCCCCCGGTGATGCGTTGTGCAGACCTCACTACCCTCTGGAGAGCCTTACAGTTGAGGGCGGTGCAGTTGCCATACCAGGCGGTGATACAGCCCGCCAGGATGCTCTCGATTGTGCATCTGTAGAAGTTTGTGAGTGCTTTTGGTGACAAGCCAAATTTCTTCAGCCTCCTGAGGTTGAAGAGGCGCTGCTGCGCCTTCCTCACGATGCTGTCTGTGTGAGTGGACCAATTCAGTTTGTCTGTGATGTGTATGCCGAGGAACTTAAAACTTGCTACCCTCTCCACTACTGTTCCATCGATGTGGATGGGGGGGTGTTCCCTCTGCTGTTTCCTGAAGTCCACAATCATCTCCTTAGTTTTGTTGACGTTGAGTGTGAGGTTATTTTCCTGACACCACACTCCGAGGGCCCTCACCTCCTCCCTGTAGGCCGTCTCGTCGTTGTTGGTAATCAAGCCTACCACTGTTGTGTCGTCCGCAAACTTGATGATTGAGTTGGAGGCGTGCGTGGCCACGCAGTCGTGGGTGAACAGGGAGTACAGGAGAGGGCTCAGAACGCACCCTTGTGGGGCCCCAGTGTTGAGGATCAGCGGGGAGGAGATGTTGTTGCCTACCCTCACCACCTGGGGGCGGCCCGTCAGGAAGTCCAGTACCCAGTTGCACAGGGCGGGGTCGAGACCCAGGGTCTCGAGCTTGATGACGAGCTTGGAGGGTACTATGGTGTTGAATGCCAAGCTGTAGTCGACGAACAGCATTCTCACATAGGTATTCCTCTTGTCCAGATGGGTTAGGGCAGTGTGCAGTGTGGTTGAGATTGCATCGTCTGTGGACCTATTTGGGCGGTAAGCAAATTGGAGTGGGTCTATCGTGTCAGGTAGGGTGGAGGTGATATGGTCCTTGACTAGTCTCTCGAAGCACTTCATGATGACGGATGTGAGTGCTACGGGGCGGTAGTCGTTTAGCTCAGTTACCTTAGCTTTCTTGGGAACAGGAACAATGGTGGCCCTCTTGAAGCATGTGGGAACGGCAGACTGGTATAGGGATTGATTGAATATGTCCGTAAACACACCGGCCAGCTGGTCTGCGCATGCTCTGAGGGCGCGGCTGGGGATGCCGTCTGGGCCTGCAGCCTTGCGAGGGTTAACACGTTTAAATGTCTTACTCACTTCGGCTGCAGTGAAGGAGAGACCGCATGTTTTCGTTGCAGGCCGTGTCAGTGGCACTGTATTGTCCTCAAAGCGGGCAAAAAAGTTATTTAGTCTGCCTGGGAGCAAGACATCCTGGTCCGTGACTGGGCTGGGTTTCTTCCTGTGATTGACTGTAGACCCTGCCACATGCCTCTTGTGTCTGAGCCGTTGAATTGAGATTCTACTTTGTCTCTGTACTGGCGCTTAGCTTGTTTGATAGCCTTGCGGAGGGAATAGCTGCACTGTTTGTATTCAGTCATGTTACCAGACACCTTGCCCTGATTAAAAGCAGTGGTTCGCGCCTTCAGTTTCACACGAATGCTGCCATCAATCCACGGTTTCTGGTTAGGGAATGTTTTAATCGTTGCTATGGGAACGACATCTTCAACGCACGTTCTAATGAACTCGCACACCGAATCAGCGTATTCGTCAATGTTGTTGTCTGACGCAATACGAAACATCTCCCAGTCCACGTGATGGAAGCAGTCTTGGAGTGTGGAGTCAGCTTGGTCAGACCAGCGTTGGACAGACCTCAGCGTGGGAGCTTCTTGTTTTAGTTTCTGTCTGTAGGCAGGGATCAACAAAATGGAGTCGTGGTCAGCTTTTCCGAAAGTGGGGCGGGGCAGGGCCTTATATGCGTCGCGGAAGTTAGAGTAACAATGATCCAGGGTCTTTCCACCCCTGGTTGCGCAATCGATATGCTGATAAAATTTAGGGAGTCTTGTTTTCAGATTAGCCTTGTTAAAATCCCCAGCTACAATGAATGCAGCCTCCGGATAAATCCTTTCCAGTTTGCAGAGAGTTAAATAAAGTTCGTTCAGAGCCATCGATGTGTCTGCTTGGGGGGGGATATATACGGCTGTGATTATAATCGAAGAGAATTCTCTTGGTAGATAATGCGGTCTACATTTGATTGTGAGGAATTCTAAATCAGGTGAACAGAAGGATTTGAGTTCCTGTATGTTTCTTTCATCACACCATGTCACGTTGGTCATAAGGCATACGCCCCCGCCCCTCTTCTTACCAGAAAGATGTTTGTTTCTGTCGGCGCGATGCGTGGAGAAACCCGCTGGCTGCACCGCTTCGGATAGCGTCTCTCCAGTTAGCCATGTTTCCGTGAAGCAGAGAACGTTACAGTCTCTGATGTCCCTCTGGAATGCTACCCTTGCTCGGATTTCATCAACCTTGTTGTCAAGAGACTGGACATTGGCAAGAAGAATGCTAGGGAGTGGTGCACGGTGTGCCCGTCTCCGGAGTCTGACCAGAAGACCACTTCGTTTCCCTCTTTTTCTGAGTCGTTTTTTTGGGGTCGCTGCATGTAATCCGCTCCGTTGCACTGGTTGTAAGGCAGAACACAGGATCCGCATCGCGAAAAACATATTCTTGGTTGTACTGATGGTGAGTTGACGCTGATCTTATATTCAGTAGTTCTTCTTGGCTGTATGTAATGAAACCTAAGATGACCTGGGGTACTAGTGTAAGAAATAACACGTAAAAAAAACAAAAAACTGCATAGTTTCCTAGGAACGCGAAGCGAGGCGGCCATCTCTGTCGGCGCCGGAATACACTAACTGCGCAAATTTCCTGTAGAATTTACTCTACTGTGGGGGGAAATATCTTTAGGCTGCATTGTCCAAGCCCTTTTGTTTTTTTGTTTTTCTAAATGACTGAGAGACGCATCCATGGTAGAGGAAGGGGCCAAATGTTCACCGGGGTACAGGAAGCTAACATTGTAAACTTGGTTTTGGAAAATAATGAAATCAGATTACGAGAAATTCAAAGCCACATCATCCAAGACAACACCATATTCAACCACATTCAACGAGTCAGTTTGTCCACATTGGCCTCGCATTCTCACGCGAAACCAAATCAGAATGAAACAACTTTATAAGGTGCTGTTTGAGAGAAACTCTCAAAGAAACAAAGAGTTCAGACGAGCATATGTGGATGTAAGTACAATATTGACTGCAGTACACTACACGCAACATTGTTTCCCAGTGTACTGGATAACACCATATTGACTGCTTTTGTTCTTTGTTTTCAGGGAGTACTGGAAATGGATGCTCATGCAATCCCACATGAGTTCATCTTTATAGAGATGAAGCTGGGTTCAACCTAGCAAAGACCAGAAGAAGGGGGAGAAATGTCATTGGCCACAGAGCCATTATAGATGTTCTTGGCCAATGTGGTGGGAGCATCACAATGTGCGCTGCCATCTCCAATACGCATATGGTGTCCTCCACCGTCATGCCAACCTTGGACCATACAACACAGCCCATATCACATTTCTGGAGAGACTCCACAACATGCTCATACCACCAGAGCGTATGAATGATGCAGATCATCAAAGAACCTGGTACGTTGTAGTATGGGACAACATGAGCTTTCATCGTGCAGCCCCAGTCCAAAACTGGTTTGCTGACCACCCACCATTTCTCGTGCAATACCTCCCACCATACTCACCATTTCTGAACCACATAGAAGAGTTGTTTTCGGCATGGCGGTGGAAGGTATACGACCGGCAGCCCTTTGTGCTCATGCCTCTTGTGCAGACTATGGAAGAGGCATGTGATGAGATTGATTGTGGGTCCGATTCAGGGATGGATAACGCACTTCTTCCCTCGATGTCTGGCAAGGGAAGATATTGCCTGTGATGTGGACGAGGCGTTGTGGCCAGACCCAGCTGTGCGGCAAGATGCTGCCTCTTTTTTTTCTATATATTTTTTCAGCAATTTTCAGTTTACTGTTTGTGAGCATATTTTTGTTCAGTCCAATGTAAATATATCTGCTGTGCATATGTTGCACTGACTTGTTTGGTGATTTTTTTTTTTTAATAAACTGTTTCAAAAGCATGTGTGTGTATCTGCAAATATTTCTGTGCATCTGAAGATTTTCTACAATTTGAACTATTTTAGTATTATGGCAAAGCATACTAAAGATGAGAGTGCTTTTCATTATGCCCAACAGTGTGTAAATCTGGTAATAGCAATTGGGAAAAACTAACAGTACTGACTGCTCAATAGATTTTGACTGGTTGCAGGTTCATATCGACAAAGAACAAGAATTACAGTATCACAGAGACAAAGGACAAGTTTGTGAGATGCAGGGTACAGTACTGTAAAAATAGGGGTACAAGGGACATGGAACATGTTTTCATTCATCAAAAGACAATGATGGAAAAATATGAATATTTTTGGGGATTAAAAATGTACTTCTCCCTGAGAATTGAATGTTTTGAACAATGTGTTTTCTATTTTTCGGTGTATTGTTTACTGACTGCTTGAGAGTGTATATCATTTTGATCACTTTGTTTATAATTTTAGAGCAGTGTTTGATTTTGAACACAGGTAAAACTGTTTTGAGGCGAATGTTTCATTTTGCGAGAGGAGTCAGAGGATATGTAAATAGTGCTTGAAGATGAGGTTTTGTGTTTAATGTTTTCAGGAAATTGTGTTTTAGCTATTGAGAAAAACTGTAACACTTCAGAGAAGCCCAGAGACGGAATTATCAAGTCATTTCCTTACCCGTTAATACCCCATTCTCTTTGTTTCTCTCTCCCTTCATTTTGCATCATCATGGTGACACTTTTTGTCTTGAAAGTCTAATATCTTGAAAACTTGAATGCTGACATGAAAAATGTTTTCGGACTGTATCAACAGTGGACTAATGATTTTTTTTAAATAATCATGGTTTGCTTTGCAGTCTCAACCTTGTCTCAGCGCAACAACAGGAGAATACGCAACTTAAATATTTATGTTTCTACCTAGCTGCCTCCTTCACTTCCCTTATCATCCCTCGCTCAGGATGAGAGGAGAGTAGTGGATATTGACAAAAAATATTGTGGCAAAGAAATAAACAAAACCTTTCTCGTTGTGACGTGCGTGCCTGCAATGTACCATCACTAAAATACTCATGTTTTGTCATGTCATTGAAATGAGAACTGCTTCGGTTCCACCACAATCAAAAGAAGTGCATCACTGACCCTGTCTGTTTTTTGTTTGTTGTACTTTTCACTTTGGTGACTCATCATCTTGACTTCTTTCAAATTAAAATGTCAGATTCTACGAGTCATCCTATTATCTGCTGGAGAATAAAATAAGAATCGGCTGCCTTGCTGTGAATATTCACAAACCATAGGCTCAATGTTGCATTATTCTATCAAAGTTGTCATAAGAATTACTTCAAATCTTTCTGTCAAAATCATCTTAATGCACAATGTTATCACTCAGAATTCAAGTTGAGGTCATTTTCGATTACATAAAGCACAAAGGCTGTACTCTATACTGTTGGGGCCTTTCAGTCTGAGAACCGCACGGGTTGTGTTTTATTTATCACCACAGCAGAATGGTCCAGTGAATGCAGTTCTAAAGCTGAACAGTCTCTGGATGTGTGTGCTGGCTCCGACAGAGTAGCATAGTTCCAGGCAGGCACGCACATCCATCCCCATTTTATCTCCAACAGATAAAAAAAAACTGGCAAGCGGAGGAAAAAGCAAAGATACAAAAATAGAGTTCTGTCAGAGTCCCCTCGTATCTCATCTTTCCAGAGGGAGTTTCAAACAAAAAAAGTTGGCTGCTTTGGTATGGCAAACCTTTATTTGGGAATTAGGGAATTAGTATTTTTCCCTATTAAAGTAAACCAACAAAAAGGCCTCCATAGCCTATTCTGGCTGAAGCCACTGAAGTCTCAAGCTGCCTGTTCATCAACCGTAATGAAGATGGTACATTCACAGATGCTCATTATGAAATGCCAAATTGCATTTCCGGTTGACTGTGACAGAATTTAACAGCTCGATGATAGGAAGCCCCAGCTATAGCCGTGGCTATAAGAACCCTTATGAAACACATGGAGCTACCCTAACAGACTTGGAGAGTGAATTGAGTGAATTAACATTGCCTCATCAAAGCTTCATAGCTTTGTTGTTTATTAATTCCACTCATCCTCATACCACACATTCTCAGATGTCTTGAACACACCTTAAGGGATGTGACAAGATGGCTGCTGACAGGATGGAATGTCTCAATTAGCGAATAAGGCAAGGCTGAGCAGCGGGAATTAATAGGCTCAAGACTTAAGTTTCAAATGACTTTCGGATATTGGACCTAGGCTACTTGCTTACATGCTGGCTACACCGGGCACGCGCATGCATCTGCGTGCGCCATCACTTGCATGTTGATTTTGTCCATCCACACCAGATGCGATCAGGACACGCATGTTGAAATATCAAAATGAACTCTGAACCACTTATATTAATTTAGGGACAGGTCGAAACGCATGAAACATTCATGGCCATTTAGCTAGCTTGTCCTGGGATATAAACATTGGGTTGTTATTTTACCTGAAATGCACAAGGTCCTCTACTCCGACAATTAATCCACAGATAAAAGAGTAAACCTAGTTAGTTTCTAGTAATCTCTCCTCCTTCAACCAACTGGACTGGAGTGTGGACCTCAGCTCATCTTTCAATCACCCACGTGGGTATATGCTCCTAAAAACCAATAAGGAGATGGGAGAGGCAGGACTTTCAGCACATCAAGTGTCAAAAATAGAACCATGTTTTATTTTAGCGTCTGGCTACGCAGATGCTAGTTGACGCGCCCAAGCAGTTTGGGTGTAATTATGGAATAACATGTATGTGTACATTTATTTTGCGACGCTCACGCACGTAATGTAATGCGAGCATTGTGGTCAGCATGTTAGAAGCTAAAAACTAGTAAAAACTAAAGGGAGCATAAATGACTTTGTGTCACTGATGTTTTACGGTGTTAAACAGAATGAAACTGGGGGATTAAGAACTGTTTTCTGGCAGGACTGGGATAATGGTGTTATAATTGGTCCTTTGACATTTAGCCGGTGTACACCTCTGACAATGGGCTTTTGGGTGATGATAAATTGGCAGAGAAATGCGTGCAACTCCCAGTTACTTACCCTGCGATGAGAAGCCACTATTGATCTGCATGAGTGTTACCACTGTGCAGGCTGAAGAACGATCTGTTGCCAGCAGGAACAACTAAACAAATTTTAGAGTGTATAAAATACTTGATATTTTACCTACAAACGTCCAAGCTTATTACAGTTTAATTGATGGAAAAACATTTTTTACAACAGCAGTCTTCACTCACATTTCATTATAGCCTATTTTGTCAATTCACTTTGCAATTGGAAATTTTTACTTCCGGCAAATTGCATTCAGTTCTTCTACAATCCTATTATGCCATATTGTAAAAGCAAACGTATTCTCAATTACCTACTTGGATGAATAGGTAGTGAGTAAGAATAAAAAATACCTGATGCCTGAATTTTTGGGGAAGGTCTGTCATTGTTGAGCCTTAGATACATATTGCCTCTCTTCACTTTCCTATTCTTTGGCTGTACTCCCCTGACAACAGACATGCTGGCAGGATAAGAGGGATTCAGCCTCACGGAAACATAATTTACTCCTAATCTAATGTCTGCAGCTCTGCGGCTGCCACAGCAATATTAAAGAGGCTGTCAACAGAACACCAGCTTATCCTAATTGTCTTGGGCCTCCTGGACCTGACTGTGTGGGGCTCAGTGACCACCCACTAGTGCCCATGGTGGATAACAGAGGCTCGTCTGTCTTATAAAACACAAATGTCAACGTCTGTTTTCCTCTCTGTGTCCGCTTTATAACCTCTTCCATTGCCATTCTATTATGAAGTCATTTGCATGTGATGGGAAAGGACTATTTTCCAGATGTACAGTTCTCTCAGTGTTTGAGGAGTTTATCATTGCATGTATAGCTAAAACATCACCAAATGAGACCCTTAATTAGCCATTTTATTAAGCACAGGTTATGAGGAAGAATGGCTATGTACTCCCTTCAGGGAGTTTTCAGTTCACCACCTTCTTATCACCACATTATTGATGGGATTCTCCTCAGGCTAGAGAAAAGTCTGCTCCCAGAAAACCAACATCGAGTCCTATTTACCACACACTGTAGTGGTTTGCAGTAGGTGATCATCTAATAGTGGCTAAGTTCTTCCTGTCTCATACATCGATAGAGAGTTTCCAGACAGTCTAGAGACCAAGGCCTTTCTTCTCAGACATATTTCAGTGTGAGGCTGCAGTCTGCAGAACACCTGGGGAAAGAGTGATTGCTTTCACGGTTTAATGATCTCAGGGATATTTTCAGATTTTGGAGGAACAGCGTGTTCTCTCTCTCCTAGCGTCCTGTTTACTGCTTTCTTGCTCAAAGTTGCATTCAGAGAAGACTAACATTGGACAGAGAGACTAGCGATTCTTTCTCAGGAAGCCCACAAAACACACAAAACAATCTATTTGATCTCAAAAAACAAAAAACCTTTCAGAGAAACTCCCTCTGCGAGGTGGGGATTTTATTTTCATTATCTTGGAGCTTTACCTCCAAAAAATGTCTTACTTGGTCCTTTTCATCTCGCTTTGGGGTAACTAAAGCCACCACGAGGTTGTCCATTTCAAACTGTCATTTTAGTCTTGTACTGAACCTCAGGTTATGTGCATCACTACCACATAATGTTTTTGTCCAATTAGGATTCAATACAACGATAATGTGGAGGTATGGTTCCGATGCATTCTGAGGGCATGTCCCAGCCAACTGATACATGATCTCTTGACGAAAGATACGAATATTGAATCCTCCACTCTAAAATGTTCTAAACCTATACCTCAGCGCTTCCCAAACTCGGTCCTCGAGACCCCAAGCGGTGCACGTTTTGGTTTTCGCCCTAACACTACAGTACACAGCTGATTCAAATTACCAAAGCTTGATGATTAGTTGATTATTTGAATCAGCTGTGTAATGCTAGGGGAAAAAAACACATGTGGGTGTCTGAGTTTGGAAACCCTGCTATAGCTGAAGCTGAAATGATTGCAACATGCGACTTTCACCCTATTAATGTCTATTGTTACATGCTGCAACTCTGACTCACTTCTCACCCTGCCTTCCCTCCCCCAGGGAGTGTTTGCACAATCTATTTCAGTGCAATGATACTCATTTTTGAAGACACAAGCTCAAATACATAGTACAAATATTATGAAAATACAAAATAGTGGGGCAATAGGTCTTGAAATTACTGAAATGCTTTCTAAATATATTAACAATCAAATTATAAATGACTTTGTACTTAGTGGAAGTAAAATATTGGCACTATTTTAAAACTGTCAACAGAGGTACCATTCAAATGTGTGCAGACTCATTATAACTTCAACTTTAAGCACACAGTGATTTCGTCTATCTCTGTCCAAGATAAAGTGGTCTTCTTTCAATTCTATGAAATGTAGTATTTTTTCATGTTGAGACCTCTAAATCCGGTTGAGTATATCACAGCGAGATGAATGGCTGGACTCGCTACACTGTCATCGTTCATTTGCTGTCTCGCAAGCTGGGCTCACTCACTTAGAGGAAGAGAATCTATTTGTGCTAGGATAGGCTAGAAAATGTGACGCGTCACTTCCTATGCAAATATGGGGTCTGAAACCTGACACTTCAAATCAGCTCCTTAGAGAGTGGAAACGGAGAGTAGACAGATGGGTCTTTTTGGCATTATAAGGCATGGGAATGTACACCAAAATGTTAGTCGGAACCGGTCCAGAACTGCTCAAAGTCCCCGATATGGGGGACTTTAATGTGCATGTCTGAAATGTAGACTTTCTTGCTGCACTTTGTAAGACCTTGCCCATTAACGAGCCACCACCAGTCTATTAAAGACCAGGGTTAAATATAAGAAAGTGGCTAAGAGGATGAGGGGCATAATGCAGATTCCGAAATCTATTTAGAGCCAAAGTTAGATAGTTTTGGAGTAAAGGTCAGAGTAAGTACCTGGCTACACATTATTCAAAGGGAAATTCCAAATGGCGTAACACAAAAGGGAATCCCCCTCTAATTTGCATATTGTCTGATTAGAGCATTTGGTTGACAGCACGCCACAGGAATATAGACTCAAGTTCTTTAAAGTCATTGTAAGATCCTAGTCTGATTCCAACCATTTTGACAACGAGGTGCATACACCAAGATTAATGTTAACTTTTCTGTTCTCCCTTGAAGTATTCTCATGGTTGAATTAAGATTGAATGGTTTTCGCTTTTCTTGACTGTTTCACAATAGCGTCTGCTAGCCCTGTCACATGTACGTGGTAATATGTGAAATAACATGTTACCAAAATAGCATGGGCACAATCACATATTATCACACTCTCCATTTACAAGATGAAGGTGATATAATAAACTGTGACATATCTAAAGACTAATTTGCACATTTTCGCAACTCCAGAAGAACAATGAGAGACCTGGCACCATTTAATTCCAGCCTAGAGCCAAGTCAGTATAAAAGACTTCCCTGATTAGTGATGTATGGAGAGGTACTGTTATTCAATGTTAAAGGAAAACTGTACTCAAAAACTATATGTTGGTATTTTTTTAATTCGTCCACTGTCAGCAGTCAAGTTTTCAAGAAAGAAAAGTGTCACTTGGCACATCATCATGATGATGCAAAAAAACTTGACTGCTGACAGACAAAACATTTTGGGGCGGTATCAACAGTGGACTAATGAAAAAAATACCTAAATATCGTTTTTGAGTAGTTTTTTTCATTATGAGCCTTGAGCCACACTTTCAAACTCCCATGTCAATCTACTGTATCACACACATGGCACAACCAAGAACCACATCAACCCTTGTCACATGTGTATTGTTTAAATACACTGCAGGTGGCTAAAGAGATTAATTTGTGCTCTAGATGCACCCTGAACATGAGACACAGTGACAGATGTCATGTCACCGAGCACATATCAACACAAGCTGTTATTTCAAGTTGATATAAATGCAAGTTGATTATAAATTATTCCATTGACTTCGATAATCCCACACAATAAGCATACTTCCATGCGCTCCATGGCCCTTGGTGGGTGTTATCTTAATGAGTTTCTCCTTCAGAGCTAACGTAAGCACAAAATAAATCCATAATAAAGCTTTATTTACACACACTCCCCTGCTGGGCGGAAGATGATATTAACATGCTTGCCCGCTCTCTGCAGATGTTGGAAGTTCGTGCAGTCTGACTCTCGGAACCCCTTGGGAGACCAGTTCTTTGCCGCCTGCTCCAATAGTAGTAGCAGCTTGCCCATTAACTCGTTTCGCTTAGTTTTCAATACACCTGAAAGATGATCAATAAATTCAGGACCAGTTATTCAAATCAGTGCCCTTTTCAAATCAACCGTTCCTCATTTTCAGGATCCCATTTCTGACACCAATATGCAACGAATACAGTTGTAAACTATTATCCCAGTAAATGTACAGTATTTTTCAGATAATGTAACAACGGCGTGTTCAGGGAGTGGCCCAGGCCTTGCAAAATAAATATCAGCCCCTGCAGAGAAGCATGAGATTGAACTTCACTCAACTTTCTGGAGTTTTCCCCATTAGTTGACAGTCTCAACGTATCCCTTTACTGTGGCAATTGTGATCGAATCAATACAATATTAGCCACTTTCAATGCAACATACCGAAACAAATCAAACTATGCAAGACTTGGTATGCTAAACTATACTTGTTATGCAAGAGATTTTATTGTAGGCAGAACGCATCGGAGTAGATTCTATTGCGCTAACAGGCACGACTCAGGCCTGTACTCGACACAGACCGGTGAGCAATAACCAATCAGAGCTGCATTAGGCCTATATGCAAATAGGCCATTGCCATATATGGATCTGGACTGTTGGACTGTTTTTACAGCATGAGCGGTCGTGAGTAGATGCGCTTGTTTTGAGATGAAAGCGAGAGCTACATGTAGCGACGTGTGCACATTTGTATATTTGTTCATATCCTTTGCTAGTTAGTGAGTTATTAGCCTAGTTAGAGATAATTTGTAGTCAGCAATGAGGGACTGGTTGCTTCTTATAAGTCCATAAAACGTGTATTTCACAGCTAAAGAGCTTTTTTTTGTTTTTTCTTAAAGCGGCAGTGTTGCATTTTGAGACAGGCTTGATTAAGCTAAGTAGCCAATAGGCAGAGGGTGGCATAATTTGTCTGATTCCATGTAATAATGGTGTGGGAATAATTATGCATTTTATTTTGTAAACATTTTTAGTCACCTCCTTGTCTGAAGGACAAGCAGATAAACAGGTTAATGTCAAACCCTGCACGTATTTTTCAACTCTCATGCAATGTAGGCCTACAGTACATTGAACACCACACATTGACTGCTACTGTAGGCTGAACAATAGAACAGCTATTTCCATGTTAAAATGTTATGGGAGGCATTTTCCATTGTTTTTGATGGTCCTACATTGTGGTCAAATAGCCACAGTAGCCTACTTGACCACTGTTAAAACTAATTTAAAGATGTTATAGCGCCAGTGTTCACAGTAAACGCGTGCCAGAAGTTTCAAAAAGCTTAAACAAATTTGACAGAATATTGGTCATGACCCCACCCTGAAATCTGATTGGCCACCACAGTTGCCTCCCCCCAGAAAGAACATGTCATATTATTTTGGCCAGACAAGATCAGATACATGGGCCACATATACTTAAGACAGAGGGGAGCTGTTTTGCTTGGATGCTTTCTCCAGTGAGATTTATGAGTCTTGCTATCAGTGTGCATCTTGGTCAAAATTATCAATATATTCAGCAACGACCTATCAGATCTCAGACTTCCTGGAGGGGCCTCGCTCGGACTCTTTCTTTGGTTAAATAGATTTAGCCTCTTCCGAATTCAAGTAAAATTATGAAACACGGATAGACACGAATGAGAAATAATTGTATACGTTGGGTTATTTTTGTATTGTTCAAATTTTTGGGGAAGCCTGGTTTCCCTTGGCATCGATCAATACACACCACTTTGTTGGCTGAATGTCATTACACATGGTGTTTATAATGTCGGTTTCCATTCAAATGACGGGTACACATTGCACTGTTCGGATGTAGATTCATTTTGGAGTAGACGAACGTGCGTAGGTAACCTATTTTTAAGTGATTTGTTTGACAATCAAATGAAAACATCATGACTGGTTGTGTTCATGACACATTAAAAGGTAATTCATTTTTACAGTTAAATGAAGTCTTAACTATAAAGCCCATAAATTAGGAGGTCCCCTTAAAACATTTTAGACCCCCCGAATTTCACAGGATAATTCTCACTCTGGGTGGCACTGTGAAATGTTATGTGCCCCAACATGACCACCCCATTCAAAATGTTCTGGACACGCCACTGGAATGTAAGAAACAAAGTGTTGATCAACTTGCCAAGGGATATCTCACACTGCTTCCTCAAAACATTGGTGATAAAACATTCATTATATTTTCCCCTAAACACAGTAGAGCTTAACAGCAAGGTTTTATCTGTTTGTTTTTGCCAGGCTTTCACACTTCAAATCAGACATTACAAAACCTTCTCCTCCCAGTAGAATATGATTAGTGGTGAAGGGAGCTAGTTCTCTAGGCTCAAAGACAATTGATCTAAACCACGACAGTTTATGCTTCAAAGTAACAAGTAGGTTTGACTGCCCTTCCTTCAAGGCATACCCCAGTTTCTCTACATCACCACTGAAATACAATGTCTCAAACCCTACGTAATGGCATCACACACACACAGTATAATCCACTATTCATGAGCATTCATATCATTGCAAATCTATTTCGGACAGAGCTCAAAACTGCGCATTTCTAAGGAAAGTGTTTCCTCCCAGTCGATCCAGATGGTCCATGAGCTCATAGCCAGCCATCACTCAATCTCCAAGCTGGAATTATGCAGCAAATGTAAATTCTGCAAACAGGTTTTAATTCTTAATTTAGATATTAATTAGATTCCTGCAACTTGGCAAGGGTGTGTTATTTCCCCTGACGCTGTTCTCAGGATCATTATTGGTCCCGTTTGCTCGGGTTCTGCTCGTCAGAAGAAAATACGCTTAATTTAATAACAGGGTTGAGACGAGTTCATTTAGACAAATCGCTCCCAGTGTCTGAATAATGATGTTATGTGCAATGCAGAAATCAAGAGCTAAAATTTGCATGGGAAAATGGCATCCTGTAATATGGTTTACATGGTTTTTGGTAGTGGGCCCCCTCTGATGATAAATAAATCTGACTGAATGTGACTTGAACAATTTTCGATTAAAAACATTCTGCCAGTTGTCTTTATGGAAAGTTGATTGAACTGTATGGAATTCTACGTCAGTGTTATGGGACAATGTTGTAGAGGCATTTCGTCAGGATGCTTTAAGTTTGACCTAATACCCGGTCTTGTGTTGTCATGATTAATGTCTACATCTGCTGTAGTGTTTGTCTGTGATTATATGATTACACAATGTAAACATTAACGTATAGCTGAGGAAGGTAAACTAGGTTCTGAATTCCAAGGCTGTTAGTAAAGGCCTGTCAGTGAGTTTAATTTGAATTGAGTTGAGATTTGAATAGGAAATGAGAGTGCCTTTTCAAAGAGCACAGACCAGAATAGGAAAAAAAAGTAAGAGCTAGGGACTGTTCTGTTGTATAGACATTTTCCAACATTATATAACCAACCCAAATATTTCAGTTTTTGACGGAATTTGCGGTAACAACGCCACAGGGTATTTCATATCATTTTAGCAATACACGAAACATGTTTTTTTGTGAGTTTCAAGAAACACAAACAGAAGGCTGAGTCACATTCTCTTCATTCTTTCCTCCATCCTGTTTACCTGGCATTCATATAAACACTCTTTCATTATTTCTCTCTTGCTCTCTTTTTCTCTCTTTTATCTCTCCCTAGTGCACTCCCATTGTCGGCCATGGATTCGTGCTGGACAAGTACAAGTGCCAATGCAGGAGAGGCTTCTACCACCCAAGCAGAGTGGCACTCAACGGTTTCACAAGTAGGTTTACGGTTTCACTACCCAGCAACATGTGGCATCTGTTCCCTCCTCTCTGATTTCAATCACCTTATTTTAGCTATTGCAGCAGATGTGTGTGACGGAACAACATGGAAATCAAGGAGCACCTGTGCATTCGTTTTCATTGATATTGGTTTGGCATCTGTCACGCCCTGGTCTTAGTATTTTGTGTTTATATATTTATTTGGTCAGGCCAGGATGTGACATGGGGTTATTTTGTGTTGTGTTGTGGTATTGGGGGTTTTAGTAGGTATTGGGATTGTGGCTGAGTAGGGGTGTCTAGCATAGTCTATGGCTGCCTGAGGTTCTCAATCAGAGTCAGGTGATTCTCGTTGTCTCTGATTGGGAACCATATTTAGGTAGCCTGGGTTTCACTGTGTGTTTGTGGGTGATTGTTCCTGTCTCAGTGTGTTTGTATTCACCAGACAGGCTGTATAGGTTTTCACATTTTCCGTTTGTTGGTTTTGTATTGTTCGTATTCGTTTTCATTAAACATGTATCGAACTAACCACGCTGCATTTTGGTCCGACTCTCCTTCAACGGAAGAAAGCCGTAACAGAATCACCCACCACACACGGACCAAGCGGCGTGGTGACAGGCAGCGACAGCAGAAACAGCGAAAGGAGGAATGGACATGGGAAGACGTTTTGGATGGCAAAGGTTGTTACACTTGGAAGGAGATACTGGCTGGAAGAGATCGCCTCCCATGGGAACAGGTGGAGGCACTTAGGAGAGCAGAGGCAGCCGGAGAGAGGAGCCAACGATACGAGGGAACACGGTTGGCAAGGAAACCCGAAAGTCAGCCCCAGAAATTTCTTGGGGGGGGGGGGGGGCTCAGGGAGAGTGCGGCAGAGTCAGGGTTCAAACCTGAGCCAACTCCTCCTGTTTATCGTGAGGAGCAGCGATCACAGGACTTCTGGACGTGGGAGGACATATTGGACGGAAAAGGACCCTGGGCACAGCCTGGTGAATATCGACGCCCCAAAGAAGAACTGGAGGCGGCGAAAGCGGTGAGGCGCTGGTATGAAGAGGCAGCACGGCGACGCGGATGGAAGCCCGAGAGTCCGCCCCAAAAATTTATTGGGGGGGGGCTCAGGGAGAGTGTGGCAGAGTCAGGGTTCAGACCTGAGCCAACTCCCCCTGTTTATCGTGAGGAGCCAAGGAGGAGACCAGAACCAGAGCCGGTGTTGGAGGTGAGTGAAGCAGAGACTGTGAAGGAGTTAATGGGGAAAGTGGAGGAGAGAGTTATGAGGGAGTTGCTAGTTTGGTGCTTTAGGTATGATATTCGTCCGACGGAGCGTGTCGGGGATTTGATGGCACCTGGGTCAGTGCTCCATACTCGTCCTGAGGTGCGTGTTAGTCGGCTGCTGAAGAGTGTGCCAGCCTCACGCACTAGGCCTCCTGTGTACCTACCTAGCCTTGCACGTCCTGTGCCAGTCCTGCTCTCAGGCTCTCCAGTACACCTTCACGGTCCGGTCCATCCTGTGCCACCTTCACACACCAGTTCTCCGGTGGCAGCTCCCCGCACCAGGCTTCCTGTGCATGTCCTCTACCCAGTGCCAGCACCACGCACCAGGCCTTCAGTGCGCCTCGCTTGTTCAGCGCAGCCAGAGCCTTCCTCCTCTCCAGCGCTGCCGGAGTCTCCCGCCTGTTCAGCGCAGCCAGAGCCTTCCTCCTCTACAGCGCTGCCGGAGTCTCCCGCCTGTTTAGCGCTGCCAGAGCCTTCCTTCTCTCCAGCGCTGCCGGAGTCTCCTGCCTGTTCAACGCAGCCAGAGCTGCCAATCTGCATGGAGCAGCCAGAGCTTCCAGTCTGCATGGGGCAGCCAGAGCTGCCAGTCTGCATGGGGCAGCCAGAGCTGCCAGTCTGCATGGGGCAGCCAGAGCTGCCAGTCTGCATGGAGCAGCCAGAGCTGCCAGTCTGCATGGAGCAGCCAGAGCTGCCAGTCTGCATGGAGCAGCCAGAGCTGCCAGTCTGCATGGAGCAGCCAGAGCTGCCAGTCTGCATGGAGCAGCCAGAGCTGCCAGTCTGCATGGAGCAGCCAGAGCTGCTAATCTGCATGGAGCAGCCAGAGCTGCCAGTCTGCATGGAGCAGCCTGAGCTGTCAGTCTGCATGGAGCAGCCAGAGCTGTCAGTCTGCATGGAGCAGCCAGAGCTGTCAGTCTGCATGGAGCAGCCAGAGATGTCAGTCTGCATGGAGCAGCCAGAGATGTCAGTCTGCATGGAGCAGCCAGAGATGTCAGTCTGCATGGAGCAACCAGAGAGGTCAGTCAACCAGTCAACCAGACTCTTCCAGATCTGCCAGTCAACCAGACTCTTCCAGATCTGCCAGTCAACCAGACTCTTCCAGATCTGCCAGTCAACCAGACTCTTCCAGATCTGCCAGTCAACCAGACTCTTCCAGATCTGCCAGCCAACCAGACTCTTCCAGATCCGCCAGCCGACCAGACTCTTCCAGATCCGCCAGCCGACCAGACTCTTCCAGATCCGCCAGCCAACCAGACTCTTCCAGATCCGCCAGCCAACCAGACTCTTCCAGATCCGCCCGCCAGCCAGGATCTGCCGGAGCAAACTACCTGCCTGAGCTTCCTCTCAGTGCTGAGCTTTCCCTCAGTGCTGGGCTTTCCCTCAGTGCTGGGCTTCCCCTCAGTCCCGAGCTGCCCCTCAGTCCCGAGCTGCCCCTCAGTCCCGAGCTGCCCCTCAGTCCCGAGCTGCCCCTCAGTCCCGAGCTGCCCCTCAGTCCCGAGCTTCCCCTCAGTCCCGAGCTTCTACCTCAGTCCCGAGCTGTCCCTCAATCCAGTGGGGTCCTTGGTGAGGGTTATTAGGCCTAGGTCGGCGGCGAGGGTCGCCAATCAAAGGACGCATTACAGGGGGACTAAGACTTGGTTGGAGTGGGGTCCACGTCCCGAGCCGGAGCCGCTACCGTGGACAGACGCCCACCCGGACCCTCCCCTATGGGTTTTAGTGTGCGACCGGGAGTCCGCACCTTGGGGGGGGTTCTGTCACGCCCTGGTCTTAGTATTTTGTGTGTATATATTTATTTGGTCAGGCCAGGGTGTGACATGGGGTTATTTTGTGTTGTGGTATTGGGGGTTTTAGTAGGTATTGGGATTGTGGCTGAGTAGGGGTGTCTAGCATAGTCTATGGCTGCCTGAGGTTCTCAATCAGAGTCAGGTGATTCTCGTTGTCTCTGATTGGGAACCATATTTAGGTAGCCTGGGTTTCACTGGGTGATTGTTCCTGTCTCAGTGTGTTTGTATTCACCAGACAGGCTGTATAGGTTTTCACATTTTCCGTTTGTTGTTTTTGTATTGTTCGTATTCGTTTTCATGAAACATGTATCGAACTAACCACGCTGCATTTTGGTCCGACTCTCCTTCAACGGAAGAAAGCTGTAACAGCATCATGATTATTTTTTTCATGTAGGTTTGTTTTGTTGTTGATATTGTTCAAATCAAATTCAAATCAAATTGATTTATATAGCCCTTACATCAGCTGATATCTCAAAGGGCTGTACAGAAACCCAGCCTAAAACCCCAAACAGCAAGCAATGCAGGTGTAGAAGCACAGTGGCTAGGAAAAACTCCCTAGAAAGGCCAAAACCTAGGAAGAAACCTAGAGAGGAACCAGGCTATGAGGGGTGGCCAGTCCTCTTCTGGCTGTGCCGGTTGGAGATTATAACAGAACATGGCCAAAATACTTATTTTCCACCATAATTTGCTAATAAATTAATAAAAAATCCTACAATGTGATTTTCTGGATTTATTTTCTCATTTTGTCTGTCATAGTTAAAGTGTACCTATGATGAAAATTACAGGCCTCTCATCTTTTTAAGTGGGAGAACTTGCACAATTGGTGGCTGACTAAATACTTTTTTGCCCCACTGTATATGGCCCAGGAGGCCTGTAAACAGTAGCTATAAAAAGTGATTGAGTCGGCTGCATAGATTTCATGACTAGAAGCTCAAAAGACGAAAACATCGAGGTTTTTTTGTAAATTCAAATTTGCTATCGTAAATGTTAGCAACTCCTCCGCCTTGGCGGGATGCGCGGGGGGATAGGGTCACTAGTGTAACCAGGAGGTGAGGCCTCATTTAACATAGTACATTCATCAGGCTTAAGCCATGTTTCAGTCAGGCCAATCACATTAAGATTATGATCAGTGATTAGTTAATTGACTATAACTGACTTGGAATTGAGGGATCTAACATTAAGTAGCCCTATTTTGAGATGTGAGGTATCACAATCTCTTTCAATAATGGCAGGAATAGAGGAGGTCTTTATTCTAGTGAGATTGCTAAGGTGAACACCACTATGTTTAGTTTTGCCCAACCAAGGTCGAGGTACAGACACGTCTCAATGGGGATAGCTGAGCTTACTACACTGACTGTGCTAGTGGCAGACTCCACTAAGCTGGCAGACTGGCTAACAGCCTGCTGCCTGGCCTGCACCCTATTTCATTGTGGAGCTAAGGGAGTTAGAGCCCTGTCTATGTTTGTTAGTAAGATGAGAGCACCCCTCCAGCTAGGATGGAGTCCATCACTCCTCAACAGGCCAGGCTTGGTCCTGTTTGTGGGTGAGTCCCAGAAAGAGGGCCAATTATCTACAAATTCTAACTTTTGGGACGGGCAGAAAACAGTTTTCAACCAGCGATTGAGTTGTGAGACTCTGCTGTAGAGCTCATCACTCTCCCTAACGGGGAGGGGGCCAGAGACAATTACTCGATGCCAACACATCTTTCTCGCTGATTTACACGCTGAAGCTATGTTGCGCTTGGTGACCTCTGACTGTTTCATCCTAACATCGTTGGTGCCCACGTGGATAACAATATCCCAATACTCTCTACACTCGCCAGTTTTAGCTTTAGCCAGCACCATCTTCAGATTAGCCTTAACGTCGGTAACCCTGCCCCTGGGAAACAGTGTATGATCGCTGGATGATTCGTTTTAAGTCTAATACTACGGGTAATGGAGTCGCCAATGACTAGGGTTTTCAATTTGTCAGAGCTAATGGTGGGAGCCTTCGGCGTCTCAGACCCCGTAACAGGAGGAGTAGAGACCAGAGAAGGCTCGGCCTCAGACTCCGACTCACTGCTTAATGGGGAGAACCGGTTGAAGTTTTCTGTCGGCTGAATGAGTGACACCGGTTGAGCATTCCTACAGCATTTCCCTCCAGAAGCCATGGGAAAGTTATCCGGCTGCAGGGACCGTACGAGGGGATTTATACTACTATCTGAACTTACTGGTGGCACAGACGCTGTTTCATCCTTTCCTACACTGAAATTACCCTTGCCTAACGATTGCGTCTGAAGCTGGGCTTGCAGATCGTTCTCCTGTATATTATGAGTACAGTGACTGCAATTAGAAGGCATCATGTTAATGTTACTACTTAGCTTCGGCTGTTGGAGGTCTTGACGAACCATGTTCAGATAAAGTGTCCGGAGTGAAAAAGTTGAATGAAAAAAAGTTGAGTGAGGGAAAAACAAAAAATATTAATGGTAATTAAAAAGTTAAAACTGTAATGTTGTCAGGTAGCAAAGTAAGGTTAGCAACAAAACACACAGCAGCACGTAAACAAGTCTGCAAGTTGTGACCGGAAATGACACCACCTCACGCCACCAACTCTGTCATTGTTCATTTGCAGTTTGTAGGATACTAGTCTGCTATGTTGGTTGGAGGGATGAAAGAATGGATGGAATGGTGATGGATGGAACGATGGTAGAATTATTTTATTTTTGATTCTTCTGTACAAATACCTTGGATGACTTTGCAAGCACAGACTTAGGTTAGCACCAGGGCATATGGAGTAAAGTATTAGTATGTATACAGTCCTTTTCATAAAATTTCTTAGACAGCACCCCTGAGGATGTGACAGCCTTATTGGAATGCAATGGGAGACTTGAAAGTAGCATCGCGGGGTAAAAGTTATCTTCAAAAGCCCACAAACACGTCATTAAAAAAATATTTCAAATGCATCTCTCCGGCTTAGTTTGGATTGTAGAAGATATACTCATTTCCACTTCCACTGAATTGACCTGCCACTGTTATTCTTCACAACCCGATTTCATGTATTGTTGTTTCCCAGAAACTATCAAGACAATAAAGAAATAAAGCATTAAGTAAAAACTGGCGGGGAGAAGGTCTCATCTTCCAAGGCATGGCAAACCCCATGAATTTAGATGCTGACAAAAAGTGAAGAGATTTCCTTTAATATTTCTTTGATTAGTCAATGATTTTTCTTAATTTTACTCATATGAGTTCATATAAGAGGGTGTCTATGCATAAATATGATCAGCAACTCTCAGACAGAACTCTAAGATTCCAAAAGGGTTCTTTGGCTGTCCCTCTAGGTTTCTACCTGGAACCAAAAGTGTTCTACTTTCTACCCGTGGAAGGCTACCCGAAACGTTTGACCCAAGTTAAACAAGGCAATGCTACCAAATACTATTTGAGTGTATTGTATGTAGAGTGTATTCACTTCTGCCCCACTGGGAATGTGATGAAAGAAATCAAATCTGAAATAAATCATTCTCTCTACTATTATTCTGACATTTCACATTCTTAAAATAAAGTGGTGATCCTAACTAACCAAAGACAGGGAATTTTATTAGGATTACATTTCAGGAATTGTGAAAAACTGAGTTTAAATGTATTTGGCTAAGGTGTATGTAAACTTCCGACTACAACTGTATATGCTGATGACACTGTTGTTGTAAGTGAGCCTGAACAATGATTTGGGTTGTGTACCTATTCAAAGTAGCCTACCACCAATTTGGCTATATCAATCTTTTGTTAAATTGCACCTCACCTGGAAGTTGTGAAGCTTAAAGGGGCACTTAATAGCTTTTTTAACCTTTAACCTTTACATATGGGAAAATAGCAAACTGTCAACAAACAAAAAAATATCCCAAGAAAACTACCCCCTTTTATATTTCATCAGGGGTAGTTTTCAGACAGAAGTTTCCAGAACATCTATCAAATCAAATCAAACTGTATTTGTCACATGCACATAGACCTTACCGTGAAATGCTTACCTACAAGCCCTTAACCAACAATGCAGTTCTAGAAGAGTTAAGAAAATATTTACCAAATAAACTCAAGTTTACATTTTTTTTTAAATAACACATTAAAATAACAATAACAAAGCTATGTACAGGGGGTAACGGTACCGAGTCAATGTGCAGGGAAACAGGTTAATCGAGGTAATATGTACATGTAGGTAGGGGTGAAGTGGCTATGCATAGATAATAAACAGCGAGTAGCAGCAGTGTACAAAACAAATGGGGTGGTCAATGTAAATAGTCCGGTGTCCATTTGATTCATTGTTCAGCGCTCTTATGGCTTGGGGGTATAAGCTGTTAAGGAACCTTTGGGTCCTAGACTTGGCGCTCCAGTACCGCTTGCCGTGCAGTAGCAGAGAAAACAGTCTATGTATAACTTGTGTGACTGAAGTGTCTGAAAATTTTTTGGGCTTTCCTCTGACACCGCTTATTATATAGGTCCTGGATGGCAGGAAGCTTGGCCCCAGGGATGTACTGGGCCGTACTCACTACCCTTTGTAGCGCCTTACTATGCCGAGCAGGTGCCATACAAGTGATACAACAGGTCAGGATGCTCTCGATGGTGCAGCTGGATAACCTTTTGAGGATCTGGGGACCCATGCAAATCTTTTCAGTCTCCTGAGGGGGAAAAGGTGTTGCCATGCCCTCTTCACGACTGTCTTGGTGTGTTTGGAGCTTGATAGCTCGTTGGTGATGTGAACACCAAGGAACTTGATACTCTCGACCCACTCCACTACAGCCCCGTCGATGTTAATGCCTGTTTGGCCTACCTTTTCCTGTAGTCCACGATCATGTATCGACACACAAAATCAAATCAAATTATATTTGTCACATACACATGGTTAGCAGATGTTAATGCGAGTGTAGCGAAATGCTTGTGCTTCTAGTTCCGACAATGCAGTAATAACCAACGAGTAATCTAACCTAACAATTCCAAAACTACTACCTTATACACAGAAGTGTAAAGGGATAAACAATATGTTCATAAAGATATATGAATGAGTGATGGTACAGAACTGCATAGGCAAGATGCAGTAGATGGTATCGAGTACAGTATATACATATGAGATGAGTAATGTAGGATATGTAAACAAAGTAACATAGTTTAAAGTGGCTAGTGATACATGTATTACATAAAGATGCAGTAGATGATATAGAGTACAGTATATACATATACATATGAGATGAATAATGTAGGGTATGTAAACATTATATTAAGTAGCATTGTTTAAAGTGGCTAGTGATATATTTTTACATCAATTTCCATCCATTTCCATTATTAAAGTGGCTGGAGTTGAGTCAGTGTGTTGGCAGCAGCCACTCAATTTTAGTGGTGGCTGTTTAACAGTCTGATGGCCTTGAGATAGAAGCTGTTTTTCAGTCTCTCGGTCCCTACTTTGATGCACCTGTACTGACCTCGCCTTCTGGATGATAGCGGGGTGAACAGGCAGTGGCTCGGGTGGTTGTGTCCTTGATGATCTTTATGGCCGTCCTGTGACATCGGGTGGTGTAGGTGTCCTGGAGGACAGGTAGTTTGCCCCCGGTGATGCGTTGTGCAGACCTCACTACCCTCTGGAGAGCCTTACGGTTGTAGGCGGAGCTGTTGCCCTACTAGGCGGTGATACACCCCGACAGGATGCTCTCGATTGTGCATCTGTAGAAATTTGTGAGTGCTTTTGGTGACAAGCCAAATTTCTTCAGCCTCCTGAGGTTGAGGAGACGCTGCTGCGCCTTCTTCACGACGCTGTCTGTGTGGATGGACCAATTCAGTTTGTCCGTGATGTGTACGCTGAGGAACTTAAAACTTACTACCCTCTCCACTAATGTTCCATCGATGTTGATAGGGGGGTGCTCCCTCTGCTGTTTCCTGAAGTCCACAATCATCTCCTTTGTTTTGTTGACGTTGAGTGTGAGGTTATTTTCCTGACACCACACTCCTAGGGCCCTCACCTCCTCCCTGTAGGCCGTCTCGTCGTTGTTGGTAATCAAGCCTACCACTGTAGTGTCGTCCGCAAACTTGATGATTGAGTTGGAGGCGTGCATGGCCACGCAGTCGTGGGTGAACAGGGAGTACAGGAGAGGGCTCAGAACGCACCCATGAGGGGCCCCAGTGTTGAGGATCAACGGGGTGGAGATGTTGTTACCTACCCTCACCACCTGGGGGCGGCCTGTCAGGAAGTCCAGGACCCAGTTGCACAGGGCGGGGTGGAGACCCAGGGTCTCGAGCTTGATGACGAGTTTGGAGGGTACTATGGTGTTAGATGCTGAGCTGTAGTCGATGAACAGCATTCTCACATAGGTATTCCTCTTGTCCAGATGGGTTATGGCAGTGTGCAGTGTGGTTGCGATTGCGTCGTCTGTGGACCTATTTGGGCGGTAAGCAAATTGGAGTGGGTCTAGGGTGTCAGGTAGGGTGGAGGTGATATGGTCCTTGACTAGTCTCTCAAAGCACTTCATGATGACGGAAGTGAGTTCTACGGTGCGGTAGTCGTTTAGCTCAGTTACCTTAGCTTTCTTGGGAACAGGGACAATGGTGGCCCTCTTGAAGCATGTGGGAACAGCAGACTGGGATAAGGATTGATTGAATATGTCCATAAACATACCAGCCAGCTGGTCTGCGCATGCTCTGAGGACGCAGGCTGTGGATGCCGTCTGGTCAGCAGTGTTAAGCAAGCATTAACACATGAGAGATTGTGCGTTGCCAGGGAATTACCGCGCAAAGCACTGTCTGGAGTGTGTTAATGCACTTATAAAACGTATCCCAACATTTTATTTGAGAGAATTTCCTCTGAAAAGTAACATTTTTCTCTAAAAAAGATAGCATTTTGTTGTTGCGAGAGTGTGGTTAACCTAGCATATCCCCCACCACTGCTCTAACTGTTGCCATGTCACTACGCCACATAGAGCAAGTCACCCCATTATGCCGATGATTACAGAACAACACTATTATTGGCCTCAGTCAGCCTTAGTAGTAATGCCATAACTGCAACATACCCACTTGACTAGCCAGCTATATAGCACTAGCAGGGAAAATGTGCTGCCTCTTTCTCTCTGTTGGTTGTTATGGAAGCTGGCTAATGTTCTTGTCACTTCACTTGCTAGGTAACGTTAGATAGCAACCTAACGTTACAGCAGAGTCATAAAGAGACTCGACAGCTGGAATGAGAACAAACTCTATCTGGCTAGCTAATAATGCAATGACTGCTATACAGTTGAAGTCTGAAGTTTACATACACTTATGTTGGAGTCATTAAAGCTTGTTTTTCAACCACTCCACAAATTCATTGTTAACAAACTATAGTTTTGGCAAGTCGGTTAGGACATCTACTTTGTGCATGACACAAGTCATTTTTCCAACAACGCAGCCGTCATACGTCTCAGGAAGGAGATGCGTTCTGTCTCCTAGAGATGAACGTACTTTGGTGCGAAAAGTGAATGTAAATCCCAGAACAACAGCAAAGGACTTTGTGAAGATGCTGGAGGAAACCGTTACAAAAGTATCTATATCCACAGTAAAGTGAGTCCTATATCAACATAACCTGAAAGGCCGCTCAGCAAGGAAGAAGCCACTGATCCAGAACTGCCATAAAAAAGCCAGACTACGGTTTGCAACTGCACATGGGGACAAAGATCGTACTTTTTGGAGAAATGTCCTCTGGGTTATAACATTGTTATGTTTGGAGGAGAAAGGGGGAGGCTTGCAAGCCGAAGAACACCATCCCAACCGTGAAGCACGGCGGTGGCAGCATCATGTTGTGGTGGTGCTTTGCTGTAGGAGGGACTGGTGCTCTTCACAAAATAGATGGAGTCATGAGGAGGAAAATGATGTGGATATATTGAAGCAATATCTCAAGACATCAGTCAGGAAGTTAAAGATTGGTCGCCAATGCGTCTTCCAAATGGACAATGACCCCAACCATACTTCCAAAGTTGTGGCAAAATGGCTTAAGGACAACAAAGCCAAAGTATTGGAGTGGCCTTCACAAAGCCCTGACATCAATTCTATAGAAAATTTGTGGGCAGAACTGAAAAAGCATGTGTGAGTAAGGAGACCTACAAACCTGACTCAGTTACACCAGCTCTGTCAGGAGGAATGGGCCAAAATTCACCCAACTTATTGTGGGAAGCTTGTGGAGCTTCAACTGGCTACATGGCTAGCTAGCCACAGTAGCAGGGCAAATTGTCTGCAATTTGTGTAGTGCTTCTTTGGGCTGATCATACAATCATGATTAGTTGGCTCACTTAGCTAGCAAGCATGCTGGATCAACTGCTAGGCAGCAGCCTATTGCTATGAAGTTCCAAAAAACTAAACTAACAACATCTTAACAAACCAAAATTAGATATATTCTAAATGCAGGACCAATGAAGAAACTAGGCTAGCTAGCATGAATTTGTTTATGCAGGATCTTATGATGAGGGAAATGCATACTAGGTCCTCATTTACAAAATGTGATGCAGTCATGACATGTGCTATCAACTACTCCTACGTTCAAGTACTCCTACGTGTCTTGTTTTACCACTTGTTTTCAGCTACATTTCAGTCAGTTTTCCTCATAAATTTGGTGGTTAGTGGATAATGTATCTATGATGAACACATTTTTCTGAAAATGAACTAGTCATCAGCCATCAGCTCATGAGTCTAGCTAGAAAGCTAGCTATTGTCATCTCGAACTAGCACTTCACATAGGCTAACTGAGCTGTTTTATTAGAAAACAGTTGAGATTACTCAAATCCTGTAGCTAGCTAGCAAGTCCACCTCGGTGACAATGTTGTTGGGTGTGGAAATGTTAGATTACTCTTAATTTTAATATAACCTTCATTGAAGTTTGTGATTACTACTGGTTATGGATATGAGGCAAGAGAAATTGTCCCCCATGTTTTTTCTTTTGGACAGGGCTCGGAGTTTGGCGTATTGATATTTTGAAAACTGGCACTCATTCAGTGAGTCATTAGTCTACTTCAAACAGTTTGGAAAACAGGGCATTGTCAATGGCTTGGAACCCCATTTCACCCAATAAGATTGCAGGTTTTTCCAAACCTGTTTTATAGCGAGCTTTAAAGATGATAACAGTATGACTGATGAGGCTCTATTGTTGTCTCTGTTAGCAATTAGGCCCTTTTTAGTGAGGGATTATTTCAGCTGAATTCTCTATCAGTTCTTTGTCTCGTTTAGTTTATTATTGTCGATCCAAAGTGTGCATATCTTTAGTTGGGGACTACATTGTCATCTCAGCCTGCGCTTCGTAACTGTGTTCTTAACAGACAGTATGCCTTGGGGGATGTATTGTGTGTGTGTGTGTGTATTTGTTTGTTTGTTTGCAAATACGCTGCAGCACTTTACTTCACTAAATCGAAGCACTGTTTTACTGTGACTGGGTGTTTTGTGGGTTGTCCACTCCACATGATTGGGTGTTGTCTAAGACAGGGAACAGACCGTTTTTAGCTTGTCACGGTTTGATGGCCTGGGTTGTGGTCAGTAGGATGAAACGGTGCGGTATTACATCAACCTCCAATAAGAACACAGTTTTTTGTAACACTTAACTTAATGCCTTGCATGTAGGCTATAATGCATTATTATGCCGTTATACTGCATTGTAAGACTTGTCATGCATACAGTATTTTAAGCTTTATTATAAGAATTTACATACATGCTTATAACAAGTTATAACTAATTGTACCTGCAGGGTAGGCTTTAAGTAAAGTGTTACCCAACAGGTTTTTCTTCAGTGTCCCCCACTCAACACAACCCTGGTCTTTCTTCACACATGAATCAGAACAACAAATTGCGAGAAGATACACAACCCACTGCCCCTGTTCTCTTTAGTGATATAACCATAACCAGAGAACCTATAGAGGGCCACAGCAG
Source organism: Oncorhynchus kisutch (assembly GCF_002021735.2). Lineage (NCBI taxonomy): Eukaryota > Metazoa > Chordata > Actinopteri > Salmoniformes > Salmonidae > Oncorhynchus > Oncorhynchus kisutch. The sequence goes on from NC_034203.2 coordinate 6,708,102, forward strand.
TTATGACTCAGTGATGCTCTTACCCATTGAAACACCAACAGAAGGTTATAAATGGTCTTGAAGAGAGAGCATGATTACAAAACCCACTCTTTGATTAGTTTTCCACTGAAGTTGACTTCCTTTTGCTAAGGCTATCTCTTCAGCACTACACACACACACACACACACACACACTGTTGTTCTAAATGTTTTGACTTGAATGTTTCACTGTAGATCCGATTGTAGGCTTGTTATTGCCAGCTGTTTTCCATCTGTAGTACTTTTGTACTCATTGGCAGTGTACTCATTGTTTATTTCGATCCCAAACAGCTACTCTTCCTGGGGTCAGTACAAATTATACACAGAAAGAACGACATTGAGAACACACTTTTTTTTTACGTAACTCAAATACACAATGTTATTGCCTCCACAATGCTTCCACAACACATCATCCTCTACTGTATCTCCTCGATGTTCTGTCTATCTGTCCTTTCCAGGGAAAGAGAGCAATGGTCACGCTCACAGCGAGGACCCCTCAGAGGTGTCCAGTAAGTGCCTGCCGTGCCGTGAGGGCTGCCCCTACTGCCGGGGCGACACACCCTGCCTGGCTCAGGAAGACGGGGCCCTCCGGCTTTCTGTAGCCTCCTTCCAGGGCCTTTGCATGCTGCTGGACTTAGTGGCCATGGTGCTGGTCTACCACTTCCGCAGGAACAAGGTAAGGAGGGTTCATTGGGAGGAAGCATGGGTTAGGGGTCAAGCAGGGGAACTCCATCCAGAAAACTGGTATTATGTATTAAGACTGGTATTATGTTTTTCACCAAAGGTATTACTGGTATAGGTTGGTGTTTCTATTTCATACACTTGTGATTTCTGGTATAACTTTATTTAAATGTTTTATTATTTGTTATAAGCATGTATGAGCCCTTATAATGTATTTCTATGCTACAACGTACTGAAAATGGCTTTTATTGAATTAGTTAAGATCATTATTAGATGATTTCAAGACATTTTAAGTTAAAGGATACATACAATTTGTAGTAGCATCCACCTGGGGGATGCATGTTAGCCATTTTGTGCCAGAATGTTCATCACACGAAATCCTGTTGGATTTCAGTAAACTGTTACTGGATTGCCATTTTTGAATGGTAAGAAAGAGAGACCAAAATATCTACTGATTCCTACCCTCCAGGACCTGCATTGATGAACACAGCTGTTTGGAGGTTGTTACCCAAATGGCACCCTTTTCCATATATAGTGTACTACTTTTGACCAAGGCCCATATGGCTGTGGTCAAAAGTAGTGCACAATGTAGGCAATTAGGAAGCAACTCAAGTGTTGTGCCAGAACTCCTAATTTACCGTTTGTTTGACTACCAAATGACTACCAGAGTCGTGTCGTCAGAAAACTTGATGATGGAGTTGGAGTCGTGCGTGGCCACACAGTCGTTGGTAAACAGGGAGTACAGGAGGGGGCTAAGCACACACCCCTGGGGGGCCCCTGTGTTGAGGGTCAGTGTGGCGGATGTCAAATCAAATCCAATTTTATTTGTCACATGCTCAGAATACAAAAAGTGTTGTTCACCTTGCAGTGAAATGCTTACTTACAAGCCCTGAACAAATAATGCAGTTTTAAGAAAAATACCTAAATAAAAGTAACAAATAATTGAAGAGCAGCAATAAAATAACAATAGCGAGGCTATATACAGAGGGTACCGGTACAGAGCCAGTGTGCGGCGGCACCAGTTAGTCAAGGTAATTTAGGTAAAATGTACATGTAGGTAGAGTTATTAAGTGGGCTATGCATAGATAATAACAGAGAGTAGCAGCAGCATAAAGAGAGGGGGGGCAATGCAAGTAGTCTGGGTAGCCATTTGATTATCTGTTCAGGAGTCTTATGGCTTGGGGGTAGAAGCTGTTTAGAAGCCTCTTGGACCTAGACTTGGCGATCCGGTACAGCTTGCCGTGCGGTGGCAGAGAGAACATGCTATGACTAGGGTGGCTGAAGTCTTTGACAATTTTTAGGGCCTTCCTCTGACACCGCCTGGTATAGAGGTCCTGGATGGCAGGAAGCTTGGCGCCAGTGATGTACTGGGGTGTACGCACTACCCTCTGTAATCCCTTGTGGTTGGAGGCCGAGCAGTGGCCATACCAGGCAGTGATGCAACCCGTCAGGATGCTCTCGATGGTGCAGCTGTAGAACCTTTTGAGGATCTGGGGACCCATGCCATATCTTTTCAGTCTCCTGAGGGGGAATAGGTTTTGTCGTGCCGTATTCACTACTGTCTTGGTGTGCTTGGACCATGTTAGTTTATTGGTGATGTGGACACCAAGGAACTTGAAGCTCTCAACCTGCTCCACTACAGCCCCCTCGATGAGAATGGGGGCGTGCTTGGTCCTCCTTTTACTGTAGTCCACAATCATCTCGTTTGTATTGATCACGTTGAGGGAGAGGTTGTTGTCCTGGCACCACACGGCCAGGTCTCTGACCTCCTCCCTATAGGCTGTCTCGTCGTTGTCAGTGATCAAGCCTACCACTGTTGTCATCTGCAAACTTAATGATGGTGTTGGAGTCATGCCTGACCGTGCAGTCATGAGTGAACAGGGAGTACAGGACGGCACTGAGCATGCACCTCTGAGGGGCCCCCATGTTGAGGATCAGCGTGGCATATGTGTTGTTACTTACCCTTACCACCTGGGGGCTGCCCGTCAGGAAGTCCAGGATCCAGTTGCAGAGGGAGGTGTTTAGTCCCAGGGCCTATGGTGTTGAACGCTGAGCTGTAGTCAATGAATAGCATTCTCACATACATGTTCCTTTTGTCCAGGTGTGAAAGGGCAGTGTGGAGTGCAATAGAGATTGCGTCATCTGTGGATTTGTTGGGGCGGTATGCCCAACAACCTCTCCCTCAACGTGATCAATACAAACGAGATGATTGTGGACTACAGTAAAAGGAGGACCAAGCACGCCCCCATTCTCATCGACGGGGCTGTAGTGGAGCAGTGGGTCTAAGGATGTCTGGGATAATGGTGTTGATGTGAGCCATGACCAGCCTTTCAAAGCACTTCATGGCTACAGACGTAAATGTTACGGGTCGGTAGTCATTTAGTCAGGTTACCTTAGTGTTCTTGGGCACAGGGACTATGGTGGTCTGCTTGAAACATGTTGGTTTACAGACTCAGACAGGGAGAGGTTGAAAATGTCAGTGAAGACACTTGCCAGTTGGTCAGCGTATGCTCGGAGTACACATCCTGGTAATCCATCTGGCCCTGCGGCCTTGTGAATGTTAACCTGCTTAAAGGTCTTACTCACATCGGCTGCGGAGAGTGTGATCACACAGTCGTCCAGAACAGGTGATGCTCTCATTCATGTTTCAGTGGCACTTGCCTATAAGCGAGTATAGAAGTCATTTAGCTCATGTCACTGGGAAGCTCTCGGCTTTGCTTCCCTTTGTAGTCTGTAATTGTTTGCAAGCCCTGCCACATTAGACGAGCATTGGAGCCAGTGTAGTACGATTCGATCTTAGTCCTGTATTGACGTTTTGCCTGTTTGATGGTTCTTCGGAGGGCATAGCGGGATTTCTTATAAGCTTCCGGGTCAGAGTCCTGCTCCTTGAAAGTGGCAACTCTACCCTTAGCTCAGTGCGGATGTTACCTGTATTTCATGGCTTCTGGTTGGGGTAAGTACGTACAGTCACTGTGGGGACGACGTCATCGATGCACTTATTGATGAAGCCATTGACTGATGTGGTGTACTCCTCAATGCCATCAGAAGAATCCCGGAACATATTCCAGTCTGTGCTAGAAAAACAGTCCTGTAGCTTTGCATCTGTTTCGTCTGACCACTTTTTTATTGACCGAGTCAGTGGTGCTTCCTGCTTTAATTTTTGCTTGTCAGCAGGAATCAGGAGGATAGAATTATGGTCAAATTTACCAAATGGTGGGTGAGGGAGAGCTTTGTGTGCGTCTCTGTGTGTGGAGTAAAGGTGGTCTAGATTTTTTTTCTCCTCTTGCTGCACATTTAACATGCTGGTAGAAATTGGGTTAAACGGATTCAAGTTTCCCTGCATTAAAGTCCCCGGCCACTAGGAGTGCCGCCTCTGATTGAGCGTTTTCCTGTTTGCTTATGGCCGTATACAGCTCATTGAGTGCGGTCTTAGTGCCAGCATCGGTTTGTGGTGATAGATAGCTACGAAGAATATAGATGAAAACTCTCTAGGTAGATAGTGTGGTCTACAGCTTATCATGAGATACTCTATTTCAGGTGAGCCAAACCTCGTGACTTCCTTAGATATTGTGCACCTGCTGTTGTTTAACAAATATACATAGACTGCCACACCTTGTCTTACCAGAGGCTGCTGTTCTATCCTGCCGATACAGTGTATAACCCACCAGCGGTATGTTATTCATGTCGTCGTTCAGCCACGACTCGGTGAAACATAAGATATTACAGTTTTCAATGTCCCGCTGGTCGGATATATGTGCTTTGTCCACTTTATTATCCAGTGATTGTATGTTGGCCAATAGTACTAATTGCAAAGGCAGATTAGCCACTCGTCTCACCGGATGCTCACAAGGCACCCTGATCTCCTTCCGCGATACCTCTGTCACTTTCTCCTGCGAAACACATGGATGAGGGCCTGTTCGGGTGTCTGGAGTAAATCCCTCTCGTCCGACTCATTAAAGAAAAATGATTCGTCGTCCAGTTTAAGGTGAGTAATCGCTGTTCTGATGTCCAGAAGCTGTTTTTGGTCATAAGAGACTGTAGCAGCAACATTATATGTACAACATAAGTTACAAACAATGCGAAAAAGTTGGTGTAGAGCCCATAAAACGGCAGTCATCCCTTCCGGCGCCATCTTCAAACTAGTGTTGTTACCTACTCTCACCACCTGGGGTCAGCCCGTCATTAAGTCCAGGATCCAGTTACAGAGGGAGGTGTTCAGTCCCAGGGTCCTAAGCATGGTGACGAGCATGGAGGGCACTATGGTGTTGAACGCTGAGCTGTAGTTGATGAACAGCATTCTTACATAGGTATTCCTCTCTTCCAGGTAGGAGAGGGCAATGTGGAGTACAGTGGAGATTGCATCATCTGTAGATCTGTTGGGGCGGTCAAATTGGATTGTGTCTAGGGTGTCTGGGATGATGGAGTTGTGTGCCATGACCAGCCTTTCAAAGCCCTTCATGATTACAGATGTGAGTGCTACAGGGTGGTAGTCATTGTGACAGCCTTAGAGTTCTTGGGAACATTTGACGGTCTTCTGTTGTAGTAATGGATTCCATTGACATAGTGCTTTTCATCTGGTCTCAAAGCACTTTACCTTATCTGGAGTAACTCATTATTCCATCCAACACCAATTTGTAGTAACATCCACCCGGGTGATGCATGGTAGCCATTTTGTGCCAGAATGTTCATCACACGGAATCCATTTCCACTGTGGAGAGGTGATGAGTGATTGGGCCAATTTGAAACTGGGGAGGGCCCAGGGTGAGTATAGCCAGAACTCTGAGGTTAACAGCCATAATCAAGCATTAAGTGTCATGGGATTTTTAGCGACCACAGAGTCAAGAACTCTATTTCATGTCTCATCCTAAGGGCACCTTTTGCAGTACGTATTCCACAGCAGTGATGGTTATTGACACACTATAGGACAGGGTTAAACAAACCTGTATATGATATTCCAATATGGTTGTCTCTTAGAGAGTCCACACATGCCAGGCCGTTTGTTTTGTAGATCCAGCTATATGCCACGATTCGAAGCTTGGGTTGTTCCATATAAGAATCTTTCAGAAATGCAGTTCAGATGAGATGTCCCTTGAGGTGTGTGAATTTACATATTTACATAAAATACATTGCCTTCTAGGATATAATGAGTAATTAAATTAAGCCCAGAGTTGTCCCGTGGCCCTCGCTCATTTTCACTAACATGATTGGTAGCAGAGCAGTTCAACAAAGGGACTATCTTGATCATTCATATCCATTGTGTTGTGCCATTGAGTCAAATTCTTTATTTATTTTCAGCCGAGTAGATTCAGAATGAGTGAATGGATGACAATTTCTCTCATATAATATGATTGTGTAGATCATCCTAGTAACTCTACTCTCGACTTACATTTGGCTCATTCATCCCCCTCCTCTCCCCTGTAACTATTCCCCAGGTCGTTGCTGTAAATGAGAACGTGTTCTCAGTCAACTTACCTGGTAAAATAATGTTAAAATAAAATAAATAAAAATGGATATTACACTGCATGGCCAAATGTATGTGGACACCTGCTTGTCAAACATCTCTTTCAAAAAATTATGGGCATTAGTATGGAGTTAGTCCCCCCCCTGCTGCTTTAACAGCCTCCACTCTTCTGGGAAAGCTTTCCTCTAGATGTTGGAACATTGCTACAGGGACTTGTTTCCATTGAGCCACACAAGAATTAGATAGGTTGGGCACTGATGTTGGGCGATTAGGCATGGCTCACACTCATCCGTTCCAATTCATCCCAAAGGTGTTAGATGGGGTTGAGCTCAAGGCTCTGTGCAGACCAGGAAAGTTCTTCCACACCGATCTCGACAAACCACTTCTGTATGGACCTCGCTTTGTGCATGGGGGCATTGTCTCTGTTTGTGGCAACTCTGTTGCAAGTACAGGATCGTCTAGAATGTCTACGTGCTTCAGCACTCAGCGGTACCGTTCTCTGAGCTTGTGTGGCCTACCACTTCCTGGTTGAGCAGTTGTTCCTCCTAGACTTTTCCAATTCACAATAACAGCACTTATAGTTGACCGGGGCAGATTTAGCAAGGCAGAAATTTGACGAACTGACTTGTTGGAAAGGTGGCATCCTATGACAGTTCCACGTTGAAAGTCACTTAGCTCTTCAGTACGGGACATTCTACTGCCAATGTTTGTCTATGGAGATTACATGGCTGAGTGCTCTCTAGTGTTCTCTACTGTTGAGTCTCTCTCTCTCGCTCTTTTTTTGTAGAGGATCCGAGCATCTGGTCTTATCCTCCTGGAAGCCATCTTGTTTGGAGCCTTGCTTCTCTACTCTACCGTAAGTCTCCAGTTTAGACGTGTGTTTGTTTGTAACTTTGTGTGTGCGTGTGTGTGCATTTGTGTGTCTCTGACCGTCTGCATGCCTGTCCATTGTCCACAGTCCCTCTGAATTGATATATCACAGCTATATTTTAAAATGACACAAAAAAACAAGCCACAGACATCCTGGATGACAACACAGCTGGTGTGTGTGAGTAATGCTTTAAAGTGTGTCAAACAGTCCAACCTGGAGTTTTAACAGACGTGGAGCTTACAGCCAACGTTGCATGGCGTTTTTATGGAGCTACAGGGATTTCAAATTCACTCACTTCAAATACCTTCAATGGCTGCCAACAGCAAAACACAGCTGTCTAGAGAACACATTTGGAAAATTATAAAAGAAAAAGGGAAAACAAAGCCAGAGAAGTAAACCACACAGGAGGGACTATTAAAAGTTTGTTGACAAGGATGAGGTTCGGTTTTGTTGGCTAAAGTAAGCTTTAGAGATTGGGCTTTTCCTCTCAGGCTAGAGTTGTAGCAATGTCTCTGTAGCAATGTAGTATTTACATAACTTAGTAACAACGTAACTTAGTAATAACGTAACCTAGGAATAATGCAACTTAGTAATAACTCAACTTTATTATAACGTGATGTAGTAACAACGTAACGTAGGAACAATGTAACATAGTGACAACATGGTAACAACGTTATATTTTAACAATGTTACGTAGTAACCACGTTATGCACGGGGAGACCTCACCTCACCATGTTTTTTTTTTACTGAACATAATTTTTGGTGCATTCCACACAAATGGGGAGATAAACCTAAGCTTATCAACAATACTACTATGGTTTGGTTGTCATCATTATCATTGTGATATACTTTTAAACCAGGGGTGCACCACTCCAGTCCTCAAGTTTCTGCACCTCAGGCTATTCCTGGACCAAAGTGGAGTGACTCCATCCCCCCAAAATATACTTTCCCCTTTTCATCTCTTCTGCCACAGGACCCAGGAACTCCTCATTCCAATGTGCTCATGCAACCCTGGTTATCTCTCTCTATTCTTTCTCTCACTCTCTCTCACCCCCTCTCTCTCTCTTCCACAGTGATGTTCTCTCCTCCTGCTGCTGCAGTTGCCACAGCCGCAGCTTAGTGCAGCTGCTCTGCCGTGGCGCTCAATTTTTAAAGAGTCCGTCAAGTTCTAGCGCAACTTGTATTAAAAATACATCTGCTGGTTAATTTATTGGGAGGAGTTGGGGGTATGGAGAGGGGAAAGAAGAGGAAGCCACCTTAGCAGGTTGATGCTGGAAACAAACATGTAGCTCCCTTCTCTTTCGCTCGTTTGAGTGTCCCATATACTCTGCTGGGTATTGCGTGTGTGTGCTATTGCACGTGTGTGCTTGCGTATATTTGGCCCAGTTGTACGTCTTGTTTGGGACGTGATGTATTTTGACTTGTCATGGAGGAATGTGGGACTTGCTGTTCTACATGGACAGGGCTTGGTTACTACAGAAGCCTGGATACAACTAATACTAGCCGGAGGTTATCAGTACAGTGAGTTTATGAAGAACATGATCAAATGCAGTTAATGAGTATGTAACTGGTGGCTATGTTTGGGAGGGGTATACAATATGAATCCCATTGTGAGTGTTGTTGTGATGTTGCTGTTGGGCGTGCTGTATGTGTATGTGTGTGTGTTACATTTCGCTCCTCAATCAAACTCATAACATTCCCGTTTCTAGCCTCAGATTCTACTGTACATTAGGAAAATAGAAGTAACTTTGAAGGAAACCAACTTGGCAATACATGTATGATATACAGGAGTCTGTCTCCTGTGTACCAACCAGTTAATGTGTCTCAGTGACTGCAGTCATTTACTTTACCAATAGCGTCACCACTCTAAGCCCTCCACATATGGATGTGGCTTTATATACACTTTTCATGACTCGCATGCAAATGGAAAGCTTTGGAACTTTAAAAGCCAGCTTACAGCCAGGGATACATGTCGGCTGACTGCAGCAATTCCTTGATGCCCTCGATCACATTTACAGTCATGATGTATGATGAGCGAGAGCCCGTGCTGAAAAGATATTGATAGTATTTCTTCTTAATGTATAGGATATAAATGCATCTTGGACAATTAGGGTATACTCACTTACTTGCTTTTTTATTCCTGGAGGTGTCACGTTCTGACCTTTATTTCCTTTGTTTTGTATTTATTTAGTATGGTCAGGGCGTGAGTTGGGTGGGCAGTCTATGTTTGTTTTTCTATCATTTGGGTATGTTTCGGCCTAGTATGGTTCTCAATCAGAGGCAGGTGTCATTAGTTGTCTCTGATTGAGAATCATACTTAGGTAGCCTGGGTTTCACTGTGTGTTTGTGGGTGATTCTGTAATGGTTTTCTTCATCTGAAGAAGAGGTGGACCAAAGCGCAGCGTGGTGGTTATTCATATTCTTTTAATTTATAAAGAAACTACACATGAGATAACTAACAAAAACAACAAATGTGAGAAAACCTAAAACAGTCCCATCTGGTGCAAAACACAAAGACAGGAACAATCACCCACAAACACACAGTGAAACCCAGGCTACCTAGGTATGATTCTCAATCAGAGACAACTAATGACACCTGCCTCTGATTGAGAACCATACTAGGCCGAAACATAGAAATACCCAAATGATAGAAAAACAAACATAGACTGCCCACCCAACTCACGCCCTGACCATACTAAATAAATACAAAACAAAGGAAATAAAGGTCAGAACGTGACAGGAGGAACATAAACTTTAAATAGATCTCCAGTACTGCCAGTCTTGTGTTGCTTTCATTGCTTCTGGCTATGACAAGTGGATGCAATTAGGGTGTACTAGTAGTAATTGTGGATCTTTCCTACATTACGCACATGTATTTAAATCCATAGAGTGTAGGTGTACCTGTTTCGCTATCATGCGTGCGTCAATCAAAACTTTGTACAAATGTTCTGTTGACAGTGCTTGATATAGGCAAAACATTGGGTAAAGGATTAATAATGCAGGCAACTTGTTGACATAAGCATCTATGAAGTGCCTAGATGTACTGCTTATGAATGGCCTATGGATGGTTAATAATGTGTTATGAAGTCCTTATGCAGGTACCCTTCAAGAAAAGTGCAGCTAAAGCTTGTCATATCATCATGAAGGTGTCCTTATGTATTGCTTATGAATGTGGTATGTATGTGTTATGAATGTCTTATGAAGTCCTTACCTAGGTACCTTTCAGGTAAAGTTTTACCAACATTTTCTTCCAGTGAATTCTGCAGCTAAATGAGGCCTCCTCTCATATCATGGAAGTGTGATATGTGCTTTGCGGGTTGTGTGTGGCACTGTGCCATTGTTTCATCCCATATCCACGAGAACATTTCCCCTGTTTGCGAGTTAAGCAAGCTGGTTGCCGATGTTCTGCCATCTCGCCGCAGGGGACAGGTGATGTCGCTCTGCTTAATTATAGAGGATACCTGCCATCTCTCAAACAGCCACACTGCATACCTCGAATTGTGGAATATACCATAGAGACGAGATAAAACTGTATCTCTGGGAGCTATAGTTTATAGCTGTGGAAATGTGAAGGTTGTACTAAACCTGGATTAGAAATGATATTTGTTGCCTCTCAAATGCTTTGAGTGTTTTGATTTAGCCGAACTGGAGGGCCAGATGGGACTATTCCATTGGTTCCAATGTGTCAACCCCCTTGGGTTGTGCCATGGCGGAGATCTTTGTGGGCTATACTCGGCCCTGTCTCAGGATGGTAAGTTGGTGGTTGAAGATATCCCTCTAGTGGTGTGGGGGCTGTGCTTTGGCAAAGTGGGTGGGGTTATATCCTTCCTGTTTGGCCCTGTCCGGGGGTGTCCTCGGATAGGTCCACAGTGTCTCCTGACCCCTCCTGTCTCAGCCTCCAGTATTTATGCTGCAGTAGTTTATGTGTCGGGGGGCTAGGGTCAGTTTGTTATATCTGGAGTACTTCTCCTGTCCTATTCGGTGTCCTGTGTGAATCTAAGTGTGCGTTCTCTAATTCTCTACTTCTCTCTTTCTTTCTCTCTCTCGGAGGTCCTGAGCCCTAGGACCATGCCCCAGGACTACCTGACATGATGACTCCTTGCTGTCCCCAGTCCACCTGGCCGTGCTGCTGCTCCAGTTTCAACTGTTCTGCCTTATTATTATACGACCATGCTGGTCATTTATGAACATTTGAACATCTTGGCCATGTTCTGTTATAATCTCCACCCGGCACAGCCAGAAGAGGACTGGCCACCCACATAGCCCGGTTCCTCTCTAGGTTTCTTCCTAGGTTTTGGCCTTTCTAGGGAGTTTATCTAGCCACCGTGCTTCTACAACTGCATTGCTTGCTGTTTGGGGTTTTAGGCTGGGTTTCTGTACAGCACTTTGAGATATCAGCTGATGTACGAAGGGCTATATAAATACATTTGATTTGATTTGATGTTCAATCGAGCGCACCTTTAGAATTTTAATTTAAAAAATAATACTATTTGAACGCAGGTCTGATTTGTAGAGTACATACAATATGTAAACAAGGAAGGAAATGGGATTGGGGTGGCTATCACACTTATTTGCAGGGATAGGTTGTGAGTATCGTGGAAGCGTCTTAAACCTGGTGCTTGTGGAGCTGGGACAACAGCTCAACTTGAAATTCTCAAATATGTAGACTAGCTCGTGAGAAGGACGTTACTAAATTGGCTGACATACTGGTTGTGTGGTTGACATAATAGTTACAGTTGAAGTCAGAAGTTTACGTACACCTTAGCCAAATACATTTAAACTCAGTTTTTCACAATTCCTGACATTTAATCCTAGTAAAAATTCCCTGTTTTAGGTCAGTTAGTATCACCACTTTATTTTAAGAATGTGAAATGTCAGAATAATAGTAGAGAGAATGATTTATTTCAGCTTTTATTTCTTTCATCACATTCCCAGTGGGTCACAAGTTTACATACACTCAATTAGTATTTGGTAGCATTGCCTTTAAATTGTTTAACTTGGGTCAAATGTTTCGGGTAGCCTTCCACAAGCTTCCCACAATAAGTTGGGTGAATTTTGGCCCGTTACTCCTGACAGAGCTGGTGTAACTGATTCAGGTTTGTAGGCCTCCTTGCTCGCACACGCTTTTTCAGTTCTGCCCACAAATTTTCTATAGGATTAAGATCAGGGGTTTGTGATGGCCACTCCAATACCTTGACTTTGTTATCCTTAAGCCATTTTGGCACAACTTTGGAAGTATGTTTGGGGTCATTGTCCATTTGGAAGACCCATTTGCGACCAAGCTTTAACTTCCTGACTAATATCTTGAGATGTTGCTTCAATACATCCAAATAATTTTCCCGCCTCATGATGCCATCTATTTTGTGAAGTGCACCAGTATCTCCTGCAGCAAAGCACCCCAACAACATGATGCTGCCACCCCCGTGCTTCACGGTTGGGATGGTGTTCTTCGACTTGCAAGCCAAACAGTTCGATTTTTGTTTCATCAGACCAGAGGACATTTCTCCAAAACGTACAATCTTTGTCCCCATGTGCAGTTGCAAACCGTAGTCTGGCTTTTTTATGGCGCTTTTGGCGCAGTGGCTTCTTCCTTGCTGAAATCCCTTTCAGATGATCTCGATATAGGACTTGTTTTACTGTGGATATAGATCCCTTTGTACCCGTTTCCTCCAGCATCTTCACAAGGTCAATTGCTGTTGTTCTGGGATTGATTTGTACTTTTCGCACCAAAGTGCGTTCATCTCTATGAGACAGAACACGTCTCCTTCCTGAGCGGTATGTCAGCTGCGTGGTCCCTTGGTGTTTATACTTGAATACTATTGTTTGTACAGATGAACGTGGTAACTTCAGGCATTTGGAAATTGCTCCCAAGGATGAACCAGACTTGTGGAGGTCTACAATTTTTTTTCTGAGGTCTTGGATGATTTCTTTTGAATTTTCCCATGATGTTAAGCAAAGAGGCACTGAGTTTGAAGGTAGGCCTTGAAATACATCCACAGGTGCACCTCCAATTGACTCAAATTATGCCATGACATAATTTTATGGAATTTTCCAAGATGTTTAAAGGCACAGTCAACTTAGTCTATGTAAACTTCTGACCTGCTGGAATTGTGATAAGGTGAATTATAAGTGAAATAATCTGTCTGTAAACAATTGTTGGAAAAATTACTTGTGTCATGCACATAGTAGATGTCTTAACCGACTTGCCAAAACTATAGTTTGTTAACAAGAAATGTGTGGAGTGGTTGAAAAACGAGTTTTAATGACTCCAACCTAAGTGTATGTAAACTTCCAACTTCAACTGTATATTGTGTATTCAGTATAGGTTTTATAACTCAACTCCATTTTAGTTGCTTGAGATGTGACATTTGCGATTCTGCATCTGCTGGAATATATAATGAAATAAGTGAGTTACCATACAGAAACCTCACAAACAAGCATTGCCCTTTGTTCAGTTGACAATGCATGACCTCGTGCCTCCATCCCCAATCCTTGCCTCTTTCAATAATCAGCTAGAATGAACTTCACAAGGAGCTAACGGCAGGACAATATTTTCCGAGCAGATGCCTGTGACTCACCTTTTAGACGACATCCAGAAAATGAGACAACAATGTGAAGGTTGAGAGGCAGACAGTCTGGCCCCGCGGTCAGACATGTATCCGATGTTCTCCTGCTACTGGGTTTGACTATTAACAAAAGGTGAAGTTGTGTCAGCAATGCAGAAAGAGAAATGTAGTGGCTCGATGTGTAGCCTATGTTAATGTGGATCTTCATCCCTTTAGGTAATAATGCTGTACTTAGATCAGATATGTTCCCAATGTTTTCCGGCATCTGTGTGTTTGACTATGAACAAAAGCTGAAGTTGTCAGCAATGCAGAAAGAGAAATGGGAGTGCCTGATTCCTCATTGATGTGTAGTCGTTTTACCTGCCTAGGGACTAAAGTTGAAAAATAGCTGGCTGGCACAAAATCTGTCATCTTTACAAAAAAGCTGAATAATGTGCATTTCTCTGTCAAATTAACCTACAGTTATAAATTAAATTTGAGTTGTGGCCTGGGGTGGTCCAGCATGTCTATGCCGCTGCTACAGTTGAAGTCAGAAGTTTACGTACACCTTAGCCAAATACATTTAAACTCAGTTTTCACAATTCCTGACATTTAATCATGGTAAAAAATTCCCTGTCTTAGGTCAGTTAGGATCACCAGTTTATTTTAAGAATGTGAAATGTCAGAATAATAGTAGAGAGAATGATTTATTTCAACTTTTATTTCTTTCATCACATTTCCAGTGGTTCAGAAGTTTACATACACTCAATTAGTATTTGGTAGCATTGCCGCTAAACGTTTCGGGTAACCTTCCACAAGCTTTCCACAATAAGTTTGGTGTATTTTGGCCCATTCCTCCTGAAAGAGCTGGTGTAACTGGTTCAGGCTTGTAGGCCTCCTTGCTCGCACACGCTTTTTCAGGTCTGCCCACAGATTTTCTATAGGATTGAGATCAGGGTTTTGTGATGGCCACTCCAATACCTTGACTTTGTTATCCTTAAGCCATTTTGCCACAACTTTGGAAGTATGCTTGGGGTCATTGTCCATTTGGAAGACCCATTTACGACCAAGCTTTAACTTCCTGACTGATGTCTTGAGATGTTGCTTCAATATATCCACATACATTTTCTTTCCTCATGATGCCATCTATTTTGTGAAGTGCACCAGTCCCTCCTGCAGCAAAGCACCCCCACAACATGATGCTTACCCCCCCGTACTTCACGGTTGGGATGGTTTTCTTCGGCTTGCAAGGCTCCCCCTTTTCCTCCAAACATGACGATGGTTATTATGGCCAAACAGGTATATTTTTGTTCCATCAAACCAGAGGGTATTTCTCCAAAAAGTACCATCTTTGTCCCCATGTGCAGTTGCAAACCGTAGTCTGGCTTTTTTTATGGCGGTTCTGGAGCAGTGGCTTCTTCCTTGCTGAGCGGTCTTTCAGGTTATGTTGATATAGCACTCGTTTTACTGTGGATATACTTTTTTTTATACTTTTGTACCGGTTTCCTCCAGCATCTTCACAAGGTCCTTTACTGTTGTTCTGGGATTGATTTGCACTTTTTGCACCAAAGTACGTTAATCTCTATGAGACAGAACACGTCTCCTTCCTGAGCGGTATGACTGTTGCGTGGTCCCATGGTGTTTATACTTGCATACTATTGTTTGTACAGATGAACGGGGTACCTTCAGGCGTTTGGAAATTGCTCTCAAGGAGGTACAGACTTGTGGAGGTCTTGACTGATTTCCTATTGACTCAAATGATGTCAATTAGCCTATCAGAAGCTTCTAAAGCCATGACATCTTCTGGAATATTCCAAGCTTTTTAAAGGCACAGTCAATTTAGTGTATGTAAACTTCTGACCTGCTGGAATTATGATACAGTGATTTATAAGTGAAATAATCGGTCTGTTAACAATTGTTGGAAAAATTACTTGTGTCATGCACAAAGTAGATGTCCTAACCGACTTGCCAAATCTATAGTTTGCTAACAAAACATTTGTGGAGTGGTTGAAACACCAGTTTTAATGACTCCAACCTAAGTGTATGTAAACTTCCGACTTCAACTGTATGTACCACTGTAGGTATGGGTTTGAATCCAATCCACTCTAGCACACTCTCCTTGCTTTTTCACTACACTTTTTCACTAGGGAAAATACTAAAGGAGTGGGACTGCCCCACTCTTTTTTTTTTACATAAATTAAAATATAGTCAAAGTAATGTGCATCTCCACTTGTCTTTAGGTGATGATACTG
Source organism: Oncorhynchus kisutch (assembly GCF_002021735.2). Lineage (NCBI taxonomy): Eukaryota > Metazoa > Chordata > Actinopteri > Salmoniformes > Salmonidae > Oncorhynchus > Oncorhynchus kisutch. Next base: position 6,723,929 of record NC_034203.2, read on the forward strand.
TACTTCAACCCCAGCATGTTCCGCTGTATCCTCCTGAGATGGGTGCGTCTCCTGGGCTTTGCCACAGCCTACGGAACAGTGATCCTGAAGCTTTATAGGTATGTTGTAATTCATTCTATTTTTGGAGTTTGCCAAACGAACCTAAATCACAGGGGTGTATTCATAAGTACACACAACAACAATATGTTTTGCACCGTAGAAAACGTTTTGCAACTGCATAATCAGGTAGGTCCCTCTCCGTTACGACCTATCCTAGTGAATACACCCCAGATGTATCACGCAGAGAAACCAATGACATATGGCCAAATTGGATAACTTCTGCAGTATTCAGCCCAGAACATTGAGTCCTTTCTCCCCCCAATTTTCCCAATGATGCTCCTTGATGAGTTTGCCCTGTGGAGCGCTCTCTCATATCCAGGTTCTTCTCAGAATTGGTCCTGGTTTGCAGTCGTTCTATTTTGCTTCTTAGTAGTCGAAGCGAGAGGACTTAGAGGCAAAGGTAGCACTTTACATTCTCAATCACACAGAACTACTTACCGTAGCATAGAGTTTTCTCCACTCTCCTCTTCTGGAAATGAGTTGGCCCTCATGTTGGCCTTTTTACATTTCACTGAGACAGTAGAGAAACAACTCAATCTGACCATGTGTGTGTAAGAAATAGGTGTGTGTGTGTGTGTGTGTGTGTGTGTGTGTGTGTTTGGCGGGAGGGGGTACACCCTCACTTCAGTCAGTATAGTTTTGAGAGCAGTGCAGAAAAGAGAGGCCAAAGGGCAGCCTGCTACTTCACCTGACAAAATTACCAATTAAATTCCTCCTGGTGTAGAAAGCTTGAACCATGACCTCAGTGTCAGTACCCTCTAGGGGAATCCCACACACAGATCTGAGACAGGATCAATCATGGTTGTTCCCTCAGAGAACCCAAAGGTCAAAATATCTCCTCATTATATATCTATGCTAATCTAGCCCACACGTCTCAGTGAGATACTAGTGCTTGCAAGGGCTTGCAGCAGTACAGGTAGTATAGAGCAAGTAATAACCAAAACGATAGAAAGTGCAGTGGTAGAAAGAGTCATGTTTGGATGGTAGTGGTGGTAGTACAGTAGTTGCAGTTAAAGTAGTGTTAGTTGTGTCAAGTTCCATAATTTGTAAAATACATAATGATAAAGCAATAATGAAAAGGATATCTTTACCTGTTTATAACAGAGACCTGTTGGTTATAATCTATATGTTATATGTTTTTCTCAATGAGAATCATAAAACCAGAAAATGATGCCATTAGATGCCAAATTTTGCCTGTTGGGATTTGGGAACAACAAAAACCTCTCTCTTCCCTCCTCCAGGGTGCTGAAGGTGTTCCTGTCCCGTACAGCCCAAAGGACCCCATACATGACCAGCTGGCGGGTGCTGCGTCTGCTGGGGGTAATCTTGCTAGTGGTGCTGTGGTTCCTGGTGGCCTGGACCTCGGCCGTGTGTCAGACACCTGACCTGACATTGGCTCTTATCAACATGGGCCTCACCCCCAATGGGCTGCAGTTCAGCATGTGCCTGCTCGACCGCTGGGACTACATGATGGCAGTCGGTGAGTCGTGACGGAAGTGTGGACCCCTAGTCAATACCCAGTGGGTAAATTACATAATTAAAGCTAAAAACTGGCATTGTGGGGCGGCATCATTAAAGCTAAATTATGTCATTGTGGGGCGGCAGGGTAGCCTAGTGGTTAGAGCGTTGGACTAGTAACCGGAAGGTTGCAAGTTCAAACCCCCGAGCTGACATGGTACAAATCTGTCGTTCTGCCCCTGAACAGGCAGTTACGCCAATTGTCGTTTATTATCTTGGTTTTATAACAGTACCCAGTACCCTGCCCTGTACATTAGTCACTGTTACTAGACGGCTACCACCCCGTACTCTACCCTTCACCTTCCCCCCAGTCTCAGTGCTTTGGAGCAAGTTGTTATCAAGGATCTTTCTGTGCTTTGCTCCGTTCATCTTTGCCTCGATCCTGACTAGTCTTCCAGTCCCTGAAAACATCCCCACAGCATGATGCTGCCACCACCATGCTTCACCATAGGGATGGTGCCAGGTATCCTCCAGACGTGATGCTTCTCATTCAGGCCCAATAGTTCAATCTTGGTTTCATCAGACCAGAGAATCTTGTTTTTCATGGTCTGAGAGTCTTTAGGTTCCTTTTGGCAAACTCCACAAGTGGGTTGTCATGTGCCTTTTACTGAGGAGTGGCTTCCGTCTGGCCATTCTACCATAAAGGCCTGATTGGTGGAGAGCTGCAGTGATGATTGACCTTCTGGAAGGTTCTCCCATCTCCACAGAGGAACTCTAGAGCTCTGTCAGAGTGACCATCGGGTTCTTGGTCACCTCCCTGACCAAGGCCCTTCTCCCATGAATGCTCAGTTTGGCCAGGTGACCAGCTCTAGGAAGAGTCTTGGTGGTTCCAAACTTCTTCCATTTAAGAATGGAAGACTTTGCAACTGAACAATATTATAAATGCAACATATAAAGTGTTGGTCCCATGTTTCATGAGCTGAAATATAAAATCTACAAAATGTTCAATTACGCACAAAAAGCTAATTTCTCTCAAATTTTGCTTTGTTTATACAGTGCCTTGCGAAGGTATTCGGCCCCCTTGAACTTTGCAACCTTTTGCCACATTTCAGGCTTCAAACATAAAGATATAAAACTGTATTTTTTTGTGAAGAATCAACAACAAGTGGGACACAATCATGAAGTGGAACGACATTTATTGGATATTTCAAACTTTTTTAACAAATCAAAAACTGAAAAATTGGGCGTGCAAAATTATTCAGCCCCCTTAAGTTAATACTTTGTAGCGCCACCTTTTGCTGCGATTACAGCTGTAAGTCGCTTGGGGTATGTCTCTATCAGTTTTGCACATCGAGAGACTGAAATGTTTTCCCATTCCTCCTTGCAAAACAGCTCGAGCTCAGTGAGGTTGGATGGAGAGCATTTGTGAACAGCAGTTTTCAGTTCTTTCCACAGATTCTCGATTGGATTCAGGTCTGGACTTTGACTTGGCCATTCTAACACCTGGATATGTTTATTTTTGAACCATTCCATTGTAGATTTTGCTTTATGTTTTGGATCATTGTCTTGTTGGAAGACAAATCTCCGTCCCAGTCTCAGGTCTTTTGCAGACTCCATCAGGTTTTCTTCCAGAATGGTCCTGTATTTGGCTCCATCCATCTTCCCATCAATTTTAACCATCTTCCCTGTCCCTGCTGAAGAAAAGCAGGCCCAAACCATGATGCTGCCACCACCATGTTTGACAGTGGGGATGGTGTGTTCAGGGTGATGAGCTGTGTTGCTTTTACGCCAAACATAACGTTTTGCATTGTTGCCAAAAAGTTCAATTTTGGTTTCATCTGACCAGAGCACCTTCTTCCACATGTTTGGTGTGTCTCCCAGGTGGCTTGTGGCAAACTTTAAACAACACTTTTTATGGATATCTTTAAGAAATGGCTTTCTTCTTGCAACTCTTCCATAAAGGCCAGATTTGTGCAATATACGACTGATTGTTGTCCTATGGACAGAGTCTCCCACCTCAGCTGTAGATCTCTGCAGTTCATCCAGAGTGATCATGGGCCTCTGGCTGCATCTCTGATCAGTCTTCTCCTTGTATGAGCTGAAAGTTTAGAGGGACGGCCAGGTCTTGGTAGATTTGCAGTGGTCTGATACTCCTTCCATTTCAATATTATCGCTTGCACAGTGCTCCTTGGGATGTTTAAAGCTTGGGAAATCTTTTTGTATCCAAATCCGGCTTTAAACTTCTTCATAACAGTATCTCGGACCTGCCTGGTGTGTTCCTTGTTCTTCATGATGCTCTCTGCGCTTTTAACGGACCTCTGAGACTATCACAGTGCAGGTGCATTTATACGGAGACTTGATTACACACAGGTGGATTGTATTTATCATCATTAGTCATTTAGGTCAACATTGGATCATTCAGAGATCCTCACTGAACTTCTGGAGAGAGTTTGCTGCACTGAAAGTAAAGGGGCTGAATAATTTTGCACGCCCAATTTTTCAGGTTTTGATTTGTTAAAAAAGTTTGAAATATCCAGTTTTAAAAAATACAGTTTTATATCTTTATGTTTGAAGCCTGAAATGTGGCAAAAGGTCGCAAAGTTCAAGGGGGCCGAATACTTTCGCAAGGCACTGTATCTCTTTTATTGAGCATTTCTCCTTTAACAAGATAATCCATCCACCTGACAGGTGTGGCATGTCAATAATCTGATTAACAGCATGATAATAAAACAGGTGCACCTTGTGCTGGGAACAATTAAAAAGCCATTTTAAAATGTGCAGTTTTGTCACACAACAAAATGCCACAGATGTCTCAAGTGTGCTGACTGCAGGAATGTTCACCAGAGCTGTTGGCAGAGAATTAAATGTTAATTTCTCTATCATAAACTACCTCTAACATCGTTGTAGAGAATTTGGCAGTACGTCCAACCGGCCTCACAACCGCAGACCATGTATAACCACGCCAGCCCAGGACCTCCACATCGGACTTCTTCACCTGTGGGATTGGCTGAGGGGGGGTGGGGTGTTTGCTGAGGAGTATTTCTGTCCGTAATAAAGCCCTTTTCTGGGGAAAAACTCATTCTTATTGGCTGGGCCTGACTCCCCAGTGGGTGGACCTGGCTGCCAAGTTGGCGGGCCTATGGTTGCACCCCTGCACAGTCATGTGAAATTCATAGATTAGGGCCTAATTAGGGCCTGACTGATTTCCTTATACGAACTATAACACTATAAAATCTTCGAAATTGTTGCATGTTGCCTTTATATTTTTGTTCAGCATACATTTATATTCCGGACTCTGGTATTGCTCTTCTAATATTTCTTTATTTAAAAAAAAATATACACCCCCCCCAAAAATGTTTTTTTAACATCTTCAAAGTATGTGTACCTGACCAGTAAAATTGTATTTTATTTGATACTAGGCCCTACTCCTATTATCATCGCCACTGGGGCTGTTGTGGTTTGTTTCATCATTCCCAAAACCCAAACTGTAGGTGGTAACACAAATGGACTCCTCCAGTCTCCGAATAACAAGAGAAGAATTGGAGAATTGCCAAGCCCCTTCTAGAGGGGAATGTGACAGGCAGCTGAGACACCGGACCTATCATCCAAACCTTTTTAAAGAGGATGGATCCCTGAGAAGCGATGTGCTCTGCTCTGTCAGAGGTCTCTGTTGAGAGAGATATGGACAGCGATGCAGAGAGTGTTTTCACCAACGGGTTTGAGATAAGGCGTAAGAACATTGTGCAGCTTCGCAGGGGAGGCAGAGACAGCTAGATTGCCTGTAAATAGAAATGGTGAAGAGGAGAGATCGGTCTGCGGTCGGGGGTAGTGGGTCAGCCGCCCCGCTGATTGTTCTGACAGCTTCTGGAAACGCGTGGGCGATATCCACCCTTCTAAGGTGCTGTACAGGAAATTAATTTTAAAAAGAGAACATACAATTATTATTTGTATTGTTTTGTGGTTCTACAATAATGATAACAATTATTTATCAGTTAATGAAAAAAAAGTATTGATCTAATAAGAAATTGCTTATTCCTCCCACCAGCATTTACAAACAGCTCACCATGCATACTGATGACATATTAAATAGCTTATAATTAGTCATCATGATTCACAAAATATTAATAATAATACACTCTAATCACTATTTACAGATGACAATCCGCAATCCGACATGATCCCTGTTGTCTTTGGTGTTAATTATTGAATGAATGTAAATTAGGGCTGTTTTTATGGGCAGACAATAGAGAGCAATTCTGAGAATGTAGAACAAAGGAAAGATGAGAGACTCGGACTGCTTTACAGTTCTGATAACAGTTATTGGAAATGGAATAGAAATTAGCATCACCGTTATGGGCTCCCGAATAACAGTGAATCAGTCTTGAAACAGTTCTGAAAAGTGGGTCGTATTCATTTGGGCATGCAACGGAAAATGTTTTAAGCAGTTTTGAGCAGTTCTGAGAATAGTTCTAAAAACATAGAATAAAGGAGAGACGAGAGACTGTCTTACAGTTCTGAGACCAGTTCAGAGAACTTAGGATAATGCCAGTTCTAAGTACAGTTCTTAGAATGTAAAATAAACCAAGATGAGAGACTCAGACTTCCTTTCTGTTTGCTAACTACCTGCGACCTTTGGTCAATAGAGAGGATCTCTATCCAGCAGGAGATCTGTCAATGAGGCAGTGGGCTGGCAGTCAAACAGTGGGAAATCACTGTTGGCAGAAAGGGGAACTCTCAAGGGCACAGCAAAATTAGTAACTGTCAGTGGCTAGTGACTACATGATGTGCAGCCATCAACACTTGACAGGCTGAGGTCCTTGAATTTTGCCAATTCTTTCCTGCTGAATTGTGGCCTTTTCAAAACGGATGGGACATGAGGATAGGGCTGTGACGATTATGGAATTTTGGATAACGATTGATTGTCATGCAAATGGCCACGGTTATGGACATAATTGTCATTTTTGTATAACTTTTTTTCAGCTTGTAATGTATCATAATGCATATTTGAACATTTGTTAAGACATACCTAATGAATACACCACAGCTTTGATGACACCCCTGTCTCAAAAACAAGTGGGTTTCTCCTTGTGACTGTGCCATTTTGCAAAATGAAAAACTGCTATTGAGTAAACTATATCTACTTGAGTATAAAGTTGAATCCCTCCATCTCCTAAAATGTATGTATTATGACAATTCTTCTTTTTTTTTTACAGAATCATATGATAATTGTGCCAGCCCTACATGTGGAGACCCTTGAATTGTATTGCTAAATAACAAGTTACATGTATGCCATTTTGTGCAAACCAAAGCAAACAATGGTTGTCGGAAATAATGCAGATCTTACAGAATATAATTTTACATTTCCAGTCATTGTATGGTGTGTATCTCTGCTATTTGTGTGTTAGAGTTAAGGACAATGTATTGTTGACCTCTCCTTATCTAGCTGAGTTCCTGTTTCTTCTGTGGGGAGTGTACCTCTGCTATGCTGTCCGGACCGTACCGTCAGCCTTCCATGAACCACGCTACATGACTGTTGCCATATACAATGAACTCCTCATATCGGCAATATTCCACACCATTAAGTAAGTAATAAGAGAGAGAAAGAGAGAGAGTCCATACTGTGTATGCCCTTACAAATGTGTTACCCTATAGTTTATAATCATAATCAAGAAGCGATATAGGCCTCTAAGCAGGAGAATAACAGGAGCAGAACATCCCCAGTTAAAAGGCAGAATAGAGCGCTCCCTCCCATCAAGCAAATGAATAGTCAGCAGGACAGCTTGGATAAGCCACTTGAACAGAGGTGAATAAAATATGCCTGCACCAGGCAGACAGTGCATAAATCTGCCAAGGTTTAAAATAAACTCCTTATGCCCTGTAACTGTTCCTCTACTTGAATCTGCTGTTGGAGCTGACACTGGTTGGTGGCACTGGCTTGATGAGCCACCTCATCATTTGACCACCAGGAGAACTACAAGTGTGTGTGGGGAAGGGGGGTGGGGGGGAAAGAGGGTTGTGTGTGTGTGTGAGAGAGGAGGGGTCGTGTGTGTGCTGCTCACGAACAGCTGGGTCCAATTAATACCTTTTACAAATCCCAATGAAAGAGATTGGCGTACGTACAGAATGAGCATAAACAAGTCTATTGTCATGCGGAACAAACCAGCAAGGTTATGGCATACCCATCAATTTAACCCCGGGGTTGTATCTGAATAGGTTTCATAATATGTTTGCATGCCTCACCCAATAACAAACCAGCTGTGATATAATATGCCTACATTGAATATTACAACAGTGACGGTAGGGGGGGGGTGCAGGGGGAAATCGATTACTGTAAATCTGTCCCCTAAATGTAAAATTCTAAACAGCACCCTCATGAATGTCTCAGATGAACCGAACCCCAAAAAGAAACTCATCGCATAATCTCTGAGGGATCGGAGAGAGCAGCCAGGTTCCTGGAGCCCAGAGATAAGGGCTGGCAGACTAAGGGAGGAGAGGAGGAGAGGAGGAAGGGATGGGGGGAGGAGAGGAGGAGGGGATGGAGAGAGGAGAGGAGAGGAGAGGAGGGATGGAGGAGAGGAGGAGGGGATGGAGGGAGGAGAGGAGAGGAGGAGGGGATGGAGGAGGGATGGAGGGAGTCGTGATGTTGCTTTTCAACCAATGCCAAAAACACCCTTTGGGATGACTAAGACTACTGAACTCTATTTCTTGAACTGCATTGTTGGTTAAGGGCTTGTAAGTAAGCATTTCACGTTAAGGGCTACACCTGTTGTATTCGGCGCACATGACAAATACGATTTGATTCGACTAACATGATTAATGAGGTTGAATCTTATTATCGGAGGAGCAGTTGATAGAGGGATGGAGGGACGGAAGGACAGAGACTTTTGTGGCACCTTGACCGCCGTCCCTCAGCGCCATGATCCCCGTTGAATTAGTCAAGGATATGAAAGAGCCCAAATTCTTGTAATTTCACTTGCCTCATTTAAAGTTTGACGCTTAGCCCTTATCCTAACCTTAAACTTAATCCTTACCTTAGCCCTGACTCTAACCTTAATCCACAGAATCGTCTAGAATGTAATTTTATGCTGTAGCGTTAAGATTTCCCTTCAATGGAACTAAGGGGCCTAGCCCGAACCATGAAGACAGCCGCAGACCATTATTCCTTTTCCACCAAACTTTACAGTTGGCACTATGCATTGGGGCAGTTAGCGTTCTCCTGGCATCCACCAAACCCAGATTTGTCCATCGGACTGCCAGATGGTGAAGTGTGATTCGTCACTCCAGAGAATGCTTTTCCAATGCTCCAGAGTCCAATGGCGGCAAGCTTTACACCAGTCCAGCTGATGCTTGGCATTGCGCATTATGTACTTAGGCTTGTGTATGGCTGCTCGGCCATGGAAACGCATTTCATAAAGCTCCCGATGAACAGTTGTTGTGCTGAAGTTGCTTCCAGAGGCAGTTTATAACTCGGTAGTGAGTGTTGCAACCGAGGACAGACGCGCTTCAGCACTCAGCAGTCCCGTTCTGTGAGCTTGTGTGGCTTACCACTCCGCAGCTGAGCAGTTGTTGCTCCTAGACGTTTCCACTTCAGAATAACAGCACTTACAGTTGACCGAGGCAGTTCTAGCAGGGCAGAAATTTGATGAACTGAAAGGTGGCATCCTATGACGGTGCCACGTTGAAAGTCACTGAGCTCTTCAGTATGGGTCATTCTAATGCCCATGTTTGTCTATGAAGATTGCATGGCTGTGTGCTCGATTTTATACACTTGTCAGCAACTGGTGTGGCTGAAATAACCGAATCCACTAATTTGAAGGGGTGTCCAGATACTTTGGTATATATAGTGTATATGCAGAGTACGATAGAATGGAATATGGGATAAAACAACAAGGACTGTACCTAATAATGACCTAATAACCATGTATTCCATAGTAACACCAGCTTAATGACTAGCATGGCAATAGCACAGTAAGAATAATGGCATGGACTGTATATTATACAAATAGTAGGCTATTGCACAGCAGCACACAAGAGCAAGAACTGTATTTAAATGTATAGTATAGGAAATAGGAAGTAGTAAACAATATCAGTAGTAACATAATAATAACAGGAATGAGAACTACATAGAATACTGCTACTGTAGCACATACTACAAGGATAACAACAACGTCAACAGTGATAACTTTGTTTACGCATCCCATGCCCACATGTCCACCCACGTTCTGAGACTGGTAAAACACAGTACAGGCCTGGCTAATACTTATACACTTGAGGGAGCATGCAACAGACCCGATTTTGCTGGGCTGGCTAGGAGCATCTGACCAATCAATCACAGGATGCATGATCAGTGCATGGGCAGAGTGTGGGGTGCATTGGGACCAGTGATGCCAATTTAGCAAGTTTGTTGCTAGATTTAGCAACTTTTCAGACTACCCTGGCAACTTTTTTTTCAAACAGCACCTAGCATCAAACTTAGTTACTTTTAAAAATGTGTTTTGAACTTTTAGTAACTTTTGAAAGTGACTCAAATGCTAAAATGCACGCATTTTCCCTCTAAATTACACAAAAATGATTCTCTGTCACACACTCAGTCACAACACAGGTGCCTGGCTGCAAACGTGCATTGTGATTGTTGTCAGCAGCAGGCGCTCAGCAGCAATTTCAATAAATTGCAAATCATTGATGGCTGACTGTAGCAGCAGTAGTACGGGTTTGACGAGCCAAACCCAATTAATATAGTTGGTCACGAATGTTTGATCTTGCACAGAACTTACAACATCAATCAACATGTCTCAATCAAAATTGTACAGCCAGAAGTATAGAAAAGAGTGGGAGTCTGTACCTGAACAAATGTCAAAATATATTTTTTGCCGAGATGGCCAGTTCATTTGAGTAACGTTATTGTGTATTCTACGTAATGACGCAGTTTTACGTTATCGCGCAATGACATCACAATGTCATTTAGCAACTTTTAGCAACTTTTAGCAACAAATCAACTTGCCTCTAGCAACTTACCCTGAAAATTAGTTGGCAACACTGATTGGGACAGTCTGATTGGCTGAAGCCACAAGCTGGAGGTAATCAATATCTTGTGTGAGGCTAGACTATGCAGTGCCAGCCAGACATATACAACACACACGCTGTAAATTAGTCCCACAGTGCCCTCGGCAGGGGGATTCTGTAACACTTTTCTCTTTTCAATTTTTTTGTTCAGGACTAGGCTTAATCTGTGTCTGGGAATGCCACTCTGCTAGAGCAGGGTCCAGATTCTACTACTTGTCAGAGGTGCTGCAGATAAAGTTGAGCTCCTGGGTCTCAGGCAGACTAACCCACTGGTGACATCCATCTCTTTTTACTGCCCCGGTTCTCACCGCTCCGGTTCTCCCACAGTCCTCCATGGCATTCCCGTTTCCTGGAGCCCAGTTGTGGTAGCTGGTGGGCTCTTCACTGACCCTGAACCACTGCAGCTAGAGTGCAGAGCCCAGTGAGCATGTAGTTAAGTTCCTTGCTCAAGGGAATATTGACATTAGGTGGCACCTGAAATATACAGTACCAGTCAAAAGACACACCTACTCATTCAAGGGTTTTTATTTATTTGTACTATTTTCTACTTTGTAGAATAATAATGAAGACATCAAAACTATGAAATAACACGTATGGAATCATATAGTAACCAAAAAGTGTGAAACAAATCCAAATATATTTTATATTTGAGATTCTTCAAAGTAGCCACCCTTTGCCTTTGTAATGAATGTCGTTGGGAGAAGGAGAAGAGGACCAAGGTGCAGCATGGTAAGTATTCATAATACGGTTAATAAATACGAACACTTGAACAAAAACAACAAACGAACTGTTCTGCAAGGTGCAATACACAAAACAGAAGACAACTACCCACAAACACAGGTGGGAACAGGCTACCTAAGTATGGTTCTCAATCAGAGACAACGATTGACAGCTGCCTCTGATTGGGAACCATACAAGGCCAAACACATAGAAATACAACAAAACAGAACAACAAACAGAACGAAACAACAACAGAACGAAAAAGAACGAACAGAACGAAAAATATAGAATGACCACCCCATCTCACACCCTGACCAAACCAAAATAGAGACATAACATAGGAACTAAGGTCAGGATGTGACAGCCTTGATGAAAGCTTTGCACACTCTTGGCATTCTCTCAACCAGCTTCATAATGTAGTCACCTGGAATGCATTTCAATTAACAGGTGTGCCTCATTAAAAGTTCATTTGTGGAATTTCTTTCCTTCTTAATGCAATGGAACCAATCAGTTGTGTTGTGACAAGGTAGGGTTGGTATACAGAAGACAGCCCTATTTGGTAAAAGTCCATATTATGGCAAGAACAGCTCAAATAAGATAAGATAAATGACAGTCCATCATTACTTTAACACATGAAGGTCAGTCCATCCAGAACATTTTAAGAACCTAGAAAGTTTCTTCAAATGCAGTCGCAAAAACCATCAACCGCTATGATGAAATTGGCTCTCCTGAGGACCGTCACAGGAAAGGAAGACCCAGAGTTACCTCTGCTGCTGAGGAAAAGTTAAATTAGAGTTACCAGCCTCAGAAATTTCAGCCCAAATAAATGCTTCACAGAGTTCAAGTAACAGACACTTCTCAACATCAACTATTCAGAGGCGACTGCGTGAATCAAGCCCTCATGGTCACATTTCTGCAAAGAAACAACTATTAAATGGACACAGATAATAGGAAGAGACTTGCTTGGGCCAAGAAACACGAGCTATGGACATTAGACCGGTAGAAATCTATCGTTTGGTCTGATGAGTCCAAATTTGAGATTTTTGGTTCCAACCGCCGTGTCTTTGTGAGACACAGAGTAGGCGAATGGACGATATCTGCATGTGTGGTTCCCACCGTGAAGCATGGAGGAGGAGGTGTGATGGTGCTTTGCTGGTGACACTGTCAGTGATTTATTAAGAATTCAAGGCACACTTAATCAGCATGGCTACCACAGCATTCAGCAGTGAAACCCCACCCCTCTGGTTTGTGCTTAATGGGACTACCATTTGTCTTTCAACAGGACAATGACCCAAAACACACCTCCAGGCTGTGTAAGGGCTATTTGACCAAGAAGAATGGAGTGCTGCATCAGATGACCTGGCCTCCACAATCACCCGACCTCAACCCAATTGTGATGGTTTAGGATGAGTTGGACCACAGAGTGAAGGAAAAGCAGCCAACAGGTGCTGAGCATATGTGGGAACTCCTTCAAGAGTTGGGAGAATGCCAAGAATGTGCAAAGCTGTCATCAAGGCAAAGGGTGGCTACTTTGAATAATCTCAAATATATTTTGATTTGTTTCACACTTTTTTGGTTGTATTATTTCATCGTTTTAATGTCTTCACTATTAATCTACAATGTAGAAAATAGTAAAAATAAAGGAAAACCCTTGAATGAGCAGGTGTGTCCAAACTTTTGACTGATACTGTAGGTGCCAGCAACCCTCTAGTTGCCAGCTCACTCCCTCCTGATTTTTCACCCTGTCAGTACTTTGATTTTGAACCGGCCACAAGGCTATAACATATACTACTATATCAACAGAGATTTGTAGAATATTTTTTTTTTTTTTTTTTCACCTTTATTTAACCAGGTAGGCTAGTTGAGAACAAGTTCTCATTTGCAACTGCGACCTGGCCAAGATAAAGCATAGCAGTGTGAGCATACAACAAAGAGTTACACATGGAGTAAACAATTAACAAGTCAATAACACAGTAGAAAACAAAGGGGGGGTCTATATACAATGTGTGCAAAAGGCATGAGGAGGTAGGCAAATAATTACAATTTTGCAGATTAACACTGGAGTGATGAATGATCAGATGGTCATGTACAGGTAGAGATATTGGTGTGCAAAAGAGCAGAAAAGTAAATAAATAAAAACAGTATGGGGATGAGGTAGGTGAAAAGGGTGGGCTATTTACCAATAGACTATGTACAGCTGCAGCGATCGGTTAGCTGCTCAGATAGCTGATGTTTGAAGTTGGTGAGGGAGATAAAAGTCTCCAACTTCAGCAATTTTTGCAATTCGTTCCAGTCACAGGCAGCAGAGTACTGGAACGAAAGGCGGCCAAATGAGGTGTTGGCTTTAGGGATGATCAGTGAGATACACCTGCTGGAGCGCGTGCTACGGATGGGTGTTGCCATCGTGACCAGTGAGCTGAGATAAGGCGGAGCTTTACCTAGCATGGACTTGTAGATGACCTGGAGCCAGTGGGTCTGGCGACGAATATGTAGCGAGGGCCAGCCGACTAGAGCATACAAGTCGCAGTGGTGGGTGGTATAAGGTGCTTTAGTGACAAAACGGATGGCACTGTGATAGACTGCATCCAGTTTGCTGAGTAAAGTGTTGGAAGCCATTTTGTAGAAGACATCGCCGAAGTCGAGGATCGGTAGGATAGTCAGTTTTACTAGGGTAAGCTTGGCGGCGTGAGTGAAGAAGGTTTTGTTGCGGAATAGAAAGCCGACTCTCGATTTGATTTTCGATTGGAGATGTTTGATATGAGTCTGGAAGGAGAGTTTGCAGTCTAGCCAGACACCTAGGTACTTATAGACGTCCACATATTCTAGGTCGGAACCATCCAGGGTGGTGATGCTAGTCGGGCATGCGGGTGCAGGCAGCGACCGGTTGAAAAGCATGCATTTGGTTTTACTAGCGTTTAAGAGCAGTTGGAGGCCACGGAAGGAGTGTTGTATGGCATTGAAGCTTGTTTGGAGGTTAGATAGCACAGTGTCCAAAGACGGGCCGAAAGTATATAGAATGGTGTCGTCTGCGTAGAGGTGGATCAGGGAATCGCCCGCAGCAAGAGCAACATCATTGATATACACAGAGAAAAGAGTCGGCCCGAGAATTGAACCCTGTGGCACCCCCATAGAGACTGCCAGAGGACCGGACAGCATGCCCTCCGATTTGACGCACTGAACTCTGTCTGCAAAGTAATTGGTGAACCAGGCAAGGCAGTCATCCGAAAAACCGAGGCTACTGAGTCTGCCGATAAGAATATGGTGATTGACAGAGTCGAAAGCCTTGGCAAGGTCGATGAAGACGGCTGCACAGTACTGTCTTTTATCGATGGCGGTTATGATATCGTTTAGTACCTTGAGTGTGGCTGAGGTGCACCCATGACCGGCTCGGAAACCAGATTGCACAGCGGAGAAGGTACGGTGGGATTCGAGATGGTCAGTGACCTGTTTGTTGACTTGGCTTTCGAAGACCTTAGATAGGCAGGGCAGGATGGATATAGGTCTGTAACAGTTTGGGTCCAGGGTGTCTCCCCCTTTGAAGAGGGGGATGACTGCGGCAGCTTTCCAATCCTTGGGGATCTCAGACGAGATGAAAGAGAGGTTGAACAGGCTGGTAATAGGGGTTGCGACAATGGTGGCAGATAGTTTCAGAAATAGAGGGTCCAGATTGTCAAGCCCAGCTGATTTGTACGGGTCCAGGTTTTGCAGCTCTTTCAGAACATCTGCTATCTGGATTTGGGTAAAGGAGAACCTGGAGAGGCTTGGGCGAGGAGCTGCGGGGGGGGCGGAGCTGTTGGCCGAGGTTGAAGTAGCCAGGCGGAAGGCATGGCCAGCCATTGAGAAATGCTTATTGAAGTTTTCGATAATCATGGATTTATCAGTGGTGACCGTGTTACCTAGCCTCAGTGCAGTGGGCAGCTGGGAGGAGGTGCTCTTGTTCTCCATGGACTTCACAGTGTCCCAGAACTTTTTGGAGTTGGAGCTACAGGATGCAAACTTCTGCCTGAAGAAGCTGGCCTTAGCTTTCCTGACTGACTGCGTGTATTGGTTCCGGACTTCCCTGAACAGTTGCATATCACGGGGACTATTCGATGCTATTGCAGTCCGCCACAGGATGTTTTTGTGCTGGTCGAGGGCAGTCAGGTCTGGGGTGAACCAAGGGCTGTATCTGTTCTTAGTTCTGCATTTTTTGAACGAAGCATGCTTATCTAAAATGGTGAGGAAGTTACTTTTAAAGAATGACCAGGCATCCTCAACTGACGGGATGAGGTCAATGTCCTTCCAGGATACCAGGGCCAGGTCGATTAGAAAGGCCTGCTCACAGAAGTGTTTTAGGGAGCGTTTGACAGTGATGAGGGGTGGTCGTTTGACTGCGGCTCCGTAGCGGATACAGGCAATGAGGCAGTGATCGCTGAGATCCTGGTTGAAGACAGCGGAGGTGTATTTGGAGGGCCAGTTGGTCAGGATGACGTCTATGAGGGTGCCCTTGTTTACAGAGTTAGGGTTGTACCTGGTGGGTTCCTTGATGATTTGTGTGAGATTGAGGGCATCTAGCTTAGATTGTAGGACTGGCGGGGTGTTAAGCATATCCCAGTTTAGGTCACCTAACAGAACAAACTCTGAAGCTAGATGGGGGGCGATCAATTCACAAATGGTGTCCAGGGCACAGCTGGGAGCTGAGGGCGGTCGGTAGCAGGCGGCAACCGTGCGAGACTTATTTCTGGAGAGAGTAATTTTCAAAATTAGTAGTTCGAACTGTTTGGGTATGGACCTGGAAAGTATGACATTACTTTGCAGGCTAACTCCTCCCCCTTTGGCAGTTCTATCTTGACGGAAGATGTTATAGTTGGGTATGGAAATCTCTGAATTTTTGGTGGCCTTCCTGAGCCAGGATTCAGACACAGCAAGGACATCAGGGTTAGCAGAGTGTGCTAAAGCAGTGAGTAAGACAAACTTAGGGAGGAGGCTTCTGATGTTGACATGCATGAAACCAAGGCTTTTTCGATCACAGAAGTCAACAAATGAGGGTGCCTGGGGACATGCAGGGCCTGGGTTTACCTCCACATCACCCGCGGAACAGAGAAGGAGTAGTATGAGGGTGCGGCTAAAGGCTATCAAAACTGGTCGCCTAGAGCGTTGGGGACAGAGAATAAGAGGAGCAGGTTTCTGGGCATGGTAGAATATATTCAGGGCATAATGCGCAGACAGGGGTATGGTGGGGTGCGGGTACAGCGGAGGTAAGCCCAGGCACTGGGTGATGATGAGAGAGGTTGTATCTCTTGACATGCTGGTAGTAATGGGTGAGGTCACCGCATGTGTGGGAGGTGGGACAAAGGAGTTTGAAGGGGTATGAAGAGTGGAACTAGGGGCTCCATTGTGAACTAAAACAATGATAACTAACCTGAACAACAGTATACAAGGCATATTGACATTTGAGAGAGACATACAGCGAGGCATACAGTAATCACAGGTGTTGAATTGGGAAAGCTAGCTAAAACAGTAGGTGAGACAACAGCTAATCAGCTAGCACAACAACAGCAGGTAAAATGGCGTAGACTAGGCAACGGGGCCAACAGATAAAACAAACAAGCAGAATGGAGTACCGTGATTAATGGACAGCCCAGCGTGCATCAGCTATGTAGCCAAGAGATCAGTGTCCAGGGGGCAGCGGTGGATGGGGCAGGGAAGCTGGACTGGCGAGTGTTATCCAGGTAAAAAAAAACTAACAATGACTAAATAGCTTGTAGCTAGTTAGCTGGTTAGCTTCTGGAGGTTCTTGAGTGTGTTCTAAATTTTTTTTTAAATAATAGCGATTCCGTATCACATTGGGTGAGGCAGGCTTCCGGAAGGTATAAACAAATTAAAAGTCAAAAGAGATAGAAAGTAAATATGGGTCCGGTGAGCGTTTGGGACGCGGCGATTCAGGCGGTTAGCAGGCCTGTGCTAACAAGCTAACAGTTTGTAGGCCCGGGCTAGACAAGGTAGCAGTTAGCGGAACGGAGCTGGACAAGCTAGCAGTTAGCAGGCCGAATTAGCAAGCAGGGAGATAGCGAGGGCTAGAGAGTTAGCCTTTGGGGGACGTCGCGATGGGGTGAGTCTGTTTATTCCTCTTCATGCGGTGACATCGATAGACCGGTCGTGGGCCCGGGTATTGTAGCTCAGGAGTATGCTACGGTGGTAGCGCAGGCCGGGCTAACTTCAAGCTAAGTGGGTGGAAACGCTAGCCAGGGGTAATCATCCGGGGTTGCGGTTTAGCTAGATAGCTAGTTGTGAAGATCCAGCTGAAAAATCCAGCTGAAAAATGTTCCGTTTGCGGTGGGAATCCGGGGATGAATCCGGGGATGAAAAATAAATAGGTCCGTTATGCTCTGGTTAGAGTCGCGTTGTTCGAACTGGCGAGAGCTTTCCGAACTACAGGTTAGCTGATGACCGGTTAGCTGAAGACCGCTAGCATAGCTGGTGGTTAGCTGGCTAGCTTCAGTTGAGGGGTTCCGAAGTAAATATAAATACTTTAGGAAAAATAGCTACATTGGGTGAGGCGGGTAGCAGGAGAGTATTTGGAAGCTTAGGTTTAGCAAAATGTTTTTAAAGGGATAGCTATGTAAAAAACGAAAAATATGTAAAAAACGAAAAATAAACGAAATATACAGGGACACGACACGACAGGACGACTTACTGCTACGCCATCTTGGAACACGTAATGATGGATTGTGTGATTGAGATTGGTTACCGTTGTAGCAGATAAACCAAATATGTAGACCTTAGCATCAGTGATCTTTCCAACAAATACTTTTTCTCATAAACACACATTCCTCCTTCCCTATTTGAAATATCCTTCACTGTAAGTGTTATCTGACCACAATCAATTTCTTAACACTGTGCCTTTCTCCAGCCTGCTTCAGTATAGCCACTGTCCACAGTTTTAGTCAGTCTGTCCATGTCCTCCGTGTTGTCTATGGTGGCCAAGGAAATGCACTTGTCTCTGCAGTAACGCTGTGCTTTAGCTTGTTTTCGTTCAGAAAGTGATACTCTTCATGAAGGGAAAGGGAAAACTTGTTGTTAGGAGTTAACGGTCTTGCTCAAGGGCAGAACGGCAGATTTTCCCACTTTTCCGGCTCAGGGATTCAAACCAACAACCAAAAGTTACTGACCCAACGTTCTTAACCGCTAGGCTAAGCATACATCTGAGCCAGGGGTTCCATAGTGCTCAAACAGAGAATCCAACAGCCTTGTGCACTGTCTATCAGATCTGAAAAAACACATCAAATGTCAAGAAATGTTTAATGCAAAGGGTAAGTTGAAGAAGAGTGGTAAAGAAAAGAGAAGGTAGCTCTTTACACTGGAAGGTGTGGGTCTCTCCTGCTGAGGTGTGGAAGATGACAGCACCTCTGGGGTTGTTGCCATTGTTCCAGTGAGTTACCGATGAGGATCTTGTCGTCGTCGTCGAGCTTCTCAGGATTGTGGTATCCTCTGTTGGTGAGAAAAACAGCAGTCACTCTGTACACATCCAGCAGGTCATCTCTCCACCAGAGGTTGGTGTCCTTCTTAGTGAAGCTGCATATCCAGGAATATACTGGGTTTCCATTTCCGATTATTGGCATAAGAAGCTTCATATTCACCAAACTGTGATGACTGAGTGGCCACTCGTTTCAATGCCACGTTTACTATTGGGGTACTTCCTAATAACACAACTCCCATTAAAGAGCAGAGAGACTCCACTGCATAGGTAGTGGTGGAGCAAAGTTTTGAGTTTGCGTGCATCCTGGTACTTTTGTTTCCCCACACTGTTTTTTTTGCTCCATGCAAATCATGCAAATTTTTGTTTTTCCTGGTATTTGGTATTAATTAGGACCCCATTAGCTGCTGCTTTTGCAAAAAATCTTATAAGATTCCAATAAATAAAAAATCATGTTAGAATCCTATCAGATTTTGGAACCTATCCAATAGGGTTTGTTTTATTATTTTAGATTCTAATACAATTTTTTTATTGAAATGCTGAAGGATTTTTTTGACTAGGGTAAAAATTTGTTCTTTATTAGGAGATTGTATATATTATTTATTTATTTTTTAGGGACAGATGTAAGTTCAGATAGGGAGACAGATATAGAGAAGGGTACAGAAAGTGGTTTAGGGAAGACAGTCGGCCGAGCTGGGGCTCGAACCCCCGTCGAGGAGGGGGCATGGAAACACGTTGTTTCCATGTGGTTGATACCACTCCATTGACTCCATTCCAGCCATCATTATGAGCCGCCCTCCCCTCAGCAGCCTTCACTGCACCCTTGTCACTTGAGATGATGACCCTATAGTGGGAAACCACTGGCAATGTCCCCTCTAACCAGTACCTATCTTATATAAACAAAAGTTTGTGGACACCCCTTCAAATGAGTGGATTTCGATATTTTAGCCACACCCGTTGCTGGCAGGTGTATAAATTGAGCACATCGCCATGCAATCTTCATAGACAAACATTGGCAGTAGAATGGCCTTACCGAAGAGCTCAGTGACTTTCAACGTGGCACCGTCATAGGATGCCACCTTTCCAGCCGCGAAGTGGTTGTCATGTTCGTTGAATGGAGGAGACCAATATGAATGCGTGATATGAATACATGTTACTTTTAATAAAGACGGACACTAAACAAACAATACAAAATAACAAAACAACCGTGAAGCTATAATATAAAATGTGCAGACACAGGCAACTAGACATAGACAATAACCCACAAATTCCCCAAAGAATATGGCTGCCTAAATATGGTTCCCAGTCAGAGACAACGATAAACAGCTGCCTCTGATTGAGAACCAATCCAGGCAACCATAGACATACAAAACACCTAGATAGTAAACAACCCCATAAACATACAAAACCCCTAGACAGTACAAAAACACATATATCACCCATGTCACACCCTGACCTAACCAAAATAATAAAGAAAACAAAGAATACTAAGGTCAGGACATGACAGTGGTAGAAAACAAGCAGAACCGGACCGCCGAGTTCTGAAGTGCATCAGCACAAGAACGTCAGCACAATAACTATTTGTCGGGAGCTTCATGAAATGGGTTTCCATGGTCGAGCAGCAGCACACAAGCCTAAGATCACCATGCCTTGCCTGGTTCACCAATTACTTTGCAGACAGAGTTCAGTGCGTCAAATCGGAGGGCATGCTGTCTGGTCCTCTGGCAGTCTCTATGGGGGTGCCACAGGGTTCAATTCTCGGGCTGACTCTTTTCTCTGTGTATATCAATGATGTTGCTCTTGCTGCGGGCGATTCCCTGATCCACCTCTACGCAGACGACACCATTCTATATACTTTCGGCCCGTCATTGGACACTGTGCTATCTAACCTCCAAACAAGCTTCAATGCCATACAGCACTCCTTCCGTGGCCTCCAACTGCTCTTAAACGCTAGTAAAACCAAATGCATGCTTTTCAACCGGTCGCTGCCTGCACCCGCATGCCCGACTAGCATCACCACCCTGGATGGTTCCGACCTAGAATATGTGGACGTCTATAAGTACCTAGGTGTCTGGCTAGACTGCAAACTCTCCTTCCAGACTCATATCAAACATCTCCAATCGAAAATCAAATCAAGAGTCGGCTTTCTATTCCGCAACAAAGCCTCCTTCACTCACGCCGCCAAGCTTACCCTAGTAAAACTGACTATCCTACCGATCCTCGACTTCGGCGATGTCATCTACAAAATGGCTTCCAACACTCTACTCAGCAAACTGGATGCAGTTTATCACAGTGCCATCCGTTTTGTCACTAAAGCACCTTATACCACCCACTACTGCGACTTGTATGCTCTAGTCGGCTGGCCCTCGCTACATATTCGTCGCCAGACCCACTGGCTCCAGGTCATCTACAAGTCCATGCTAGGTAAAGCTCCGCCTTATCTCAGCTCACTGGTCACGATGGCAACACCCATCCGTAGCACGCGCTCCAGCAGGTGTATCTCACTGATCATCCCTAAAGCCAACACCTCATTTGGCCGCCTTTCGTTCCAGTACTCTGCTGCCTGTGACTGGAACGAATTGCAAAAATCGCTGAAGTTGGAGACTTTTATCTCCCTCACCAACTTCAAACATCAGCTATCTGAGCAGCTAACCGATCGCTGCAGCTGTACATAGTCTATTGGTAAATAGCCCACCCTTTTTCACCTACCTCATCCCCATACTGTTTTTATTTATTTACTTTTCTGCTCTTTTGCACACCAATATCTCTACCTGTACATGACCATCTGACCATCTGATTCATCACTCCAGTGTTAATCTGCAAAATTGTAATTATTTGCCTACCTCCTCATGCCTTTTGCACACATTGTATATAGACTCCCCCTTTGTTTTCTACTGTGTTATTGACTTGTTAATTGTTTACTCCATGTGTAACTCTTTGTTGTCTGCTCACACTGCTATGCTTTATCTTGGCCAGGTCGCAGTTGCAAATGAGAACTTGTTCTCAACTAGCCTACCTGGTTAAATAAAGGTGAAATAAAAAAAAATATTAAAAAAAATGCGCAATGCCAAGCGACGGCTGGAGTGGTGTAAGCCTGCCACCATTGGACTCTGGAGCAGTGGAAACGCGTTTTCTGGAATGATGAATTATGCTTCACTATCTGGCAGTTCGATGGACAGATCTGGGTTTGGCAGATGCCAGGAGAATGCTACCTGCCCCAATGCATAGAGCCAACTGTAAAGTTTGGTGGATGATAAATAATGGTTTTCATGGATATGGCTAGGCCCGTTAGTTCCAGTGAAGGGTAATCTTAATGCTACAGCATACAATGACATTCTAGACGATTCTGTGCTTCCAACTTTGTGGCAACAGTTTGGGGAAGGTCCCTGTTTCAGCATAACAATGCCCTTTAGCACAAAGCCTGGTCCATACAGAAATGGTTTGTCGAGATCGGTGTGGAAGAACTTGACTGGCCTGCACAGAGCCCTGACCTCAACCCCATTTGGTATGAATTGGAAAGCCGACTGCGAGCCAGGCCTAATTGCCCCACATCTGTGCCCGACCTGACTAATGCTCTTGTGGCTGAATGGAAGCAAGTCCCCGCAGCAACATCTAGTGGAAAGCCTTCTCAGAAGAGTGGAAGCTGTTAAACCAGCAAAGGGGGGACCATTTTTTAGAATGGGATGTTCGACGTGGAGGTGCCCACATACCTTGGTCATGTAGTGTATCTCAGTGTATCTCACGTAACCCCATCCCTCAAGGTCCAAGGGACACAACGTGAGTAAATATTTGCATCTGGTGCATCATCATCACACATTAAAGTTATGGTGCCAACTGTGACAACAATTGCTGTGAAACCTTCTGAGATTGTCCGCAAGGATGTTTACGTGTGTCAAAAAGGTGTGCTATTTAGCATTTCAGTTAAGATCAATTATAGGATTCAGATTGGGGTGGCAAAATCCTACATGATTTATCAAAAACCTATAGGATTGATTTCCAATAGGGGGAAAAAAAATTGTCCAATAAGATTCTAATAGATTTCTGACAATGACATAACATTTTATAGGATTGTGAGAATCCTATAGGATCCATTAGGATTACTTTTGATTTACAAAAGGAAAAGAGTAGGCCAATAGGACTCTGGATAGAATTTGGATAGTAGTGACACAAAATAGGATTGTGAGAATCCTATAGGATTCTATTGGGGAAAAAATCACAAATCATATAGGTTCTTTCACTAGGGTTGTGAGTTCCAACCCTGCCTTCGGGCAGAATGGAATGCACTCTGTTACACTTCAATAAAAGTGTCCTATCTGTTGCTATCTATTTGCAGGTTCACTCTGGCCCCTCTGTGGCACCCAGACTGGATGCTCATGCTGGTCTTCGCTCACACACACCTCACCGTGACTGTGACTTTGGGGCTTCTGCTTGTTCCAAAGGTAACCCTGCTCTCTCTCCTCTCCCTTTCCCCTGAATACATGAGCATTGCATTCAACAGCTTCTTACTGCAATAATAATGATCATATTGTAATTTAAGTGCACATCTGGGTATTTTTAAGTCATATTTGAGAACATTTAAACACTCGATGAGTGGGGAATAAGTCATTCATTTCTCAAGATTTAATTAGATGACAATTAGGAACAGTGGGATGATGTCAATTTTTCCTCCTGAAAATACAAGCACGCCGTGAACAAATGCACTATGACATTTTAAATAATGTCACCCTAAGTAGGTTTTTTCCCCTCTCGTTAGTTTCTGTCCACAGGGACTCAGGCGAGGGATGACATTGCCACTGAAGCCTATGAGGAGGAGCTGGACATGGGCCGGTCTGGGTCCTACCTCAACAGCAGCATCACCTCAGCCTGGAGTGAACACAGCCTGGACCCTGAGGACATACGTGTGAGCAGGGTCCCTCTGTCTTTTTTTGTTCTGTAAATAAATCAAATGTTATTTGTCACATGCGCTGTAAGGTCTACACAACAAGCGTACAGTAAAATGCTTACTTACAAGCCCTTAACCAACAATGCAGTTTTATGACAAAAAAAGTGTTGAGAACGTATTTACTCAAATAAACTGAAGTGAAAAATAAGAAAATAGAAAAATAAATAATTAAAGAGCAACAATAAAATAACAGTAGGGAGGCTGTATACAAGGGGTGCTGGTACAGAGTCAATGTGTGGGGGCACAGGTTAGTCGAGGTAATTGAGGTAATATGTACATGTAGGTAGAGGTAAAGTGACTATGCATAGATAATAAACAGAGAGTAGCAGCAGCGTAAATGAATGTAGTCCTGGTAGCCATTTGATTAGCTGTTCAGGAGTCTTACGGCTAAGGGTTAGAAGCTGTTAAGAAGCCTTTTGGACCTAGACTTGGCGCTCCATTACCACTTGCCAATCGGTAGCAGAGAGAACAGTCTATGACTAGGGTGGCTGGAGTCTTTGGCAATTTTTAGGGCCTTCCTCTGACACCGCCTGGTATAAAGGTCCTGGGTGGCAGGAAGCTTGGCCCCAGTGATATACTGAGCCGTGTGCACTATCCTCTGTAGGGCCTTGCGGTCGGAGACCGTACCAGGCGGTGATGCAACCATTCAGGATGCTCTCAATGGTGCAGCTGTGGAAATTTTTGAGGATCTAAGGACCAATGCCAAATCTTTTCAGTCTCCTGAGGGGGAATAGGCATTGTCGTTCCCTCTTCATGACTGTCTTGGTGTGTTTGGACCATGATAGCTCATTGGTGATGTGGACACTTGAAGCTCTCAACCCGCTCCACTACAGCCATTCAAGGAGAATGGGGGCGTGCTCAGTCCTCCTTTTACTTTAGTCCACGATCATTTCCTTTGTCTTGATCACGTTGAGGGAGAGGTTGTTATCCTGGCACCACACTGTCAGGTTTCTGCCCTCCTCCCAATAGGCTGTTTCATCGTTGTCAGTGATCAGGCTTACCACTGTTGTGTCTTTGGCAAACTTAATGATGGTGTTGGCGTCGTGCTTGGCCATACAGTCATGGGTGAACAGGGAGTTGCCTGTAATCCATGACTTCTGGTTGGGCGGCAGGGTAGCCTAGTGGTTAGAGTGTTGGACTAGTAACCGAAAGGTTGCAAGTTCGAATCCCTGAGCTGACAAGGTACAAATCTGTTGTTCTGCCCCTGAACAGGCAGTTAACCCACTAGGCCGTCATTGAAAATAAGAATTTGTTCTTAACTGACTTGCCTAGTAAAATAAAGGTAAAAAAAAAAATGTACGTACGATCACTGTGGGGACGACGTCATCGATGCACTTATTGATGAAACCAGTGACGGATGTGGTGTACTCCTCAATGCCATCGGAAGAATCCCGGAACATATTCCTGTCTGTGCTAGCGAAACAGTCCTGTAGCTTAGCATCTGCTTCATCTGACCACTTCCGTATTGAGTAAGTCACTGGTGCTTCCTGCTTTAGTTTTACCTTGTCAGCAGGAATCAGGAGGATAAAGTTATGGCCAGATTTGCCAAATGGAGGCTCGAGGGAGAGCTTTGTACATGTCTCTGTGTGTGGAGTAAAGGTGGTCTAGAGTTTTTTCCCTCTTGTTGCACATGTAACATGCTGGTAGAAATTAGATAAAATGGATTTAAGTTTTCTTAAAGTCCCCGGTCACTAGGAGTGACCTGGATGAGAATATTCTTGTTTGCTTATGGCCTTATTCAGCTCGTTGAGTGCGGTCTTAGTGCCAGCATCGGTTTGTGGTGGTAAATAGACAGCTACAAAAAATATAGATGAAAACTCTCTTGGTAAATTGTGTGTTCTACAGCTTATCATGAGATACTTTACCTCAGCCATGCATAACTAGAAACTTCATTTATATTAGATTTTTACACCAGCTGTTATTTACAAATAGACACAGACCGCCACCCCTTGTTTTACCGGAGGCAGCTGTTCTATCTTGTCGATGCATGGAAAACCCATCCAGCTGTATGCTATCCATGTCGTTTTTCAGCCACGACTCTGTGAAACATAATATATTATGGTTTTTAATGTCTATTGGTAGGATACTCTTGATCAGAGCTCATCCATTTTCTTATCCAATGATTGCACTTTGGCTAATAGGACTGATGGTAGAGGCGGATTACCCACTCGCCGTCGGAATCTTACAAGTCACCTTGATCTACGTCCCCGATATCTCTGTCTCTTCTTCATGCGAATGACAAGGATTTGGGTCTGAAGTAAATCCTTCACGTCCGATTCGTTAAAGAAAAAATCTTTGTCCAGTATGGTGTGCGTAATTGCTGTTCTGATATCCAGAAGCTATTTTCCGTCATAAGAGACGGTGGCAGAAACATTAGGTACAAAATAAGTTACAAATAATACGAAAAAACACACACAATAGCACAATTGGTTAGGAGCCTGTGAAATGGCAGCCATCTCCTCTGGCGCCATTCAGCTTATTTTACAGAGAAGAGATTGGTTAGATTAAGTACCCATTTGCTGTGTCTTAACAAAGGAAAATACATTTTGCCCAATCAATGAAGGCGTATCTGTCTTGCGTAGGTGTAATAGGTGGCAGGAAAGTCAGGCGCAGGAGAGTCAAATGGAGTGTAAAATGGAGTCTTTTAATAAAGTCCACGGAGTATGCTCCATAACACTCTATGTACATAAACACAAAACATGGGTACGAGGACCCGACGCGCACCTATACAACAATCACACTACACTGACAATAAAACAATCTCTGACAAAGACATGAGGGGAAACAGAGGGTTAAATACACAACAGGTAATGAATGGGATTAAAAACAGGTGTGGGAAGACAAGACAAAACCAATGGAAAATGAAAAAAGGATCAATGATGGCTAGAAGACCGGTGACGTCGAACGCCGAGCACCGCCCGAACAAGGAGAGGCAACGACTTCGGCAGAAGTCGTGACAGTATCACTCACAGCACCACATTTTAGTAATTAATTATCAAGTTTAATTTGTATAGCGCAGTTCATTAGAGTAGATGCCAAAGTTTGATAAGGTAGAGATGTTGTGTCCCTTTTGTTTTTATGTATACTTAGGTATTTGGTTTGGAGAGAGCATGTACATTAAAAACGGTATTGACCCCAACACTGACCCCTGTGGGAAGTCACTACCTTGTGGCAAAGTTCTGGTCTGTCAAGGAAATGGACCATGGTTAGTTTGTGTCTGTGATGTCAGAAAATGTCTGTAGCACAAACACTTAGAGAATTAATTTTCCTCCTTATGATTTCTCATCCACTTTTCTCTCTCTCAACACCTCTCTCTGTGTTGCTGTTTTAGGATGAGCTAAAGAAGCTCTACGTCCAACTGGAGGTCTACAAGCGCAAGAAGATGTTGGCCAACAACCCCCATCTCCAGAAGAAGCGCAGCTCCAAGAAGGGCCTGGGCCGCTCCCTCATGAGGCGCATCACTGAGATCCCAGAGACTATGCACCGGCACGGCAGCCATGGCAGTCGTGAGGATCGTGACTGTAGTGAGCATGGGAGCAACCGGAGCACCCTTCGACGGAACCCCTTTGACCCATCTCACTCTGGTCACAAGTCCAGGGAAGACTCTCTGAAAAACAAGGTCCTTGGCCTGAAGAAATCGCACAGCTACGACCACGTCTGTGACCAAGGGGAGGAAACTGCTGGCGGAGAGAGCTCGTGTGGGAACAAAATGGCTGCCGGTGAGGGTTCCTTGCTTGGATCCCTCATGAGGAGACAGGTGAAGAAGTCACCAGAGCATGCCCCAAGGGTTGAACCTTCCGAGTCCACTGAGTCAGTGCCCTTGGTCTGCAAGTCAGCCAGCGCGCACAACTTTACAGTGGATAAAAAGCCCATCCACCTGAGGACGTCCATCATGCAGAAGTCACTGAGTGTCATAACCAGTGCCAAAGAGAAGATGCCCGGGCTCACCAGCAAGACACATTGCGTGGAGGAAGCAAGCAAGAAGGGACTCAAGGGCTGCGATGGGAGGATGCTGTCTGAGGTGGACGAGGCGGAAGAGAAGGAGTGTTATCCCAAGATGATCATCAGCCAGTCGGTGGAGTACTCCAAGACGCCCATGGGCAAGATGGGCATCATGAAGCAGCAGGTGAGTGGCAGCCAGCCGTCCATCAATACAGAGCCAGGGAGAAACCTGTATGACCTTTCCGAGGTGTGCCCTTGGGATGTAGAGGACCCCCCAACCCCCTCGGAAGGAAGGTCACAGAAGCATGTGTCCATTGCTCTGGGAGAGACCACTACGGTCCACAGGGGGGGTGGTGGTGGCGCGGTTAGCACCAAGGGCAGTCGCTCCCAACAGAAGCAACAGGGAGCCGCAGGGCAATCACCTGCAGGCCGACGTCGCTCCAAAGGTAAGGGGAGTGAACCAGACGAGGCCAGAGAAACAAGGAAGCCCAGGTCTCCCAGATCTCCGCTCCCCCTCAAACCAGAGGTGTGCCCCTGGGCCTTTGAGGAGCAGCCGGTGTTGGAAGGTGATTCAGACTCCATCTCCCCAGAGAGGATCAGAAATAAGAAGAGTGTTACACCCACCGATGGGAAGCCCAAGATCCTCCACTCAGACTACTCCAAATCCACGGGGAGTCTGCTGCAGCCGCCCACCCTGATGGTGGACATCTGTCCCTGGGACTACAATGAATCCCCTGCCCCGCCCTCCCCCAGCCAGGAGAAGAACTGCTCCAGCCCCACGCCTCACTCGAAGCGGAAACGAAAAGGCTCATGCTCCTACAAAGAGAGGGGTGAGAGAGAGAAAGGAGGGAGGGACAGGGAGGAAGAGAAGCAGCACAGGTCAAAGAGCAAGGAGAGGAGGAGCTCCTCCAGCAAGCCCCCGGAAAGACGACGTGTCAGCCAATCCTCGGAGGGCGGTTCGGTCACCGTGCCCGCCTCTGGGAGACGGAAAAGCTCGACAAGAGACCCGGAGGCATCGGAGAACAAGAGAGCGGAGGCATGCCCGTGGGAAGTAGAGAACGCGCCAACCAACATGGCACAGACAAAAACTTCTCCAGCGAAAGAAAACTCTTTGAGTTCTAATTATAAACAACCCATGAGCACTGCCAAAAAGGTTGACGTTTGTCCGTGGGATTTTGAAGACAATGGGTCAGAGAAAAGTGCATGATATTTGACATAATGGACTTTATATGTTTTGTATTCACTGCACAAAAGCCCTGCAAACTGGGTTTTAAAGATAGGGGAAGTGTGGTGAAAAAAACAATGCACAATTTGCCTTGTGGTTATGTCAAAATCATATTGTGAAGAAAAACATGACACTACCATCTCTTAAAGCATTCCAAACAAAGTATTTGTTGTTTTGTTAGTTGTGCAATTATGCAACTTAAAGTCACTTTTCTGAAATGTAGAGGAATGTGTTGTCGGTACTATTTGCTGGTAGATTTTCTCAGTTTGCATTTGTGCACGTTTTTTTCACATTCTACAATAAATTAAATTGTCCTAAGAGTTCTCTTTGGCCTGTATCCTGCATCTGTGCCATTTTTGCCAAGTAATTCTTGGAGTATGAGTTCTGAATGTTGGTCATTGGGAAGTACATCATGTAATTTCCATATTAAGCACAGTGCAGGGGGTAATTATGCCTTAATTTTGGGCCTTATAGATTATACAAAGGATATGCATTTTGAGTGTTGAGCAGGAGAAATAGGTACATAGGTGAACCGTACATAGTTAACATTTAGTACATAGGTAGCAACATGATGATACATGCCCTGAAGGAAAAGTATCTCACCTGGTCTCCATTTAGTCAAACAATGTAAAAAAAAAGCAGAAGTTTATCTTTGATGTATTAATTTCTCAAAAAAACTGCTGTAGCATGTGGCAAAGCACTTCAAAAAGTGTTATTTTATGTCCATTTGTCAACTTACATCCAAAACATTTGGTAATGAAGATGTAATAATTGATGTTGCCTACTATAATTCAATGTTCAAGTTCAAAGTTAAAATACAACTTAAAACATAAAGCTTTCAAGAATGTTTCTATGTGCATTCATCTGAAAATATGATATGGAAAAAATATTGAAGCGGTATTGTAATCCCAAAGGTTCTCCCCTGTTATACAATGTTGACATTACATTTACATATGTTCATTTTAGGTGAATCATGAACAAGTTTTGTCTTGTACTTTTCCCAAACATTTTTATTTGAAGGTTTATGTATAATCACTTATGGACCAAAAGCAAAGTCAGATGGATTATACAGCATATTTGACCTTTGCTTGCTTTCCAAAATCCTATCAACCTTATAACACCTTATAGTTGTTCACCTAAAATCAAATGCTATGATATTGATTGTCAAAATAGTGTCACCATAGATTCCACACGGGTAGGTGTGTGTGTGTGTGCATTATTGCATGTGTGCGTGGGTGTGTACAGCGTGTGTGCATTATTGCATGTGTGTTTGGGTGTGTACAGTGTGTGTGTGTCTGCATCATTGCATTGCATGAAAAATGTTTGCCACTTTAGCATTATTACCGATTCCCTCTTCCTTTATTTATATGGCCTTTGTAACCTTTTAGTGGTGGTGATTTGATCTACTCCACCAGTAACTAGTAACTCTTGTTGTTGAATGTTGTCAAAGACATAAGGGTCATGTTCATTATTAAAATGGAAAACTTTCGCAATGGAAAGAAACATTTCTTATTGGACAAGTTTGATTTATTTCCTCCCTGTTTGTTTGTTTTCCTCCATTTGGTATCCTAGTGAATAAGATCTAGGTAATCAGGAACACGATGATGCTGTATGAATGCTACAGTGGCTTCTGCATGACACTAAACATATTGGCCCAGCGTTCTTCTGCTCTTCGCAAACCCTGCTCCATCAGACTGTTATGACTTGTTTGTTAAGTGAACTTGTACCACTATTGTATGCTTGCAATAAATATTCATATAAAACTCAATCTTATTTTCTGTTGTTATTTGATGGGTATTGTCGAACAGTGCTGACTAACCATGGTCTGGAGAGAATACCTACGACTTCATCACATAGAACAACACTAACCCCTGGAGGAGATAAGCATACATAACTGTAGACATAATATTTTCTGCCATACCAAATCATTTCAATCATACTTCATTTGTTTGAATTTTGGAGAACATTGATTTTGGTTAGAAAATACAAATATTATTGGCAGTGACAAGGTAAGCAAAACCAAAGGGTGGATTGCAGTTTTCTCCTTGTCCATAGACTGCTTTCAATAAGCAAAAAAGTATGTACATTTGCAACTTGGCTGGTCTATCCATTTAAGGGGCTCATACATGCTTATGACAAGTCTTAAAATGTTACTTCCTCATCCTTGAATTGTTTTTACAGACTAGAATTTCACCAGGAGCCTAATATCAGACTAATGAAGTCCCAGCAATATAATTTATGTTTGAACCAAACCGATTGCTCATTTGTAATGACCCTTAAGTTTTTAGACACTTAACCAAAGCATTAAATAAAATAAGTGATTGAATATTGAATATAATGAAAATATACTGAATATGTATTGATATTGCATATCAGAGAAGGAGAAGCTTTTGGTCAGTGCTGGGTCAAGCTGAATACACAGAGGGACTGTGAGCTGTAGTTATTTTGTGTTCTGACAAAGAACAAGAGAGGCTTTGTCTTCAAAAAAAAGTGTGTATGGAGTCCCTTGGGAAACTATTAAACCATCCAATGATGGGATTTATAAATAGATTATCTGGGCTCCCAAAATAACTGATCTCTTATAGATGGGTTTGTCGTTTAGCAACAAAACCAACTCGTGCACAACTATGAGGCAAAACTGACTGGTTGGCTTAGATTGGTGACAACATGTAAACTACATTTCGTCTCCAATATTTATTGAAACCATACAGTGCATTCTGAAAATATTCGACCCCTTCACTTTTTCCACATTGTGTTACGTTACAGCCCTATTATATAATGGATTCAAATGTTGTTTTCTTTCCCCTCATCAATATACACACAATGCCCCATAATGACAAAGCAAAAACAGGTTTAGACATTTTGCTAATTTATTAAAAGTAGCTCTTAGCCGTGGTATATTGGCCATATACCACACCCCCTCGTGCCTTATTGCTTAATTATAAACCGTATAGTTTGGGTCCTGGATCCTGATTGGTGGAATCAGTTCAGAGTGTGTATATCAGACAACATACCACAGGTGTGATGGAAAAACACTTGTTTACTGTTCTATTTATTTTGGTAACCAGTTTATAATAGCAATAAGGCACCTCTGGGGTTTCTGGTGTATGGCCAAAATACCACGGCTAAGGGCTGTACCCAGGAACATTGTTGCTTAAATATATAACAAACTTTCCAACCATAATTAAAATATGTAGCCTACAGTCTTGTTAAAGCAGAGTTTAATGACCTTGATAAGCATGAGGTTTGGTGTCACAATGTTTACAAATGCGTGTATTACGGCAGTAAAGACTGGCACTTTGGCTGGTGGCATAATTGCTATTCTTAGAACTCTAATTAGTGTTCATAGTAAGCCTACTATCTACTGGACTTAGCCACACATGTCTCTAAATGTCATGCTAAATGTGTGCTAATGCGAAGAGACACTACAGCAGCAGCATGGCACATCTGGTATTACAAATGCATTTTATTGGAATCACTATAAAAGAAAAAAATATATATATATATATATTTTACTACAGCTCATTTGGGGTAAACAATATGTTTATATTACTTACATACTGTGTCCATGTTAAAATAATATGATTGTTTGTGGATGCCTAAGGTCCCCTGAAAATTGTCATTATATGTACAGTATACATGTTTTTTTTATTTAACCTTTATTTAACTAGGCAAGTCAGTTAAGAACAAATGGTTATTTGCAATGACGGCCTACCAGAAGGCAAAAGGCCTCCTGCGGGGACTGGGGCTGGGATTAAAAAGAGAAAAGAAAAATATATGATAAAAACACACATCACTACAAGAGAGACACCATAACACTGCATAAAGAGAGACCTAAGACAACAACATAGCATGGCGGCAACACATGAAAACACAGCATGGTAGCAACACAACATGACAACAACATGGTAGTAACACAACGTGGCAGCAGGACAAAATGGTTGCAGCACAAAACATGGTACAAACATTATTGGGCACAGAAAACAGCACAAAGGGCAAGAAGGTAGAGACAACAATGCATCACGCAAAGCAGCCATTATATAAGGCATGCAGAGGATACTCACATTAGAATATGGTGGCTAACATGAAACATACAGTGCCTTCAGAAAGGGCCTTTACTTTTAAAGGACCCCTTTACTTTTCCCACATTTTGTTGTGTTACAGCCTGAATTTAAAATAAGTATTCAACCCCTTTGTTATGGCAAACCTAAATAAGTTCAGAAGTTACACATGTGCTTAACAAATCTCATAAGTTGCATGGACTCATTCCGTGTTCAATAATAGTGGTTAACATGATTTTTGAAGGACTACACCATCTCTGTACCCTACGCACACAATTACCTGTAAGGTCCCTCGAGTACATATTCAGCCACAAAGACCAGGGAGGTTTTTCGATGCCTCACAAAGAAGAAGGGCACTGATTGGTGAAAATAAAAAAATATACCTTTGAGCATGGTGAAGTTTTTATTTAGGCTTTCGATGGTGTAACTATTACACCCAGTGACTACAAAGATACAGGCATCCTTCCTGACTAAGTTGCCGGAGAGGAAGGAAACTGCTCAGGGGTTTTACCATGAGGCCAATTGTGATTAAAACAATTTGTACCTTTATTTAACTAGGCAATACAGTTAAGAACAAATTCTTATTTACAATGACGGATACCGGGGAACAGTGGGCTAACTGCCTTGTTCAGGGGCAGAACAACAGATTTTAACATTTTGGTTACTGGCCCAACACTCTAACCACTAGGCTACCTGCTAGCCCAAAGACAGTTTAAAACAGTTATATAGTTTAATGGTTGTGATATGAGAATTTAGGATGGATCAACTACAGTGTAGTTACTCCACAATACTAACCTAAATGATAGAGTGAAAAGGAAGCCTGAACAGAATTCCAAAACATGCATCCTTGTATACAAAAAAATGATGTGGCAAAGAAATTAACTTTATGTCCTGAACTTTTTGTCCAGAACTTTTTGTTCCGAATACAAAGCATAATGTTTGGGGCAAATCCAACACATCACTGTGTACCACTCTTCATATTTTCAAGCCTAGTGGAGGCTGCATTATGTTATGCTTGTCAGTTATGCTTGTCATCACCAAGGACTAGGGAGTTTTCTGGGATAAAAATAAATGGAATGGAGCTAAGCACAGGCAAATTCCTAGAGGAAAACCTGGTTCAGTCTGCTTCCAACAGACACTGGAAGCCAAATTCACCTTTCTTCAGGACAATAACCTAAAACACAAGGCCAAATCTACACTGTAATTGCTTACCAAGATGAGATATGACATACATAAATTGGCTTGGAAATCAATAGAAAGACTTGAAAATGGCTGTCTAGCAATGATCAACAACCAACTTGACAGAGCCTAAAGCTACAATATGTCACTTTTTGGGGGAGTTATAGATCTTTCATTCCCATTGAAAGAAAGTCTAAGAGGCAGTAGATCTGTTCTATGTGGGCTGATTCTATGCTTCCTGTTCTGAAGTTTTGTTTTTGCGTCTTTTACATATGGTTTTGTACACCAGCTTCAAACAGCAGAATATACAAAAATGTTGATTATAGAAAACATATTTCACTGTGGTTTACATGGTACAATGAAACAAGAGATTGCTTGTTTTATCACATAATTTCAGTTTAGTAGAACTAAGTGAATTTTAGCAACCAGGAAATGTCAGATCGATTTCTGCATAGTGCACCTTTAACATCTTTAAAAATAATAATACAAATAATGTGCAAATATTGTACAATCCAGGTGTGCAAAGCTCTTAGAGACTTACCCAGAAACACTCACAATTCTAATCACTGCCAAAGGTGATTCTAAAATGTATTGACTCAGGGTTGTGAATACTTACATAAATGAGATATTTCTGTATTTTATTTTCATAA